>NW_024039640.1:330000-962500 GCF_016077235.1 Cyprinodon tularosa
TAAATAAAAATAAATAACTATAAAATAAACACCAGAAGTTGTGCTGCACTGTCAGACAGTGAGATGTCTCACAGCCAGAGCCACTGTGTGGGGCCCCAGGGGGCCGGGGCCACCGATATATATCTACGGAATATATTTTATTGTGTCTGTTATTTTGTATTTAGTAAGTAAGCATATATTTTCAAGAGTTGAAGTGATATGAGAGTTACGAGGATGACAATAGAGGATAAAGTCAGCGACACATGTCAGAAAAGATCAGCAATGCAAGCAAAAAAGAAAGAGTCAGAAGTTTTTTCAGAGCAGATATTGACACTTTTGACAGCAACAGCAGAAAAAAAACAAAAACAAGGCCAGTATAGGTCACTGATCTGATCTATCTATAGGATCTGTCTGCATTTTGCTTTAGCTTTAGTCATTTTATATCCTTCCAGTAGTGTCTGCTGATCAACCCCTCCACTGCTAGATAACGGCGATACCAAAATGTGAAAATTAAACTATTTGATTTACCAAACTTTTTTATCTTTGTGATATTAAAAAAATAAGGTAAACTACCGGTAATTACCAAAAACAGTCCCTTGCCCGAATAAGGTAAAAAAAAAAAAGAAAAAAGAAAAAATTGAGAGTACTTCTATAATAAGTTTGAGAAAAACACTTAGAGGGAAAGGAACTGACAACTCTCAGAAATTAAAGAGACATTATGAAATATATTTAAAACAGCCTTTTTTTGGACCCTTTACGACTAAAGCATAATTTGATGAGCAGCCTGGCACCTCAGTAGTTCAGCCCGATGCATCTATAACCCCAGGCTCACACAGACTCCGGTCTTACCGTTGCGGTGCGGTGGGTGCGGCGCCGCAGTGATTCCAAGTCATTAAAAAGATGTAAATCTCTCTCACCGGCTGCTGAGCTGTCCGGCTGCGGTTACAGAGACACTCCGGCGCTGCAGAAAATTCCGCAAGAAAGCTATCCTTGTCGATACTCAGAAGTGACCTGCATCCAGCTCAACTCAGACATGGGAGTTCAAAAAAGTAAAAAAAATCAACTTGTTAAGTACAAGCTCATGCTATCAGAATTAGCAGAAGAAAGCTGCAGTTCTTGGATTTAGCCACAATTGGCAGTGTCCTCAGAAACTGTGTAGCTTCTCTTCAATCATAAACCTACATTTTTACCTTTTTGATGCAGATTATTAACTTTCCAAATAAGTTGCAATAAACTTTTCCACTTTTTTAACTCCACAAAAAGTTTTAACCTTCACTTATTAGCTTTTTTTAATTTAATTTACAGTAGGTAACATATCACCCGCATATACTGGTGGTATTCTATGAAGCAGTTACACTCAGCTTTAAGACCACATTTGACCTCATGATTTTTTCTTGTTTGTGGCAAATTAAATGATATCAGGTCTATATTTAAATATATCTGATCTGATTTTTTATTTTTTTTATGTTATGACTGAAAGCTGTAATAAATGTCTTTATGTCTTTCCAATAAAAGTTGTCTAGGTCTACGAAATTTAATATCGCATTGTTGAACATCTTGTTTTGACATAGCATTTAACCAGAGATGGCAAAAGTACTCACTTTCCGTACTTGAGTAAAAGTACAGATACTTGTGTTAAAAAATACTCTGGTAAAAGTGGAAGTACTGATTAAACTTCTTTACTCAAGTAAAAGTAACAAAGTACAGGCTTGTAAATTTACTTAAAGTATAAAAGTAAAAGTAGAAACCACTTTTTTCATGCCGTTGCCTACATTTTAAATGGATGTCTGCCAATAGGACTAGATCTCCGTTGTGTTCATTTTCAATCATCTCGTCGTCCATGCTACTATGCTAACACCACCGCCACCGCTGCAATGATTTGCCGCCAATGAATACCGCCGAATCTGTTGATTCATCTTGTAGTGGTGCGTCAAATGCAACGTAGATTCCCATCCAATTAGATTGAATTTGGTATTGATGAGGTGAAAAATAATAACGGTAACTCCATTTAAATGATTCAAAACTAAAGTAACGAGCCAGTTTTTTAAAATGTAAGGAGTTGAAAGTACAGATATTTGTGTAAAAATGTAAGGAGTAGAAGTAAAAAGTCGCCATAAAAAAAAAGTAGTAAAGTAAAAATATCAGAAAAATCTACTTGAGTACAGTAACGAAGTATTTGTACTTTGTTACTTCCCATCTCTGCATTTAACCTGTTTCGACTGATCGCTAATGGATGCCACACGTCTATTGTTATTTACAGAATAAACAGGAGCTGGTGATCAGTTTCTTGGCTGGTTTTGTTGCACTTATTCAGACTCTCCTCTGTTCACCCTGCAGCTCAGCCCCAGAGTGTCGGTCTGATCGCAGGGACAATTGCTACTGGAATCCTGGCTGTAATCATCTGTTCGCTGCTAGTTGTGGTCACGCTCTTCTACTGGAGGAATAAGAACAAGTACGAAGAAGAGGAGATTCCTAATGAGATCAGGTTTGCTCTAAATATGCTATTTACCAGTTTACTGCTATTTAAATTGCTTTTAGGACAAATATAATGTAAAATGAAACATTGCAGATAAGAGATCACCACTCTTACCATCCATTTCTCCCTTATAAATTTATAAATGTATGTTCTGTTTAAAGTTCTGTTTCAATTTTAAAAAAGCAACTTTAATGCTGTGAATTTCAGAACTTTAAAAGTATTTAGCTGTTCATGCAGGAATAACATTTTTAACTTGGAACAAAACTAAACCAAGTCAGTTTTTTTTCATGTTCTCTCAACCGAAGAAGTGGGTAAAAAATTACAATTAATATATTTTCTACGCCTATAATTATTTTTTTATTATTATTATTTTGAGAATATTTTTTAAAAGTATTTTTTTACCATTTAGGGCAAAAACTTCCTTTTACCTTTGTAGAACCTTTGTATTTTTACTTTAGAGAAAGGGGTTCAGTGGATACTTTCAGTTTTACCAGTCTTGATTTCTTTTGACTCATCTGGTGTATTTTATGTATAAACTTATTTGACAAATAATGTATTTTCAGGACGCTGTTGTACCCGTGCAGATTTTATTTACTCAAAATGCATCCTTAGTATCTTAGACAGGGCCTCTCAGCTCCACCTTCAGCATTAAAAAGAGGTTGCTGCTGCGTTTTTCTGACGATGAGCATATGTTTACTCAAAGCCTTTCCTCAGTAAACCAAAGCCAGTAAATTGGATTTCAGGTTTGGGACGCTCACCTTTTATTGAATCTCCTAGCAGCAACTTATTTCATCATTACAGACTAATTTGTCTTCCCAGACTGTCCATAAATCTTCGTCGGCTGTTTACCCAGGGCTTCTGTTTCCAACTGTAATTATTCCAAGAATAATTTTAGGGGGATAATTCAGATTTTAGGAGTTTTGTCTGTCTTTGGTTGCATCAGACTTGTTTTAGGTTCAGATATATTCAGATTACAGCCCTGCAGATCATACAGCTGAATATCTGAACACCTTTAATCCATCTAACAAGTGTCTCTCCTGAAACCTGAATTTAACAAAATTATGGAAATATAAAGTGGGGGATCAAAAAAATATTTTAAAGTTTATCCTAATGTTGCTTTTGAAGTTTATGACAGTTTTTATTATAATGAAAGATTCCCCATCTTTATAAAGCTTTTAGAAAAAATCTCTTTTACTACTAAGAGATTATTATTTTACAAATGTATATTGCTTAAGAAATAAAATGCATTATTATTATTGGTATGGCTGTGGATATAGATGTATGTGATCAACTTCTTATTAAAGATAATAAATTGTACATGTTTTAAAATAAATTGTTTTACTGTTGATGAAATAATCTTGATTTTGCATAAAACTCGACACTGAATAAACAGACCTATTGGGTAGAATATCTACATTTCATTCTATTTGATTTTATACCTAGAGTGATTAAAACTGGCACTAAACTGTACATTTGATGGACATTTGTTTCATGACTATTGACCAGGCAGATAAGCTGTGCTTTATTTGAAGAAGCAGCCAAAAGAGCCTTGGTGGCTTTAATGGAACTTTAGGTCTCAGGTCGTAGAATTTTTCAACCAGACAACAATTAAGCCTGGTTTATTGTTGACGCTCGAACGGGCAAATTGCTTAAAGGAATAGTACACCCAAAACATGATTAGCCTTCATTTTCTACTCACCCCCATGCTGAACAACACTCTGGAGTACTTTTTTGATATCTCAAATGCATCTGGAGATCTGGGAGTCTTCTTGCTGTTTGCTGACATTCAAATAATGGAGGTCTATGGTGTCCGAGACAGAAAGGTCCATAAAAGTCCACAAAAAACGTGTCAATATTCCTCCATACTGCTCGTCCAATGTATTCCAAGTGTCCTGAGTGGGTAGCATCCAGAATTTACTCGAAATGAAGTAATTTAGAATGTTTTTAGAGCATAAACAGTAGTTTATAGGATTTCCTATAAACTGCCGGAAACCGCGGCAGATCAAACCAGATGAAAGTGCGCATTCAGCGTCTGCTCTGCCGATAATGCAAGCGTAGAAGAAGAAATGTGCTGTTTACCTGTGCAAAGAAAGAAACAACGAAAGAAAAATGTCTGAGGACTTCATTGTTGAGGAAGAGCATGAGTTCTTTGCTGAGCTGAATGCGCACTTTCATCTGGTTTGGTCTGCCGCGGTTTCCGTAGACTCGTGAACGCGCTTTTAGGAAATCCTATACACTACTGTTTATGCTCTAAAAACATTCTAAATGACTTCGTTTCGAGTAAATTATGGACGCTACCCACTCAGGACACTTGGAATACATTGGACGAGCAGTATGGAGGAATATTAACACGTTTTTTGTGGACTTTTATGGACATTTCTGCCTCGGGCTCCATAGACCTCCATTATTTGAATGTCAGCAGACAGCAAGAAGCCTCCCAGATCTCCAGATGCATTTGAAATATCAAAAAAGTACTCCAGAGTGTTGTTCAGCATGGGGGTGAGTAGAAAATGAAGGATAATCATGTTTTGGGTGTACTATTCCTTTAAGTCTTTTTACAACCTACACCCCATCGAGGCATTTCAGTGGCTCGATTTTTCATATATTCCACCTAGAAAAACGTGTATCTACGTTCTCATGGTGGTCTCAACAACGTCCGCAGTAACAACACACATAGGGCGCGCCGCACATTTTGAGGGAAAAAAAAGACATTTATATGCGCATTTATATGCATTTATAGTCGTGAAAATACGGTAGGTAGACAGCTCATCATGGAATAACAAGGCTTGCAGATTTAAAATATTAGAGACGATCAGCAAATTGTGAACAAGTCTTGGAAAGAAATCGCTCTTGAATGACATGGAGAGGCTTTGATTATATATTTGAAACAGCTTTCCACTTCTACATGTATTGGGGCGTAGTCAGACCTTAAAAAAGTTGGCCAAAATGTTAGGTACAGGGGAAAAAGCTACACTGTGTATAAAAGCTGCAGACATCGTTGCCTGTGAGTCTCATTTCCTGGCAGAGCGTATACATGCGTCAAGCATAACTGAGTCTTTAGTTGTAGGATCCAAAACTTCATGGTATCCCCAACTAGGACTCTCTGGTAAGACTGTCCTTTTCCGATCCAACTGAGCTCAATCTTTTTTTGTAAAGAAAAAAATTTGGTGATGTTCAACAGGTAAAAACATTCTAGCTCAAAGAATTACATTTTATTTTTCGGTGAAAGGTCTAATTTTTAACTCAGAGTTGAATACAAATGGTCACAACACAACATTATGTTAAATATATTGAAGTTCATGGTAGTAAATTGATGACATTTTCCCAAAAAAAGACTTTAGGGAGGTACTTTAGGAGGGCGACAGTGGCGAAGGGTTGACGGTTCAAGCCCCTGCTCTGACTTTCATTGTCGTTGTGTCCTTGGGCAAGACACTTCAACTGCATTGTCTACTGATGGTGGTCAGAGGGCCCGGTGGCGCCAGTGTACGGCACCCCGCTTCTGTCAGTGAGCCCCAGGGCAGCTGTGGCTACAATGCAGCTTGCCACCATCAGTGTGTGAGTGAATGGGTGAATTAAAGTAGTGTAAAGTGCTTTGGTCAAGTCTCCTGGCTTGAAAAAAGGCGCTATACTGCATAAGTACAAGCCATTTACCATTTACTTCATGCTAATGTCTTTGGTTCCAGTGTATTGCTTCACAGGCGCATTAACAAGTAAAGGAGTGCTATAGTGAATGAGCTGAAAGGTTTTATAGATGTAGATAATTTTCCAGCCTAAACGACTGACCTTGCTTTGATGTTTGTTTCTTAACAGAGAAGATGATTTACCTCCTAAGCGGTCGTCATCGGTGAAGGCGTTCCATGCAGATGCCTCTTCCTCAGAGAATGACACACTGACATCAACAAACACGTACAACAGTCGCTACTGGCACAACCCTAAAACCAACTACGAAACCAACTCCTACACGCGCTACAACGGAGACACCCGTCAGACCTTCACGGCTGCTCCCGGTGGACCCCATGGCGCTCACAGTCACGGGCAAGCTCAGAACACTACGCAGGCCCGCGAAACAGCGGTCACGGCTCCAGGCTCCACCCCCCTACCCCGACACCCGCCACCCACTACGGCAACAACCACGACAACATCGTTTGCCAACGGCGGCCATATGCTCTCCCCACCCAAGACTTTGGTAGTCACAACAAACTCTGCCCCATCCCCTCCCGCCATGGTGCGCAGCAACGGCACAGTGAGCCTCAAGCCAGTGGTGACATCGGCGCACGGGCACCACACGCACTCGTATGCTGTTAGCCAGGCAACACTGGAGCGGATGGGGGCGGTGCCGGTTATGGTGCCCGCCCAAAGCAGAGCAGGTTCACTTGTTTAGAAACCTGATGTAAGACTCTGCTAATAAGACTAAAGTAGTGTTTGGTTGGGGTGTTTGAGATCTGATCTTAAAAAATAAAGAAAAACAGACTTATATGGGCTGAAGCAGCTCACAACCCTTTACAGTTGTGTCTTTCAGTAAGACTATTTTTTAAACACAGAGTTATTAGGTAGTTTTGGTTTTACAGTGCAGAATTCAATCGATGCCAATTCTTTGAAAGACATGACGGGGAGTTTTATGGATTTTCTGTCAGTGCACAGTGGGATCTTTTTTTTTTCCAACCCCATGGATGATTTCCCAAGCCTGGAGTTTAAGGTCTGCAAACCCAGAATCCCAGGCCTTTTATGATTGTGTTTTTTTTTTTTTTTTATGACCCAAACCAGACATTGTCTCATTGTGTCAGTGTGCATCAGCAAACAGAAGCCAGCTTTGAAGCCCACATTACAACGCATGTCTCCTTTATTTTAATTTCCATTCTCTCTCTTAAAGCAAAACTGGGCAAGTTTTGACCCAAGCACTAGTCTAACACTGGCCACATTTTGCTATTCCTCTTCTCAAAAACCACTCTGTGTAACTTGAAAGGGTCAAATTTGTCACTGAATAGATCATGTGACCCAGAGCGGCACTTCTCTTGACAGCTAACAAAGCTAAAAGCTGTTATAATCCAGATAGGACCGTAACCGATCAGACATATTTCAGGTTCTCTGATGTAGGATTTAATCTAGACGGGTAAGTGCAGCCTTGCCTTTACAGGTAACCCCGTGGCTTCTAAACCCCCTGGTTAATTGGTCTGCTAAGCATTTAGAAAAAGTGCAGTGATGCTAGTTCCTTTATGGCACATTAAAACCTAACCTGGCTAACCAGATTGATAATGTGTTGCACTTAGGTTTAGTTCAACATGTTATTAATCTAGGACATTGATTTTCTTCTAAGAAAGACGAGACATGCAGAAGAACTCTTTCAGCTGATTGGGTGAAGCAACATCTTGTGCCTGCCTACAGTAGTAGCCATTCAAAATTTTCCAACATTTCTTGATGGGCCCTTGGCTGGTTCCCTACATTTCCTTTTTAAACATCAATCTTTTTACTAAAATATTCATAATTTGTGGACATGAAGATCTAAAGAGAAGCGTCATCTCCTGGTCAGACCCTGTAAATCAGTGAAACGGTGGAGTCGAGTGTGAAGCGGCTGGGATGAGAATCAGCTCCTCCAAGTCCGAGGCCATGGTTCTCGATCGGAAAAAGGCGGCTTGTCCCCTTCAGGTTGGAGGAGAGTCCCTGCCTCAAGTGGAGGAGTTCAAGTATCTTGGGGTCCTGTTCACGAGTGAGGGAAGAATGGAGCGGGAGATCGATTGACGGATCGGTGCGGCTGCTGCAATAATGCGGACGCTGCACCGGTCTGTCGTGGTGAAGAGAGAGCTGAGCGAAAAGGCAAGCTCTCAATTTACCGTTCGGTCTACGTTCCTACCCTCACCTATGGTCGTGAAATCTGGATCATGACCGAAAGAACGAGATCCCGGATACAAGCGGCTGAAATGAGCTTTCTCCGCAGGGTGGCTGGACTCTCCCTCAGAGATAGGGTGAGGAGCTCGGTCAATCGGGAGAGGCTCAGTGTAGAGCCGGTTCTCCTCCACATTGAGAGGAGTCAGTGGAGGTGGCTCGGACATTTTCTTCGGATGCACCCTGGACGCCTCCCTTGGGAGGTGTTCCAGGCATGTCCCACCGGGAGGAGGCCCAGGGGACGACCCAGGACACGCTGGAGAGACTATGTCTCTCGGCTGGCCTGGGAGCGCCTAGGGCTTCCCCCAACAGTGCTGGAGGAAGTGTCTGCGGAGAGGGAAGTCTGGGAGTCTCTGCTTAGTCTGCTGCCCCCGCGACCCGGTTCCAGATAAAGCGGCAGACGACGCGTACGAGTACGGTGGAGTCAGAGTAAAAAAAAAATGCCCATGAGAAGGCCTGTGGCTGGAAGTTGGAGGGAGCTATTCTGCTGGTGTTTGACTCGGAAGGACCCTTTTGAATGGCTGCTACCATACCAACCACCGAGACAAATGAAATAGCAGCTGATGCCATGCAAAACCACAACAACTAACGCTTTTTATTTCTCTCACTGTGCGTGTTATTGCAGCTAAGTTTATGTCCTCCTGGGCTGCCATGTTTATTTTACTTCAGCTGTGGAATCTGCAACTCTTGTTTCAATTACACCAATATGTCCCACCTTAAACCATCATGCTGCATCATGATTGGCCAACCCATTTTGGCTTAACCTAAAACTATTTCAGCTGAATTGATACTAGGGGGATTTTCGTATGTTCGGGAACACCAAGAATTCAGCTTGCAGGCAAGGTTAGCTAAACCTGGAGGTTAGAGGTCTAGCGCCCCTAGTGGCAAGGAAGTTACACAGTGCTGCTTTAAGTTTTGTCGTTAAAAGTAGGAAAAAAGTGAATGTTGAAAGAAATTATTTTGAGTTCCTGAAAACATACAAAGTGTAAGGAATAGAAAGATGAGTTTAAATGGCCTTAGAAGCTTGGAGTGGATGGGTAGGGGGGTTATTTGGTGCAATAAACTGCATAGTATAAGTGAGTGAATGCAAATGTAATTATTTTAATGCACTTTTAGAGCAAATAATACAATATCCAAATCTTTGCTTTATGAAAAAAGTCTTATTCTTAATATACTTTATGATCCAAAATACTTAAAATCTTCTCATTCAAACTAAAAAATGGTTCTAAGGTGGCAAACAAGACCACCCCCTTTACTGCTCAATAATCTTTCCTTAGCCATAACATCTTTGACTCACACAACATTAGTGCTGCTTTATAATGAAAAAAAGATGTCTTATTTCATACATGCTTTATAAGAGAGCCTGAGGATTTTCTACAGTATTTTTTTCTCAACTGAGGCTCAAACTTAGTGTTTTCTACTGTACATAAATAAAACAGTAGGCTAGATTGTGAAGCAAAGATCTTTTTGTCTCCTGATACACGTTACATTTTACCCGTCCTGATATGAAAACTGTTGTTTGAGGTTTTTCTTTGTTCTTTAACAGAAGGCTATCTCCAATTCTGCCTCATTGTGTTATTTCATACAAAAGCCACATGAGTGGCCACATGTATGAACAACTGACAACTTTGGTTTGTGTTTTAGACCCATGTTTCTGACTGTCTGTAATTGTATTTAATCAAATCTCACAGGGTTTACAGATCTGACTATTCTCATTTTTGTTCTGCACTCAGCATCTCTAAAACCGTACCTTGGTTATGAATCGTCTTACGAAGCAAGCATCTTCATAGCTTATCTTTTATGTAATTTGAAATTCTATATGACTTTCGTTTTCATTAAATCACTCAATTCATTCAGAATGTTGTTCCTTTTAATAAGAAAATAATTGTTTTAGCTGTTTTACTGTGTTTTAAAGGAATACAGGTAAGCACACTGCAATTTGTTTCTACCAAATATTAATTGTATTGGAGAGATAAAAATAAAGTTCTCAAGTCTTCCTGACGCAGTTAGAGTAACAAGTTTTTACACAGCGAAAACTAATCTAAAGCACAGTAAACATTTATTAAATTAACATTGTTTGACCTTATTTGGCAAGTTAATAAGATGATCTGCAAATGGATGAGTATTTGTGTCATAAAAAGGAGATTTTTCGATTCCAAAAAAGTAAAAAAAAAACAATCCACTGGACTTTGACAAGTTTTAAGACGTTTTGCTTCCCATCCAGGAAACTTTTTCAATTCAAATTGTCAGAAATTGCGTTGAGTTCGAGGCTTTATACAGTAGCCCAACAAACAGAGATTGGAAGTAACGAAGTACAAATACTTTGTTACTGTACTGAAGTAGATTTTTCTGATATTTTTACTTTACTTTACTACTTATTTTCATGGCGACTTCTTACCTCTACTCCTTACATTTTTACACAAATATCTGTACTTTCTACTCCTTACATTTAAAAAAATTGGCTCGTTACTTTAGTTTTGAATCATTTCAATGGAGTTACCGTTATTATTTTTCACGTCATCAATACCAAATTCAATCTAATTGGATGGGAATCTACGTTGCATTTGACGCACCACTAGAAGATGAATCGACAGATTCTGCGGTATTCATTCGTGGCAAATCATTGCAGCTTGGTGGCGGTGGCGTTAGCATAGTAGCATGGACGACGAGATGATTGAAAATGAACACAACGGAGATCTAGTCCTATTGGCAGACATCCATTTAAAATGTAGGCAACGGCATGAAAAAAGTGGTTTCTACTTTTACTTTTATACTTTAAGTAAATTTACAAGCCTGTACTTTGTTACTTTTACTTGAGTAAAGAAGTTTAATCAGTACTTCCACTTTTACCAGAGTATTTTTTAACACAAGTATCTGTACTTTTACTCAAGTACGGAAAGTGAGTACTTTTGCCATCTCTGCCAACAAAACCTTGATTTGGAAAACGTGATAATTGAAACCGACGAACTGGTCCATCCCTTTGGAAGGAATGGGGGTCATTTGGCTCCTTTTGTTAGCCTGCAAGGCCCCATACTTGCCATTGTCTCTGAAAGTAGGGTCATTAAAGGGAATTGTTGGCCTGGCTGAATAGGCAAGGTCTTCTTTTCCCCTGTAAAGGGGTTGGGGCTGCGATGATAGCGATAAGGGATCAACTCAATCGCTGCATTGAAGGTTTTTGAAAGCTTAAATCTGAGTCCTCCCCCCTGTTTAAGGTTGGTTTTTCTTTCTTAACAGAAATGGCTTTGTTAATGCTACTCTTAAACCACCTGTCTCTTTGTCCACTCTTTGTCCAAAGTGTGAACATTCTGGTCCTCAAAAGAATGTCCTTTGTCCATAAGGTGTAGATCAAGCATACCCAAAGTCAGTCCTTGAGGGCCGCTGTCCTGCAGGTTTTAGAGGTGTCCCTGCTCCAGCACAGCTGATTTACATTGATAGTTGATTAACAGGCTTTTGCTGAACTGCAATCATCAGAATCAGCTGTGCTAAATTAGAGAAACCTCTAAAACCTGCAGGACGGCGACCCTCAAGGACCGACTTTGGGGATGCCTGGTGTAGATGTTTTTTTTTTACTTTTTGGAATGACTATGACCTGGAGGACTGAAAATCTTCACCAGCTGATCATTAGATAGTAACTTCTTTAAATATGCTCCAACGCTTTCCGTAAAAGTTTAAAAAACAATCCACTGGACTTGGTTTCCAAGGTTTGAAGACGTTTCGCTTCCCCTCCAGGAAGCTTTCTCAATTCATTTGAAATTATACTCTGAATTGAATTGAATGAATTATACTCCCAACGCTGTTGGAGTTGTTTTTTTCTTATCTTAAACATGTTATTCCATCAGTTAATCATCTTGCATACCTGCTCAATCCAAGGGAAACTACACTTATTTCTAAAAAAAAAACGTTATATTTCATTTTTTGCAGTGAAGTTGTTTAACTTAACCAGTTTCATGCATTGGTGAGGTATGTTTCTTTCTGTCCCCCCCCCCCCCTCGAGTAATGGTAAAATGAGTTTTTTTTTTTTTTTACAGAGCTTTATTGGAGTAATCAGTTACCTTCACGTTGAGCTAAAATCCAGACTTTATTAACTACAATCTTTGGCCAGCAGGGTTTAACTAAAGGTTCTCATTTGTTCAATTTTCCACGTCTCACATCTCTTAGTTTATCCTCTTCTCAACTCCATGAATTAGTTAAAGAAGAGCTGCAGAATTTGCACTTGTTATTTTACACAAATGCAACTCAATAAATTACAATATCAAAACTGTAATATTTCATTAAGTTAATTATACAACTGTAATTAATCTACTATACAATTTAATAACCGGCTGAGTGATTGTCTCTATTCTATTTTCATCAATACGGCTTACAGCTAATTTAAACCTAAATGCAATTAAAATATTATGTAAGATTAGATATCTATCTGATACATTTAACAGCATGATAGTTAGACAGAGTTGACAGAAGTCCAGCAGACAGATAGACACATACGCTAAAGCAGGTGAGTCCCTATCCTTGAAAATCCCTGCCTGCATACTCTAGGGTCTCTGTTGCAGCACACATCATTTAAATGATTACATGACCTCAGCTGCCATCAAATGCTACAGAAGCCTCATTTATAAAAGACAGCTGTGTGGCAGTAAGGGGACATGTAAAAGGATGGGGAGACATCAGAATCACTGTGCTAAAGGAGTTCCTGGAGGATGCTCCTTCCAGCTATATTAATGTCTAAATAGAGAGCAAAAGAAGAATTGTTCCAGCTACATGGATATCCACAGCCTAAGAGAAATGAGAGGAAATGAGGGAATTTTCATCCACTGTTAAACAAACAAATCCAGGAGATGAGCTACATCTGATCGGGAAAATAGATGTAGATATTTTGCTGCAATAATCTGAACTCAGAGAAACATTAAAGCATACAAGGAGATGTGTTTTCTGCTGGTACATTCCTGAAGGTGCTACAAGATTCAAAGCCAATGCTGCCATCTAGTGGGAAACTTTAAAGCCCTTCTTGTTGCTGTGACAGGCTGTATGCCATTTTATCTTACAGGAGGACTTTGCACCTGCCCACACTGCCAAACTACAAATGACTACTTTAATGATCTTAGTTTTTATTTTGCAAACTCTTTGACCTAGATCTAGAAGAGTCAGACCAGACACAACATAGCAGATGAGGTAAAGACTCATCTAAACTTCCTAAACAACTCAATCGATGCATCTGTAATTTAAAAGTAGGCCCAGTATTTGGGAGGCCTTTAATGTTTTATATGCAAATTATTGAATATTAGCTGTAAGCTAAATCATAAAATACAATAAATGAATGCATAATATGTCTTACTCAGTTGATTAATATTTTTTTGTTTTTTATTGTTCTTATTTATTGAGATGCATCTGTATGCTTCTAATGGCTAAAACGGTCTAAAAGTAATCTGGTTTTGTTTTTTCTGGATTTTGTATTTTTCTTTTTTTGACAACTGATTTTGAAATACATGTGTTTTGAATATTTTGTAATTTATTTTCTCCCATTGTTCATGGACTAAACTCCAGCTCCCATTGCTGAAAGTAACTCCTTTTCCTTCAAAAGGTTTTTTGGCTTTATACATCTCTGAGAGTATGGCAGTATTAAAAAGCTAAATTTAGTTTATTCTATTTGTAATCTGCTGTTATTTTGTAGAATATGGAGAATTATGAGAATCTTTATTCCAGACTTATGGATCATGTCGTCTTTTGCCTCAGCTATAAAGATGGACTGTAGTGTAGAAGGTGAGGTTTGGCTTGTGTATACAGAAAAATGTGATATGTTGCCGACAGTAAAACCACTTTAAATGTGTAAATATGTAAAGACATGCAAAGCAAAAAACAATGTATGTCCTAACCAGCTGACATGCTGTGAGAGAATAAAATAATAATAAAAACATTGGATTTGTAGAAAATAAATATGAATAATTAATACATTCTGCCCAGCATCATGCTTGTTCATTTTTCTTTGACCATCTGATTTTTTGGGGGGCTCACAAAAGTGTCAAATCTATCATGACTAAGAACAGAGGACCCAGTATCCGAGGCAAGACAGAGAGTGAGATAATTTAAAAGCGTTTATTAAAACAATGGATGATCGTAGCAGCAGCGGCTAGTGTGTCTATCACAGGACACTCTGTAAAAGGGAACATAGGTTAGTGACCACCATGCTTTTCAGTATGAAATGAAAGCTTTTTAGTCGTGTATATTAAAGGTTAAGCTTTTCACCAGTTTATATGAACAGTTCTCACTACTTTGTATGTGCGCTTTTCAGTAGGTTATATAAGAGGTAATCGCTAGTTTATGTGAGAGCTTTTCACTAGTATTTATGCAAGTTTTTCAGTATATTATATGGAAGAGTTTAATTTAATATGTGTGTATGGAAGTTAATTCTGATTTATGTCCCTGGGTGCACCTCATATAAAATTAGCCTCGTGAGACCATGCTGATCTCGCGAGCTTTCAAGGTTTCACTCGCAGATCAGTCTGGAGACTCTCCGTTAAAGAAAATTTGGAGCCGTTCACCAAACGAACGTCCAATCAGCGTTGGCTTTGAGGCGGGTTGAGGTGTGACACAACGAGAAGCGCGACAGTTCAGTCTAAAGAACATGGCGGCTTCAGCCGATGAAACTAGCGTTAGCGTGGCTATCGAGCAAGTTTTATGGGAATTACAGAGTATTTCTTCACTGAAAGAAGAGCAAAACACTGCTCTGGAGGCTTTTCTCAGAGGAAAAGATGTTTTTGCTCTTCTCCCGACTGGTTTCGGCAAGAGTTATATCTATCAATTGGCTCCTCTTCGTCGTTGCTCTGTTAGTACGTCATATGCTTTGTTGATCTGATTGGTTTATTTGGCCCGTCTATCACCAACATAGGCCAATCAGCTAACCAGTATTTTCGCCCCTTCCCAAAATTACTTCAACGGAAGGTTTCCAGATGGATATGCAGAGCAAATCCATCTGGCGGAGTCAGGTTAATATAAAACAGCTTTGGGACTATGAATATGTTCTAGTCTTTCATTTGAATAAAACCTCAAATAAAAACAAAGAAGAAATAGAAATAAAAATAATCCCCTGTACAATAAAGACAGAGATACAGAAGCTGCATTAAATATAAAGTATATATAATTTCACATATTAGACAAACTGGAGAACAAACTGTTACATTATTTAGGGTCATTTATGGAACCTTTGGTCCTTCTGCACGACTTTGTTTGAAAAGAATCGTGAAAAGAGAATCTGTACATAATACATGCATGAATAAATGTAAACATTCTAGTTCCTTCAAGTGCTTAAGTTTTTTATTATTCAATTTAAAAAATTTGTAAAACAAAAAAAGGCCTTGCTCTCTGCCTAAAACTTCAAAGTTCCATAGTTAATTCCATATGCTGCATAAGGGTTTATGTGCATTTGTGATGCATTTGTGCACGTTGTGATCTGTGCTGACAATTGCACTCTTTTATTTTCTTACAAACTCAGCATAAAAACGTAGTCACATTCCTGACTGTTTCCAATCCACCACTTGGGGGCACTGTTTAAACACCCACCCACCTGCTGCCTGAAAGGAAATTCCTAGTTCAGTCACACATTTTCAGCCTATTGGTTCTAGACAAAAAAATCGTAGCCATTCATTACAAAAGTCAAATGGCATTAACTGATAATGCATTCAACGCGAATGGTGCTATTTAAATCCAGTTAAATAGGTGAGAAAGATGGCGGAACACTCATCCTTTGCAGGTGCAATCATTACATGGGAATGTCATTAATCTTTAGAGCATGTTGTCTCATCAGAATTCCAATCAGCATTTCTTTGCTCATTGACTCATCTTACTTAAAAAGAATATAAAAGCTTTGGCTCCAGGAATGAGAATAATTTTATTTGCAAAATGATATGATCTCTTCTTCCTTCTTCTAAGAGAAGAGAAGCTCCAGAAATAAATACACATACTTGGTGCCAAAGGTGTTATTTTTAAAGCAAGGTGATACGTCCGAGACATATTGTGTTTCTATCCAAAAGTCAGAGATTGCTGGTCTTTAGTCTGTAAAGTTTCAAAGTGTATTTTGTGGATATTGTTTCAATAACAACTGAACAATGATAAAGCCAATAATAATAATACAATGACAATATAACTTATTTTAATTAGATTTCAAAGTAAAGCAACAGAAACAAATAAAAAATGCCTTTATTTCCAAAGATAAGTATTTCTAAAGTTACTTTCTATGCTTATAAGTATTTTGAAAGCAGTGTCTAAATAGATGAAGTGGCTGAATATTACATTTGAAATTTTCAAGTGTTGAGGTGGAGAAAACAGTAATGTAAGCGATCTTATGGGATCAAACTTTAAAAATCATATTCTTCTGTTATTTTAAGAATCCTGCCACGTCCTCTGAGGGTTGCCATCTGGTTTCATTCATGTTCCAAGGCAGATTTGCTCAATGAAGTAAATCTCACCACAGTATCATAACTGCATGAACAGCTTTGTGAAGTCCTCTCTACACTGACAACCTAGAAATAAGTAAAAATTTCTTACATTAAGTGTATTTACCCTTAATTTGAGTAGGTAAATGAGATAGTTTGCCAATGAAATAAGTATTGTTACTCTTAAAATACGAAAATGAGATAATATGCACTTGAAATAAGACAACGCAATTGTGTTTTCTTATTTTAAATGTAAAATGTCTTGTTCCATTGGCAAAATGTTTCTCTTACCTCCTCAATCCAAGAACAAATGCAGCTATTTTAAGAAAAAAAATGACTTATCTAGATTTTGATTTTTTCCAGTGTAACAGTTTAGTTTGCACAGGTTTGATCTTTCTACAGGTCAGTATTTACATAAATAGGACAAAACTTGCAAGGCAGAAAGTCCCCTCTGAGGATGGTAACGGTGGCCTGCGGTTTTTGATTTTGAGTTTTCCCATTTCATTTTTTAAATGTGTCCTGTCTGGCAATGTGGCAATAAGAATAAGGCCCCGTCCACACGAAGTCAAACCCTGGCCTAAACGCACAAATTTTTCACCAAACCAGCCTCTCATCCATACGAAGCCGGCGTTTCGGGGGTTTGTAAACGATCTTCTTTTTATTCAGCCTTCAGAGTAAGAAGATTTTGAAACGCCGTTTTCGCGTTTCCATCTTTAAGCTCTAACCGCATTTCTTTTCTTACACGCATGCGTCATAGCGTCGCCTCTAAACACGCATGCGCGACACAGTATCACAACAACAATGGCGCCGTACTGTGTTGAATGGTTGCTGCTAATGCTACTCACCCTGCTGTCGGGCTTACAACAGAATCTTCTTCTTCTGGAAATCTCCAGGAAGAACAGAGCAATATCCACGACATAGTTCAGCACCTGAATTTCACTGGACCACGAAAATGGACCCGCAGGGCAACCATGTATAAATATTACTGCGCATGCCCAACATTTCATCGCCTATTTTTGCTTTGGCACCACAGCGCCACTTACAGGTCTGGCATACATTTCGCAGCGTTTTCATGCATTCGTGTGGACGCTCACATTTATTTTACTTCTCCGTCTTTACGACAAACGTTCTGGAAAATATTAGCGTTTCGTGTTCATTTTGACTTCGTGTGGACGGGGCCTGATTGTCTTGATGCCAAAAAGAGCCCAACAGATTTTACTTTCACAAGTGTAGCAGTATGGCAATTGCCATATTGCTCCACTTGTTTCATGCATATAAATTGCTTTATTATAATTATGCAGGGAGTTTTACAGTTTATATGGACACTACAATGTAAATAGAGCAGAAAAACAGGAGAGGAAAGGGAAAAAAAGAGAGAAAAGATGAAAGAAAGAAGAGATAGAGTTTTCCAATTTCAGAGGACAGGGGTCCCTTTCCTGAAGCAGGTTTACCCAAAACTCTAACTTGGTTCAACCTGAAAACAGGGAGAATCTGACATTTCCGGTTCAAAAAGAGAGTTTATTTAACTTCTGTTTCAGTCGCCATGGTAACATTCTCCCCAGAGCTAACCTGGTTAGTAGCAGGTTTTCTTCAGTAAACTCGGAGTGTCTTCTGTCTCCACTCACGTTGTTTTATTTCCTGATTTAGTCAGATTTTTGTCGTACTTTTATGCAGAAATAGATCATTTACTAGTACCATTACACACATTGGGCCGGATCTATCAAAGGTTTGCGTGTATAAAAATGTGAGCTATTTCACTGCGCACGCTAAAAAATGTACAAACTGATCTATCAACAGCGTGCTAAAAGGATTTGGTCTTTAAAACGTGCTAAATAGCGCCTCTTATACATTTAGTACTTTTTCTGCTATGAATATGCAATTTGGGGCGTTTACACGCAAAAGTGCGTATTGTGGGAGGAGAACATGTAAATATATTAATTTAGCACTCGCAAAGTGATTTATAAAACCTGAAAGCAATTTTGCTAACGGTATCTGACTCTATATTTAACACGTTTCAAAAGAAGGTGCAAATGGTCTATGCGTAATTGCGAACACATGGCAGCGGTTATTGTCGCAAGAAGGAGACATGGAAATGAAGCAAGGAGACGCAGAGAATGCATTTTTTCACTCCGTGTGAATATTTTTGGAATGAACGAGGAAGCGATCATCAAAACATATCGTTTATCCAGCATTGCCATTTTGAAGCTGCAATTCCAGTGATTTGCTCCTCACAGAGCGTCAGCTGTACTTGTTCCTCAATGCTGGTCAGAGGCATCTCATCTACTGTGCCCCCTCCTCTTTTGTTCGCAGATGTTTTGTTATATGCCAGTTTTTCTTTGGTTCGCCTTCTAATATCCTGGTATCTTCTTTTTACTTCATCCACTGTTCGCAAGGTTTCACCAACAGCGTTAACCTTATTACTGATTTGTTCACATATAGCGTTCCTCTGTGTGACAGGCACACTTCTTTGCTGTAGCTCACTTAAATGTTTGTTGGCTTCATCCACCAATACCTCCATTTCCATGGGGTCGCATTTCCTTTTGCGCCTTCTGCTGTGCAAACTCGCCACGCCGCAAACCACAAAACGCGCAAAACCATCATTTAAATAGGGCGTCTCCAACAGTTTTGCACCTGCCACCAGTTACGCAATCGCTCTTGTTAAATCACCCGCAAACCATGGTTCAGCCCCTCGCGCAAAATTCCAGTTTGCGAGCGCAAATTACTGCACGCAAAATTGGATCTTGATAAATCCGGCCCATTGGGTGTTAAAAACAAACATTTTATGTCAGTTTGACGAGGATCTCATTAAAGAATGATCAGCTCTTTTTCCACAGAGAATTAAATATTTATAAGGGGAGGATTCTACAACTCAGTTGACAGAGCTTGAGATTAGTTGTTTTTGGTTTATTTTATATGAGCGAGATGCAGATAATTTTATTTTTATTTAGTTGTATTTACTGTACATGAAGAGCTACTGAAATAATTTTCAGATTAGACATAAATAGATTAATTAATTCCACAGGGGAAAATTAATAACCTTAGGGTTAGGTCAGTCTGTAGACTGCTGGTTAGCGAGACGGTCTGCTGAGCTTTATGGGGAGATCCATTCATGGTAAACATAGCCTAACACAGAGGTCTTTAACAGGGGATCCGCGACCCCTAGGGGTCCACGGAGGTACTGCATGGGGGGGTTGCGAAAGTTTTGGTTGATTAGTCTTTTTTTATATTCTCCCCTGCAATTTTTTTCCACTTATTGAAATGTCTTTAAATCCACATTAACATGAATTCATGACACTGTAGTAAACAGATAAATGGAGGCAGAAGATGTCTTTCAGTCACCAATGCACACATTCAGCGACACACAGGAGTTCTTTCAAGCTGGGCAACGTTTCATTCACAACACCTGTCCCATCAACCAGGAATCAGAAATACTTTAATAATCTCAGGGAGAAATTACTTTCATTACATGACTCCATCTGTAATAGATTGACTATAGGACCAGTTTGATAGAACACAATTTCATGCAATATATATAAGTAGGGGGTCCCCGCTCCATCTCGCCATCAGTTTGGGGGTTCTTGGCCTGGACTTTGAGACCCCTGGCCTAACGCATTTATTGCACAATTTAGAGATTTTTTTTAGAGAAAGAGATGAGGGGAAAAGGAAGGAAAAAACTAAGAATCTTTCTTTCTGTCTGCATCTTTTTTTAATCTATATCTATATGCATGTTCAGTCGGTGAAGCATCATCTCTTAAGAATATGTAATAAAGGGTATTTAACATTTAACATAAAAGAAACCGTTTTTCTGTCTTCCTTTCTATTTGGTAAGGGTAATTGTTTTTTTAAACCGAATGAAAAGAAAAACAAACAAAATGGATTTGGTTCTTGCCCGGTTTATTGCCCCATGGTCTCATTGCAGAAGTTCAATGGATGCTGTTAACCTTTTGAGTCTGAGGTCAGAGGAGTCCATCTTGGAGAGGATCAGTGGAGAATCGGATAGAGAGGAAAAAGGTGAAGACAGATTCAGTACAATAATGGATTGAAGTTCAAAGAAGAAGAAAGTCTTGGAAAAAAAACAATTTGGACTTCGAAGGAGTGAACCATTGAACTTTGTTTAGTGACAGTAATGAAAAAAAAAATCTCTCCTAAAATTTTTATTGCCTGGAAAGAAAAAAAGCAAACTGTATTTTGACGCAGTCACATATAACATTCGTGGATGTGGGACCAGCTTGTGTATTTTGTGACTCCTAATATACCAAAGTCAAAGACAACAGTCAAAGGAAAGAGTTGAAAGTTGTAAATTTATAAACTCTGACATTTAATTTTCTGCAAGAGTTAATCTGGGATAGAAATGACTTTTCAACGCTTTTTTAACAAGCGTAGAAGACAGGGCATAAAGTGACAAATGTAGCTTTAAATCTTCAACTTTAAATCTTGTATCTATCTATCTATCTATATCTATATATATATATATCTATATCTATATATCTATATATATATATCTATATCTATATATCTATATATATATATATATATATATATATATATATATATATTGTGATGTGGTTTTGATATTTCACCTAATGTTCTTTCCTTAAACAATTCGTTTTCTACGACACTGTCAAAAGCTTACCACGACGTCACCATATTCACAGCTGAGATGGTGGCCTGATGATTGCAGCTTCTCGCTTTCTTCCAAATGTAGTGATGACCGTTTTAATTACTTTATTTTGTTTGTTTCAAACCACTAAATGTGTCTAAACAATTAAGGACCTTTTTTCCCTCAAGTAATCATTTTTACATTTGTGTCATAAAATTGGACTTTGAGACCAAAATGCTGATTTGTTACCTGTAGAAGAATGTTGAGTTGAAGGATTTTTTAATGATGGAAAAATGATAAACTCACAGAGACTGCTGAAGGACACAAGCAGGCATTAAGACAAAGACCAGGTGACAAATTAAGCAAACGGAAAGCTTAAGAAGATCAGGGAACAAGTGCAGACAATGCACTTAATGAGGAGAGACAGGTAAAATGAATCTATTAAATAACGGAAGAGTCTGGCTGAAGGAGCAATTACTTAGAGGGGATAAACAGGGGAAAAACTCCCCTAACAGAACCTCCACCAAACATATAAAAGAACTGATTGAGAAAGTAATGAGAAAGCTATCTGAGGTCACTGAGAAATAAATAATCTAGAAAACACCAGGAAAAAATAACCAAACAGAACATGCATGCAAACCCGAACAGCAAAACAAGGAAAATAAGACATAGTCAGGCAGGAACCAAACACGCTCCGGTCCTTAAAGCTCATAAGCTAACTTTCTATTCCAGTTTAACACTTGTTGAATTGGTTCCTTTTTATTTTCTTCAGCTGGTGTTGCACCAAATGATGCTTTATGTAGGCCTACTGTATATCTAGGACAGAGGACACGGATTAGGATCCTGACCCACCTGTTGGCTAATCTGGACCCCACCTGATTTCAGACATTTATAATTTACGTCATGTTGTCCGACGGCAGTGTCTAATTTCACTTGCTCCACTTCTCCTGTTTGTACGGCAAAGCCCTTTGGGACCAGGTTACACATGGTGCATATTAGCCAATGAGCTGTCAGTCAGGGCTGTTGCTGCTAGCTACTTTTAGACAAAGCAGGTAAACCTGCTGCAAGCCGGGCAATGGATAACGATGATGAGAAAACATGAAAAAGTATGGACTGCTGAAAGAGGCGTGGTAAACCGGTGACAAAAAAGTGCAATAGTGTGCTCAAAGATGACCCTGCACATTTAGAGTATGTTTGGCTCAACCTACTTGCTGTGAAACAGGATTCTCCACCATGAACATCATACAAAAATAAATATGGATCCAGGCTTACGAATGAGCACCATGATATGTGCTTGAGAATTGCTTTGTAGCCATTTAAACCCAGGTTTAAAGCCTTGCAGGGCAGCCTAAAGCCCACTGCTCTCATTAAGCCAAAAAAAAAGAGAGAAAATAAACAGTTTGTTCAGTTCAGGTGTTCTATAAAATATGTGAATCAGGAAATTGTCTATATACCAAACAATTGTTGTTCTCTACTTCAAAAAACACTTTAGATTTTAAAATGGAAAAATTTATAATTTAAGGCTTCAAAGACAAATGTATAATTTCTTCCATCTATTTTCAGACACGCTTATCCCTGCTGGGGTCACTAGGGGTGCTGGTGCCTATCTTATAGGTCGCCAGTCCATCACAGGGCAACACAGAGACAAACAGGACAAACAACCATCCACACACACTCCCACCTAAAGTGAATTAAGAGAAGCCAATTAACCAAACAGTCATGTTTTTGGACTGTGAGAGGAAGCTGGAGTACCCAGAGAGAACCCACCCAGGCTTAGGGAGAACATGCATCTATAATTCTTTAACTTATAAAACTTATATTAAAAAATTCAATAAAAACCTTCTGTGAAAAACACTACTTAAAATATTTGATGTGAGAACCCTACCTTGTAGAGAAAGAGGAGAACAACAACAAAGTAATGCATATTTGTTGTGGGCGGATGGATACCACAAAGGTGTCCATCATAAAAAAAGAGAGGAGGAACATGCATAGACGAAGCAATTTTAGAAAAACCATAAGGTAGAGTCAGCTGAGAATACAGATCTGCTTTGGTGTGAAAGTCAAAGTGTCCCAGGCATGCCGGAGTGGATGGAGTCATTATTTAGTACTTAATGAGAGGTTCATTGATCCTTTAGAGCAGTTTAGCTCACCTCAATTCAAATGCTGTAGGTTTCATGGATGCCACAGTAGATCTAATCCATGTAGAACTTTGTCTAATCTACTTTACAAACATTTTTTATTTAATGCTACAAACAAAACAAATACAGCATTTAATTCCCTTTGCATTGAGACAATATATGGTCATTTAGACTTCCTGACTACCTATACCTGTACCTCAAAACACAAATATTCGTATTTCATTGTCAATATTTGAAAATATTTAAATATAATATAGAGATATACGTATCCTGTACTGTTCTGTATTAAGGGAAGAATGCAGAAAGTAGCTGATAAACTGTATGAATCTGTCACTTTTAATGTTTTTGCAAACACAAAACATTTAGTATAATAGAAACAGAAGAAAATATGAGATAACATGATATTTGGCTTGAGACAGAGAGTTGTAGAGGCAGCTACTAATTATGTTTAATCAAGATTTTTCCATTTTTCCATGGTTACTCATATCACTGTCAGGGTTTGGTAGAGGTTTTTAAGGACCCAAATGCATAGGCGGTGAGGCAGAAGTGAGTTCTTGTAGTTTTAATGGAATTCTCAACAGGTAACAGAGGCAGGAATCTAAAAATGCAACAAAAATACAAAACAAACCAGAACCATGGAGACATAAGGGAACACATGCATGAGGGGCCATAGAAAGATGGGGAAAGACAAGGAAATAGCACTGAGGAACTGCACAGGAGAGTATTTATGGGAGACTGAACAAAGACAGGACTAATGAGCTGATTGGGAGCAGGTGTGAACAGAGGCTTCTAGAAGGAGCTAGAGAAAAGGACACCAACACCAGAGGGCAAGCAAAGAAAAACCTAAGAACCCAAATAGATCCAGAAAACACCAATTAAGCTAGAAAACAAAGAAAACATGGATCAATGTTAAACTGAAAACTTAACAGAACCATGACAGTGAAAATCAGATCTTTGTTCCCCTCAAGTGAAAGAGAAATTATCCATTTGAAATCATTCTTCAACTTAAAAAAATACATACTGGAGGGAATTAAAAAGAAGAGAGCTCAGCTACAGTTTTTGGAAAAATTCATGACATAAACAGTTGATACACTATATTGCCAAAAGTATTTGCTCACCTGCCTTGACTCACATATGAGCTTAAGTGACATCCCGTTCCTAATCCATAGGGTTCAATATGACGTCGGTCCACCCTTTGCAGCTAGAACAGCTTCAACTCTTCTGGGAAGGCTGTCCACAAGGTTTAGGAGTGTGTTTATGGGAATTTTTGACCATTCTTCCAGAAGCGCATTTGTGAGGTCGCACACTGATGTTGGACGAGAAGGCCTGGCTCTCAGTCTCCGCTCTAATTCATCCCAAAGGTGTTCTATCGGGTTGAGGTCAGGACTCTGTGCAGGCCAGTCAAGTTCATCCACACCAGACTCTGTCATCCATGTCTTTATGGACCTTGCTTTGTGCACTGGTGCACAGTCATGTTGGAAGAGGAAGGGGCCAGCTCCAAACTGTTCCCACAAAGTTGGGAGCATGGAATTGTCCAAAATGTCTTGGTATGCTGAAGCATTCAGAGTTCCTTTCACTGGAACTAAGGGGCCAAGCCCAGCTCCTGAAAAACAACCCCACACCATAATCCCCCCTCCACCAAACTTTACACTTGGCACAATGCAGTCAGACAAGTACCGTTCTCCTGGCAACCGCCAAACCCAGACCCGTCCATCAGATTGCCAGATGGAGAAGCGCGATTCGTCACTCCAGAGAACGCGTCTCCACTGCTCTAGAGTCCAGTGGCGGCGTGCTTTACACCACCGCATCCGACGCTTTGCATTGCACTTGGTGATGTATGGCTTGGATGCAGCTGCTCGACCATGGAAACCCATTCCATGAAGCTCTCTGCGCACTGTTCTTGAGCTAATCTGAAGGCCACATGAAGTTTGGAGGTCTGTAGTGATTGACTCTGCAGAAAGTTGGCGACCTCTTCGCACTATGCGCGTCAGCATCCGCTGACCCCGCTCCGTCAGTTTACGTGGCCTACCACTTCGTGGCTGAGTTGCTGTCGTTCCCAAACACTTCCATTTTCTTATAATACAGCTGACAGTTGACTGTGGAATATTTAGGAGCGAGGAAATTTCACGACTGGATTTGTTGCACAGGTGGCATCCTATCACAGTTCCACGCTGGAATTCACTGAGCTCCTGAGAGCGACCCATTCTTTCACAAATGTTTGTAAAAACAGTCTGCATGCCTAGGTGCTTGAATTTATACACCTGTGGCCATGGAAGTGATTGGAACACCTGATTCCAATAATTTGGATGGGTGAGCAAATACTTTTGGCAATATAGTGTATGTGTCCCATTTCTGTATTTAACACACACATAAGGCGCACCGGACTATAGGGCGCGTTTTTTATATACAGGTACATGTCCTCTACTACCTTTAAATACCTCTACTGCGTATTTAAAAATACAGCGGGGGCAAAACTGAGTATGACTGTGCTTTATTCATGTATTTATTACAAAGTATTAATCAAACCTGGCAGCTGGCCGTGAGACAGACACATCTCAGATGACACAGCGCTGTGATCACTCCTAAATTAACTTAAAATCCTGAAACCTGCCGACGGAATATGTTCGCTTTTATTACCGGTATCCTGGTGCCTGCAGCTAAAATTATTTAGATGAAAAACACCTGCCAGCAGCCGCCGGTGAACCTGGAGGCTGCTGATGAAAGGATTTCTCCTGTCGGCGCACCGCTGGTATGTGGGGGTCTGAGCGCCTCCGACAGAAATAGATAATCTGGATGAACTGACTGCAATTATTAAGTTTTCAGGTGGACTTTCTCACTTAAAAACATATTAAAACTACTTTATTCCCACTGATCACAGCAAATATAGCTGCAAGATTTAGATTATTTAGATGAAAAAACACCTGCCAGCCACCGCGGTGAAGAGGAGGAGACCCGCCCAGACCCGCCCTGCTGTTGAATTAAGTTTTCAGGTAGAAAAATAGAGCGGGAGCAAAACTGAGTATGATTGTGCTTTATTCATGTATTTATTACAAAGTATTAATCAAACCCATCAAAGTCATCATCCTCTGTTTCTGAATATAACAGCTGCGCTAAATCAGACATGCCCATTTCCCATTCTTCGCTGTCAGTCACTTTCCGTGCAGCGCAGCTCCTCAGAAATAATGCCGGCTTTTGCAAAAGCTTGAACAACAGAGCCAGCAGACACGTTAGTCCAAGCATCTACAATCCATCTGCTAACGGTGGCGTAACTTGCCCAGCGCTGCCTTCCACTTATCCTGAAACTGTGGTCTCCGTCGGTCATCCATCGCTCCCACGCCGCTCGCAGCCTTACTTTGAACGGCCGCTTCACACTGATGTCGAGCGGTTGAAGCTCCTTTGTCAGACCTCCCGGGATAACGGCGAGCACAGTGTCCATTTGATTCACCTTTTTTTTCACATCGGCTGTGAGATGGGCACGCAGCGATGGTGATGCATGGAAAAAACCACCTGGTCTCCTCACATAGGCTACACCTGCCTCAGCTACGCTTTCATCATCTCCTCATCCATCCAGCCTTTTCCATTTGCGTTAATATCATATGTCATCAGAGCGCTGTGTCTGCCTCGCTGTCAGCTCCCAGATCAGCTTCTCTGATTGGTTGATGCGGCGTGTCCAGCAGCAAAACTTCAATTTTTCCATCTCGAGCAGCAGCAGCGCGTTGGCAGATGCTTAAACGCTCCTGCTGCTCAAAACGCGCTGCAGGACCTTTTGCTGCACCTATACGCGCGTCAACCATTGACTTTGCATGTAAACTCGCTGCTTCTGCTGCACCTGCTGGGTCCGGTTCACACCGATGTCGAGCGGTTGAACAGCGAGCACAGGGTTAATTTGTTTCACCATGTTTTTCACATCAGCTGTGAGATGGGCACGCATGGAGTTACATATTAACAGCGATGGTGATGAGTGGAAAAAAAAAACACCTGGTCTCCTTACATTCAGCCACTCTTTCATCATCTTCTCAATGAGGTGGTCTCAAAAGTCGCAGTTACAACACACATAGGGCGCACCGCACCATAGGGCGCACCGCACATTTTGAGGGGAAAAAAAGACGTTTAAGTGCGCCTTATAGTCGTGAAAATACGGTAATAAGAATATGTTTTAGAGTCATGGTATTATGATACCAGCTCCAAAATATCTGACAAGCAACACAAATATGCATTTTGTATTGAGTTCCACCCTAAGATGACCATTGGCTGGACCAGTATTCTGCTTTGATATAAAATCTAAGAAAATTTTTTTTAAGCTAAAGCCTGTAATATGATGGAACATATATAAAGCTATATACATGCATTATCTTTAAAAAAAAAATTTAAAAATCACCCTTTGAGTTATTCAATTTGTAATGCAACTTTGAACTTGGAAAATTTATCAAGGATATTTCAAATGCCGTAAACCACTCTTCAATTCACAAGCTGTACATCTTATACTTGGTGCTTGCATTTACAAGGCTTTTATTTTCCAAATTCTGTAGTGAGAGATTAGTTACAATGTTCAAGTTTTAACATATTGTTTAACTCACTACAGGGCAGCAGCGGAGATGATGCCCAGATGGAACTCAAACAACTCACCATGGCAGTGTTTGTGATTCGGAAGGAGGGAGAGGGATTGAAAGAACCCCCAGAGACATTGGCATCGTCATTGAGGGAGTGGAGGTGTTGCAGGACCTGACTTCAGTTGCCTCAGCATGTGCCCTGCTTCTGGGTTTGATATATTCCCTTAACCTGGCTTATCCAAAGGCTCTGCGCTTCACATTTGAAGTGTTCCAAAAAATCTTCATGCAGCTTAAGCAGCACAAGATGTCTCCCAAAGTTCAAAATTTGTTTGGAAGACTTCAGACCTCACAGTAAAGACACTGGCATATTGTGCAACAGGACAGAAGATCTTCAGTCTTCTTTGTTTGGACAGAAGAGCGCCATGTTTTGGAAGCTTAACACCTCAAGAAACTGCACTTTGTGAACTTCTTTTGGGACATTGTTCATATTAAAGCCACAAGTAATACAGGGTTTACTGGATAACAATTGTGACTGGTATTTCTGGAGGATGTTTACTGATGAGGTTGTGATGAACATTATCATTTTGGGAGTAGGTCTTTTTTGTTTTTGACATTTCATAAAGTTACATGGTTCATCTCTTTGGTTTTGTGTGTGAAAAATATACAAGTTAAGGGGGAAAAATTAAAGTAGGAAAGTAGTAGGCTACTGCAGTTTGTGGACACTTTCACAGAATTTTCTTTTTGCATTTTTTTTTAAATTTGAATCAACAGATTTATGCAGTGTTTTTTGAAGGAGGTTGAATGGATCTAGATCATAATGTTTACTATTCTGTTCTTTTCTGGTGTCAGTTAAATTAACGGACTTGGTTTAAACTAGGCAGCTATTACACCACATCTTTGTTTGAAAACTTGCCTAAATATTTTTTGGGTATTGCTCTTATTTTCAGTGTAAAAATAGTCACTAGTGTCATTATATTTTATGTCAAAAACATGTTCTCGGCAAATGTTATGGTTTAAGAGTGTGGATTTTCTTTTTTAGGAGGACTTGTGTTAAATCTAAAAAAGCAAATTTTTTTCCTGAGGAATACTTGTGGATTCTACAACCTCACACAGGGGTGTCCAAGTCTTGTCCAGGAGAGCTACCATTGTGCAACTTTCAGATGGACCCTATTTCAATACCGCCTGAAGCTAATTTCTGAATTTACACAACAGCAGACATTCAGCTCAACAGAGGCGTTGTAATGAGCAGTTCATTTGATTCAGATGTATTGGAGATGGGATGCATCTGAAAGTTGCAAGATGATGGCTCTCCAGAACTGGATCTAGCAGGTCGCTGAAATGTTATATCCCTTATGAAGTTTCAAAAGATTTGTGTAGCATGTTTAATGAATAATATTTTGTGAAAAACCTGTAAGTTTGTGATGCTTTCACAATAAAATTTAAAATGTTCCATTTGTGTAGATTTCTTATTTTAACCAAGTGGAATTTCTGAGTAGCATGAATGTATTTTACTCCTATTTTAAAAACTAAAATAACATGCTAAAAAAAACTTTTAAAATGATTTAAATGCAAGCTATATTTTAAGTAAAATGTGAGTGATAATTTAATATGGGGTAGTTTAGTTTTTTAAGTTGGAACAACTTAAAATTTTGAGTTGACTTGCTCTAAAATTAAGTAAGATGGATTAAATTTTTTTATTTGGAATAAAGTAAATGAATTGATTAAGACTGACTTAAATTTGTCAAGTTAACCAAACTTAATAAATTAGGTTGGATAAAATTAATTGAATTACTTGTTACCAATTGAAGCAATTCAATTAAGTTGGATCAACTATTTTGTTTTTAGAGTGTATGCAACCGGTGTTGATTTTCCAGCGAGGCTCCCCCCAGAGGGCAAAAGTAAAAGTGCACTGTTGTAAATATGCTCATGTGTTCTCCTGGTTTCTCCGTCAAGCCAGGCGCGGTTGTTTTGAGCTTAGCAGACAGGCGAACACAACGAATCACCATGTCTACTGCGGTGACTGTTACTTTTCCTCTTTCTTGCCTGCTCCGACATGGGCTTTCGCTGTTTTCTCGCTGGTTCCGCCATGATAACTGCACAAATATCGCCACTGCGCTAGCAACGAGCATGCCTTTCACTGGGGGCGTGTAGCAGTTCTCGCCGTAAAGCAAGTCCGACTCTCGCGATACACGAGGCTTCTGAGTCTGTGGGTGCGGGCCGAGGGCTCCTGTAATTGCAAGTACGGTATTTCCCCTACAGACCACCAGGGCGGCCGAGAAAACCTTTGTTTGACCTGAAATGACTCATTTAATCATCCAAAACGTTATGGAACACATTAATTAACTGAAAAATGTTGCATAGTATGCCTTAAAAACTCTGCATTGACTAAATTAACTTTTAGCTCAAATCAGTGAGCGAAAGCTATTCTCTTGGATCAATGGGATATTTTTCTTTTCTGTTCAACACCACAAAAGCAGCATATTGTCCAGAATTAAAGCTATTGGTGTCTAGGAGTCTCTAAATACTGCTCGACATCAATAGAACTAACAATCATCCAAAACTTTAAAATACAGTAAGAGTTGGCAGACAGGAACGTAACAGGACCAGGAATGTAGAGCCATGCCAGTTAGACTTAACAACAAAAAAACTGTGTAGGGAATATTTGGCTAAACTGCACTTCCCCATGACGATGAATGACTATACGTGATTTGATTTTGTTTATATCCTGGAAGCACTTATGCCCCAAAACCAGCCTGTTTTGCCCCTAATGTTTAACTGTTTGGGAACCCTCTTAAATCACAGCGAAGATACTCAACTGCAATTGATTTCCTGCTGCCTTTTTTCTATCTTTTATTATTTTCTAGATGCTGGCTGAAGGAGGCGGAATAAGGGAATGGCTTAACAGGATGAAAATATAGTTCATTTTGTTGCTGTTTTACTGTCGTACATGCCAAAGGATTCGATAAACAGTAAAGAATAAAAAACAGATCAAAAGAGCTGTTTGTTTAAGCTGAATTTATATATATATATATATATATATATATATATATATATATATATATAGAGAGAGAGAGAGAGAGATATTGTTTAGCATATATATATATATATATATATGTATGTGTATATATTAGTGCTGTCAAAATTATCGCGTTATTAACGCGTTAACGCGAGGCCATTTTAACGGCGATAATTTTTTTAACGTGAGATTAACGCTATGTGGTTTTATGGTACAATTTTCCAAGTACATCCCGCTGCAGCCTGCGGGAAGGCGGGGCTATTTTCCCCCAGTCTATGCATTTCTCATAGGCTTCGAGAGCGGAGCTCCTCAAGGGAAAAAGACGCTCATACACTGGGTGACGCTAGTGCCTTTTCTTTAAGCCCCACCACCAACAAACAAATTGAGTGTCTGGTAGCAACCTGAAATACGCTGAGAAAACAGATTACTGAGGTGAAATGGAATCTGCTACGGCACTCTTGCCGTCTGTGTACGCCACAGGTCAGTATCGCGTGTGTGTGTGTGTGGGTGGGTGGGTGTGTGTTCTCATTTTTGTTAAGAGGCTGAAAAGTAACTTTCTAGAGCATAGACTACCTCCATCTAGTGATGTCGGTCTATTGATTTTGATGTATTGATTAAAAATTGTTCATTATTACCTTGGTTAATTAACATCTAATGTTAACTCTACTGCATTTTATAGCAGTAGGGTAAAATGCTTGTCTTTGTTCAAAAGACTGTATTAACTGTAAAGATTGTCTTTTACATCAGCCTGTTTTCAGGGCCTTTTTTTTGCCTACATATTTGTTATTTTTTGCTACATGCCTCCCCATCTTCTTGCCATATGTTTCCATGGCATAAACAGTATCTGTGACCTGTTCTCATTTAAAAAAAAGAACATTGGCACAAACCTAGCCTGTATGTATTTTTTTGTATGTCATCGATAGTATTTAAATGATTTTCAATCAGGAAAAAAATGTGCGATTAAAATGCGATTAATCACGAGTTAACTTAGGCATTGATGCGATTAATCGCGATTAAAGAAATTTAATCGATTGACAGCACTAGTATATATATATATATCTATATATATATATACACTATATTGCCAAAAGTATTTGCTCACCCATCCAAATTATTGGAATCAGGTGTTCCAATCACTTCCATGGCCACAGGTGTATAAATTCAAGCACCTAGGCATGCAGACTGTTTTTACAAACATTTGTGAAAGAATGGGTCGCTCTCAGGAGCTCAGTGAATTCCAGCGTGGAACTGTGATAGGATGCCACCTGTGCAACAAATCCAGTCGTGAAATTTCCTCGCTCCTAAATATTCCACAGTCAACTGTCAGCTGTATTATAAGAAAATGGAAGTGTTTGGGAACGACAGCAACTCAGCCACGAAGTGGTAGGCCACGTAAACTGACGGAGCGGGGTCAGCGGATGCTGACGCGCATAGTGCGAAGAGGTCGCCAACTTTCTGCAGAGTCAATCACTACAGACCTCCAAACTTCATGTGGCCTTCAGATTAGCTCAAGAACAGTGCGCAGAGAGCTTCATGGAATGGGTTTCCATGGTCGAGCAGCTGCATCCAAGCCATACATCACCAAGTGCAATGCAAAGCGTCGGATGCGGTGGTGTAAAGCACGCCGCCACTGGACTCTAGAGCAGTGGAGACGCGTTCTCTGGAGTGACGAATCGCGCTTCTCCATCTGGCAATCTGATGGACGGGTCTGGGTTTGGCGGTTGCCAGGAGAACGGTACTTGTCTGACTGCATTGTGCCAAGTGTAAAGTTTGGTGGAGGGGGGATTATGGTGTGGGGTTGTTTTTCAGGAGCTGGGCTTGGCCCCTTAGTTCCAGTGAAAGGAACTCTGAATGCTTCAGCATACCAAGACATTTTGGACAATTCCATGCTCCCAACTTTGTGGGAACAGTTTGGAGCTGGCCCCTTCCTCTTCCAACATGACTGTGCACCAGTGCACAAAGCAAGGTCCATAAAGACATGGATGACAGAGTCTGGTGTGGATGAACTTGACTGGCCTGCACAGAGTCCTGACCTCAACCCGATAGAACACCTTTGGGATGAATTAGAGCGGAGACTGAGAGCCAGGCCTTCTCGTCCAACATCAGTGTGCGACCTCACAAATGCGCTTCTGGAAGAATGGTCAAAAATTCCCATAAACACACTCCTAAACCTTGTGGACAGCCTTCCCAGAAGAGTTGAAGCTGTTCTAGCTGCAAAGGGTGGACCGACGTCATATTGAACCCTATGGATTAGGAACGGGATGTCACTTAAGCTCATATGTGAGTCAAGGCAGGTGAGCAAATACTTTTGGCAATATAGTGTAACTGAGACTGCGCCTTTTAGTACGGTGCGCCTTATGGTCGTGAAAATACGGTAACTTGTTTGGCATATTGGTAAACAAGAAATGAAGTTGATGTGCTCTGCTGAACAGCAAATTCACCATTTCTGGATTTATGCAGGATACAGCCACGTTAAATTTACATTTCTGACACCAAATCTGCCCCATTTTTTAAAACAGATGTTCACATTTAGAAAAGCTAGTCCATAAATCATTTAAGAAGGTAAAAACAACTGACATTGAATTTGTCCATTTGCTTGAATGGGATGACATGCAACTTTAAACCTTTAAAAACTTACACAGTATTTCTTAATAAGGTCTTTTGTATCCTCTCCAAGAAAGGTGATGAGCCCTTTCAGAACACATTCCCTTCGAATCCCAATGTCTTCAACCTGGAGAAAAGTTATTGTTATCAATATTTCATATCTGAAGAGATTCATGATATAACTAATATATTTGGGCTGTTCACAACAGCAAAGGCCTATCAGATGCCATAATGTACAGCCCACAAGTCCACTGGGTTTTAATGCTGCACTTCAAAATTATTCATATTCCACCTCTGCCACATTTTATCCTTCACATCTAAATTTGTGAAACTAGACTATATTGTTAAGGTTAAGGCTTTTTCTTAGCACAATCTACCAGAGCTAGTGAATATCATTTTCCATTAAAGAGATCTCTTACAGCATAGAATTGATACAAGTCTAACATTTAAAAATGTTAAAATTTTAAAGTAATAGAAGCTCAAAAATTTGGCTAAATTTCACCGGTTTCTGGCAAGTTGGATAGAAAGGTGTATTTTATTGAATTAATGAATAAACCACAATACAAACTTACTATAACAACTAAATGCAGCAGAAATACATGACAGGCAAACTTGCTTTTCTTCAAATGATATCAACTTTGCACAGAAAGTGTATCAAGTATTATAATTAAAACAAAGTCTGAAAGTAACTAATCACTTTAAATTCTTTGTTTTAAATGGAAAAAGGTAAATGGCCATAGCTTAGTTCACTGTGTCCATATTGATGATATCCATACCTCATCATAAGTTCTCATGATGCCAGCCATTTTTGCACATGTTGCTCCTCCTTTAGCCTGGATGACTTTAATCAGCTGATTTGAGTGCCTGTCCAACTGGGCCAAGAACGTCTGCTCAAGGGGAACAGCCATGAGCCTCTGGAACTCCGCATTAATCTGTGAAACAAAACAAAAAAACTTACTGTTAAAAAAATGACTTAAAGTAAATACTCAATCATTCCCAAAGTCTAAGTTCAAAACCCTTGACATTTAATTTCAATCTCCAATACTACCTCTTTCTGTTGGAACAGAGCAGGCCATCTGTCCTTGAAATCCCCTATACCAGGTTCTTCATTCACCACCTCCTGACGCCTGTAGGCAAAGGTACGAGCCATTTTCTCCGCAATGACCCTGTCATTGTTCCTCCTTTTGATTGCTGCCAAGAGTTCAATTCTCTCTTTTTCCATGCTTTCTTGTGTTTCTCCCAATGGAAAGGATGGATAAAAGTTTGCTTCAGCTCGTCTTGGCTTCTTTATTTTTGCAGCAGGAGAAACAGAAATACTAGCTTTGGATTTAAGAGAGTTTACAGACAACTCTGGACATCCTTGTGATTTGAGTAGAGTCCTGTGGTTTCCCATTTTGTACTTCAGCCTTTGCTTCCAACCGTAGCAACCATTGAATGAACCGGGCTCTTTTAAACACGGATGTTTTTTTAACCAAGGCCTCTGCAACTACACAGAACTGTGCATCCTCTGGGTAGGCTCTGTATCTGTAGATCTCCTCTACTAATCTATTTAGGATGTCACTCGGGAGGTGACTGTCAACATTTTGTTGTTTGCTTGATACTCAGAATTCCCCTTCTCTAGCTGACGTTCAGTGTCATATGAAAATATGGGAATGGGAAAATTGGCTGGCCATTGTTGTGTTCGCGATGACAAGGATTCAGGGGAGGAGAGGATTATAGTGTCATTTGAGGCTAAAGAACTGCTGTCGTCAGAGTGAACTGTAGAACAAGATGGAGCTGTTTCAATGACATCAACAAAAGTTTGAATGGCTTTTTCTTGAATCACCTTGACTGTTCCCAAGTCCTCCAGGTCAGAAGTTGAGCTGAGGTTGAAGAAGTCATTACCAAACTCTTTGTCCATATATTGCAATCTGACATTGGTCTTTAAACCAAAGGTATCCTTCACCTTGCTGAGAAGCTCATCCAGAGAGTCTGGTATGCCATCTGGAAGAGTCAGTTTTTCAGTGTTGCTCTCTCCTAGAATCACCTTCAGTCTTGCAGGTTTTGAACTTGCCATGACAATCTGAGAAAAGGGTACATACAGAGTTAGGCAATGCTGGTCCCTATTTAAAGTCATTACAAGATATTTTGTATACATTATTAGTCAAATGTTTGGACATTTGCTTGTAGAGGGCCAAAAAAATATTAAGGTAGTTATTAAAATATTACTGTATTTTAAGTTCAGCCATACAAACAGAAAAGTCTTTTATACCACGCATTTAATTTTTTGTACAATCTTGTATTACCTCACCCTTAAACGTGGATATATCTTTTCACAGTAACAAGACGTATTCCTCTAATTCTGTAGTCTTCCAGCGGGTATACATCTGTTAGGTCTTGTAGCTCAACCAGTTTCAGTTCTTTGTCTGATGTTTTCAGCTCATAAGATCTGTAATGCTCAACATACCACCCCTCAAGTTTTCTGACCAGAAAGAATAACTGGTTTGCCAGGATCACCATTTGGATTATTTCAATGAACTCTGGTAATCCTCCCAATGAGCCATGGATCAAGATCATCCCGCATCTGTACTTCAGTCCATTAAATGTTGCACTTTTAGTCATGCACACTGTGGCCAGATTTGAAAACTTCTGCTTTAGAGCATTTACTATTCCCTTGTCGAGAACATCAGTTGCTACTGTGGAAACATTTGTAACTTCCAAAAGAGGTTTAGGAAAACCAGATAAATGCATATGATGTGCCATCTGATTAGGGCTGGGTATTGTTAAAAAAATTTCGGTTCCGGTACCAATACCGATACCTTCACTTCGATACCGGTTCCTGAACGATACTTTTTTCGATACCAGTTTTATAATATCAATTCGAAAAAAAAGAAAATTACACAACATAAAAAAGTACAAATCTTGAGTTTTATTTTAAGCTCTGTTTTTCCATTTACATTTTTCCTCTTACATAAAAAAATAAATAATTCAGTGTCTAATATTCACTGTTACATTGTGAGGACCTTTTTACTTAGCAGTTTTCCTTTAGAAAAATTACCATGTCTGACAAACAAGCCCGTTGAATGGGATCCTACTGACAGCGCACCGCTGGTATGGGGGGGGGGTCTGAGCGGCTCCGACAGAAATATTGAAGGCAGGATGAACTGACTGCACTGATTACGTTTTCAGGTGGATTTTCCCACTTAAAAACATAATAAAACTACTTTATTCCCACTGATCACAGCAAATATAGCTGCAAGGCAAATAAAGGATAGAGTAGCTCCGCCCAACGCGCGTCTGACCCACTTTGCGACCGCGCAGCCAGAGCAGCAAAGCTTCTTCAGCAGCGCGTCAGAAGCTGGTACAAGCAGCAAAAATGAAGCAGCAGACGAGATTTTGCTGCTCTTGCTGCGTCCAGTTTGAAAGCAGCATGATTCACTCCGCTCTGGCTTTGCTCTGCCCACGGGCTGCTGAGAGGAGGATGGTCGCGCTGGCTGCGGTCCGCTCTTCTTGCAGTCAAACACAGAGCGACTTTCTGCTCTTAAATTATTTCCGTGCACGATGTATTGCATTGTGCACTATTAGCATCAGTCTTAATAAAGTGAAGCCGCACTTTTGACCTGGGGGGCATTTTAAAGGGGTTCCGCGACGCTGCAACCAGTTCACAAAAGATACACATGAACCCTGGCTGTAGGCGTGACCACCTGTGTATTTTTCCTGGATGACGCAATCACCTTAAGTGTTCCAGCCAATCACCGAAACTTGGTACCGAAAGACGAGGCATGTTTCGATACTCTGTAGAACCGAAGCATTTCGGTCGGTACCATAAAAGTACCGAAGTTCGGTACCCAGCCCTACATCTGATACTGGTGTCTCTCTGCAAGGGAACGGAGGACATTTTTAAAGCACTTGATATTTCGTGCAACTCTTTTAAAAAAGCTATGCTTAGCTTCAAAGCGCATGGACCATAAGGCTACTAAAGGACCAAATTGGCGAATCAAGGTAATGTTCCAAGAAATGGTGTTTTGGTTTAAGGTCACAATTAGGAAAAACCTCCTGGAATTGTGTTCTGTGCTCTGAGATCTTAAAGTCAAGGTAAGCAATAGAGTCCTCTGTGTGAATAGGACAGACCACAAGATCAACAATGTCCCTTAAGTCTGTTAAGATCTGCCAAGCTGGCTCTTCATGTTGCACTCTGTGTCCAATCAACAAAGGTAAAAATCTGATCAAACTCCAGTTCTCATGTGCATTACCCCCAACACTTTTTTTGGCTTCAAAATTGAGAGCAATTGGATGAGGTCGATTAGTTTTATCAGTCCCCTTAAAATTGAAAGATGCTATTGCGTCATTCAGTGATACCAATGTGAAATATTTTTTCTTAATCAAAACACCCAGACACAAAGCTAGTTCAAAAGGAACAACTCCTTCAAAAAGGTCATGCACAATGTCTGGAGGAAGACCTGTGGTAATGTCAAAATACAATAAATGTGATAAAATGGAAGTTGATTTGACACCCTGATAACTTGGCAATTCACGTTCCTGAAGAATTAATAAGTGATCTGCATGAATGCTTTTGGTACTCAGGGTAAATGCACCACTTCTAACCTCTGTAGTTTGAATGTCTGTTTTAACTGCCAAACAAAACCTACATATGTATGACCCTGTGAAGTTCTCTACAAAGCCACCAATACTGTGGGCAGCAAGATTATCTGCAACCACGCACTGAACTGTGCCTTTTACAGCTCTACCCAACTTTGACACAAAGACCCCTTCTTGTTCCAAAATCACAAGCTCATTAAGTAAAGGTTCTAAAACCTTCTCGTAACCATAGCACTTCAAATCATTAGTTTTGATCAAAGCAGCCAGGTAAATGGAAGACAAGTTAGAATTGCACCCCTGTGGCAAATTACCAAGAATCCAGTATAAGCCACAAATTTTATGCTTCCGTTTAGATGTACCGAGAGGGTTGCATATTTCAAAATCATCAATATACAATATTAATGAAATGCTCTCCTCCTTACACAAAAGCTCATTTTCACTAAAAAATGACCCGTCATAGAAAGACCTATATGTATGAACACTACTTCTTTGTAGTAGTTTATTCACACAATTTAAATTATCAGTCTGATCCAAGATAACCTCACAGTCAAGAACTTGCCGCAAAGACTTTAGGATTGATACATACTGGAATGACTTATTATTTTTTTTATCAAGAATATATTCTTCAGGTTCTATCACTTTAAAATGTCTTTTATAGAATTGTTTTCGTCTCCAAGCACTAGAAAGGGAGCCTTTATCTCCTATTGCTTTATTTACAGGGTTTGTTTCACAGAGGGCCCTGGCAAGTTTTTCAATAACTGACTGGTCAAACTGGCAAAGATGATCATGTAGTATTTGGGTTACAGTTCTGCATGTAACTGGCAGGGACAAAGAACCAATTAAATAGTTTAACTCCTGCAATAGTTCATCAATAGCTGCATTTGACACAAGAAAACTGCTTTCTAACTTTAGAAGAACTGATGCAAGTTTAAGTTCAATATCTCTCTGTAAGTTTTCAGAATCAGTCTCATTAAATATGTGATCTTGATTAGCTTGTGCAGTACTGTCTTGATCAAAAATATCAGTACCAGAACTAACACACAATTCTTCACCACAGTCTAATTGTTTTTTTTTCAGTAATCCCAGTCTTAAATGTATTGCTAATGTCAGAATGTTTTCTGTATTTATGACTTTTGTAGTTCTCGTAAATATTTGTTTGATAAACACAGTCCTGAAACACACACGTGACAGTTTCCTTGTTCTTGAGATGTTGAAATATATGTTGAAAAAAATCTCTCTCAGTGGAAAGTTGATTAAAATCACAAATGGGGCATTTGAATCTGGTTAAGTCTTTGGTAACTGTTTGTTTGACTGGATGATTTCTTGATAAATGGCTCAGTAAAGCATTCCAGGTCTTGAATCTACATGCGCAACTTAAATATGAGCATGGATACGAATAACCCCGTCCATAATGCCTGTGGTCTAGTTTGTAGTGCTTGAGCAATTCAGATCTTCTGGAAAACACCCTCTTGCAGTCTTTGCATCTCCACATTAAGTGCAACACTAGAAGGACAAGAGAGGAACTTTGTTACCTATATGTTGCCAAATCTGAAGACAAGGAAGATGAAACTAATATGGAGGCAAGAGTCAATTTTGAATACTGTGACAACCCTAGCCCCATGCAATACTTTAGATGATTGTTTTACTGCTTGGTAAAATATAGATTCAGAATGGATTTGTTACCATAACTATTTCACTGTTTTCAATACCATACTGAAAACACTCTATATTAATCAATGTCATATTGTTAGTATTGCAAGAATTTTTTTTTTTATGCACAAATACACATTTCTTAAATTGCCCTTCTCAGTTGCACATTCCTTAGGATGGGAGTAAGCTTTTTTTAATGACTCCACAGTATTTTTAGGTTGTAATTTTAAATTTTTTGTGTGCATATATATCCACAAATATATATGCATGTCTGTTTGTGTGAATAAATTGCCTGTCACTTTCTACTGTTGCACTGGAAATTTCCCACTGAAGGACAATAAATGTCATTTCTATTCTTATTTTATATCTGTCCACTATTTAGTGTTAAAAATTACAGTAACTTTAGATATTGGTGGGAAAAAATGCTTATTTGACTATTATCAGTTCTCCACTGCAAGGGCAGCTTCCCTCTCCCCAGCCACCTCCCCACTTGTGTGAATCCTGAAGACTTTGCAGTTTAGAGCAGACATATTTCATATTATCAAAATAGCATATTCATTTTGCATTTAACTTTTTTTTCTAAAATTAGAAGCTTACATAAATCCTTTATGAAGAAAATATGGCTCACCTTATATGGTTTGATGATTCTTGGTTCTAGGCCTGGAAAGAGAAGTGGGTAAAAGAAGTTAATACAACAGGGTTCTAGCCAGAACTGCTAATGTTAATGCCTGAAATTTTCATTTGATCTTAATTTTTTTTCTTTCTTTCTGTAGCCGGTGAAATCAAGGGCGCGGACGACCATAGGGAGATCAAACATGCACATTGTGAACTGTCCGTGCGCTGTGGTAGATTGCAAATTGCAGAGAAATAATACAGGGCAAGAAGCGATCTAGCCGGGGCAGTTTGTGGGGCAGGCTACTAAATGCAGAGCTCCGAAAGTGAAGCTGTGAAATCCTCAGCCCAGCCCGAGGGCGTCTAAGCCCCGCCCAGTGCCTGGCGATTAACGGCTAGCTAGAACACTGCGCAATGTTCCTACAGCCACAAATTGCTTTTATAGGAGAAATGACACCCGATGGATTCTTAGCGCTGTCAGGATATTATGCGTTTTATATTATGTCGCCAGTAAGCAGCATGAGAAAACTGGAAAAAATGGCTTCACCGGCTGCAGCTAACAGTGATTAGCACAGTGGAGTTGCATCATATTAAATTAGTTTTGCACAGAACACCCCCACCTCTGCAATTTCAAGTTAGGTTTTTTAGCGTAAAAGTACACATACAAAATAAACATTCAGTCTGACTCAAAGTAGTTATGTTAAAACATGTTGAGATTTGAACCGCCGAACAGCGCGGCTAATTACAAATAACTGATGACACTTCGACGTTAAACACAGTTCAATGTTTCAAATTTAAGGTAGAAAAAGTTTTAAATATTTTTACACCGTTTATTTAATGTTTGGTTATGGTGGGGCAGCATACTTACTTTTTATCTGAATCTCGTCGACAGTCGATGCTCAGAAGAAATGGCGGTCGGTACCAGAGATGCAGGATCTGCCCCGGGCGGAGCTTACGTAATGACGTCAGACGTAAAGCTGCATTAAACTTAATTGTTTCACTTCGACTCAAATTAAAAAGTTCGTTTGAGATAAAATGCGTGACTGTTAAGTTAATTGAACTCATGAAAGCAAGTTGTCATAACTAAAGTAAAAGAATTAAGTCAGGTTAATGTAAATAAGTCCATAACATGAACTACAGCCCAAATACACTTTTTAGAGTGTAGTATACCTTTAATTGACCAATGTTTGCCCTTTCCATGCCAACTATTAAATTTTAAAACTTTGTCAAGTTCAAAAAGAGTTCTTGCAATGACCATATGTTTAAAACTAATGTAAATAAAAAATTCATAAGTATAATTTTAAATAAATGAGTTTATTTCAAATTAATTTAGAAAAATCTGACTCTGCCTCTCTTTGCATACTTTTACATTTACTTATGCACCTTTTTATGCTTAATTTGTATGTTGAGTTTTAAATACCTTTAGATTTATTGAATATTATTTCCAAAACTAATCCATAGTACACACTAAATCTGTATTATTTAAATATTCTCAAAATTGCATTTTTTTATTTTTCATATTACTTCTCCAACAGAAGCTTCAACTTTATTTTACTATTTCTTTCTTCTCATTTCTGAGGCCTGATCAGTCTCCAGGGATGGGTTATGTTTTATTTTCATCTCCTACTTGATCTTTAAGCAATATTATTTACAGAAAAAATAGTTACATGTATGAGTTGGATCATTTGAATTTGATGATGTGTTTCCAGATCAAGGATATTTTACATAAATTACTTAATCCAGAATGTAACAGGTTGTTGTTTTCATTTTTTTTTTTTTATTATTTTGCTGAACTGCTATTATGAGCTTGTCACAGTTGGTGAATGTGATTTGTCAGAGCAGGATTCATAAAAGACATTTCCATGATAACCCCAGTTAACACTGATTCATTCAGGACAAGCTCTTCAAAACCCCAATTTCACATCGGGTTGCTAATAATGTGCATGGAGACACCTCAAGCTCAACTGTTAATACATGCAGCCTGGTCTCTCTGTTTGTGTGAAACCTTATTTTAACATTAGATGGCACGGCAGGATAATAAATAACTGCACACCCAGCTGCCGCTCTATGGCAGATGTGGCTCAGTGTTTCTGCAGCCCTTCTGCTGTTTGCTTCTTGCATCCTTTCCCTTTGCTGCTGATCTGCTCCCCTTTGAGCTTTGTTTCATGGGAACTTCTTCAAACTGAAGGACAGGATATTGACAAACCTGGACAGGATGCCAAGTTTCTTCTGGAGGACGGCTAATCTGTTGGCTCTGTGGAGAAGACATCATGCAGACCTTCTGGATACACAGTGTTTGGATCCCCTGCTTTGTGTTTCTCTTTGCATAAACTGATTAACTCATATATTTTATATTGAAAAAAGATTATCTTGCAGTGCATGTTTGTTTGGGTTCTGGAACACATGTTTGAAGTGGAAATTTGTAGTGTGTTGAATGTATTGACCTGGGTTTTCAACAGAATAGATAAAAAAATTAAAAGATGTGGGTGAAATATGCCAACAAATAAGCTATGAGTTGGATATATAGATAACCAGCTGCTCCTCTTTTTCTCTTATATCATCAGGGATCCTTAAATGTATATTTTAGTATCTTTCTGATGTTTGTTTGTGATGTTTGCTTAACAGACAGAAAACTATCTATTGGGCATTTTGCTTATTTCACATCTTTGCACAGGGAAGAATGCACCATAAAATCATTTTAAAACACGATACACATTCACCTGGGCCTTTTAAAGTCAACAACTCCCTTTGAAAATTAAACTGGATCTCTCTTGATTCACACCGCCTGACCTCGGATTCCCTTATGATCAGCTAGTGACGGCACTAATAGGGCAGATTCAGCTGCTCTCAGGAAGCTGACAGCTGGATCAATAAACTACTTTTGTCTACCTCTTGAGGATGGTAACAGGAAAAGATGAAGCTCTGAGCAAGCATAATGGATTTACTTTAAACTGCTGGGATGCTGCTAATCACCTTGGATTGCCTGGTGCACTACACTAAAGGGAGGAGAGGAGAGTTGGCTTTTAATTTCTGTTATACTATAGATAGCGTTAATTTCATGTCTATAAGTCCAAGTAAAATACTTCTTTTTTTTTACTGAAAGTAATCTTCACTTTTTTGGATACATTTTTTCCAACTCTTTCTCATTAAGGAATAGGGCTCGTGATCCGCGTTGCATTCTGGGACGTGGCGGCCATATTGAGGGCTACGCGAACATAAACATAGCTCTGATACAACGTTGTTGAAAGAAGAGACGTAGAAGTAGAGAGAAAAAAGATGTTAAAATCCCGAAAAGGATCTGGAATTTACCGGGAGGCGTTAAATAGAGAAGCCACGGACCGGTATTTTGACAAAATCAGCATTATTAATCATTTGGATCCATATGAAGTTCCAAACAATAAGTGGAGCACCGATGAGTGAGCGCCTATACTTCAAAACAGTTCTGAAGCTACAAGTCCTTGGAGTCTCATGTGCAGTTCATTAATGGATGGGTTCAGGAGCTGCAGATCATAAAGCCAGCAAACTGTGGGAACACAGTAATCCGTACGAAGGTAAGCTGTGATCAGACGGACTCTGGAACCTGCTAGTTTAGCAACTGCTAACCGCTAATGCTAACAACCACTCACGCATGTAATGTACTTTTAACTAGCTGCTATGTGTTTCAAAGGTGTAGTTAGTACGTTAACTGCCAACCCTCCCTAAAGCCTCCGGGTTTCTCACGTATTTGAGCCTTTTCCTGCTGCCCTTTTTATTATTTTCCCGTAAAAGATCCCAACCTTGAAGGAAAGAAACAATGTAGGCTATAAAATAAAACCGTTCATCTTTAACTTACCAGAATGAAAATGCAGGGAACACACTCTCATTGACATCGGGATACCGTGGAAAGTTATGTCGGTCGTCTTACAGCCGCGATCCAAGCTAGCCGACGACTCATTATCTCTGACACTTGGTCTCCATGGTTACGCCTCCAGGCAGGAAAGCGGTGGAAAGTTAACCCATTTTCTATGTTTTTCCCATGGCGATCATGTGTCGCGCTGTTACAGCCCACAATACAGCAACGGTTTACCATGGTTGAAATCAAGTTAAGGTGAAATTAATCAAATTAAAAGACGGCTGAGAGGGAGTACAGTATGCGGTAGTCATAGGCAGTAGTCTGAGCAGCGGTAAAAGAGGCCTTCAAGATGCCGGCTACGCAAAGTGCTTACGTCAAGACGACCAAGCCCTATTGAATTATTGTTTGTTGTTTTTCTTGCCGCTTCTGCGTGGGAAGATGCAGAATAGTGACCTTTGTTGGGTGTTAATGACGTTCAGGTCGGATCCGTTCACACACAGGTGGCATTTGAAAAGATCAGATTCATATCGGATCCAGGACCACATAGCCAAGTTGCCTGGGTCAGATTGGAAAAAATCGTTGTTGATTTTGCCATGACTGCCATGAAAAGATCAGATCCAGGTCGCATATGGGCAAAAAAATTTGAATTTATGTCACTTCAGGCCTCAGTGTGAACGTAGTCTTTGATATTGCTGTTAGGCATAAACAAACGTTTTGTTTATGTCTGCTCATCCCACCTTAAACTGGAATTCTATTTAAGCTCAAAAAGGATGCAACATTTTAACAAAGAATGCTTTATTCATATATCCTTGTTTTATCATGATCACTTGGTTTTAGGTGGGGGTTTTTTTGTACTTGCAAATAACAAGAATATGCACCTTTAGATAATTTGACTAGATGATATGAAAGCAATTTATAAACATTTGTCATATGGATGTTTGTAAGTTATAGTTTAGTATATTAGTCATTTAAGTTATTTTGTATCTTGTCTCTGAACAATGATTTTGTAGCTTTACTGTTTGAATGTGTTCTGTACAGCATTATGGTCCAATGGGAGGATTGGAAATGCAATCTACAGTGATTTTATAAGGCTTTTATATGTTTTTGTCTGTATTAAAGTTGGTACTTTAGATTCTCCATAATATGCCATTACCTTGTTTCATCTATGCTACACAGATGTCTTTCTGTGTTGGCTGGTCATGCACTTCATTGCTAAGGAAGCCTTTCAAATGATAAGAAGATGAAATCTGCAGCTTGGGTCTGTCACTCAAGGATTCTGTGACTTACTGGAGCTTCCTCCTTCTGAATCCTCTTGATCCTCCACAGAGCAGCAGCTCATCCCCACACAGACACTCTGGCTGTGGCTGTGTCACAGTCTCTGTGTGAGAGTGACTGTTGGCTCTGTGAGCTGTTTGGGAATGATTACTGTAGACAAAGAGTCTGCCTGATTCTGTATTCACTTTTGGGCAGTGTTTTCATGAAGGACTCACCCAAGAGTACGTTCTTAAAAATATACCATTTAGTTTACAATGGATGCAGCTGGAACATTAGAAATAAAACAAAATACGTATAAAAAAAATGGTTTTCAGTTCTACAAAGGTGCTTATAAGTTACTTCCTGCCATTAGGTTTTTGGTTGGAAACCCTGGGAACAGGAAAAAAGGGATTTATTTCCCTTAGGGGTAGGGCTTTAATGATGTCATCAATTGATCAACCAAAGGGGCTCAATGCTACGAAACTTGCTATCAGTGTATCAACCCTCCAGACCACTCAGGTCTTCTGGCTCCAGCCTGCTCTGCTTACCTAGAACCAGAAATAAACATGGAGAAGCAGCATTTAGTTCCTATGCTCCACTTATCTGGAACAAACTTCCAGAAAACTGTAAAAGTGCGGAAAGGCTGAGTTCCTTTAAATCAAGACTAAAAACACATTTGTTTAGGATTGCCTTCGACTGTTCTAGTTAAACAGTTCAACTTTTTATTTTCTTTAGTCCAACTGTCTTTTTTGTTTCTGCATTTTTTATTTATTTATTTATTTTCCTACTTGCTTTGATTCTGTTCTATTTTCCTATATTTTAATAATGTAAACCACTTTGCATTGTCTTTGTACTGAACTGTGGTATACAAACAAATTTGCCTTGCCTTGCCTAATCAAAAAAGGTTTTGAGGGTAACTTTGCTGTCTACTCAGATTTTATATCTTCCTCTGTTTCATATTTTTGTCAAACATCAATTATATATATATATTTATATATATTTATAAATATATATATATTTACAGAAATTATACTTTTAAATTGTGTGTTTTTTTTTCAAATTTCAGTTTCAGAATTGCTTTCTTTCAAAACGGGCTTCACGGATCACATTTAGCGTTCCTCAGTTCACGAGAACGCGAGTACGTACTCGCGTTCTCGTGAAGTCCGTTCTTGGCGAGAACACAGGAAGATCGGACTTGACGAGAACGCGAGCATGCAAGCTCGTATGTGTATTGGAACAGAAGCGTACTCGTGATGTCATCACATGCAACGTTCTTTAGCATTTCTTTAACAGTCAAAACTATTTATTCCCTACACAAAACATTTTGAAAACAATATTTTTAATTTCTAAAGCTTAAAAAACATTTAAAAAAATTACCGAACCGCAAAAAACCGCCATCAGAACGAGCGGTAGTTCACACATAACTAGACCGAGAGAAGTGCACTACAGACGGGGTAACATTAGCCCTGGAGGTCTGCTGGTCACTCTGGTCCACTCAACGTCGGACTTTTTTAAAAAAAATTTCGCACTAACTCTGTAAACAGACCACACAGGGAGGCTTAAATGTATAATGTTATCGCCTCAAACGATTTCAAAACGTACTTTTGAAGAACAACAGCAGCAGAAAAGGGAATGTTTAACTTAACACTGTGAGCGCTGTGAATCAAGCTGCGGCCGCGGGGCATTCTGGGGAAGCGGTCAGTCTGAAGAATGCACAAGTCTGCTCTGATGCATGCTCGATAAAGAGGGCGGGGCGAGAACAACATCCGGGGATTTGGTGCGTTCTCGATCTGGCGTTCTCGAGAATTGGAACGGTACTCGGGCTGAGGCTGATGACGTGTCACGAGTACACGAGCACACGAGAACGCTCAAGAACACATATTGAGAAACGCCCCTGATCTTCACATCAAGCTCAATACAAACGCTTGCTCTTGACTAAAAACATTGTTGCTAACACCATGCAGACCAATAGAAATGCATCTTCACTCCTCCCTCCAAACGATAGCCTGCCTCCAGAAATGAAGACTGTGTTTTGCAAAATGCAAACTGAAAACATTGCAATTCATAAAACTAAAATTGACAAAGAGACATAAAAAAAATGAAATAAAAAAAACATAAGTTTAATTTCTTGATTTCAATGTTTTTTCAAATATCAATTTACAAGACATGTTCTTTGCTTGCAACAACAATGGAACAAAATTCCCTCTATGTTCTTCAGTACAATCTGGGCTTTGTTTGCTCCAGAACGCTACAGCATACACACTGAATGAAACCTGAAAGAAATGAACAAGTATGAACTACACTCCTATCCACATCTTTTCAGTTTTGATTCGATTCCAAGACAAGCTTTTGGATATTTGTAGATCCCAGTACCTATTCTGAGCTGTGTAGGTGCTCAGTATGCTTAATGTTATCATCATTACTGTTGACGTTTAAAGGTCCTATTCTGCTTGCTTTTTTAAGCTATTCAAAAACACCTACAGTATAGGCAAATATATATAATAAAAAGTGCCTTTAGCATTACAGAGTATTAGTTTTTATTAGATAAAATTGTTTTTTTCCAATGCCAAAAAAACCAATTACCTTTAAAAGCGAAAGCATCGTCTCAATCTACTAGGTGACACCCATTTCATGACGTTGCAACATCTGAGAGTCGTTTCATCTTTTCCAACTTTGAGCTGGAATCATCACGCTTTGCCTCATATCAGCCCCCTGGTTGGAGAAATCGTTAATTTCTTCACAGTGCTGGGGCAACGCAGCTAAGGTAGGTTTTTCCTGAAGGGTGCATTCTGAATTCTTTGTTTTTCCAGGAAAGAGAGTGGCTGCTCTTCAAGAGAGCAGAACTCATGAGGATTACTTTGACAAGCATGTATGAAGCAAAATACCACCCTGTACGCAATGTGGATCAAGGAATAGCATTATAATATAGTTTAAATCTAAAAACTAATAATTCTGCATCATATAGGCCCTTTAAGAGACATTCATAAACTACTCTTTACAAACAAGTATATGTACACATTTATCTGCCCCATAGAATGGGCCACCTTCATTCATACCTGATTTAGAATTTTTTGAATCCATCCATCCATCCATTTTCTGACACGCTTGTCCCGAGTGGGGTCGCGAGGGGTTCTGGTGCCTATCTCCAGAAGTCAATAAGCGAGAGGCGGTCCCTCACAGGGCAACACAGAGACAAACAGGACACACAACCATTCACACACACACTCACACCTAAGGAGAATTTAGAGAAGCCAATTAACCTAACAGTCATGTTTTTGGACTGTGGGAGGAAGCCGGAGTACCCAGAGAGAACCCACGCATTCACAGGGAGAACATGCACACTCCATGCAGAAAGACTCCGGGCCGGGAATCGAACCTGGAACTTTCTTGCTGCAAGGCACTAGTGGTACCTCTGCATCACTGTGCAGGCTAGTTGTAAATAAATAACAAGCAAAAAAACTGCAAAAATAAATAATAATAAAGACTTTCTGTGAGACACTCTAGGTTTTGTAATCCACAGCTCTGATGAACGGCTTACCTATATCAAAAAAGGGCTCAAGATAAATTAATTAATTTATGTAGAAGAAACAAATGGTTATAGAATAAAGTATCATATTTCTGCTGCTGTTGTTCCTCAGAGTTTAATTTAACACCTTTTCATTTCAGACTGCATTCAGATTACATGCAGCCACAGCACAGCTGAACTTTGCAGGGATTTATTCAAGGCCAGTGGCCATTTATCGAAAAGATAAAAATTCTTTTTTTTATTGGAGACACAAAGGACACACAAACATTCATGCACACTTTTACACCTAAGGAGGATTTAGAGAAGCCAATTAACTAACAGTCATGTTTTTGGACTGTGGGAGGAAGCTGGAGTACCCGGAGAGAACCCACACATGCTCAGGGAGAACATGCAAACTCCATGCAGGAAGACCCCGGGTTGGGAATCGAACCCAGAGCCTTCTTGCAGCAATGCTGCAGTGCTAGCCACTGAGCAGGCCACATTTTTTTTTAACATCGGACACATTTATGGATATTATGGATATTAATATCTGATTGCATCATTAGCTTATATTGTCTCTATTTTCCCCTCCAATTTGTTGGTTTTCTGGAACAGGTGGTTCTGTTGACATCGTGTCAAGTTTTAAAGCATCTCAAATTATTTCTGTGAGCTGTTTGTACCCTGTGAACATATCAGGCAATGACCAAACAAATCCATACATCAGTTTTTTATATAAGCAGTTATGAAGGCACTATTTTTTTTGTTTGCAGTACTAGCCTTTAAGATGCATTTTTAAGGTTTACTCTTCAGACTAAGTAAAAAGAGGTGATTTTCGGTGCTCAGAGGATTTACCCTCTGCTGCGCTTAGAGTTTTAATGCTAGAGCATATCTCACTTAACACCAGCCACTTAGAGCTCCCCTGATGTCAATAACGCCTGTATTCATATCATTTTCAGCACAGTTGAACCCCGACATTCAACTAGGAGATTCACTTTTCACTAGAGCCAAAAATGGGGCTTTACTGCAGCTGCTTTTTACAACCCCTGGTCTCAAGAAATTAACAAAAACATTTATCTATATCCAGCTTTGTCCAGTTTTGTCTTCTTGTACTTCATGAGAGATCAATGATAGAGAAAATTACCTCTTGTTTAGCATCATGCTTTTATTTGGATTCACAGTTACTGTAAAACACTAACTAGGTTGAGTCAAATAGCAAAATTTACATCAGAGAGGTTTTGTGGTTGAGCCTTCAGTAGAGGACTGGGAGCCATACATTATGCTTTGATAATAGAGATATCCCGATCTGATATTAACATTGGATATCTGTCCAATATCCAACAAAAAGAAAGTATCAGATTACATCGACTTGCATCTAAAATCTCTGAAATGAAGGCACTCTGACAGAAGCACTCCATCCAAGCGTATTGCTCCATTATTTAATAGACTGCAGCACTTGTATCCCACACACAGAGCCAGCATCTTCACAACAGACTTGTCAGCGTACCAACCACCCAGAACTCTCAGGTCTTCTGGCTCTAGTCTGCTCTGCAGCCCTAGAATCAGAACCAAACATAAAGAACATGTTTTAGTAAAATGTTCAGTCCAACAAGCAAGCAGGCCCGACAATTTTTATTTTTTTTATTATAAATCAGAATCCTCATCTTTATGTGCTGATTTAATTACCACTTTTTAATTTGTTTCTGTAGTGACATTAAGCAAAAAAAGTTTATGTTGAATGAGATAATTTAACTGTGAACATTATGTAATGGAATTCAAAGCTTAAGATAGATAAATGTTTTTTGCATTATTAAAAAGAGACTGAATAACTTAGCTTCTTTTGGAATGTTGAGTTATAAAACGGACTCCATCTTCACAGTTTAGAGTACCATTGTTGAAAAACTGCTCTTAATATAAACTATCTTAACCCGTAGCCCGGTCAGTAATCACAATAACCCCATTAGAAATTACCTCTACAACTTGCATTTTTTCCTCTACCGTCTACCTATAACTTGACTCCGCCAGATGGATTTGCTCCGCAAACCTTCCGTTGAAGTAATTTTGGGAAGGGGCGAAAATACTGGTTAGCTGATTGGCCTATGTTGGTGATAGACGGGCCAAATAAACCAATCAGATCAACGAAGCATATGACGTACTAACAGAGCAACGACGAAAACACAACCACAAGCCAGGCTACTCTTGCCGAAACCAGACGGGAGAAGAGCAAAAACATCTTTTCCTCTGAGAAAAGCCTCCAGAGCAGTGTTTTGCTCTTCTTTCAGTAAAGAAATACTCTGTAATTCTGATAAAACTTGCACGATAGCCACGCTAATGCTAGTTTCATCGGCTGAAGCCGCCATGTTCTTTAGACCGAACTTTCGCGGTTCTCGTTGCGTCACATCTCAACCCGCCTCAAAGCCAACGCTGATTGGACGTTCGTTTGGTGAACGGCTCCAAATTTTCTTCAACGGAGAGTCTCCAGACTGATCTGCGAGTGAAACCTTGAAAGCTCGCGAGATCAGGATGGTCTCACGAGGTTAGTCTACCTATTCCTAAAGGCACATTCTCAAGATGAAATCGCAGTTTAAGAAATATCAAACTTTGTTAAACCACACTTGGAGTTAAACACTAGTTTTTAAATCCCCTGTCATGCGTGACGATTTAGACAGCATATGCATGACATACGGAAAATCTGGCAAAAACACTGGCTTACATTGGATAAGTTATGGGTACGTTTTGTATAGGTGATAAGCACGCTGAAGTATGCTGAAACATATGGCAAGTACATGCATAACGTATGCCAGAGTATGCCATTCGTCGGCCATACGTTACAGGTAAGTTATCAGATTGTTGACATACGTTATGTGTAAGTTACTCATAAGTCATGTCGTCCAGCTTATCCAAACCTATGAGTAACTTCTCCTCCAGACTTCCTCCCTATCATATGTTGAGCTAGAAGGTGAGTTTGATTGATCCATCTTGAGTTCACGGCCATAACCAAAAAACGTCCTGACAGACATGACGGTGAATCTGCTCTGACTGCAATCCTTCTTTCTTTCTTTATTCTTTATATTTATTCTTTTTTTTTCCGGGCAGGCGGTATAGAGCAGCAAAGTGCTGCGTAATCATTCCTTTGCATAATTTCATGGGCATTACTCTGCCGTGCCTGTTGTTGGAAGTAAGTTCTGGACTTGTTGTGAATATGCTATATGTATAGCCAAAATTTTCAAAAATTCATAGAAAGTTCAAAATCGTTTCTAGAGTGGATTGGGCTGTTGTGTATCTGACAACAAACCCTGGAACCATATTCTGTCATGGTTACAACTGCCGCTCACAACATGGTTGAAGGTGACAGCAGTTCATTTGTAGTGTGAATACCTGCCCCACCTAGCATACTGAAAGCAGGAAGACAGAAAGAATAAAGTAATGCATATAAGAAAGAAAAAAAATAAAAGCTTGAATCCAAAGACAAAACAGGTTTCAAATGTCTCATGCGTCTTCCTTAACGGTGTAAATGTGTAAAAATTGAAATGTATTGATTTATAGTCTCCAGCTGTACTGCTGCCAAGGCAAGCATAAAACTCAAATTTCTTATTTCACTTTAGTAAAAGGCATTAATCATATTTTCTGTATTAGCCATGGTTAAAGAGTTAGTTGCTCAGATTGTTTAAGTTTATGGAATAGGGGACCATGTAATGCAACATTATTCTCTAAAGAATCTATGCTTTATCCTAGATTATAGCTACAGTATCAGAGCTAAATTACTTTTGCAGTTCCTACTACAAAGGAAAAAATCACCAAACAGGACAAAACATTTTGAGCACTACTGTGTGATGAAAATGGTCTATTATCTACTGAGTAATCTGAAAAACAAGAAACTTAAAGTATATTAAAAGTTATAAAATTATTACTGCACTCCCTTTTTTTCTAAATTCCACAGCCTTCCTATTAGAATAGTTTAGTTTAGAAGCAGAAGATGTTGTTTGTCCCAAAAACATATGTGTTATTTCGTTTTGTATAATTTATTTACATGAACAGGGAAATTCCCCTTAATTGGTTTTTTCCAGAGAAACAATGGATCAAATTATATATCTTAATATATATATATATATATATATATATATATATATATATATATATATATATATATATATATATATATATATATATATATATATATATATATATATATATATATATATATATATATATATATATATATAAGATATATATACAGGTGCTGGTCATAAAATTAGAATATCATGAAAAAGTAGATTGATTTCAGTAATTCCATTTAAAAAGTGAAACTTGTATATTATATTCATACATTACATACAAACTCATATATTTCAGATGTTTATTTTGTTTAATTTTGATGATTACAAATGACAACAAATGAAAATCTCAAATTCATCATATCAGAAAATTTGAATATTGTGAAAAGGTTCAAAATTGATGGCCCCTGGTGCCACACTCTAATCAGCTAATTAACTCAAACCACCTGCAAAAGCCTTTAAATGGTCTTTCAGTCTAGTTCTATAGGCTACACAATCATGGGGAAGACTGCTGACTTGACAGTTGTCCAAAAGACGACCATCGACACCTTGCACAAGGAGGGCAAGACACAAAAGGTCATCGCTAAAGAGGCTGGCTGTTCACAGAGCTCAGTGTCCAAGCACATTAATAGAGAGGCGAAGGGAAGGAAAAGATGTGGTCGAAAAAAGTGTACAAGCAAGAGAGATAACCGCACCCTGGAGAGGATTGTGAAACAAAACCCATTCAAAAATGTGGGGGAGATTCACAAAGAGTGGACTGCAGCTGGAGTGAGTGCTTCAAGAACCACCACACACAGACGTATGAAAGACATGGGTTTCTGCTGTCGCATTCCTTGTGTCAAGCCACTCTTGAACCACAGACAGCGTCAGAAGCGTCTAAAGAGAAACAGGACTGGACTGCTGGTGAGTGGTCCAAAGTCATGTTCTCTGATGAAAGTAAATTTTGCATTTCCTTTGGAAATCAAGGTCCCAGAGTCTGGAGGAAAAGAAGAGAGGCACTTCATCCACGTTGCTTGAAGTCCAGTGTAAAGTTTCCACAGTCAGTGATGGTTTGGGGTGCCATGTCATCTGCTGGTGTTGGTCCATTGTGTTTTCTGAGGTCCAGGGTCAACGCAGCCACATACCAGGAAGTTTTAGAGCACTTCATGCTTCCTGCAGCTGACCAACTTTTTGGAGATGCAGATTTCATTTTCCAACAGGACTTGGCACCTGCACACAGTGCCAAAGCTACCAGTACCTGGTTGAAGGACCATGGTATCCCTGTTCTTAATTGGCCAGCAAACTCTCCTGACCTTAACCCCATAGAAAATCTATGGGGTATTGTGAAGAAGAAGATGCAATACACCAGACCCAACAATTCAGAAGAGCTAAAAGCCACTATTAGAGCAACCTGGGCTATCATAACACCTGAGTAGTGCCACAGACTGATCGACTCCATGCCACGCCGCATTGCTGCAGTAATACAGGCCAAAGGAGGCCCAACTAAATACTGAGTGCTGTACATGCTCATACTTTTCATGTTCATACTTTTCAGTTGGCCAACATTTCTATAAATCCTTTGTTTTTATTGGTCTTCAGTAATATTCTAATTTTCTGATATGATGAATTTGAGATTTTCATTTGTTGTCATTTGTAATCATCAAAATTAAACAAAATAAACATCTGAAATATAGGAGTTTGTATGTAATGTATGAATATAATATACAAGTTTCACTTTTTAAATGGAATTACTGAAATCATCTACTTTTTCATGATATTCTAATTTTATGACCAGCACCTGTATATATATATATATATATATATATATATATATATATCTTAATATATATATATATGTATATATACATATATATATATATATATTGGCCAGATCTACACTATATATATATATATATATATATATATATATATATATATATATATATATATATATATATATATATATATATATATAAATTGGATTTTAGGATCAATCACACATTATTAAATCCGGTTTTAATGGTTAGGATCCATTTAAGCTAAATTATAGTAATTTATCCAAAGTGTAGATCTGGCCAATTCAGTTTAAAAAAGACATCTGCTCTGTTAAATTTTCTCATACTCTTTTATCATAACGAATTATTGTGAAAATAGTCTGAAAAAAAATGTATGATATGAAGCATTTCGTGTAAAATATTGCTTTTGTACCTCCTGTGACGTAGTTCAGTGATTAAAGGTAAGTAGCTCCACACTGAGGTGGATACAGTAATTGGTCCCTAAGAAATCAAACCATTGTCAAACCCTGATAAATCAAAAACAGCATTTTAGGATATTTATTTTAATTCAGATGTCGCAGAAAGAAGTTCTGCAGCTGTAATTTATTATAATGAATGATAAATCACTGTAATACTTAAACCAACAGCTACCAGACAGCATATAAAAACGTTTTGCTGAGAGAAAGAGGGGGTATATTTATATTTTGTTTCAAAATCATATATGCTTTAACGCATATGTGGCAAATGTGGCCTTGACCCTCTGTTACCGACAGCATTTCCACTCATTTCCTATTCCATATAGGGCGCACAGTGAAAAGAAAGGATTTCCAACTGTGAAACATGGGAATTCCTGATCTCAGGGGTCAGGGCTAAACTAATACCTTCAGATCTATTTATGGTGAACGCTGTTCCAAGATGACATACAGAAAAAATGTATTCCTCTGACCTTGCTTATTGATGTTATAAAACCATGAAGTTGTATGACGGTAGGTCAGATTTTGATGTTTGAAACTCAAAGGGAATTGTTCCAAACAGTCTGTTTTGCCGCAATTCGGTTCTCAATTTCAACCATCTGGTTTCAACCGTCTGGGCATGGGTCCTGGGCATGAGGCCATGATGGTCTCTCTGATTTGGATCTCCCAGAGCCTCATGGAAATGAGAAAGAAAAAAGTTAGGGACACTTAGTTTGTCCTCAAGGCACACCTGTGTAGGAGTTTTGGAGATACTTTCTTGGGCTGCGGGACGGTTGCAAAAGATTAAGTGTCCTAACAGCAGGCGGACCTTAATACTCCTGACCCAATGTTTATGTTTAATATAAGGCATGAAGATTGGCCCTCAAGGTCTAAAATTAATATAATTGTTTATGGCTGAACATAGTCAGTAGTCTAAAGCCACTTAATGGTTTGATCAATCAACTGCCTTATGCAAAGGACTGAGACCATCTGGCTGTAACCACCTTCTCATGTTACCTCTGCTGAGAGTATGATGTCGCTGTCCATGGTGCTGACTGAGCTCTCTACTGTAAATCCAAGGGGATGTGCTTTTTGCTTTATTTATTTAAATTCTTCCTCAACTATGTGACTGTAAGACTGTTCTCCCGCAAGTATTTCTAAAAACATTTTGTTTGGAGATGATTTTACCTTCAAGGCCCTACGCTTTAGTTTGGAATCTCCTTTTCGTTCACTTGTCAGATATTGAGACCTATACTGATCTATTTGGCCTACTGATATTTGTTCTTTTTTTTCTTGTGATGGTATCTGCTGATATGTGCGTGCATTTGATTATTCCTTTTACATTCAGCAGCCATTTGTTTGTTTGATTTCCTGATATTCTTTTTTGTTTAGTTTTGAGTCATTGAATGTTTTTCTTTCATTTTCTTATTTTTATTCTGTAAATGCAGGAAGTTGAAGGACAATAGTGGCAAAAAGAAAAAAAATGGCAGCACATTAGATTGATGTGAAAAATATTGATATCAGCTTCAGCCTTCAAAAGTCAGTATGGGTCGATCTCAAGTATAATCACCTCTCTGAAATTTCTGAGAAAACAAGCGATCAGAAGACGGTTGGTGGGATTATTCCTTTGAATCAACAAAACCACAATAAACTGGAAGGATTATCTCTTTATTTTTTGTACAAAAGCAAACCCTGCAAACGATTTTGATTTAATTCAATGTAAATAGTTTTAGATCAGGCTTTTGTTGATGGTATCATGTAGAGCTTTACTTTAACTCTACAGATGAGGGTAAAAAAAAACACGGCTTTTGCAAATGCTTTGTTTCACACATAAAAGCTGACTTAACTGTTGTGTATTCACGTTCTCTCAGACAACTGTAGTGAACAACACTTTCTGTTGATGCTTTTATGCACTGGTACTCTGCAAGAAAAGACACTCATACTGAATACAAAGATTAAAAAGGCTTTGCTGTATTATAGAAAGTGCGATGTACCCTGTCTGAGAACAGGGTCTACTGTTTTGACAAAGAGGTTCAAGTTCAGTGTGTTGTGCACCAGCAGTGGCATTGAAAGTAGTTGTGAAGCTCTGAAAGTTTAGTAAAAACAAAGCCGGTAAGAGGAATTGTTGAGTTACAGCATTCAGTAAAATTAAGGTTTTTTCAAATGTTGGTTTTTCCTAATATCCTGCTCAAAAACCTGGAGAAGTTGAAGAAACTTAGCTATCAGAGCACAGAGCACTATGACATGGTTTCGACTTGTGTGGTCTTCAATAAGTTTTAGTTTATGCAAAAAAGCTGCGATAAGCGTGATCAATATCACTGAGAGCTGTCCTGATGCTCATTTCATTCAACTGCCTAAATCTGCCCAGTTTCGAGCCCCTCCGGACCCCCCGTATTTCGCACTCTGGATGTAGTAGTAGTTGTGGTAGGTACAGTACATTCAGAGTTTAGATAAACGCCTTCTTGAACTCTTAATGCTACCTAAACCTCCCACAGCAAAACAGGCAGCATGGAGCTACAGGTCAATCCTGGAAAAGAAAATGTTAAAGGCTACATAAGACACTGAGGTTGAGCTTCACCTTCCAGCAGGACAACAAAATGGTAAATTGGCCTGTACTTATATAGCACATTTTCAAGTTAGGAGACTTTAAAAAGTTCTTTACACTTCATTCAGTAATTCACTCACACACTGATAGTGGCAAACAACATTGTAGCCACAGTTGCCCTGGTGCTCACTGACAGAAGCAAGGCTGCCATACACTGCACTGCAAAAAATCTGAATCTAGATAAGTCATTTTTTCTTAAAATTTGTGCATTTGTTCTTGAATTGAGGAGGTAAAAGAGACATATTGCCAATGGAACAAGACAAGTTACACTTAAAATAAGAAAACACTATTGCATTGTCTTATTTCAAGTGCATATTATCTAATTATCTTATTTTAAAAGTAAAACTACTCCTTCCATCGGCAAACTATCTCATTTACCTGCTCAAATTAAGGGTGAATACACTTAATTTAAGAAATTTTTACTTATTTCTTGATTGTTTTTGCAGTGTGGCGCCACCGGGCCCTCTGACCATAATCAGTAGACAATGCAGGTGAAGTGTCTGAAATGCCCAAGGACATAACAACACTGAAAGCCGAAACTGGGGCTTTAGCCGGCAACCCTCCGATTTCAGGGCAAACTCCTACATCCAACGCCACTGTCACCAACAAAACAAGACACATCGGTCAATTAATAATCCATGTTTTTCTCTTGCTGCTTGTATGTTTATTGTGTGGTTTTACTGAACACCTGCAGCTTCAGGAAGAATCAGCAGAGACTTTTAAACAGCCACACGTCACATTGTAATTGGGGTGGGACAGCACCAAAGTAGGATACAGAAACATGAGTGTGCTCACTACTTTCCGTTATGTCAGTCTCTTGAGCCGTCAAGCTCAGTCACAGTTAATCAGCTACACTTTAATTGTCTGTTACACCGCTTCCCTCCTCAGCTTCCATCATAGCTGTCAGGATACTTTTATTTCCTGTCAGACAGGATGTCGTTTATTTCCCGATGTCCAAAATAATTTATTTTCTGTCACGTTGAGTGTCATAAAAAGTTGGCTCGGTGGATAGATTACCTGTCGTCTGAACTGTGGGTTGGAAATTTGAAGCTTGTTCAACCTTTCTGTAGAAATGTGCTTGAAAACAAGAAAACATTTCATGTATTTAATACTCTTTCAGGCCTTTTACTTTCCTTTTTTAAAACTCATTATCAAATACCTCTAAATCTAAAATATTTTTTTATACTTCTTACAGTGAAGTACATCTTTAGATTTAGTTGCTGAATAAAAACTTCAGAGCAAAGCAAAGTACTGTTCTCTATTTATTACTGAACTTAATTTTGCTTAGGGTGCAGGAGAGACAGAAAGGAAGATTAATGAGGTAGTAATGTGTTTTTTTTTTCACCTCTGCTGTCTAACTGAGCTCTCCAAAGTTGTGGAGGCGGTAAAGATGTTTCTAGGGTTTCAGTTTTATTGCAGTTATTAGCAAGGAGCAAAAGGCTCATTTCCTTTTAAACTTGAATATCAAACATCATTGTGCACTCCTCTTCACCTCAAGCCTTTTCAGGCAGACTCATTAGGTTTTCTTTGACTAACGTCGTGTTCAGCTTCTGTTTGGTAGCAAACATTAAGATAAAATGTGGAAATAACAGATAATCAGCAGGAACCCTCGAAGTGTTTGATTGGACTAAGTAGATGGTAGAAAGAAGCAGTGAGCCCCTTAAAAGCCGCATGCTCCTCCACACCATTTATCGTCCTGTAATGGTTTTAACTGAAAACATGCATGCTGTTTCACTCACTTCTCTTAAATAAGGTTATTAAAGGAACTCTGGCTAAATGGGTTCTGCATTTATGCTACTTTGACATCTACCAACTACAGACACGATAAATGCTATCCATTTCTACTTCTCTGATAGAGGTTCTTGTAATGGCCATGAGCTCTACCAACAGTGAAATAAGCCCCGACACACTTGGAGAGCGAACAAGAATAGCACTGACAGCTTTCAATTTCTTTAAATATGTAGTGCTGAGATGTGTTGTCGTAGATGAGGCTAATTCATCGTGATAACCTGAAATTTAGAGGACTTGGTATGCTAAAGGAAGGATTTTCCAAAAGCATAAAATTGGTCATAAACTAGGGATGGGCTTTTTCCAATCACAGAGGCTTGCTGATGTTGATAACACCACATATGTCTTTATGTGGGTTTGCTGCCACACATAAGGGGGGGGAGAGTTACAGCAGATCTATGCATTCGATTCTGAGTCAGAAAACTTTATTGGTCCCAAAGGGCAATTAATTTGTAGCAAACCACATAACAGAACATTGCAACAATAACAGTCATTCACTGTGTGTCAGTCCCAAGAGTTTAGAAAGAGTACATGCTCAAAGAGCAATGGTCCATGACAAATAAAATAGTTCACATTTCAAAAAGTTCTGTTATTTATTAAACACACCTTTTCACAATTCGTCAGTTCAGTGTGTGGTTGTGTAACAATGACCCATGTTATCTGTATATTGGCCAAAGTAGCAGCTAAACACAACATCTAGTTTTCTACATTGGTTTATTTTTGTTGTTTTGTGTGAAGTGGTTTGGTTGGCCACATCTTGTTTTCATTTTTGTAAAAAGGTAAATTGATTTCACTCTAAAATATTTTGTTTTTGTTAAACTCTTCATAAAAGGGACATTCATGGCTTAAAGAGTTAAAATATTGTGAAATACTCACCTCTGCTGTTTCACTCTCCAAGCAGGTGTGTACAGGACTGTACCATTGGATAATTGAAGAGGGGGGAGGTTGATCTGATGTATGGTGTTTTCTATATTGAGTTTGAGTATTTGTTTGGATTGAATTAAAATATTTGTTTTTGTATTTATTGGTAAAAGTATTTCTCAAGTAGTTGTTTAAACCACAATTTCCTTTTCTTCTTATTGTGAAGCTGAACAGCCTTTTAAAAATGGTTTCTTCCAATTTAGTTCCTTCTCTATATAAGAAACATGTCTGCTGTTGTTCTGGGTTGGTGTGGTTTGGTTGAAGTCTTGCACAAGAAGAAATTAAAGTTTGTCTGCTGAAAACTCTTCAGAGCATGTTCTTCTTTCAACCAGTTTGGGTCCCACCTCCAAGACTGCTTGGCCTCCTGACAAGCATGTGACAGGTTGGAAAATTTAGTTTCTCTTATTTTATGTATTAATTTATGCTATTTACTCACTATGAAAGTTTTCAGTCTGTTTCACCTGCAAGGCCACAAAATTCCCGTGTTTGTGAACAAGGCATGCCTTCTTCCCATAACAAACCAGATTCTTTCTCAAGGTTTATTCATAACATGTTACTGTTTAACCAAAGTGTCTGTAATTTGTTTTGACTCTTATAAATTTCTATTATTGTATGTAAGGGGGAACGAACGCTGCCCAGGCAGAACAGGGCTGATTACCAAGCAATAAGGGCTATATGATGAACTGTTCTCTCTTTGCAAAGATAAAAATAAAGTGACGACTGAGTGGAATCAATCAATCTCTGTTTTTTAACTGGAGCAAATAGTTAAATAGTTTTTTCCAACTACGTGTGACCAAAGAGTTTAGTAAACGATTAGTTTTCGACAGTAGTGGCCATTCAAAATTTCCCCACTTTCCTTGATGGACCCTTGGCTGGTCCCCTACAGTTCCTTTTTAAACATTTAAAATATTATTTCTGTCATGATTTGTTGACATTACGATCTAAAGAGAAACATCATCTCCTGGTCATACCCTTTAATTCAGAGACAGGATGGAGTCAGAATGTAAAAATATGCACAGCCATAAGAAGGCCAGTGGCTGGAAGTTGGAGGGGATATTGCTGCCGTTCGGCTGCCGTTTGGCTGGCTTTTGACTGGGAAGGGCCATTTTGAATGGCTGCAACTGTAATGGTACATAGAAGCACGAGAGAAAACTTAGAGGACAGAGCATGGAGAGGCTGTCCCTTCTCTAGCACCTTCTCCTCCTGTTTCAACATCAGAAAAAGATAAACATCAAGTACAAAATACAGATTTAAAGATGCTGTAGGGCATGCATCCCCAAAGTTGCTAATCGAGGGCCGCTGTCCAGTGGTACCTTTGCCTCATCTGTTCCTGTTTGGCTGTGATTCCATCCTGGAGAAAAATATCAGCTGTGCTGCTGCCATTAACATCTTTGCTTATAGATGTTTGAGATCAGCCTGTTTTTCAGTGTGGTCCTGTTTCTTTAACTGTGACTGGCTGGATGTGCTCTTTTAATGACATGGGAGCTGGCTCTGAGCTCGCCTGCCTGGCTGTGTGTTTCCTGGATGGGGTCACCTTTTAAAGTTGCCCTTTGCGTATCTGCTTTTGTCTCCTTGAACCCCAGTCTGCTGGAGGTTTCTTCCTGTTAAAAGGGAGTTTTTCTGCTCCACTGTCACAACAAGCATGCTTAGTGTGAGGGATTAAATTTGAGTCAATAAGTCGACGCAATCAACTTGTTTTCCTTAGATAAAAAACTTTGAATGAATTTGAACAACATATTCTCATTATCAGTTCGTATGAAATCGTACGAAAAGTTATGCACAGTATTTCGTACGTTTTGGACATTTTTCCTCAAATACAGATCAGTGCATTGTTTTGTATCTTAGGGTTAGGGTCAGGGTTAGGGTTAATTGTATGTTGAATTCTATGTTATTGAATGGTGCGTAAGATGCACATGCACAAGGATATCTTGTCTCGAGGCAAGACGTAAAAATACGACGAAATGCGACGAAAAAAAACGTCTAAAACGTACGAAATTACGGCGCATAACTTTTCGTACGATTTCATACAAACTAATAATGAGAATACACTGATTTGAATGTATGATCAGGTGAACTGTAAAGTGCCTTGAGATCACATGTGTTATGAATTGGCGCTATAGAAATAAACTGAATTTCTCCAGCACAGCTGATTTACATTGATAGTTGATTATCAGGCTAATGCTGAACTGTAATCATCAGAATCAGCTGTGCTAAAGCAGAGAAACCTCTAAAACCTGCAGAACAGCGGCTCTCGAGGACAGAATTTTGGGATGCCTGCTGATGTTTTTCCTTCCCATGCCACATGATCTGAGTCTGCTCTCCAGCTTTGTGGGTGTTGCTGTAGCTTTCATCAGTGTTTCCTTCTATACGAAGATGCAACTGTGGTTCCAGGAAGCAGAAAAACAATCTGTTCTTAGATGGTATTATTGTTCCATGCTCTACCGATGCACTTCTATTTTCACTCTGGTCATTTCTCATCCTCTCTTCCCCTTTGTGAGCCCAAAGGTGGAGCTGCCAGTATTACTTACAGTTCCTGTTGCTTACAATGCAGCAGTGAACTATTTATTGTAGTAATCAATATCAGCTATCTTTATTCTGCCTACACCTCTGACTGATATAGGAAAGGAATCAGAGAGAGTTGTTGCATATTGATCCTGGTTGAGCTTTAACTCATTGGAAGCTTTGAGGAAATTGAACAGATGCTAATGTTTCTTTCTGTGAAGGAAAAGAAAATTGTCCTTCAAAGAAATCTGTTGGTAAATATGACATACACTGGAAAAACCATCTAGAAATAGGAAAAAAACGAATTAAAATAAGTGTATTTATCCTTAATTTGAGTAGTTAAATAAGATGATTTGCCAATAGGATGAGTATTTTTACTCTTAATATAAGATAATTAGATAATATGCACTTGAAATAAGTCAATTAAATTGTTTTTTCTTATTTAAAATGTAAATTGTCTTGTTCCATTGGCAGTGTCTCATGTATTTCCTCAATTCAAGGCAAAATAAACTTATTTTAAGAAAACAGGACTTATCTAGATTTAAATTTTTTGCAGTGTAGATTGTGTATTTACTTGAGTTACACACTGCAAAAATGGTCTAGACATAAGTAAAAATGTCTTAAATCAAGCGTATTTACCCTTCATTTTAGTAGGTAAATGGGATGATTTGCCAATGGAATTAGTATTTTTACTCTTAAAATAAGATTATTAGATAATATGCACTTGAAATAAGACAATGCGGTTGCTTTTTCTCATTTTAAATGTAAATTGTCTTGTTCCATTGCCAAAGTATCTCACTTAACTCCTCAATTCAAGAACAAATGCACTTATTTTAAGAAAAAATGACTTATTTAGATATCCATTTTTTACAGTGCAATAATAAAAAACTTTTATTGTTAATATTAATGAAGCCTTTATGATTGATCAGCGTTTATTATGTTTCCTGAGTTTAAATTGTTAAAATTTGATTTTTTTTTCTTATATTTTTCAATCAATTATTTTCCCTTCATTTAACTCATTCTATTAAAGATGCATTTCCATAGTTCTGCTATTGATGTTCTGCGCTTTTGACAGGGCCATTTAAGGACATGTTGCTGCTTTCATTTAAGGTGAACTTCCACGTCAGCCTCAAGCTTTTCACCTGGTCTGTCATTTGAAAAGACAATGCATTAGTATCTGTTTGCTGTATTGTTCTATAACTGATTGTACTGGAACAAAATATACAAAAGTTCAAAAGATTTTTCATAACTTTAGTATACTACTAAAATCTTGTTTTACTCATTTTTCTACTCTTTCAGAATACAGTCAAGCAGTGTTTTTAGTTTAAAATGTTAGATTGTAATAGTAAATCCATCCATTTTGTGTCACGCTTATCCCTGCTGGGATCACAAGGCGGGTTACAGCCTGGACAGGCCGCCAGTCTATTGCTGGGCAACTCAGAGTCAAACAGGACAAACAACCCCTCATGTACACACTCACACCTAAGGAGAATTTAGAGAAGCCAGTTACCTAACAGTCATTTTTTTTGGACAGTGAGAAAAGGCCGGAGTACCCGGAGATAACCCACGCATTCACAGGGAGAACATGCAAACTCCATGCAGAAAGACTCCGGGCTGGGAACCGAACCTGGAACCTTCTTGCTGCAAGGCACTAGTGGTACCTCTGCGTCACTGTCCAGGCTAGTTGTAAATAAAAAAAAAACAAGCAAAAAAAAAAAAAAAAAAAAACGGCAAAATAAATAATAATAATAAAGACTTTATTTTAGACACTCTAGGTTTTGTACCCCAAAGCTGTGATTAACAGCTTACCTATATCAAAAAAGGGCTCAAGATAGATTAATTTATGCAGTAGAAACAAATGGTTATAGAATAAAGTATCTTATTCCTGCTGCTGTTGTTCCTCAGAGTTTAATCTAACACCTTTTCATTTCAGACTGCATTCAGATTACATGCAGCCACAGCACAGCTGAACTTTGCAGTGATTTATTCAAGGCCAGTGGCCATTTATCGAAAAGATAAAAATTCTCCTGTTTTTCTTTTTTTTTATTGGACTCTGAAAGAACTTCACAGCAAACATCATGGCTGAGGAACAAAGGCCAGCTGCTGGCAGTTTGTCGACACCAGAGATTTTCTGCTTTGAATTTTTGGATAACTCCCTTTGTGAGTCAGAGCTATCCTAATGCAGTCGATACACGTGGGCAGGCTGGGCTGTTGATGGTTTCTTTATCCTGATATTCAAAAGAGCTGCTACCTGTAGAGCTCATAGAGAAACCCCAAGAGCAGCAGGTATTTCATGATAAAACACATTTTTCTGTTTCATAAAAGGAAGGGGAAGAAATAGAAATAAATATATTGGTTTAAACTGCCTTGATGAACTTTGGTCATGTTTTTACTGCATAAATAAAAACACAAACAACGTAGTTTGAACCAAACATGATGCTTTTCATAGAAACATTGCTCCAGATTACATATTTGTTTTCCTTCTTCAACAACACTAAAGGCTCAGTTTCTATCAGTTATAGATACAGAACAGCTGTTATGAAAATGATTTAAAAACAATAAATTTGAATAAAGTTACATGCAAAAGAAGTTATACGTCTTTAACCTTTCCCTCTTTATTATCTAGCAACCGAAAACCTCAGTGAATTTCATGTAATAGCCCCACATGCTTAGAGGAGAGCATAAATGTCAAGTGTTAGGAAATTTACATATTTCTTTTCTTCTAATTAAAATCTTAAGTTTAGCTGATACCTTTAGGCCCATTTACAGTAGTGTGATACTCTTACCTGCCTTTAATCACCAGATCATCATGAAGACAAACCAGAGAGGTTATGGACAAGTTTGGGGCAAGTTTTTAAATTGTGCTTCTTCTGTTTTGTCGTCGAATTTTAAGTATTTCGAGCTCTAATACTAAGTTTCTTTGTTTCTTATCCGTAGACGTCTGTTTATTTATTTCATGCTAGTAAGTTTCTCCGTCTCGAGTGGATTTTGTGCTTTAAGTTCCATTTTTCTTTTGTACACCATTTTCTGTGTTTATTTCTAGCCTGACGTAGTCCTACTCAATTCTAGTCAGAATATGAGTCTGATACTGCTCCATAGAGCTGTGATTATGGGGCATTTTTCGAATGAACCAGAGAAAAAAATGCCTCTGCACTCATTTGGATAGACCTACAACCAAAAAGAGCAATGGAGTGCGTGACGTATGTTAAGCGATGCATAGTTGTTGTCAACAAAAATCAAAGCGTGCAGTTGCACGCCTAGAATAAGAAGATGAGCCTTGATCGCGTTTCTCTGTTCCTCTTTTAAAATTAATTTGCTGTCGATATCTTCTAGAACAGACCTAATAGCAGAATCTACTCACCTCATCTCTCCAGCGGCAGCCATTGTTGTTGTCACCCAAGCGCGCTTTGGTCACGTGGTTGATTACGTTACTGTTGATCATCTGTCCATCATCGTATAAAGACCGCCCTGACAATTTGATTGGATCGCCAGAGAGTGGGCGATCATACTCGCGCTACTATGGAGCAATGCCAGACCGAACTTCCCGACATCAAACCTTGTGGGCGGGACTAGGTTCGGAATGGCACCCAGGCTAGTTTATTTATGCAATTCATTCTCTTTATACTCCCTCACTTATTTGGTCTAACTATGCCGTTCTCATCCTGGCTAGTTTCTGTTTCCCCCTTATTGGGGGAGGGTTGGCTTAATAGTTAGAGCAGTGTGCTTGCGATCTGAGAAGGTTGCAAGTACGCGGTTAAATCCCCATCGCCTGCACTCCGGGTCCCTGAGAAAGACCCTTAACCCCACATTGCTTTGCACAATGCCAGCCCGCTGCCAATGGATTAAATGCAGAGGTAGATTTCTCCAGTGTGAATCTGCTCAAATGACCTGTACAGCGCTTTGATTTTAGCTTTGGCTGACTGAAAGCGCTTTATAAATAAAGTTGAGTTGAGTTGATTTCAATCATTACATCTACTCTGTATACATTAGTCATTCCTTATTCATTCAGTTTTTCTTTATTTACTCTGCTGTGATGCCAGTGTCCCAAAGTTTGAACATCTCATTGAGCACTGTTGACTTCTTGATGTGAAAGTTAAAAAATAATGGCACAACTATAATCTTAACAAGGTGTAGCTATCTACCTAAACTATCAGACTTGGTAGGGTGACCAAAAATCAGTGAAGTAGTTAAGAACGCCATGTTAACTATGGAGGAGTTGCTAATACTGTACCCATGGCTAGTTTGTTGAGAGGATAGGTTTATCAGTTGAGCACTCAATCTGGACTTTATAGAAGAGTGTAAAAATTAATGAACTTTAAACATAAAGTGAAGTTATTTACCTTCTATAGTTTGACGTAGGTTGCAGAACACAGCAGAGATCAAGCAATCCAGGCTTTTTAAGCCCAATGGCGATTTTGCCAGTAGATTATGAATACATTATTTACTAGAACTGAAAGTTCATACCAAGGGTAAACTGAACTAGATGATTTTTAGTTAAATGATTATAGCTCACTATTTGCTTATTTAGCAGGTATTAATTAGAGACTGACATTTTTTCGGGAATCCCACGGGTCACGGGATTCCCGTGGGATGGTAGTCAGTATTAGTAACGATCACGTGATTGGGATGGTACAGGATTAAACATTAACGGGAGCGGGAGCAAACCAATAGTAACTAAAAAAAAAACTAGGATTGATGTCAAAAAATAAAATAAAATAGAAAGGAAAAAAAAATCCAGTACTGGCGCCGCCATTTTGTAGTTTTTTCCTTGAAGCCTACACTATAATGCGAGTCAAAAAAACTACACGACCCAAAAACCAACAGTGCTTCCGCTCTGAGTTTTTCACCCGCGCTCAAAAACAACAATGGAGGGACCAACAGTTAGTAGCAAACTCAATGCTTATTATCTAGCAGGAGTTGGAGTCATTCTTAATGGGAGCGGGATGGGAGTGGGAGTAATTTCACCAGGAGTGGGACGGGACAGGATTTAGATTTCTACTCTGGCCCGGGATCGGGACGGGACACAATTTTTTTTCTGTGGGAGTGGGACGGGACAGGGGTGAAAATCCACTCCCGTGTCAGTCTCTAGTATTAATAGCTGGAAGTTTTGGACCGGTTGTTAACATCCAAGATGTCTTCACCTTCAGTAAGGGTCAATAACTTGGTTTATATATTAAGCAGTTATTAATCATTAACAAGGAAACTACTTGTTTCTGTCTATTAAAGTTGTTAACTCAAACGAGATTACTCAAATCGGTCACTCTTGTAGAAATAATCACAGTCAACCAAACTTGAAATCATACCTTTTATTAAACTTATTAATCCCTTTTACATATTATTATGTTGCTAAAACACTACAAATACTTCTCGCTGGGGTAAAGTTTGGTAATCTTCAGTTCATTAGCTCAGGTCAGTTCATTAGCTCAGGTGTTGTGATGCACTGAAAGGACATTAACAGCAAAAACTATTAAAAATTTGATGCATAACCAAGCAGAATTACTTTCAAATACAATTCTCTAGGCTTAAGGTAATCAGTTTTTTCCCATTACTGGTGAATTGAAGCTATATATAAACAGAATTGAATAAATCATTTTGATGCTGTATTTTGGTTCTTACTTCACCTGTTAGGATGCAACATATAATCTGTCTGAAGTTTTAATGGTGTAAAAAGGATATGCACATAAAAGTGAATGCCATCACATGTACAGCAGATAAAAGCTTAATAAAGTGTCTTGTGGTGAACATTGCTAAAAAGACCTTATGGAGGAGCTGTGGTACCTTTGATAGGTACCATGGCTGGTTAACAACACACTGTCATGTAAGTTCCATTTATGCTGACCTCATCTGAGACCTGCTGTGTTATGACAAAGGTTCAGTGGTCCATAGGAAAAGTGTAATATTGTGATGAAAGGGAAGAAAAAGGACCTCTTAGTGCAAGCGTTCTGAAATATCAGAATTATTCCTTTACTACTTCAGAATAAAAATAACCTTAGTAGTATAAATCTTTGTAAGAAAAACACAACTTGGGTATCCAACACAATTGTAAAACTCAAATTTAATAGGAGTTTGTTAATGTATTTGCAGTACATGAAAAGTTCTTCTGGAAAAAGGCATAAATATACGCATTGAGGCCAGAATTAGAGGCAGACCTCTATTTCTATTTGATCAAAGCAGACTACCAGTGGAAAGAATAAAAAACAGATTTTGAGTCTCTTTGAAATACTAGGTTCATTTATTGAAAAAGTACAGTTACCATAACGGTATACAGAACATTATTCAGACATCTTCCAGCAGCTGCAATTTTTCTGCATGGCAATACGAAAAAAAACTAAAAAAACTGAAATGCGAAACAAATAAAAAAAATAATAATTTTACGGAAACTGTTCTGCCATCACAGCGAATTTTTATTTAAGGCAGGCTAAGTGGAAATAGGCTACCAGTATCACATATATTTTAAGGGAAATTCAGAACAACGAAGGCCAACGACATTCTTTCATTTTAACGCTGCCTGGTTACCACCAGACCTACCGGTAATCACCTGTGTCTTTCAGATCAGAACGATTGTGTGGCTGGTTATACTCCTGCAGCAGTGTGTCGCAGTGAGCTTGATGCAGACATTTTTGATTTATGCTCAATATTGAAGCATGGTCTGCGCTATACGCTGTGGGTCTAGAAGCGGTGAGGAAGTGGGGGCAAGTTTAGTCTGACAATGGAAGGATATGACGGCGTAAAAGAGCGGAGATCCAGGTGGAAAAAGGGTCTTCGCGCACCTCGCTATTCTAGCTGGTCAAACTTCACTAGTTGTTTTTCGCGATTTTGGTCATAAAACAAAACAAGCCTGCCTCCTGTCTGCGGCACTGTCTGCGCTAAGGATGGGACTTCCGATGCTAATGGCTTGGATTCTTTAGGAAACATTGCCCCCCTGTGGTACTTGTATGTTACTATCACCATTGTTGAGGACTGCCCAGGAACATTGTTGGTTCTAATTATAGCCCCGCCCTGTATAAGAGTCTGGCCATTATTTACCTCCACTGACAGCCAGACAGGCCATTATTAGAGACCCGGCTGCTAGTAGAATACAGTCCAATATTAGATGATTTACGGTATTTCTATTTGCTTACTCTGCTTGCTTACAATATTGCTCCCAAAGTGGTTTAATGGTTGGCATAAAAAGACATATCTGTCTAGTCTTTAACATTTTTGATACTTAGCAATAACAAACTTTTTCTGAGAAACAAAATCACATTTACACTAAAAAGTATCTGCCATTTAAAAGTTCTTGCTTTTTCTTACTTTCTGGTATTAACCTGAGTTTTTTTTTTTTTTGCAGCTCTTTTCTTCTCGACTCTTCCAGTAGAAACGGGTCACAAACTTTCAAGAACCCTTATTAAGAAGCTTAATAGTTTCTTTAGAGTAACAATGAAATTAAGCCTTTTAGTTACATAATTGAGTTTAATCAGCCAAAAATATTAACGTAGGCGTGCAAGTTTTTTGTTTTTCTTTCAGTTATATGAAAAAGTATAGTGAATATTTTTTTCAAATATAATACATCTAAAGAACATATAGAGTGGTACAGAAAAGTTATAACTTAACTTAGAAACAAAAATATAGTATGTAAATATTTGTTTTATAAATTTTAACAGGTGCAAAATATAATAATTTAATTTGGTATTCTTAAGAGCAGTTTAGTTTTTGGACTTAAATTCCAGCGGAATGTGGACATTATTTCAGATTCAAAATCGGTCTGGTTTTATAGGCAATATAAAGATAAAATATTTGTCTGAAGTTTCACCAAAATATATATGGCTATCTTTCCAGTAAAACTCTTAGCTACTAAATAAATCAAGGACAATGATTCAAATGAGTCTATATTCTGATGGATTTTGTTGTAGATGGGCTATGGAGCAGCTTAGCTGATACTTATGCTCTCTTTATATATTATATAGTGGTTTTTATTCATTTGAGATGCTACATAAAAATAATTATACAGCACTTCTTGACTGACTTACTTATTACAGAAATCTTCTTTATTGCCATCATTATTCTTTGTTTCTCTTTTTTGGCATTATTTTCACAAATCTAGTTTTTCTTTTGTTTTTGAAATTTAGGAATTTTGTTTATGTTTGAATAAAGTGATATTACCTCTATCTGGAGCGATGCTGCTCTGTCTGATTGGTTTTATTTTAAATTGTTTGCTGTTATGTTTAGTTTTATTTTGTTCTTCTGTGTAGTCCTGAGTGGGTAGCATCCAGAATTTACTCGAAACGAAGTCATGTAGAATGTTTTTAGAGCATAAACGGTAGTGTATAGGATGTCCTGAAAGCGCGCGCCTGCGCGTTCACGAGTCTACGGAAACCGCGGCAGACCAAACCAGATGAAAGTGCGCATTCAGTGTCTGCTCTGCCAATAATGCAAGCGTAGAAGAAGAAATGTGCTGTTTACCTGTGCAAAGAAAGAAACAACGAAAGAAAAATGTCTGAGGACTTCAGTGTTGAGGAAGAGCATGAGTTCTTTGCCGAGCTGAATGCGCTGGTTTGGTCTGCCGGCTTCCGTAGCGTCGTGAACGCGCATGTGCGCGCTTTCAGGAAATCCTATACACTACTGTTTATGCTCTAAAAATATTCTAAATGACTTCGTTTCGAGTAAATTCTGGACGCTACCCACTCAGGACACTTGGAATACATTGGACGAGCAGTATGGAGGAATATTGACACGTTTTTTGTGGACTTTTATGGACCTTTCTGCCTCGGGCGCCATAGACCTCCATTACTTGAATGTCGGCAGACAGCAAGAAGCCTCCCAGATCTCCAGATGCATTTGAGATATCAAAAAAGTACTCCAGAGTGTTGTTCAGCATGGGGGTGAGTAGAAAATGAAGGCTAATCATGTTTTGGGTGTACTATTCCTTTAAGACGTTTTAAGCTTGGGGACTAAATTTACATTTTGTGGGATATTTTCTTTGTCAAAAATGTCTGGCTCCTTTGTCTTTTACCCTTTTCACTTATTTAGGATAATATTCTTCAATTTTTTTACCGTTCTCCACCCCCGGTTCTTTTGTTTGGGAAGGGAAATCATTTTAGGGCAGCACTTGTAGCAGTAATGTAAAGCTGCCACATCTGGTTCAGTCACATGCTTCAGGAAACAGCCAGACTGTTTGTAGTAGAGCATAGAGAAAAAGCTTTCTGCAAAATGACAAATGCCTTGAAGCCAAACACACTCTGTAGCTCACATAGTTATGGATGAAATATTTCCCATCCTGTAAGAGAAAAAACTTACTTAGACAAAATGGAGACAAACCTATAAGTCTTAAGGTTTCTATGCATATTTCTGGTAAAATATTGGAGCAACACAATCTAGAACTGCTTTATTTCATAAAATATAATATCTTAGATAATTGTATTTTGGTAACTCAGTTAGAAAAGGAAAGCAATAATACAGATTCAATACATTGAGGCTGTTTTTTAAAGTCTATATTTTAGGTAATTATGCTGGTTTTCTGCTTAAAGCTACTACTAAATAAACCTGGAATATTACATCTCAACTTTTAATATTGAAAAGTAGGCTGAAATGTAAGTTAAATACCTGCTTAAGTTTTTTCTTTTCTAAAAAGTAAATTTATTCTGACAAGTGAGCCTCATTTAATGTGACTTTGTTTAATGCTGAAGGTTTGATAGCAATTAAACGAAATGCATGAGATGATACAAACACTGTTCCACATGAGATAGAGTTTATTGGGGTATGCCAACGTAGCCTCGTGAGACCATCCTGATCTCACGAGCTTTCAAGGTTTCACTCGCTAATCAGTCTGGAGACTCTCTGTTGAAGAAAATTTGGAGCCGTTCACCAAACGAACGTCCAATCAGCGTTGGCTTTGAGGCGGGTTGAGGTGTGACGCAACGAGAAGCGCGACAGTTCAGTCTAAAGAACATGGCGGCTTCAGCCGATGAAACTAACGTTAGCGTGGCTATCGAGCAAGTTTTATCGGAATTACAGAGTATTTCTTCACTGAAAGAAGAGCAAAACACTGCTCTGGAGGCTTTTCTCAGAGGAAAAGATGTTTTTGCTCTTCTTCCGACTGGTTTCGGCAAGAGTAGCCTGGCTTGTGGTTGTGTTTTCGTCGTCACTCTGTTAGTACGTCATATGCTTCGTTGATCTGATTGGTTTATTTGACCCGTCTATCACCAACATAGGCCAATCAGCTAACCAGTATTTTCTCTCCTTCCCAATATTACTTCAACAGAAGGTTTCCAGATGGATATGCGGAGCAAATCCATCTGGCGGAGTCAGGTTAATGCCAACGTACCTTTTGGTACAAAAGTTATAATTTTGACCGAATCTATGAGCGAAAGAAGAGCTCCAGATCCAGGACACAAGCAGCTGAAAAAAGCTTTCTCCATAGGGTGGCTGGGCTCTCCCTTAGAGATAGTTCGAAGAGCTTGGTCATTAGGCAGAGGGTGGGAGCAGAGCTTCTTCTTCAACATCCAGAGGAGTCAGCTGAGGTGGCTCAGACATCTTTTCCGAATGTTCCCTGGACGCCTCCTTTGGACATATTCTCTGGATATCCAACCAGGAGAAGACCCAGGGGACAACCCAGGACATGCTGTATTTAAGTGCCCTGAGTAAACTGCCTCACGGCGGGCAGTGTTCTTTGGCTGGCCTCAGTCAAATCATACATGTGTATGTATGTTTATGTATGTGATATATATGATGAACAGTTTGCACTGAAACTGAAATCTCGTTGTAGTGTCACCATCTATGCCCATAGTCACTGCTATTCAAGTCACTTCACTAAGCCTAAGGATTTATCAGACAGTCCTCCTAACTTTGACTTACTAAAATTCAATTAAATCCAGAGATTTCTGAAGTCATTGAACTTTTTAATTGTGAAATGGAGTAGTGCAAGTAATTGGTCCCTTTAATCACCCACTTTTGACCGGTAGTCACTTAATTACATGCTCACTTATCTTAAATTCAATTCAATTCAGTTTATTTATATAGCGCCAAATTCACAACACATGTCATCTCAAGGCACTTTACAGTAAATTGACTTATTGCATGTGTAATGAATAACCAATGGATAATAGAAAAAGTACTGGGTAAAGACAAAGAAAATTATTTTAGAAATATATTTGATATATAGTAAGTCTTGAAATCAATGGAAGCAGCTCAGAATTAAAAGGTGGGGAAAAAAGATCAGACAAAACAAAAATAGCATGAAAATGCCAAAGCCTACTTGAACACCCTATCATATAAAATGTTTAAATGTCACACATGAAGTCTAAACAGTGTAATTGAGGGGAAGCTTTTTGAAAGCAAAGATATTTTGTGGAAATGTTACATTTGGTTTTACAGATGTAGATCAATTATTTAGTTAAGACAGGAAAATGTTAAAATAATCACAGGCTATGCTGTTTTAAGCAGGTTTTCAGCAGGTTCTTGCTCAGCAGATGATGAAAAATGCAAATCTCAGGGTTCGTACACCTTTTCCAAAGTCAAAATCAAGCACTTTTCAAGCACTTTCAAGACCCATTTCAAAACTTTTTCCAGCACCTTACACCACCACCAGTTGTCGGCCAAAACCAGTTTTGCGCGGATGACTGCCGGGGGGTAGTTTACTCCTCTGCCATGGCGTAGTAATATAACCAACCAGAGGGTGTCGCAATTCAGTATTATCAGCCGTAGACTTATCAATTTAAGGTCTTGGCCTGGCAATGAATTACAAGTTTTTTTTTGGGTTTTTTTGTAACGTTGGCTAGGCGGTAGCGTGAGTTTGGCGAGGCGGCTGCCTCGCCAAGATTGTGCTGCGGGAAACACCTGCAATACTAACATTACATTATCACACCGTACTCTCAGACTCTCAGTAACTTAGCCTGTGAATTCCTAGCTAGCAGTTACTAGCGTGGACAAATAGGCCCTAACGTTAACATGATCTAGGCTACTTCAGTTGGCTTACTTAAAAGTCTATGACTTATCCTTCATGTGACTCGACAGCGCAGACTTGCCCATTGTGAAAAGCTGCACATCTTTTTTGCAGACTTTACAAGAGGCAACTCGTGGGGTTTGTCCCCGTTTAATCCATCATTTGTAGTTTTCATTTTCCAGCCAACGTTCATTGAAACGACAACCTCCCGGCATGGTGCAGTAGTGGTTTCATGGGGGCGGAGTCACACATGGAAATAGACTGGCAGATCGCAGTCACACATAAGCGAGCAGGTTTCATTTTCGGGCTCTCCAACATTTTATTTCTTCATTTAATAAACACACGATTCAGTTAGATAGGTATTTGTTGTGAAATAAATAGTTACAATTTCAAGCATTTTCAAGCATTTCATCCAAAATATAAGCACTTTTCAAACCTTGAAAACACAACGTCAAAATTCAAGCATTTTCAAGGATTTTCAGCACCCGTACGAACCCTGAAATCTATATGTCCCTAAGAACATCAACAACAGTCATATCAGGAACCTACATCTTATTAGCTGCAGCCACAGCTGCCCATTAGATAGCTTCCATGGGATCCTCTTAAAAATCTAAATCAATTTCAGTCTTCAAGATGCAATGTCCTGCCACTTTACATTTTTCTCTGCTTCAACAAAACTGAGTGAAATTTTCAGGTTATTTGCAGACTCTGCAGACTCTCTTAATGGCAGCTAATATTGCAGTATACAGACTAAAATATTCTGCAATTAAAATCAATTTACATATGACTACTGTGTCCTTTGCTACAGTAAAACACCACTGTTACTTCTCTGCAGCACTTTGTTTCAGGAACTGATGCTCTTTAAATATAAATCCACAGAGAGCTGGATGCATAAACCAGGATAGTAATGAATCTGTCTTTCCGCCCCCCTGAAACACTTGTTATAAGCATTTACCCGCCCTAGTGTAAAACACAAGGAAAAGCAGTCAAAAGCTGTAAAGCTTCATTTGAGTACCACATCTTTATTTATTCATGTTTAAGATTTTTTTTTAACTGCAGTTCAGCAATAGTTTCAGACCACCCCTAAACGAGAGAATTTAGCTCTGTTAAGAAGCAGAAATCGGCATGATACATGAAAAATTATCTCCATACCTCATTATGAAGATAATTGCTGAGTAAAAACTTATAAAAACAGATTAGGATGTCAATTAAAATCGGTTACACGTAGAAGCAAAGACAAATATAAAGAAAATGCCAGATAAAGACAGAGCGGACATCACACATCAGAGATACCCTTCAGAAAATGAAGCAGACTGATGCCGTGAACAGATTCAACCATGCTGAGCCGCGTAGGTCCTCAGTGCAAAGGCTTATTTGAGCATTAAAAAATATACAGTAACGCAGTAATGCTACTCTTTTCTGGAAGGTCTGTTTAGTCGAGCTAAACTCTGTTCAGAGCTGCTAAATGTGCATTGTACCCCCTGCCACTTAGGACAATGTCCTCCCTTTTATATTTAACATTTGCACAGACTAAGAAACTCTCAACATGTTTATGAAGTAGTTGACAAAGTGCATTCTTATTGTCATTAACAGCTCCTTTAGACACTTTACTCAGCAGGTGTGGTGGTAATTACATCCATAATAACAGAATTAGGACATTTTTATTCTCTCCACTCATGCGATAAAAACATTTCCATTTTTAGTGTTTTTTCCGCTCACTAGTAAATGTGAAAGTATGATGATCTTTTCATTGTGCCTAATTGTAAAGGATAACTTGATATTTTCTCCTTTTATGGCCTGTTATGTGCCAGTTTAATCCCCCATCAGTCTAGGTGAATTAACTCAACATTGTTTTTGACGAGAGGAAGGCTATACTTGGTTGCTGGTTCCACAATAAAAAAGAAGTGATTTGTTTGACTGAGATTTGCATTTTTAACTTTTTGACTATTGTGATGAATTGTCTTCAGGCAATTACACAGTTTCCACATGAAATGTGTGTTTAAGTTGTACTGACTTCTCTGTTGCTCTTACCACTGTGAGAACAGCAGAGAAGATCATCGGGGCTCCTCTTCCCTCCATAAAAGACATTTCATGTCCCGAGCCCGTGACATCATCAGTGACCCCTCACACTCCCACCATGGACTGTTCTCCCTGCTGCCCTCTGGGAAAAGGCTTCACAGCATCCTATGCAGGTCCAGCAGATTCCGAAGTAGCTTCTTCCCAACAGCTGAACTGTTGAGAAAACTCTAAATCATGTCACAGGCTCTGTATCACACTAGCAACAAAAACCAAAACACTGCATAATTGCACCATAAATGAACTTCCATATCAATGCATTTTTTTGCACCATGACTTTTCTTCCACATTATTGATATTTGATCACTGCTGCCAGGAATACACTGTACAATTTTTTTCCCCTTTTCGTGCCGACTTTCCAGTCCTGAGAGAATTTTTCGATCAGTCCGACTTTCAGTTTGATCGTGAGTCGTGCATCATGTAGTGTACAGGGGGTAGCAAGGGGCGATCAACCTCCCACGAAGATTTCCCGATCAGGAATCGTGAGGTCGGGAGAAAATCAAACATGTTTGAAACTCAGTCGGCCGCCAATGCCCACTAAATCCCTTAGTGGGCATGCGCAAACAAGGATATTTTGTCGTTCTTCCTCTCAGATGAAAACACAAAAGCATGGCGGGATTGCGAGTGAAATTAAATTATTTCTGTAACATTGACAGCCTGTAGTAGCCACGTTTTCTTAGCCATGTCTTTGCCCAAATACGTCGTCTCCTTTTCTTTTTAGGGAGCAAAATTTCACAAACTCTTCTTCTTCTCATTTGGCTTCCAGTTAGACGAGTCACAGTGGCGCCATCTCACTGCGGAGGTGAGTCTGATGTGATTTTTAGACGTACAGTTTGAGCAGTTAAGTCGCATATTGTGAGAACAACCATCGTGAAAACCCCGCAGTTTAGTCTTACAGTGTGAGCTGTAGCTGCAAGCAACGATTGAAAAAAAATCTCACAGTGTATGCCCGGCTTAAGAAATGGAAATGTCATGAAAGCTTTACAAAACAAAATTACTCTTTGTATACACTCTGTGTATTCAAAATGACAAAAGTTGTCTAAGTCTAAAGCAGGGGTGGAAAGTAATGAATTACATTTACTCACGTTTCTGTAATTGAGTACTTTTTTATAAGTAATTTGTAATTTTCTGAGTAGTTTTTGAAATATGTAATTTTTACTCGAGTAAATTGTAACCTAAGTAGTTTTACTTCGCTACATTTAAAACTCCCTCATGTAAAAAAAAATAAAAAGAATACTGATGATGAAAAAATTAAATGCGGCCGGAAATTTAAACCCCTGTGTCACGGAACCGACACTCAATCGCCATTAAAAAAATAGAAGAAGACTTTTGACTTTTAACAGCACTTTATTTACACAATTCAAACATATAAACAATTGATGTAAAAACAAGTGTCAGTTAAAATCATTAAATGAGGAGCTTGTTAATAACAGTGGCATCCTGTTGCGTTTTAGTTTGATTTCTGGTATCTTTTGGGCATTTAATTTAGTGTGCATTTTGAAAACTTTAAAACGTAGTTTAAATTTCTTTATTCCTATCATGGTGTTGTCTGTTGGACAATAGGATTGAAAATTGTCTGCACTTTATGGTACAGGTTGTGACTGTCCTGCTATGAGGAAGTATGTTCTTTAGCCCAGCTGATCTTTTGCAAGTGTGGATGTCACTGAAATACGCCTTGAAATCGATTAAAACACCTTTTGCTCAATTCGATTCATGACTCATCCTTTTTTGCATAAAATAACTCTAAGTAGCTAAGTAACTTTTACTCAAATTACATTTTAAATGAAGCAATTTTGTACTTTTACTTGAGTAAATTTTGAGATGAGTAATTTTACTTTTACTCTGAGTAAAATTTAGGCAAAGTAAAGATACTTTTACTCAGTTACAATTTTTTAGTACTCTTTCCACCTCTGGTCTAAAGTCTACTCTAAGTCCAAGTCATTTATACAGAGAAAAACAAAATAGAAATTTGGCTGATTTTTATTTCAATTTTTAGTAATATCATGGGTCTGTGCCCACAGTATTTCCCTTTACTTGTTAAAGAAAATGTATTAACAGAAAAAATAGTTTTACTGCTGTATACATTGTATACATAAATATCGTTTTTTTCTATGGATATCAGATATAACACAGCCTGTATCTGTGTTATTCCAGCACTGTTTACACCTGCCTGATTGTATTAGTATCACAACGCATTTGGCAGATTAATGTTCTTGTCTAGCACACGGGAAACTTACGGCCATTTATATTAATGAAGTTTAAAATTAAATTACCTCATTATTGAAATTAGATGGCAACTCAATCATGTGTGAAATCTCATGAAGAATAAAAAGATTGGATATTAAATCACATGACACAGGAGACTCCTGGCAATATATGTTTTGTCTGCCTTCATTTTGTGTTGACCATCATTGCTTACTATGTACATTTCTTTGTTACTGATGACTCTGCATCCCCTAAACACAGAGCTGCAGTTAAATGGGCTTCAAAAGAGATATGCTAATGCATTTGCATTATTAATTTTTTGAGCTCCAAGAGATTCTAATGCAGTTCAGCCTTTAATATAATGATAAATAGGGTCCAGATGGGTAACATCTTGCTTTACTGTTTATATTGTCATAGGTAGTTTCTCCATTTGCATACTGCTAAACAGCTTTACTGTAGTAATCTGGAAGATATAGAATAGAAGTTCCAAATGTTTTTTAATAGAGCGATGTTATTTTAAATATTTTATTCTGTGTCTGTGTTCTGTTGTGGATTTTTTTAAAAGACCCACCCTCTCGATTTCAATAAAAATGTGCAAGAGAATGCACAAGCCCGTTTCTCCTTGTGCACCCATGTTTAAAATCTACTGTTCTCATAGGTCATCCAAGATTACCGTGTCCACATACAGCAGGAACTATATAGTGGATCTCAGTTAACTGACCGTTTTACGTAACTCCGCTTCCATTGTGCGGTGCCTGCTCCATCTTTGTTATTACTCGTCGCTGTCAGGTAGTGAGAGCCTACAGTATGGCGACAGCTGTGACAGCGAATGCAAATCCCATAATGCTTTGCGAGGAGAGCTCTCCGAGCGAAGTTTTGCTGGATATATCTGCCTCTTCTGAGGCCTTTCTTTTCTTCACATGCACTTCATAGACACTTTTTCTCATACGACCTTTGGTCATTTTCAAATAATCGCGGTGAGAAAGGTGAGCTTCAATTACTGTCTGAAACCGTAGCTCAGTATGCGCAGAAAAAGATAGCTAAAGGAAGAAGCAAGTAGGACGGCCTAACGTAAACATACAAGAATGATTGACAATTAGGAGGGCCACTTATTAAGATGATCAACCCGGAAATAAAAGATCATCCTCTGTAACTTTATTTGATTCAAGTCAGATCTGACCCACAGATTTGTGTCATGAAGCGAGGACAGAAGAACCCAGTATTCAAGGAGAGGCAGTCAGTAGGCACGTTCAAAACGTTTATTTAATGAAGAACAAAACTAAAATTGGAGCTGCTAGGATCTGTGGCACACGGCAACTGCACGTGGGGGGCGGGGCACCGTCCAATCTCGGACACTCTGTTAGTGGGAGAAACACAGGTAAGTGACCACGATCATCTGACAGAAGATGATTATCTGAGTTGGTCACTTACCTGGTTTAACAGTCCAGTCCAAGAGTGTCCCTAGTGCTGCAGTCCCAGAGGTCTTGCAGGAAGCCGATCTTGGTCAGGGATCTAGAACAGACAGGAACAGGCAGGATCCAGAGCTCCCAGGCGGGTTCAGAGTCTGACAGGATCCAGAAGCGTGACCACCTGGTCACGCACAGAAACGGACAGGATCAGGTGCAGACGGGCAGGCTTAGTGGAAGAGGGTAGCAGAGACAGGACATGGAACCAGAACTTGATGCAGGACCTTTAAACTGGTCTCTTCCTTGGAGCCAGGCTTAATGGGATAAAAACGGAACCTCCCCGCATATAGAGCCAAAAACCCAGAGGGCTCAGCAGTGGACGATTAGGAGACGAGACAGACACTAAAACCTCTTTCCACTGGCCGCCGGGATCCAAAACATGAACCACGAAATAAACAGAACGGACAGACTTGCAGAAAAACAAATAATGATCTGGCCCTGAATGCTCAGCCTGAACAGAATATAAACCAAAGGAAACAGGTGAGAGGAATAAATGATAATTGAGGCAGGGAGGGAAAACAACAGGTGAAAGAAATAACCAATTAAGGGAGAGCAAACAGGCCAGATCATTACAATTTGATAACTTATCACATAGCAGATTTTGTTATGTCTAAAAATCTCAGAGTTGAGCATTTTTACTTAAAATTAGCTTTTTTCAAAAGTCAGAATAGTGCAATAGAAAGTAACTGTGCAGTTACAGGACAAAATATATATACAAGAATATTTACACTGAAATTGTGCTATTGCACATGAGAATAATGCTTTTATTCAGTATTGTAGAATATACTTGATACTCTAAATAAAGTAAAGAGTTTACCGTATGAAACAAGAATATTACAAATAATCATGCTTTCAACTGCATCATTTGTTTCCACAAGTCACCAACAGTTTTGAAGGAAAAAAACTGTCTTTTTGATTCTCTGTGAGCGCTAAAGCGTTATCCAGTTTAAGTCTTTGGGGAAGCCCTATGAAGTTTTGCCATACAAGCTAGGAGCTGCTGCACTGCAGCAGAAAGCATCTCTCCAACGCCACGAAAACAGTCATAAATCAAATACTCTCATTAGACTTGAAGGTAATCAGCTGTGGGTCTGCTGTGATTGAGACCACTGGGATGCTGTCACTAGAAATAGATAGAGGAGCTTTTTATTCAGGACAGCATCTGAGCAAAGTGGAAACTGGAGCTCCAACAGTCATTAGCATTGGAACACGAGCACAAAGGAGCTTCTGTGGCTCTACTTTAAATTATCTATCTCTGCAGATCAGATTAGAGTCTACATTAATTTAAATTAAAGCAGCACTTTCGTATGCAGTATTTGATTCAACAGAAGTTTTGTTAAAGTTGCTAATGTTAGTTTTTTAACACAGCATTAATACCTTGTATGCTCATTATGAATCTTTTTTCTGTGATTATTACATCAATATTTAAAGCTAATTTGCACTAATTATCTTTCTTTCAATAGGATTGCTGAAGCAATAATAGCAGGATTTTTGAGAATTTCACATTGTTACCGTTACTAACAACAGGTGTTGTAAATAAATGTTATAAATGTAATCCAGTATATGTAAGTATCTAATTATGTAGCTAACATTTGTGGTTTACATTTGCATTAACAACAATGGAACTGGCTCAATAATTATGAGCATGAATCCTAAAATGTTAAATATTACTAGCCTTAATATTCAGCAGGGCAATTTTACTTTTTTGCAGTATCCAACAATAGTACCAAACATTTGGGTTGCAGAATGTTTTCGAGAGTGATCCAAATTAAGGCCTAGGGCCCTCATCGTGATGGGGAGCTTTAAAAAAAAAAACTATTTGTCTGACCCGTCATCCAGATCTTGTTTTAATTGTGAGACCATTGAAGTCCCTGACAACATAGCCTCTGGGATCCTCTTGGCAGTGACCCCCCGGCTCATGGTAGCGGTTCAAGGAGGGGAAGCAAAAACCATGCAATGTGCAATGTTCTCTGCAACTATTGCAGTGTTTAAATTAATTACAATGTGCTAAACAGAATCAGAAAAGAGCTATACACAGACCAATGAATCCTAATGTGGCTCGAAAAAGGTATTGTGCATTGATACACCTTCCTTATTCCAGCGGTTATTTTGTGTGTTTTTTTTTTGTCATTACACTCTCACAAGTACAGAGCAATGAAATAAACTCTCTGCACTTACCACATCCCCTTAGGGAGCAGTGGGCTGCCATTGTGCGGCACCCAGGGAGCAGTGTGAGGTTAAAGGTCTTGAAATCAGAACCTCTGGTTTCCAAGGACAATGCCCTAAGCACTTCAAATTAAATATTAGAAAATCTAGTGGAAAATGCACTCTAAAAACTATAACACTGGCTTTGCTTTGGTGGCGCAGTTTCGGGCGACCCGGGTTTGAATCCAGCCTGTGGTTCTGTCCCATATGCCTCTCCCTCTCACCCATAACCCCTTTCCTGTTTGCCTACTGTTCAAAAACGAGCCACTAGTGTTGTAAAAAAGCTCAAAAAATAAATAAATAAATGATAACAGCATAAGCACTTTTAATAAGTTTTAGATTTTATTTTGTAAAGTTAAACTAAGATGCACACTTTATCTTTGAATCCTGGTTGATCTTCTTGCACAGGTTTTCTAGTTCGGTAAAAACTGGATAATTTCATCATCTCCCTTTTGAGAAATATTGATTTTTGGATGTTTATCAAGATGAGGGTAAAACCTTCACCTTGAATGACTTCTACTAAGTAGAAGGATCTTATTGGAATGTAAAGGATCAATATTTTTGCTGTCAGGGCAATTTACTTTTAATCTTTCACTTATTTAAAGATGGTTGACATCAGTGGATTGGTATTGGATTAAGTTAATTCTTGTATGTGTTTGAGTTGTACTGACTTTATTGAATCAATCAGAGCAAATAGTTTTGTGTAAAAACATTTAAGTCTCTCTGGTTCTTTCTCCAGATGGCAGCTGTGGTTATCCTTATCAGGATTCTTATAAATAACCCTGATTTTCATGTTGTGCTGTAAACAAAGTGCGTTGGCAACCAGGCAGTTCATTTAAAACCCTGACAACATACTGTAATATGGAATAATTAGGATTTATGTGTTTTATTCTCCCACAATCTGGTGCTTTTAATAGAAACAAAGATGCAGATTTTTTACTGTCATCTTTTCTTACATAAGGAGTCATAGTCTCATGCCAAACCCTCATAAATAATCCAGCATTGATCATTTTATGAAATGTGCTATATGAACTGAAATAGATGTCCTACATTTTTTATCACTAACAAGAAAATATGCATTTATGCCGATTTTCTTTCATGATCATTTGTTTAAATGTATTCCGGTTCAGATTCCCCTCTGCAACAGTCTGGGTTTTTTCCATCTGCTCAGAGAACTGAGGTGTTTAGGAAGACAATGAATTTTGTTAAGTTGAAATATCTCTAATTTAACACCTTCTCACGACTTCTCAGACTAAATGCATTCTCAGTGGGTTGTTAGGTCTTTTCAGTCAGAACTTACTTCTCTTTACTTGTTAAGACAAACATTTTTTATGTACTCATACATATTTTCCCTATTCTTTTTCATGTTACCATCTTATTTCTCTAAGCCAATAACTCTTTAATCTCTTTAAAAGATTTGTTAAGCTGTATGCTATGAGCTGTACTCATAGCAAAATTGAGCTGCATGCAGATGGTCTTATAGCCTTTATAGGCCATAGGCTGAAGCTCAAAATGAGGCTAGAAATAGGATTTCGCTCCACTAACCTGGGGACTACTTTTCGATAGCAGTTTTCCAATCTTAAATATGTACTCGAGCTGGGAAAAAAAGTTCTCCACGGGATTCCTGCCAGTATTTGAGAAAATGGGTGCCAAAGGTGGCAGTTTACCCAAAAAAGTGACAAATTTGGGTCTTCTACCATTTTCAAACCCTTGTAACTTTTTTATTATTAAGGCTATCGGACTCAGAATTTAGATTCCCACAGACATTCATACTTACTCAGAGCTTATATAGCGGCAATGTTCTGCATGCTTTAAGTGAGGAGTTATTCTAAATGAAAAAATACACTTTAACAATTTCACAATCTCCCAAAATATATCTTTATTGCACATGAAAACTGCAATTCTTTGAATTTTCAATTGAAAAACTCTAATAGCAAGATATCCTTTTGTGTCTGGTTAACTAATTATTATGAAAAGTGGTGTGAATTTTATCACCTAGCAGACCAGTTACAATATTGGACACAAAATTTTAGGAAATTACTGAAACACAGCTAAAATTTCAACAATGAAAACTAGGCACAAAGACATTTCTGTTTTTAAACAATGACTTTTATTAAAATTAACATTAACCATGTTAGATAATGTCAACTCATCACTTACACCTATGTACCAAGCAAGTGAATTATACAGTTCAATTGGCACAATCTTTCTAGCTGAGGAAATATTTAGATCCTCAGATGTAGGAGGCCAATCGGCACTCATGTTAGGGGCACTCTTAACTGCTTGTTTAAGAATTATACCTGCACTATAAATGGTTCTGGTACAGTCTCATTGTGCTGCATATGTACCACTTTCCTGAACTGTCTCTCCACCACTCGACAAAGTCTCTTGCGATCCTGATGATTCAGGTTCAGTTGATGAACCCTTGTTGAGAAGTTCTGTAGCTTCTGTAAATACCATTTCACTCAGGTTTTTCCTCGGAGGCTTGTAGATATTTAGTTGGGAAAAGTCTTGCCTGAGTCTTTTCTTCAGAAGATCTGATCTGTGAAAAATTGACAAGGAATAATAAATATATGCTGATGTGAATAATCCATCCATTATCCAACCCACTTTATCCTTCATGGGGTCGCGGGGGTTTCTGGTGCCTATCTCCAGCGTTCCCTGGGCGAGAGGCGGGGTACACCCTGACAGGTCGCCAGTCTGTCGCAGTGCAACACAGAGGCATACAGGACAAACAACCATTCACACCTAAGGACAATTTAGAGAAGCCAATTAGCCTAACAGTCATGTTTTTGGACTGTGGGAGGAAACTGGAGTACCCGGAGAGAACCCACACATGCTCAGGGAGAAAATGCAAACTCCATGCAGAAAGACCCAATGTTGGATTTGAACACAGGACCTTCTTTCTGCAAGGCAACAGGGCTACCCACTGCACCATTGTGCAGCCCTGATGTGAATAATATCAAAATCTATTAATGAATCATAATTACCTGTCACTTCCTTGACCATGGTGTTCTCGTATCATTTTCTGGAACAGGGAAGAGAGCTTTTTCATCCTGAAGATTTCTTGTTTTTAATCAACTGTGCCCAAATTATTTTGTCACAAAATTCATTCTGTGTACACAGTGGCATACTCCCAGGCTTATGGCATCCTGTGTGAAACAATGCAAAATACAGATGAGTTAAAATGCTTACTCAATCTTAAAATTAACAATGATAGAATATCTAATTTCATACAAATTTATGGTTAAAATGTTTTATTTAAAACTGCATCCAAATGTTTATTCTACATTTTTTATTACAATGTAATTTCTCTATAAACTGGGCTTCATTTGTAAGAATAATCAACTTTCAAAAATGTTTAACCCCAGAATGTAACCCTACCATCAATATATGGTTCACTCTCAAGTATTTGTATTTCACAAATATTCTACTTGAATTATCTGAAATTTACCTTTCATCACTTGTTGTAGATCCCAGAAATCTTGTATATTCTTTGTAGCACCATTTGTGGTACCACACTTCAATTGCGACAATCTTTTCCACTTACATCCTTAAGGATGGATTCGTCCATTTGCAGTTCAGCTGCTTTAACCAAACTCTCTAGCAAAGAGAGTTAAAAAAGTTCAATCATAAACCAGCTGCCAACAAATAATATCAAATACTTTTTCTCTGTTTTACGAGACTGAACTGGTAGTTGGGTGACAAATTTAAAATCCAACCATTATTTGACAAATGAATTAATTGCCTATCATCACTTCAAGTTCATAATAACCTTTTATTATTTTTGAGGCCCTACACATAGCCTTCATATGCTTACTTCACAATGAAAAGAGCAGGCTTGGGCTGGCACCAATTACACATGCATTTTTTTTAAATCAACAAATGTATTACTTTTGCTTTTGGTTATAAGCCACAAACAAAGATGCAGTCTGCAAATGTTCTACTCACCAGCATTTATAGTTTCTGCTTGGACGAATTTTTCTTTCTTTGTCTTGTGTCCTACATTGCCTTGTGAAGTACATTGCCAGACCTCAATGATTTAGTCGTGGATCTCAACTGTTTTGGAGATGGTGGCCGGCTTGTCGTGGACGTGGAAGACTCGTGATCAGAATCAGAACCATTGTTGTCACGACCATTATGCTCCCCGTTTTTCTGCTAGTTTTTCAGCACTGGCAATTCGTTTCTTATCGATGAAACGTCCCCCCCCCCCCCCCCCCCCCCCCAAGAACCAAGAAGCCAGAAAGAGTCTTCTGAACAAGCCAGGGTTGACGTGGAATCGTCATTGTTATTTTTGGCGGACTCATCGTGTACACATACAGCCTCCGCCAAGGTGCGGTCGATTCCGTCAATTTCTAGCCACTTACGGGCACATACAACCAGCTTCTTCCAACGAACAACTGTCAGTGGCTGTGTCCGTTCTTTGTCCATCGATGATATGTGTGTGATGCATATATAATCCACATTTTTCTTGCGTTTTCTGTCTGATCCAACGGGAACACTCTGCTTCATGGGGGCCGCCATGTTTGTTTTTGTTCTTCTCTTTCCGCTTCTGAAGTGGGAGAGCGTACCTGAAGGACGCGCCCTGATTGGCTAACGGCTAGGCGGATTGATTCGAGCATAGATTAACGGTGTGATCAGGCTACCGATATAGTTACACTTTTAAGTAATTACTGTAAAAATACTGGCGCAAAGCGATTGGAGAACTTTTGGTTATGGGCTCAAAATGCACTTAGGATTTTATTGTAGTTGTCATTTAGTAGTCCCTAAATAGGTGGAGCGAACCTGAATGATACAGGCTTCAGCCTATGGCCTATTAGCTTTAACATGCTTTATGATTTTCTTTATTTGTCATCATATACACTGTATATTTCTTATTCATCTTGATATACTGTATATACTGTATATATATTGTTTATTCTTAATGCACCTTTTTCCTCCTTTTTTGCACCTTCTGTTATTACTATGCCAATATGTGACCAGTGAATTTCTCAGCTGTGAGATCAATAAAGCTCATCTAATCTAATCTAATCTATGAATGCTATGGGATCGATAACAATGGTAACAATAACAATGAGAGATTTACTTTGTTTATAAATCATACAGGCATAAAATAGAGATAGACCAATGTGCCGGCCGGCCGATATTTTCTTATATTTGCGGACGATACGTGCATGCATTTGCTTATTCATTAGTTCATTACCCAACATGCCTTCAAACCATGTAAACTGGATGCATTGCTGGTCTCTCCATCTGTAATATCTTGTTAATTTTGTGTGTAATTGATTATAGATGTGTTTCATTTTTTTATGGAGACTTATGTAAGTTTGCTTTCAGTGTCTCATTTTTATATTGTAAATGTAAAAGAAAAATCAATATCAGCCTAAAGCACCAACCACTAAAAACACAGTTGAACATGTCAGTTAGACTCAATCAGACTGATGTTAAAATAATTGGTATCAGTCTAAAAAAAACAAAACCCTGCAGCGGTGATGTAAATCGAATCACTAAGATTCGGAAGATTACGGTAGCAGCCATTCAAAATGGCCCTTCCAGTCAAACACCAGCAGAAGGGCAGCCCACTTCTTTCCAACTGCCAGCGAAACCCCCGCCAACTTCCAGCCACTTGATTGACTCCTTCTTGCATATTTTTTTTACTGACTCCAACCTTTCACTGAATTGTAGGGTCTGACCAGGAGGTGACGATTCTCTGCCACCATTATTCTAGTCCCAAAGAAGCCTCAGGTCACCTCACTTAAAGATTACCGGCCTGTCGACTGACTCCCATCATGATGAAGTGCTTCGAAAGGCTGGTTAAAGAACACATCGTCTCCAGTCTACTGCCAACATTCGACCCGTTCCAGTTTGCCTACCGACGCAATCGCTCCATTCAGGACGCCATCTCTGCTTTTCCACCTGAGCCTGGCACACCTGGAGGAGAAAAACACCCAAGTCAGCCTTTAACACCATCATCCCACAGCATCTGATGGGCAACTGGAATAGCTGGGCTTTAATACAACCCTTCAAAATTGGCTGCTAGACTTCCTCACAAACAGACCTCAGTCAGTCCGGGTCGGACAGAACACCTCTGATGACATCATCCTAAGCACAGGCTCCCCTCAGGGCTGTGTCCTGAGCCCCCTGCTGTTCACCCTGATGACACATGACTGCGTCCCCATGTTCACCACCAATCATATCGTGAAGTTTGCAGTCGACACCATGGTGGTGGGCCTCATCAGAGGCATGAGGCAGAGGCATATTATTATAATTATTATATTACTGTTTTTATGTATTTTTTACTGTTTTCAAGGCTGCAAGGTTGTGGTTAAAAGCACTTTGCAGTATTAGTTTTGTTTTCTCCCAGAGAGGAAAAAAATATGTTCTCTCCTCCTCCCTCAGTCCCAAGTTGGACCAAACAAAGTGTTAAATGTTGCCTCTGTGAATCTAAATTTTTTTTGATGATATGAGGCTCATAGTTGCTGACGATAGAATCACGCAAACATCTGTGTTTTTGCTTTTGGAGAAAAGGAATTAACAGTTTAATAACTCCAATAGAAATGGGTCTGCCACTGGTGCTGCAGAAAAAAACAAACACAGCAAGTCCTTATACTGTTTTGTAATGACGTACTTCCCTGAGCCTTAGGTATTGCTATAGTTTCTCACACTGTTTTTTCAATATTACAATATTACATTACAATATCACAACGGCCGTCCTTTCCCGCTTATCAATAATCAAAATGTCTGGTTGGTTGGCCAAAATAATTGTATCTGCTTGTTTCTGGAAGTCCCTCAGGATCTTAGCCCTGTCTTTCTCCAACATCTAGGGAAGTGACTCCCTAATTTAACCTGGGGGTCTCTATTTTGTATTCTGCAAAATGTTTCTGTGCACTATACCCACCACTTGGTTTTGGTATTCCATGTATTTGTTTTCAACTAGCATCTTACAGCTAGCATCTGGAATTGACTGGCAAACTTCCCAGTGGGTACCCCGCCTTTTGCTCACATACTGTTAGAGATAGTTATCTGCCCCACTGTGACCCTGTGACATATAAGTGGGAGAAGATGGATGGGTCATACAAACTGGCCCAGCCGTCCCAACCAAACAAGGTCATAAAACCACAGCCCTGTGATTACAAGTGGGCTACTGGGACGCAACGGCGACGGTCATCTGCAGATAATAAGGCACTACTGGAAAACTACTACTCCAATAACCCTACTTAGTTGGGCTATACGGAAGAGGATTAGGGCCACTGGAAAAAAAAAAAAAGTTAACTGATTTTTAAATTTTATTTCAGTTTTTCTGACTTTAATCTCAGAATTCTGACTTTTTTCTCACAATTCTGACTTTTTTCACAATTCTGACTTTAATCTTAGAATTCTGACTTTAATCTCAGAACTCTGACTTTTTTCTCTCACAATTCTGACTTTTTTTCTCAGAACTCTGACTTTAATCTCAGAACTCTGACTTTAATCTCAGAACTCTGACTTTAATCTCAGAACTCTGACTTTAATCTCAGAACTCTGACTTTAATCTCAGAACTCTGACTTTAATCTCAGAATTCTGACTTTAATCTCAGAATTCTGACTTTTTTCTCAGAATTCTAACTTAATCTCAGACAGTAAAAAAGTCAGAATTCTGAGAAAAAAGTCAGAATTCTGACTTTTTCCCCATGTTAAACTGAAATAAAATTTAAAAATCAGTTAACTTTTTTTTTCAGTGGCCTTAATCCTCTTCCGTAGGGCTATAAGAATCTTAATCTTAATCCAAATTCATTTCTTTAAAGATATGTTTGTGAAAGTCTATTACATTTGTGGTCTGTTGCATTGTATCAAATGACTTGTAAGTCATGACTGGTTAATGCTCAGACCTGTACTTTGATTAAAAAAATCTTTTTTAAAAGAGACGTGCAGTCCCACTCAACATTGTTTTAGATTAAAGCAACAATATATAACTTATTAGCTTAATTTAAGATACATTAAATGTCTTTTCAGATGCGTATACAGCACTATGTGCGTTAAGTTACTCTTCTCAAAAACTAAACAAGGTAACCTGAGAGGGTCAGATCCGGCCTTGAATTTATAGCTAACTCCATGACTTCTCAGTCTGCTTGTCCAAAGTTGTCTGCTAGCAAATTTAAAAACACAGAGGGAGACTTTTTCATTTTTGTGCAGTGCAGAGTAATAGGACCCCTAGTAGCTAAAAGTTACAGAGCAGCATTAAAAAATGTTTCCAATTGTTTACAGATAAAAAGAAATATTAACTGTGGAACTAAAGAAAAATGTCTTTAATTTCCTGATTTTTTTATGAACAGAAATAGCAATAATAAAATACAAAAAAAGATGTCACTTCACACAGTGTACAGGCAAAGAAGAAGACAAACTTCAGCTCAAACAGACAATTTTTCAGATCTAATTATTGGACACCAAGATGGTCATTCTAAATGTTGAGATTGATCAATAGAGAAACCATTATGGCATAAAGATCTTATTTAGATTGAGCAAAGTAATTATATTGTTGACTTAAGGGACTAATGGCTTGCTTTTCCACTATTCTTTCTGATCCACTAATACACACTTTTGTTCCCTTCAAAGCACGAAGTAATTAGAGATCACGCTGTGTTGTTTGTCACAAGCACAACATCACAACAAAGCATTTGTTCGTGATGTTGCATTAATCACAGTTTGCATAATGTGACGTGAAAATCTTTGGTGCGACATTAGAGCAATGTCAATGGCGGTCAAGTCTTCTATTTGCCAACAAGATGTATCATAGCAAATGTCTCTGATGGTGTTATGTCACTGTAATGGATTTACTTAGTCACACACTATAATGAAATGAGAACTTCCAATAACAGCTGAAAGACAGCCATTGAACATTAGACCCTTTGATCAGCAGTAGGACAGGGTTCATACGGTTGCTGGAAATCCTTGAAAATGCTTGAATTTTGACGTGTTTTCCAGGTTTGAAAATATTTTGGATGAAATAGTTGAAAATGCTTGAAATTGTAACTATTTCTTTCGCAACAACCAATCTAACTGAATCGTGTGTTTATTAAATGGAGAAATAAAATGTTGGAGAGCCCGAAAATGAAACCTGCTCGTTAATGTGTGACTACGATCTGCCAGTCTATTTCCATGTGTGACTCCGCCCCCATGAAACCACTACTGCACGATGAACGTTGGCTGGAAGATGAAAAATACAATTTATGGATTAAACGGGGACAAACCCCACGAGTTGCCTCTTGTAAAGTCTGCAAAAAAGATGTGCATCTTTTCACAATGGGCGAGTCTGCGCTGTCGAGTCACATGAAGGGTAAGTCATAGACTTAAGTAAGCCAACTGAAGTAGCCTAGATCATGTTAACGTTAGCGCCTATTTGTCCACGCTAGTAACTGCTAGCTAGGAATTCATAGGCTAAGTTACTGAGTGACTGAGAGTATGGTGTGATAATGTAATGTTAGTATTGCAGTGTTTCCCGCAGCACAATCTTGGCGAGGCGGCCGCCTCTCCAAACTCACGCTACCGCCTAGCCAACGTTCCAAAAAAAACAAAACAGAAAAAAACGAAGTTTTAATTCATTGCCAGGCCCAGACCTTAAAACAGCATTGATAACTCTACGGCTGATAATACTGAATTGCGACACCCTCTGGTTGGTTATATTACTACGCCATGGCAGAGGAGCAGAGATGGGAAAAATCTACTTGAGTACAGTAACGAAGTACAAATACTTCGTTACTGTACTCAAGTAGATTTTTCTGATATTTTTACTTTACTTTACTACTTATTTTTATGGTGACTTTTTACTTCTACTCCTTACATTTTTACACAAATATCAGTACTTTCCACTCCTTACATTTTAAAAAATTGGCTCGTTACTTTAGTTTTGAATCATTTCAATGGAGTTACCGTTATTATTTTTCACGTCATCAATACCAAATTCAATCTAGTTGGATGAAAATCTACGTTGCATTTGACGCACCACTACAAGATTAATCGACAGATTCGGCGGTTTTCATTCACGGCAAATCATTGCAGCTTGGTGGCGGTGGCGTTAGCATAGTAGTATGGACGACGAGATGATTGAAAATGAACACAACGGAGATCTAGTCCTATTGGCAGACATCCATTTAAAATGTAGGCAACGGCATGAAAAAAGTGGTTTCTACTTTTACTTTTATACTTTAAGTAAATTTATAAACCTGTACTTTGGTAGAAGTGGAAGTACTGATTAAACTTCTTTACTCAAGTAAAAGTAACAGAGTATTTTTTAACACAAGTATCTGTACTTTTACTCAAGTACGGAAAGTGAGCACTTTTGCCATCTCTGCAGAGGAGTAATTTTCTTTGATCATCCAAGGAGACGTGTGGGGGTAAAAAAACGTGTTTGTCGTCTTCATCATCGGTGAACTATATGTGGAAAGGTAAGTAGTTAATTAAAACTGATAATAGAAAATAAATATCTGCCTCGTGTGCTCTGACAAATTAAGATAGGATTTAGTTTTATGTATTCATTTAGACCCCCCCTCCCGGCAGTCATCCGCGCAAAACTGGTTCCGTAAGATGCTGGAAATAGTTTTAAAATGGATTTTGAAAGTGCTTGAAAAGTGCTTGATTTTGACTTTGGAAAAGGTGTACGAACCCTGTAGGAGCTGTTTGTGGATCAAAGCAGCATCTTCTCAGAGATCAACTTTCAGACATCAAATACAGATGAAAGTCCTTGCAACTGGTACACAGGCTGGCATTTACCCATTCAACACATCCTGAGCGACTTGACTCTGCAAACTGACTCCACACATAGCGTGTATCTACACACAAATTTTTTTCACACCATACACCCCCGTCTAGGCTCTAGCCTAGCAGTGAAATTAACATAGTAAATTAATTTCCAAGGTATGTATAAATAAAGTGTGATATCACAGCGAAACAGTTCCAAACAAGCCTCTAATGCATCCCCTGCCAATATCATTAACACTGCTGACAACACAAAACAGAGAATGATTAAATTAACTTTCAGCTCAGCTTTTAAGAGTCTGATAATAACCATTGACATATTACAAACTGCTTGTGCTGTGATACAGTATTCATGTGCTTATTAAATGGAATAAATGCACAATTTGGCCAAAGAATCACAGAGTTTCCCAATAGTGGTATTAAAGATTTTCAGTTTTATTTAAGTAAAGTTAAACAATGCTCATATTAGAGAAAATGTACTTTAAAATACATCCACGATAGCCATGATGGTGGCAGAGGGGTAGAAATTGGGATTCCGATGTGAAGATATATTTGTGGATGTATTACTTTTGTGGTCCTTTTAAGGTTGGTAATTTATATAACATCTTGTCTTGAGTTTCCACCCATTAAAATGATGAAACTTGCATTTTCTAGAGGCAGTTGAGACTGGTCATAAAATACAGACGAACTTCTAATTCATGTATCTAGAGGAAGTACTTGTAAGAATTATTTGTAAAGTAATAATTATCATATTACTTTAAAATGGTGGTGTAAATCTAAATACTATAAACAAAAGTAAAGAAGAAAATAATGAAACTAGCTAAAGTTAAACACTAAAAAAAACAACAAATTATAAAACATGGGAACCACAAACAGGCTGGTTGCCTTCTAATTTGATTCGGTTTGTGGTTGCCATGACCTGGATGACTGAGAATCTTCTCAGGCAATTGCCTCTTGATTGCCCCCACCCACAGAAACACTGTTTAAAGTTTGCATGTCTAAACAGGTGTAAACATATAAAATATAAGTTTTATATATATTTTTTTCTTTGCAAGCATTAAACTTCAGTTTTTGGTTCTCTTTAGGTTAATTATATAAAAATTGTCTGCAAGATGTATTCATTTGTACCCACCTGCCCCACCATTTTCTTTATTAATATTATTCAGTTGTTATTTCTCATGCTATGTTCACACTGGACGCAGCAAAAGCAGCAAAATCGCGTCTGCTGCTTCATTTTTGCTGCTTGTACCAGTTAGTTCGACGCGCGGCTGAAGCAGCTTTGCTGCTCTGGCTGCGTTGTGCAAAAGTGGGTCTGAAGCGCGTTGGGCGGAGCTTCACTATCCTTTCTCTGCCTTGCAGCTATATTTGCTGTGATCAGTGGGAATAAAGTAGTTTTAATATGTTTTTAAGTGAGAAAATACACCTGTAAACTTCATCAGTGCAGTCAGTTCATCCAGATTACAATCCTGCCTCCCAATATTATTTCTGTCGGAGCCGCTCAGACCCCCACATACCAGCAGTGCGCCGACAGTAGGAATCCCATTCCACAGCAGCCTCTGGCTGGGTCGCCTCCTCGCTGTTCACCGCGGCAGCTGGTAGGTGTTTTTCATCTAAATAATCTGATCTGCAGGCACCAGAATAATAAAAGCGAACATATTCTGCCGGCAGATTTCTGCATTATAAGTTAAGTTATGCGTCAATAAACAGTTTCAGAGGAGCGATCACAGTGCTCTGTATCATCAGCGATGTGTCTGTCTCCCTGTCAGCTCCCAGATCAGCTTCTCTGATTGGTTGACGCGGCGCGTCGAGCAGCAAAAATAAAAATTTTCCATCTCGAGCAGCAGCGCGTTTGCGGCGCGTCACATGCGTCAGATGCTTAAACGCGCCCGACGCGCTGCTTCAGCTGCTCAGACGCGCTGCGCCTGCTGCTCAAAACACGCTGCGGGACCTTTTGCTGCGCCTTGACGCGCGTCAACCATTGACTTTGCATGTAAACTCGCTGCTTCCTTTGCGCCTGCTGCGTCTGGTGTGAGCGTAGCATAACGGTCTTGCAAAGTGCAGGCACACAGGATATCTATGCTGCGATACGACAATGGCCGCAAACACTCTGTGTGTCAATTTGTGACTGAGTTGAAGAAGTATTAAACATTGTTTAAAAGCTCAGGACAAAGCTGAGTTCAAGTAAAAAGCTTTGCAAGTGGTAAAGATTAACATTTTTATATCCACCACCCATGAATTTTGATATGATTGATATGAGGCAACCAAAAGATGACTAAAATGCAAGACTCTACTCAGGGAAATGGAATCCATGATCCTTTAATGCAAGTCAGCACACTGAGGGCCGGATTTATCAAGATCTAATTTTGCGTGCAGTAATTTGCGCTCGCAAATTGGAATTTTGCGTGAGGGGCTGAACCATGGTTTGCAGGTGATTTAACAAGATTGATTGCGTAACTGGTGGCAGATGCAAAACTGTTGGAGACGCCCTATTTAAATGATGGTTTTGCGCGTTTTGTGGTTTGCGGCAAAGTAGTTTGTAGTTTGTACAAACTAGTGCATTAAGAAATTTCAATCTTACAGTGACACCCCCACCCCCTCCAAAAAAAAAAAAAAATATATATATATATATATATATATATATATATATATATATAACTTTGGCAACCTTTATTCCCTAAGGTGGTATGTGGCTGAATTTCTACTTCACTGCAAAAAAAAAACCCCCCAAAAATAAAAAACACAGGCGTTTTGTATTGGCCTGTAGAAAAATGCACATACCAAATGGCGCGTACGCATCCCCACAGCATTGGCATGTTGCTCCACAGGCGCAGAGGTCGGGGTTTTCCGGTAGGGCGTCAGGGCGACATGACATTTAGAACGTCGGACAGCACTTCTGAAAAACGAGATTGGGAGATCCCAGCTCTCGCTGCAACCGGAATCTGGAATGACCCAGATGCAAAAAAAGTTCAATGTAGCAAGGAGTTTTGTGATATCTGGTATTGCGTGGGTCCTCCTTGTGGCTGGCTCCAAATCCATTCGGAGTTCCCCCAACAGCTCCAAAATGGCAATGCTGGATAAACGATATGTTTTGATCATCGTTTCCTCGTTCATTCCCAAAATATTCACACGGAGTGAAAAAATGCGTTCTCTGCGTCTCCTTGCTTCATTTCGATGTCTCCTTCTTGCGACAATAACCGCTGCCATGTGTGCGCAATTACGCATACAGACCATTTGCACCTTCTTTTGAAACATGTTAAATATAGAGTCAGATACCGTTAGCAAAATTGCTTTCAGGTTTGATAAATCACTTTGCGAGTGCTAAATTAATATATTTACATGTTCTCCTCCCACAAGAAGCACTTTTGATTGTAAACGCCCCATATTGCTTATTCATTGCAGAAAAAGTACTAAATGGATAAGAGGCGCTATTTAGCACGTTTTAAAGACCAAATCCATTTAGCACGCTGTTGATAGATCAGTTTGTACATATTTTAGCGTGCGCAGTGAAATAGCTGACGTTTTTATACACGCAAACCTTTGATAGATCCGGCCCTGAGTTGGATAGACTGGCAAAAAAATCCACAAAAAAAGAGGCTGGTCACAAACAAGTAGAGCAAAAATAGCTTAGCTGCTGGGCAGGGTAGAACAAAGGCTGGAACGCTTGAAACAAGTGACAAAGATGAACTGGCAAAGAAAGCTGCCGAGGGAGAGGTTTAAATAGGTAAGGCAATTGACAATAAGACACAGGTGAGCAGTGTCAGGGAGGCTGATTAAAGGGGAATCCCAGGATGTGATGTAGTCTGGAGAACAGAAATTAGTGAACCAAAATATTCCAGGAAGTTCAAAAAACAACTGAGCCAGACACAAAATGAAAAAAGTAGTGACTAAAGTTGGTCATTAGAATAGAACCAGCTTAATGTAGATGAAAACAATGAACATGAATAAACCTAATATGGAAAATATGCCGTGCCTATTTGTTCTTGATTCATTCAGTTTCCTGCAGCATAGAGAATTTTCACACTGCTGCAAAAAATAAAAGATAATTAAGAAATAAAAAGCAGATAAAAAAGAGAAGAAAAGAAGAAGATACATACTTTAAGTCAGGGGTCACCAACCTTTTTAAGGCTGAGGGCTACTTCATGGCTACCGAGTCATAGGAAGGGCTACCAATACTGACCTATGAACTGGAGGGATCAGTGTTCACCTACAGTAAATCTCATCCATAAAAACTAATTTTTATTCATATTTTATTCTTTTATTCATTTCTAATTTTCTTTTTAATATTGTCATTTTGAAACCACTGAAATATGATGAAATAATACATAAATGATTAAAAAGAAGAGCAACAGAATAAAAAATAAATAAACTTAACCCACTGAGTGAGTTCTTCTGTTTTCAGAAGAGGAAGAGGGCACCCCATGTGGTCCTTGAGGGCCCCTTGGTGCCCGCGGGCACCACGTTGGTGACCCCTGCTTTAAGTTTTAATATTGCATATTTTGAAATGCTTTATTATTATTATATAGTTATTTTTTAAAAGGTAAACAGAACGTTGTAAACAAGATTGTAGATCTTAGTAATATTGTTTAAAAACTGAATCCAGTTTTGAAACATACACTAGGGCTGCATTTTGAAAAAAAATATTTGCAGAAAAAGCACAAAATAAAAATGTTGTAACAGTAGCATTCAAAATGGCCCTTCCCAGTGAGCTGAATGGCAGCCCACGACCCCTGCAGCTCCCAGCAAAATCCAATCCAACTTCCAGCCACTGGAGTGACCCGCCCTTTCTCCTTGGCGTGCATATTTTTTTATTCTGACTCCAACATTCCATAGAATTACAGGGCCTGACCAGGACATAACACTGCTCTTTAGATCTTAATGTTCAGAAATCATGACAGAACATTTTTGTACTAAGATCGATGTTTAAAAAGGAATTGTAGAGGACCAGCCAAGGACCCATTAAGGAATGCGGGGAAATTTTGGAATGGCTACTACTGTATGAACTGTGACGCCATCCTGGAGAGAAACATCAGCTGTGCTGCTGCCATCAACACCCTTGTTTATAGAGGCTGGAGATCGGCCTGTTTTCCAGTGTGGTCCTGTTTCTCTGACTGTGACTGGCTGGATGTGCTCGCTGGCTCGGAGCTCATCTGCCTGGCTGTGTGTTTCCTGGATGGGGCCGCCTTTTACAGCTGCTTTTTGTGTCTCTGCTTCTGTTTCCTTGAACCCCATCCGGCCTCAGCAGATGGACGCTCCCACTGAGCCTGGTTCTGCTGGAGGTTTCTTCCTGTTAATATGGAAGCTCATTGGTAGAATTCCCTTATGACAGAAAGAAGGCCACGATTCACACCATTTTATCATCCGGAGGAGGGACACATTCAATTACAAAAGCAAATTCATACAGCTGTCTTAAACACTTCATACATCCAGCAACGCATCGTCAAAATTCAGTTATCCCCAAACCTTCAGTCCATTCTAGGCGACATTTATAGTTACCACATCGCATTACGTAACTGCACATGCCCAGGAATATCATGTCGAAAGCTTACTGGAATTCACGTGGGCTGGTCTGCGTCAAAGTCACTCCGACCCTCAAAGAATGTTTATACAGATGTTCTCTGTTTTGCCAAACCTACTCATACATCATCTAATTGCGTACGAATAAGGCATTAGAGACTTTATTATTGCTAAGACTCATACTTGACCTTCAGCATGTACTGTTTTGTTGCTAAGTAAGTATAGGGCCGCGTGTAAGGATATATTCTGATTCTGATCTGATATAAGACAATAAAATTGCTTCTACATTAACAGGGAGTTTTTCCTCTCCACTGTCGCTACAAGCTTGCTTAGTGTGAGGGATTGTATTTGAGTCAATGAGTCGATGCAATCAACTGGTTTTCCTTAGATTAGAAAACTTTGTATCAATTTGACTGGATGATCTGGTTGAACTGTAAAGTGCCTTGAGATGACATGTGTTGTGAATTTGGCGCTATATAAATAAACTGAATTGAATTGAACAGAAGTGTATTTATTTATCTATGGATCACATGGAATTAATTAATGAACATTAATGAACTTCATGTATGTTTATCATTTTTTTTCTCTCTCTTATGTTGCATCTCATCTCTTCACAGACATAAAAAGCAAATGTTCAAGCATTACACGCTTCATGAAGTGTTGAGATCAGTGATTTGGGTAAATCCACCTGAATGAGTCTAAAAGGGAAAAAAGCAGCTATGTGTCCCTTTTTTTTAAATTTTCTTAGAGAATAATAAATAACTTTAAAGACATAGAAGGAGACAGTGAACATTTTCATACACTACTGTTTATGCTCTAAAAACATTTTAAATGACTTCGTTTCGAGTGAATTCTGGATGCTACCCACTCAGGACACTTGGAATACATTGGACGAGCAGTATGGAGGAATATTGACACGTTTTTTGTGGACTTTTATGGACCTTTCTGTCTCGGGCACCGTAGACCTCCATTATTTGAATGTCAGCAGACAGCAAGAAGCCTCCCAGATCTCCAGATGCATTTGAGATATCAAAAAAGTACTCCAGAGTGTTGTTCAGCATGGGGGTGAGTAGAAAATGAAGGCTAATCATGTTTTGGGTGTACTATTCCTTTAAGAGGCAGTCAGCTTTGCATACAGTTTGATTTAAAATCTGCCAATATCACCAGTTTCTGAAATGATGAAAAAAGTTTAAACAGGATGGATGCTCAAAGACACTTTAATCATTTTACAAGAAAACTGTATTTCTACATTATTGTCACACTTTTGCAGTTTCTCTTAAACCCTGCAGACAGACAGACTGACATCATCGGTCAGACGGCCCTGGGATTGTCACCATACCGGCTTTTATTTTTAATGGGCAACCAGATGGTCATTTTTGCAAGGATCGCTGAAACAGGCTGGCGATCACCGCTTAATGAAAGCCACTGGCAGAAGAGAACACACAAGATGTCCTTTGTTTTATGTTTTAGATGAAAGATTCGTCTGGTGAGGGATATATGCAGGAGTAAAGTTACAAGCGCCATGTCTCACTCACACAGATCAGCCAATGGCCTCCTTCACACCAAATTATTCATCAATGCTCTGCTCCTGTCCATCTCCACTTTTTGTCAAACATGTCATGTTTTTATTAAGATGAACATTATTAATGAAACGTATCGATGTAATATTACGCCATTGTTTTTTTTCCAAAACAGTGTCTGTTTTCACTATAGTCTAAAAGATCATGTTAGTTTGGATGTGTTCCTAATTATTAAAGCTTAGTATGTGTCCCATTAAATTAACTGGTGTTTACCAGAGGACATTATCTCACATTATTCAGTCATATTCTGTCCCTCCTCTTGTCTTCACTATTTATTAGTTTAAGGAGGGAAAACTCTGCTTTGATCAAGATGATTCAGATCTAAATGTGAGCGAGCTAAAAGACAATTTAGAAATCTGAAACCTATCCCTTTGAGATAAATATTTGCAGAACAGAAATAGTTTTGTCTTCTGAATAATTGATTGATTAAAAAAAATTCAATGGCTGAAACAAGATAATTGATCTTTATCCAGGAAATAGCTCTACTTTTTTCCATGGTGCACCATAACAGTGGATAATCTTAACAATAACTTAGCGATCATTTTGGTAGAAAATGTCTCAAACAACCTTTTCAATTATGAAAATGTTAACAGACATTGTTTTACTTTTAAAAAAGGTACAATAATAAATAACCTTTCTGCTTCTGCATTTCAAATAAGGTAAAAATCTATTGGCATCACACTCAAACATATCCCTTTTTAGTAGTTATGAAATCCTACAAAAAAAGTATTAATATAATAATATGTTCCTTATTTCAAACAAAAAATGACAATGAAAATATGTTTACAAATACATACTACTATATTCCCTTACTTAAACAAAGGAAACTAACAATATCAGTTAATTCCATCTTACAAAATCTTTTGCTAACTCTTTTAAATGTAAGTCCATTTAAATGTATGAAATGCTGCATTTATTTTCAATATATAAAGCAGTATAAATGAAAACATGTTTTTACATATGTACACATACTGTAGTGTACTGGACACCTATATGTCATGAAACGAGGACAGATGGACCCAGTATTCAAGGAGAGACAGTCAGTAGGCAAGTTCAAAACGTAAGTGGAGCTGTGGCTCGTGGACACTGCAGGAGGGGGGCGGGGCACCGCCCAATCTCAGACACTCTGATTTAACAGTCCAGTCCAAGAATGTCTCCAGTGCTGCAGTCCCAGAGGTCTTACAGGAAACCAATCCTAGTCAGGGATTCAGAACAGACTGGATCCAGGCTTTCAGGCATCGTAGAGCTCCGAGACAGGTTCAGAGTCCAGAAGCGTCACCAGGTGGTCACGCACAGGAGCAGACAGGATCAGATGTAGACAGGCAGGCTCAGTGGAAGAGGGTAGCAAGGACAGGACATGGAACCAGAACTTGATGCAGGACCTTTAAACTGGTCTCCACCTTGGAGCCAGGCTTACTTGGATAAAAACTGAACCTCCCTGCGTACAGAGCCAAAAACCCAGAGGGCTCAGCAGGGGAGGAACAGTGGACGAGCAGGAGACGAGACAAACACAAAACCCTCTTTCCACTGGCCGCCAGGAACCAAAATATGAAGCATGAAATAAACAGAATGGAAAGACTAGCAGAAACACACATACTGATCTGGCCTTCTTCAACAGGGGGTTTGTGGGAGTAATGCATGGGGGTCTCGAAAGTTTTGGTTGATTAGAATTTTTCCTATATTCCCCTGCAATTTTTTTCCACTAATTGAAATGTCTTTAAATCCACATTAACATGAATGCAACACACTGTAGTAAACAGATAAATGGAGGCAGATGTCTATCAGTCATCAATGCACACATTCAGAGACACATACAGTAGGAGCTCTTTCAAGCTGGGCACCGTTTCATTCACACCTGTCCCATCAACCAGGAATCAGAATCAGAAATACTTTAATAATCCAAGGGAGAAATTACTCCATCTGTAATAGAGTGACTATAGGACAAGTTTGATAGTTTTTCATTAAATAGATTTAAATAGGGGGTCCCCGCTCCTTTTTGCCATCAGTTTGGAGCAGTGATGGGCAGTAGCGCCGCTACATGTAGCGAAGCTATTAGTTTAACTAGATTTTCCAGTAGCTTGACCTTAGTGTCGCTGCTTTATTTATCAAGTAACTTTCCAGTAGTGACGTTATTGTTTTTATCAAGTAGCGACGTAGCTTCCACAAACGCTACAAAATCCAGGGCATAACAAAGTAATGAAACCAGGTTTTCTATTTTTGAAAAAAAAAACTTTTGAGTTATTTGTTGGACATTCACGCATGAGCCTCTATTCTGCCTCTGCTGTCTGTGTCTACGAAACATGCGCATGCGCACTGCAGTGGAACTCAAAGAATGACACCCGCAGACACACACACAGGATGGAGGAGGAGACAGGAGCAGAGCGAGAAGAGCAGCCAACTGTCGCTACCACACCGTGGCCTTATCTTCAGAGATTTTGAAACTTGTTGAATCCTCTGATAAAAAGTACGTGTTCAGATGTTTTAAGGTTTATTTGCACAGATAAGATTTTTTAGGTATGGAAGAACAGCTCTCCCATGTATAAAAATAAATACATAGATAAATACATGCTCAATAAATAAATAAACATTCAATACAATAAATAAATAAGTAGATAGAAATTAAATTATACAGTGAGACATAAATGTATATATATCTCTTAATTAGCTTCTTTATTTTTTTCACCTTTTTTGCAAACAGTTTCATTTGTTACTTGAATCGACTGTTTAATTGAGGTCTGAAGAAGTTTTCTCTAAGGGAGACCCTAAAGCAATAAGATGCCTTTTGTAGGGTTTTGTTTTCCCTAGAGATGTCCATTGAATGCAAACTCATAGCCATGTCTCAATGTGTAGAACGCTACACAGTACCTTTAATTTGGTTCTAAAAACAGCAGATTGTTTATTTTTTTGTCTACTAGTAATTATTTTAGTTTTTTTATTATGCTGATCATAAAACAGTTTTTACACTGTGTTATGCCATTGGCTGATCTTTAATATATATTTTAACCAGTGTATCAGACTCATTTTGAATTGATATTAGGTTGGTGCAACGTTAAGTAGCTTCTGATGTAGTTAAGCTACTTTTAACACATTAGTGTAACTTAGCTTGCTATAATTCTTTAGTTGGTAGCTTTGGTGTAGTGAAGCTTAATTTATTGTTGAGTAACTGATAGCTTAGCTCACTACACTGGACAAGTAGCTTGCCCAACACTGGTTTGGGGGTCCTTGGCCTGGAAAATGTTGAAGGCTCCTGCTCTAACTTATATCAGTTGTTTCTATCTGCAAACATTTCTTCTTATTATTTATTTTTTTGGCAGTAGATAGATTGTTTCTTGCTTTATATACCGGATTTTATATTTAACCAGATAAGGATAGTTCAATGTATATTAACTGAAATATTAAAAGGTTAATGTGTTTTTGCATCCTATTTTATGCATTATTTTATAGCTTTTTTCTGAAGTATGATTATTGGCTGTAGATTTCTTTTTGTAGCTATTTCCACAAACTTCTGCACAATAAACTAACAAACAATGATATTTAAGAATAGGTACTGATTTAAAATCTAGACAGTGACTTATTCATCCAAGAATTGCTGTGCATTTTGCCAATTTTGCTTTTAAATATCCTAAAATAGGTTCCAGCTGATTTTTGTCTAAGTTCACGCCTATACACTTTCTGTCATTTTTTTATTTAAATAAAAAAATAAAAATAAATAAGAAATATAAGAAAAAAAACTTTATTTCATAAACTATTTCAGTTGGTGTATTTTTGATTTTCAGTTTCACGCTTGGTTCCACTTTATGGCTTCCAAAAGCATGATCCTTGTTTCATTCAGGTCCATAGATGATTTATTTCTGAAAGCTCTTTGCGGAACTAATAGATGATGATTAAAGAAAACTTCACTGGCAGAGACCAGAGCACGTTATATGAGTTTAAAAGTTTATTGAAAAAAAGGTGTCGAGAGGCTGGATGCAATAGATGTGGGGGTGGGTCATCTATAGAGACTTGCTGATGAAGACGTGGGAGGAGAAGACTCAGCTTGGGGATGCAGGCTTCTGGAAATAGTTTTAACCAAGCCTATGACCCTGCTGATGGATTCCTGGTAAAGGAGGAGAATGAGAATAGAGAGCAGGGATGAGGGTAATGGGAAAAAGGAGGGGAGGGGGGATAAGATGATGTCTGGCTCTGGTTAAGGTTTTTTTTATTTTTATCATTTCCCCTTTATTGATGCAGGTCTCTCTGAGACCCAAGATCATAATTACAAGAGAGACCTCTTTTGATATAAACAAACACAATTACAAACGCAGCAATAAAACAACTAAACGGTTCTTAAAAGGGTCTGAAGAACATAAAGGACAGTTTTTGATGGGCTATTCAGTTGTAAACAGGCTTCTGGGTATTTATAGCTGTGGAAGAAAGGGGTGTTGCTGCTCCTTCACCTAACCTGACATCCCAATTTTGTGAAATTTATGTAGCGTGTGGATTCTGTTATAAAGTTTTAATGTAGAACAGTCAGTACTGTTAGAGACAGTTATTGATAAAGACTGTTGTTTATGCAAAGTGTTTGTAATGAGTGATCTCTCCAGAATGGGTTCAGCTTCTTATTCATCAACGGCTGAAAATGTGACTAAAAGGGTTCGGAGGGTTTATTATTTGCAAGGAATCAATAAATGTTTAAAGAATTAATAAAAACTTTCCTACCAAATTGTTTTATCTCCCTCATGAGATTTTTAAGGATTCCTCTTTCTAAATAACCAGCTTTTTGCATCACTATTGTCATGGTCTTTGTTCTGTTGTTCTTTACTTTGCTCCTTGTTTTCTAGTTTTATTGGTTTAATTCCAGTTTGGTTTTAATTTCTAGATTTATGTTAGTCATGTTTTTCTGTTGTTCTCTGTTGCCCTCTTGTCTGTGTGTGTGTGTGTGTGTGTGTGTGTCATGTGTGGCCATGTCTTTAATACCTGGTGGGGACAATTTCCTAGGAATATGCTACATGGGGGCTCATAGGTACTTGTGGGGACCAACAACTGGTCCCCACAAGGAAAGTTTCTCTTCTTGGGGTGGGGGTTAGGTTTAGGACTAAGGTGTGAATTGAGTTTAGGTTAGGTCTAGGGATAGGGATAGGTATGTGTAGGTAATGGTTAGGGTTAGGGCAAGGGTCACGGTTAGGCCATATAAATTAGTGGGAAATGAATGGAAGTTAATGGAAGGTCCCCACAAGGATATTGTGACACAACATGTGTGTGTGTCAGTGTTTCTTTCCCCTTGGCTCCCTCGTTGTCTCCTCTCACACCTGCTCCTTGTCAGCTCGTTAGCCCTGCCTTTGTCTCCGTCAGCTATACACTCACCGGCCACTTTATTAGGTACACCTGTCCAACTGCTCGTTAACACTTAATTTCTAAGCAGCCAATCACATGGCGGCAACTCAGTGCATTTAGGCATGTAGACATGGTCAAGACAATCTCCTGCAGTTCAAACCGAGCATCAGTATGGGGAAGAAAGGTGATTTGAGTGACTTTGAACGTGGCATGATTGTTGGTGCCAGAAGGGCTGGTCTGAGTATTTCAGAAACTGCTGATCTACTGGGATTTTCACGCACAACCATCTCTAGGGTTTACAGAGAATGGTCCGAAAAAGAAAAAACATCCAGTGAGCAGCAGTTCTGTGGGCGGAAATGCCTTGTTGATGCCTTGTTGATGCCAGACTGGTTTCTTGAACATGACAATGAGTTCACTGTACTCAAATGGCCTCCACAGTCACCAGATCTCAATCCAATAGAGCATCTTTGGGATGTGGTGGAACGGAAGATTCGCATCATGGATGTGCAGCCGACAAATCTGCGGCAACTGTGTGATGCCATCATGTCAATATGGACCAAACTCTCTGAGGAATGCGTCCAGCACCTTGTTTAATCTATGCCACGAAGAATTGAGGCAGTTCTGAAGGAAAAAGGGGGTCCAACCCGTTACTAGCATGGGGTACCTAATAAAGTGGCCGGTGAGTGTATATGCTCTCCCTCTGCTCTCACTCTTTGTTGGTTCCTTGTCTTTGCTGTCCCCCCATGCTGTTGTCCACCTACATCGTCTCTCCCTGGCTCCTTGTGTTTTGTTTCCCCAGATGTCTCCATAGTTCTGGTTTGCTTTATATTTTTCATGTTGGATTTTGGATTTTTGTATTCCCGCCTCTGTCACCTGTGTTTAATTAATTAAAGCTGCAAGAAATCTCCTCAGCCTCTCTGCCTCTGCATTTGGGTCCTCAAGCCACAACTAAACCTTGATAACCATGAGTTTGGGTCAGAGATCAGTACTTAATATAGAAAACATCCACATACCAAGGGTATTTTTTACCATTGCACTAAAGTTGTTGAATGTGTTTGACCTGAAGTGATGTTTCCTCGTGGCAAAGCTGTGTCTATGATCTCTTTACTCTTATTTGCTGATATTTATTGTGCTTCATTTCATGTCTGAAATACAATTTATGATTAAGAACAAAAGCCTTTTTTAACCCTATAATGCCAAATGTATCGTATTTGATACATATGGTTTCTGAAATGTTTTGCGTCTGACACCTTTTGCATAATTTAATGTTAAAAGCTTTGCTCAAAATCCTATTGTACACAATCAGATATACCTGATAACAGCCAGTAGAAGACTACACAAAAAATAATCTTGGCTTATCGCATAGTAATAAATTATTAATATCAAAAATGTATTTCTGTTTTGTCTTTTTACAAATTTTGTTAAAAGGGCAAATAAGGAATTCAAACCAAAAAAAAGTAATTTTCTGTTTTGTTTTATTCTTGGATCGGGCTTTAAAGGGTTAAATGAAATTTCAGATAGCAGTGTGATATTGAAACAGCATTATTCAGAAACTAAAAATGGTTAAAGGAAAATTCCGGTTTTTAACACTTTTAGCCCATTTTCTGTAGTGTCCAGGATGAAATCGAATGATCGACACCAAAATTTTGACAATTGTAATTTTTTTGTTTTTGTTTTTGTTTGTTTTTTGTGTGGGAGGGGGTGTGTGGGCGGGGGGATCGGGGCTTGGAGTGGGGCTCGGGATTTGCGCTTAGCTGTGTTGTGTGGCTTTCTTCTTCTTCGGATTGGTGCTGTGGGACCGGTGTTGGGGGGAGTCGTTCGGGGGCCGGGGGTCGGGGTGGGGGTGCTGGCGCCGGTGCCGGGGGTTTTTGGGCATTGCCCGGCCCTACTGCGGGGTGGGTCTGGGGTGGCTCCTTGGGCCTGGGATCCCTGGGGCGCATTGCCCTTGGGCGGGGTCCCCGGTGGGGGTTCGGGGGTTCGGGTTCTGTGGGGAGTGCTGCTTGGGTTCTGGGCCGGTGTACGCCTGGCTGTCTGTCCCTGCTGCCACGGCCTCTGGTGTGCCGGGGTGCCGCGGGGCCTGCTGGGCTGGGGGGGGGGCATGGACATTAACACCTATGGCAAGTGCTTACCCCCTCACGGGTTTGCACTCTGTAAGTGGGGGAAGGGGAGGGAGGGGGAGTAGGTATGATCTCGGCCTGGATGTCTTCTGTCGCTTGTGTGGTGAGTAGCTTGATTGTTATTGTAGGGGAGGGATTACATCTTCGGAGGGGGGGTGGGGGGTGGTGATAGAGGGAAGAAGATCTTTGAAGGGCTTTGGGTCTGGCTCCCTGTCTTGGTCCTGGTCCGTGCTGCCCCCTGGTGGGGCTTCGTCCGGGGTGGGGGCTCTGCGTGTTGCGCGTTGGCTGGCCGGCTGGGATTGTCCCTTCCCTTATTCATTTATTTATTTATTATTATTATTTTTTTTCTTATCTTCCTTTTATATTTTTTTATTTATTTATTTATTTATTTATTTATTTTTTTTTTTTTATTATTTTTTTTTATTTAATTTATTTATTTATTTATTTATTTTAATTTTATTTATTTATCTACTTATTTATTTATTTATTTTTTTTATTATTATTATTTTTTTGGATGGACAGGACGGGGGGGGGTGGTGGAGTCGGCTCCGTGCCCGGCTGGCTGGTGGGTCCTGCTGCCGGTCCCGTGCCCCCGGGCTATGGTGGTGAAACTGGTGGGGCCCCCTTCTCTGGGGGGGCTCTCGGGGAACGGGGGTGCCTATTGGAGTCAGCGGGGGAGCTGGCTCCCTGGGAGTGCAGCAGGCACCCCAGTCCTTTGCTCCCCATCCCCGAAATCCTCCCTCTGCCTGCTCCATCACTCGGCCACACATGTAGGTTTTTGGGGAGGGGGTCGTTACTGGAGGGCCACACCTTCTGATGACGTCCCCCACCCCAATTTTATTTTGCATTTTAGACACTTCCATCTACATCATTTTCACAACACACATCTATGTAGGGCATTTTCGGGGGGTGGGGGTCAGGGCCACCGGGGGGGGGCTTATTTTATGGGCCTCACCACGGTCGGCCTCCTCCATCCCCTCTCGCATCTAGACATTGAGGGTTGAGGGTTGTCGAAGGGGGAGGGTGTGCTGGCACCGTCTATCTCCTGGAGGGGGGGTGGAGTGTGCCGGACACCCCCTCTTGGTACTCCCAGTTTTAATTGCATCTGAGAGCAACACGCAACAACACCACATTCGAGCGGGCGCAGTGAGGATCGGGGTCTTCTCACACCCCTGTTCTCCGGCTGCCGCCTGGAGTCTGGGGCCTGGAGGAAGAGCGGGCCACCTGGTCCGTGGTTTTGGCTGGGGCTGGCTGCGGGGCCTAGGTGGCCTGCTGGTGGCGGGGCTGTCACCTCTGCTCTCCCCAAAGAAGGTTGGATGGAGGGGCATGAAGTGCCTGGTTGAAGGTTTTTTATTTTTTTTTTTTTTTTTGTTCTTTTCGGAGGGGGGGGGGGGGGGGGGGGGGCGGTTCTGGTTGGGTGGCCGGCGCGGGATGGGTGGGCCCCGGTCCCGGGGGGGGCTCTTGCGGGGGGTGGTCCGGTCCGTGTGCGGGGTGGGGGGCCGGGCTTGAAGCAGGAAAGAGATGGGTTGGTGTGGCAGTGTCGCCGCTCCCCTCCCCTCACATCCGGATTTTAGGTTCACTTATGGGGTCATCCGATAGTCCCGGGACCGACCACCGGTGTCACCGGGTTTTTGGTCCTGGTATTATTGGATGTGAGTGTTATGTGTGAATGTGTGTCTGCGTTGTTATTTTCTTTATTTATTATTATTATTATTTTATTCAATTTTTTTTTTTTTTTTTTTTTTTTTCCCCTGTGGTATGAGTGGGGGCACTAGGGAGGGAAGGCATGATTGAGATGGTGTGGTTTTTTTTTTTTTTTTTTTTTTTTTTTTTTTTTTTTTTTCTTTCCCAGGTTGGGGTCTCAACCGCACCCTCTCCCAAATACATCTCAAGTCTCCGCTAAGTGCGGAGCCCATTCCCCCCGTCCTGCTCTCCCTCCGCTGGCTGGCGTCGGGGCTCACCGGTGCACTGGTGGAGCTGGGGGTGGATGCCCGGGGGACTGCTGGCTCATTCCTGGCGGCCTCTCCACTGGCCCCGGCCGGCCGGGGCTTTGCTGGGGCTCCTGTCTGGGGGTGGGGTGCCCTTGGGGCCTCGGATCCCTGGGGCCTGGGACTGGATCCGCTTCGGGGTGGGGCTGGCTGTTGTTCGGGGATTTTCGGGGTCGGTGCCGGTGCCTTCGCTACGATGCCGGTTCCTGGGCGGTGTTTCTTTCCTATGCCGGTTCTGTGGTATCGGTTCGGGGAGGGGGGGAGCTGCGCGGCATGGTGGGGTGCGGGTCTTGGGTCCTGTTTTGGGCTCCGGTTTTTCCGCTCGCACTTCTCCTCTTGCCTATTTATTTTAATTGTAATTATTAATTAATTTATTTATTTATTTACCTATTTATTTGTTTTTTTTTTTTTTTTTTTTTTTTTTCTCTTCCTCGGTGGGGGGGAGCGGTTGCGGGCGGGTCGGTGTCTGGTGTCCGGTGTCGCATTGTGGGGGCCCCTTTTTTTTTTTTTTTTTTTTTTTCTTTTTTTTTCTTTGGGGGGTTTGGCATGTCTGTTTTTTTCCGGGGGCGGAGGGGGGCCCTGTGGGTGGGGGTCCTGCTGGCGGCGCGCCGCGGTGTGTGGGGGTCCGGGCGGCTCCCCGGGGGAAATTTTTGGGGGGGCCCCGGTTTCCTGGGCGGGCTGGTTTGCGCGGGCTGGGTTTCGGGTGGGTTTTCCCTCCTGGGGGCCATGGGGGGGGCCTGCTCTTTTCCCCCAACTGACCCGGCGGGGGGGGGGCTGGGGGGGCGGGTGTGGGCTGGGGGGCTATGCCCGGCGCGTATTGGGGGGCCGGGGCGGCGGAGCTCTCTGGCCGCGGCGGGGCCTGGGGGGGCGGCCTGCGGGGGGGGTGGCGGACGTGGCTGGGCTGTTTTGGAAAATCGTCTGGTGGGGGGGGGGGGGGGCCGGTTCCCTTCCCCCTTGGTTTTTGTGCGCCCCTCGTCCCTGCTGGGGGGGGGGGGGTTTGCCCGGGGCTGGGGGTCGGGCTCCTCTTGCGGTTTTGCGCCGGGGGGGGCTTTTTTTGCTTCGGGGCTGTTTTCTGGTGCGGGGGGTGTGTTTTTTTTTGGGCGCGGTTGCCCCCAGTCTTGGTGGGGTGGGGCTGGCGCTTTTGGCCGGGGGGCTTTTTGGGGGGGGGGCCCCCGCGGCGCCCCGGGGCCCGGTTGGGGCGGGGATGGGGCCCCGGGGCCACAGCGGTTAATATTGAAAAAAATATCTGCATGCGGGTTGGTGTGAATAAATTTCAAACTTCTAAGAGCCCGATTTAAAAATTATGTGTGGAAAAAAATTTTTACTTGGGAAAAAAAGGGGAACATAAAAGCGAAAATTTTTTTAAGCACTCTGCGAAAACCATGCAAAATTAAACATAAGCCCTAATACCTCTAAAGGGGGCATCTGCCTCATAACCTCCAACTAAATCAAAACTAAAGGGGCTATTTAGGACTCATTAGTAAATTAAAATAATCTCTAGATATCAAACAAGAACTATTGTACTGATCACACTTGAACTGAATAATCCCAAAGAGGCTTTATAACACGGTTATTCATTTATGAAACATTTCTTTTTCTTTCTGAAAACAAAAGTGGACTATTAAAATGTCTTACTTTGTGTTTGTTTTTATGGGAACATGGAAAGTGCATTTCTGTGATATCTTGCTATTTAAAAGTCAGTATACAGTAAAAAATATATAACTGCAGAGGGAATCTCACTGTTCCATCTGTGTTAAGAAATCCCAGCGAAGGCAAAATCTGCCTGAGACTAATGAAGATTTGTAATTTGCTTTGGGAACTTCATGAAACAATAAAAACAATTGAGTCAGCATACAAATTTAATCCATATTTAAAAAGACGAGATCTGAATTTTGGAGATGATCATACTGCCACTGAATATGATCTATAGTACAACCATAACAAAAAACTCAAATGTAACACATAACTGTAACAAAAACATAAAACAGCTCAAAAGAATGGAAAATGTGCTTTGCAGTCTGTGGTGTGATTGGAATTAAGTAGAAAAAAACGGAGAAAAGTCCAACTAATGGGACTTTCAGATAGGAAGCGATTTGCGCTGCGCTGGCCGCGGGGTTCAGGGCATTTGCGCTGCGCCGGCTGGGTTGCCGGGTCTAGTCATTTGTTTGTTGTTCCAGCTTTTGGTCAGCAGCAAATATGTACAGGTGCTGGTCATAAAATTAGAATATCATGAAAAAGTAGATTGATTTTAGTAATTCCATTTAAAAAGTGAAACTTGTATATTATATTCATACATTACATACAAACTCATATATTTCAGATGTTTATTTTGTTTAATTTTGATGATTACAAATGACAACAAATGAAAATCTCAAATTCATCATATCAGAAAATTAGAATATTGTGAAAAGGTTCAAAATTGATGGCCCCTGGTGCCACACTCTAATCAGCTAATTAACTCAAACCACCTGCAAAAGCCTTTAAATGGTCTTTCAGTCTAGTTCTATAGGCTACACAATCATGGGGAAGACTGCTGACTTGACAGTTGTCCAAAAGACGACCATCACCACCTTGCACAAGGAGGGCAAGACACAAAAGGTCATCGCTAAAGAGGCTGGCTGTTCACAGAGCTCAGTGTCCAAGCACATTAATAGAGAGGCGAAGGCAAGGAAAAGATGTGGTCGAAAAAAGTGTACAAGCAAGAGAGATAACCGCACCCTGGAGAGGATTGTGAAACAAAACCCATTCAAAAATGTGGGGGAGATTCACAAAGAGTGGACTGCAGCTGGAGTGAGTGCTTCAAGAACCACCACACACAGACGTATGAAAGACATGGGTTTCTGCTGTCACATTCCTTGTGTCAAGCCACTCTTGAACCACAGACAGCGTCAGAAGCGTCTTGCCTGGGCTAAAGAGAAACAGGACTGGACTGCTGGTGAGTGGTCCAAAGTCATGTTCTCTGATGAAAGTAAATTTTGCATTTCCTTTGGAAATCAAAGTCCCAGAGTCTGGAGGAAAAGAAGAGAGGCACTTCATCCACGTTGCTTGAAGTCCAGTGTAAAGTTTCCACAGTCAGTGATGGTTTGGGGTGCCATGTCATCTGCTGGTGTTGGTCCATTGTGTTTTCTGAGGTCCAGGGTCAACGCAGCCACATACCAGGAAGTTTTAGAGCACTTCATGCTTCCTGCAGCTGACCAACTTTTTGGAGATGCAGATTTCATTTTCCAACAGGACTTGGCACCTGCACACAGTGCCAAAGCTACCAGTACCTGGTTGAAGGACCATGGTATCCCTGTTCTTAATTGGCCAGCAAACTCTCCTGACCTTAACCCCATAGAAAATCTATGGGGTATTGTGAAGAAGAAGATGCAATACACCAGACCCAATAATTCAGAAGAGCTAAAAGCCACTATTAGAGCAACCTGGGCTATCATAACACCTGAGCAGTGCCACAGACTGATCGACTCCATGCCACGCCGCATTGCTGCAGTAATACAGGCCAAAGGAGGCCCAACTAAATACTGAGTGCTGTACATGCTCATACTTTTCATGTTCATACTTTTCAGTTGGCCAACATTTCTATAAATCCTTTGTTTTTATTGGTCTTCAGTAATATTCTAATTTTCTGATATGATGAATTTGAGATTTTCATTTGTTGTCATTTGTAATCATCAAAATTAAACAAAATAAACATCTGAAATATATGAGTTTGTATGTAATGTATGAATATAATATACAAGTTTCACTTTTTAAATGGAATTACTGAAATCAATCTACTTTTTCATGATATTCTAATTTTATGACCAGCACCTGTATCTGACCCGTGCTAAGAAGCAAGCGCTAGCACTAGCCCTGCTATTTCGAAGAAAAAGAGCAGCAAGAAAGAAGAGGCTGTGGGTGCACGAAACACTCAGGTCCAGAGAGCAGCTTGGGGAGTTCCCGCTTGTGAAAGAAATTGCAAACTTGTGTCATATAGTTCGGGGAATTCAGACACACATAGTATAAGCTTTTCCTCCATTTTGCTTCCTGGTCTTTCCAGCCGATGGTTTCTATTGGCCACGCGTGCATTCGTCACGGCGCGCCGCGTCAAAGTTCAACATAGTTCAACTTTGACCTGGCCTGCGCGCGAGCTCGCGAAGCGCTGCGCTGCGCTGTGCTTGCGCTTTGCTCGACGCAGCGATAAACCGCCCTGGCGCGGCGCAAGCCATTGAAAAGAATGGGTTTCACAGCGCAGCAGTGCGGTCGTCGCAGCCTGTCTGAAAGGCCCATAAGAGTTTGTTCAAGAAAAGACACAAGCTGATTATTGAATTGAAAAGATTGTGTTTTTAAGGTTGGGAAAGATCCAGCACTACCATCCATGTTCACTTCTGTAAAAACACAGAGCATGCTGGCTTGTGATGTCATTGCGTCCTCTACTGCATGCGGGACACTGTATGTATGAATGCAGTTCACACAGGAGATCAAATACAAGTTGCATATATTTGGAAATATGAACGGCAATGCAAAAAAATTGGATTTCACAAAAAAATCGGACTGGAGCATCTAGGCCTTCAGCTGTGAAAGTAGCCATAATCACAATCATAACCATAAACCGTATGGTAAAAAAAGGCTCCTACCTCTTGATCCTGTCTCCATTTTTTAAACTTACAATGTTTCTTAATCTAATTAAATTTCTTGAGTCAGACCAACACAGAACAATGCATATTTCTGAAATGAAAAAATAGATAATCCATTGTTTTTAAAACATCAAATTAACAGAGATGGGAAGTAACGAAGTACAAATACTTCGTTACTGTACTCAAGTAGATTTTTCTGATATTTATACTTTACTTTACTACTTATTTTTATGGCGACTTTTTACTTCTACTCCTTACATTTTTACACAAATATCTGTACTTTCTACTCCTTACATTTTAAAAAATGAGCTCGTTACTTTAGTTTTGAATCATTTCAATGGAGTTACCGTTATTATTTTTCATGTCATCAATACCAAATTCAATCTAATTGGATGGGAATCTACGTTGCATTTGACGCACCACTACAAGATGAATCGACAGATTCGGCGGTATTCATTCGCGGCAAATCATTGCAGCTTGGTGGCGGTGGCGTTAGCATAGTAGTATGGACGACGAGATGATTGAAAATGAACACAACAGAGATCTAGTCCTATTGGCAGACATCCATTTAAAATGTAGGTAACGGCATGAAAAAAGTGGTTTCTACTTTTACTTTTATACTTTAAGTAAATTTACAAGCCTGTACTTTGTTACTTTTACTTGAGTAAAGAAGTTTAATCAGTACTTCCACTTTTACCAGAGTATTTTTTAACACAAGTATCTGTACTTTTACTCAAGTACGGAAAGTGAGTACTTTTGCCATCTCTGCAAATAAATAATATATGACATGTATGGTGTGCGTTTTTATTCCTTCCTGAGAGATTTCATAAATCCTCTTTTAGCTGTGGGTGCTATTATGGTGTGGAGGTAGAGCACATGATCCATACATCAGCTGTCGTTGTCATGATTTAATTAAAGATCTGACCCCAAAATGCAGAAGACCAAACAGAGAGACCAGGGAAAGTTTAACAGGTTTATTAGAATATGGTGATGAATCCAGTGCTGCTCAGAATACTGTCAAACCAGAACTGGAAGGTGAGGGGTAGACACTGCGGTTAGTTCAGGCTCAGTGGGAAATTCGATTTTTTGGCTTGAATTGGAGGAATAGGTAGCAGACTCAACTTTATGGAATCCAGTCTGTGTGGGAAGATTCCAGTGATTGTCTTGTTTGGTGTTGGGTGGACGGGGTTTACTCAGACTGCGGTTGTTCCTAGGAGAACGGAGAAGCTGACTGCCACTCAGATTTCCTGTGGTACTTGAACGAGCCGTGGTGCAGATGAAAGCTTTGTTCAGTGCGAAGCTCAAACGACCTCTTGGGGAAAGTGGACCCAAACTTCCTGTTTGGAGTGGACGGAGAAGCTGACTGCCACTCTGATTTCCTGCAGTACTTGAACTGGCTGCGGTGCAGATGAAACCTTTGCTCGGTGTGAAGCTGGTGGAGGAGGAAAGGAAACACAAAAACAGACCACACAAACTGGATTCCTGACAGTCGTAGGTTTGAATCCCGGCCCTGCTGACCTTTGCAGGGCCCTGCTGAATGTCTCTTCACTCCATACTTTCAAAAATGACAAAATAAAGGCTCCACCCACCTTAGAAGGTGTGGAACACAAACAAGGATTGCAGTAGAAACAGTGTGGAGCATATTTATCTTGCTTTATAATAAAATCAGTTATGTAGTTTTTATTTGACTCAATAAACTGTGGTCAGAAACATATATTTCCTATTATTTCCCCTTACATATGTTGATTTATCAGTGCTGGGTTTTGACCTCATCTTTTCACTCAGGCCTTGCACACCTGTGATGCCACACGGCCTCTGGGCGAGAGGATAATGCAACAGTTTTTGGAATCTACTTAATCACATTTAGTTACATGAAAAATGATGTTAAAGTAACAAATATAATGAAGTAAATCCTCAAAATGGTTGCCTTATTTTTCAGTTTATTAGAGATTATTTGGAACAGAAAATAATAATTCCCATAAAAGGCTAGACTCTTTACCCCTACAAATCTGTCAACATTTTACTGTTTTCTTTAAAAAATTTTGTAACTTATTTTGGGGGTTTAACTGGGAACTGGAGACCTTTTAGGGGGGTATTTGGGAGACTTTAAATTTTTTGGGAAAAAAACTTTTATTTTGATCAGAAAAGGGCGAACATTGGGTGTAAGGGGTGGTTTTCGTTTTTTCTTGTTCTCTTTTTTGAGAAAATAAAAAAATTTTTTGCCGACTGAGTGAATTCCCAATCTCTTATATTGGGAAGGGGATTGTTAGTTGAATTTTTTGGTTTTTTTATGACAAAAGAAAGAGGGAAAAAAGGTCTTTTCTCAAAAAATTTTATTTTAGAAAAGTTTTTTTATTGTTAAAAATTTAAAAAATTGGGGTTTTTAAAAATTTTGGAAAAATTTTTAAAATTCCCGGGGGGGGTAAAAGGGGGGGGTGAAAATTTTGAGATTTTTGGGTTTTTTATTTTGGGAAGGGGGGAATTTGGGTTTTGGTAAAAAAAAAAGTATGTTTGGGGTAAAGTATAAAATTTTTAAAATTTTTTTTTTAAAAATGGGGGGTTTGGGTGTAAAGGGGTTAAGGAGGGGGAAAAAAATTTTTTTGGGGGATGGGTTTTTTTAAAGGGGAAATTTTTTTTGGGTATTGAAAGGGGGGGGTGGTTTGATTTTTAAAAAAAAGGTTTAAAGGGGTTTTTTTTTAAAGGGGTTTTGGGGTTTGGTATGGAAAATTTGGGAAGGGGGGGTTTTTTATAAAAAGGGGGGAAATTGTAAAAAAAAATTTTTTGGGGTTGTAAATTAGGGTTTTTGGGTTAAATAAAAAGGGTTTAAAAGGGTTTAAAAAGGGGTTTTTTTAAAGGTTTGGGGGTTTGGGGTTTATTTAGAAAAAAAATTTTTGAGTGAACATTTAGAAAACAATTTTTTCCTCTTTCTTTTGTCATAGGAAAAAAAGTATTCAACTACACAATCCAATTCAATATAAGAGATTGTGGTAGTTCACTCAGTCGGCACTTAATTTTATCTTCTCAAAGATGAGAACAAGACAAACGTAACACCCCTTACAGCCCAATGTTCTGCCCTGTTCTGATCTAATCAAGATTTTTCTCACCAATTTAAAGTCTGCCAAATATCCCTGAAGGTCTCCATGTACATTTTAAACCCAATAAGTTTCCCGATGTTTTTTAAAAAAAAAACAGTTTTTAAAGTTGACAAATTTTTTAGGGGGAAAAGGGGGCTAGCCCCTTTTTTGGGAAAATTTTTATTTTCTGTTCCAAATAATCTCTAATAAACTGAAAAATAAGGCAACCATTTTGAGGATTTACTTCATTATATTTGTTACTTTAACATCATTTTTCATGTAACTAAATGTGATTAAGTAGATTCCAAAAACTGTTGCATTATCCTCTCGCCCAGAGGCCGTGTGGCATCACAGGTGTGCAAGGCCTGAGTGAAAAGATGAGGTCAAAACCCAGCACTGATAAATCAACATATGTAAGGGGAAATAATAGGAAATATATGTTTCTGACCACAGTTTTTTTGATCAAAAAAAAAACTTTCATAAAAATTTATTTTATTTTTAAACAAGATAAATTGCCCCCACACTGTTTTTTACTGCAATCCTTTTTTGTGTTTCCCCCCACCTTTTAAAGGGGGGTGGAAAAGCCTTTATTTTGGCCTTTTTTAAAATATGGGTGAAAAGACTTTTAGCAGGGCCCCCGCAAAGGTTTTTGCAAAGGGCCGGGGGGTTCAAAACCTACAAATGTCAGGGAAACCAGTTTTTTGTTGGGCTGTTTTTTGTTTCCTTTCCTCCCCCACCAGCCCTTTACAGGGGCAAAGGTTTCATCTGAAAGCAGCCAGTTTTAATACGCCCGGAAATCAGATGGGCCCGTCACTTCTCCGTCCCCTCCAAACAGGAAGTTTGGGTTTCCCCTTTTCCCCCAAAAGGGGGTTTTTTAGGGTTCGCCTGAACAAAGCTTTTATCGCACCACGGGTCGTTCAAGGGACCACAGGAAATCTGAGTGGCAGTCAGCTTTCCCCCTTTTCCTAGGGAAAAACCGCAGTCTGATAAACCCGTTCCCCCCAACACCAAACAAACCCAAACACTGGGAAACTTCCCACAAAACCGGGTTCCCTAAAGTTGAGGGCTGCTACCTATTCCCCCAATTCAAGCCAAAAAATCGAATTTCCCACTGAGCCTGAACTAACCGCAGTGTCTACCCCTCACCTTCCAGTTCTGGTTTGACAGTATTCTGAGCAGCACTGGATTCATCACCATATTCTAATAAACCTGTTAAACTTTCCCTGGTCTCTCTGTTTGGTCTTCTGCATTTTGGGGTCAGATCTTTAATTAAATCATGACAACGACAGCTGATGTATGGATCATGTGCTCTACCTCCACACCATAATAGCACCCACAGCTAAAAGAGGATTTATGAAATCTCTCAGGAAGGAATAAAAACGCACACCATACATGTCATATATTATTTATTTGCAGAGATGGCAAAAGTACTCACTTTCCGTACTTGAGTAAAAGTACAGATACTTGTGTTAAAAAATACTCTGGTAAAAGTGGAAGTACTGATTAAACTTCTTTACTCAAGTAAAAGTAACAAAGTACAGGCTTGTAAATTTACTTAAAGTATAAAAGTAAAAGTAGAAACCACTTTTTTCATGCCGTTACCTACATTTTAAATGGATGTCTGCCAATAGGACTAGATCTCTGTTGTGTTCATTTTCAATCATCTCGTCGTCCATACTACTATGCTAACGCCACCGCCACCAAGCTGCAATGATTTGCCGCGAATGAATACCGCCGAATCTGTCGATTCATCTTGTAGTGGTGCGTCAAATGCAACGTAGATTCCCATCCAATTAGATTGAATTTGGTATTGATGACATGAAAAATAATAACGGTAACTCCATTGAAATGATTCAAAACTAAAGTAACGAGCTCATTTTTTAAAATGTAAGGAGTAGAAAGTACAGATATTTGTGTAAAAATGTAAGGAGTAGAAGTAAAAAGTCGCCATAAAAATAAGTAGTAAAGTAAAGTATAAATATCAGAAAAATCTACTTGAGTACAGTAACGAAGTATTTGTACTTCGTTACTTCCCATCTCTGTTAATTTGATGTTTTAAAACAATGGATTATCTATTTTTTCATTTCAGAAATATGCATTGTTCTGTGTTGGTCTGACTCAAGAAATTTAATTAGATTAAGAAACATTGTAAGTTTAAAAAATGGAGACAGGATCAAGAGGTAGGAGCCTTTTTTTACCATACGGTTTATGGTTATGATTGTGATTATGGCTACTTTCACAGCTGAAGGCCTAGATGCTCCAGTCCGATTTTTTTGTGAAATCCAATTTTTTTGCATTGCCGTTCATATTTCCAAATATATGCAACTTGTATTTGATCTCCTGTGTGAACTGCATTCATACATACAGTGTCCCGCATGCAGTAGAGGACGCAATGACATCACAAGCCAGCATGCTCTGTGTTTTTACAGAAGTGAACATGGATGGTAGTGCTGGATCTTTCCCAACCTTAAAAACACAATCTTTTCAATTCAATAATCAGCTTGTGTCTTTTCTTGAACAAACTCTTATGGGCCTTTCAGACAGGCTGCGACGACCGCACTGCTGCGCTGTGAAACCCATTCTTTTCAATGGCTTGCGCCGCGCCAGGGCGGTTTATCGCTGCGTCGAGCAAAGCGCAAGCACAGCGCAGCGCAGCGCTTCGCGAGCTCGCGCGCAGGCCAGGTCAAAGTTGAACTATGTTGAACTTTGACGCGGCGCGCCGTGACGAATGCACGCGTGGCCAATAGAAACCATCGGCTGGAAAGACCAGGAAGCAAAATGGAGGAAAAGCTTATACTATGTGTGTCTGAATTCCCCGAACTATATGACACAAGTTTGCAATTTCTTTCACAAGCGGGAACTCCCCAAGCTGCTCTCTGGACCTGAGTGTTTCGTGCACCCACAGCCTCTTCTTTCTTGCTGCTCTTTTTCTTCGAAATAGCAGGGCTAGTGCTAGCGCTTGCTTCTTAGCACGGGTCAGATACAGGTGCTGGTCATAAAATTAGAATATCATGAAAAAGTAGATTGATTTCAGTAATTCCATTTAAAAAGTGAAACTTGTATATTATATTCATACATTACATACAAACTCATATATTTCAGATGTTTATTTTGTTTAATTTTGATGATTACAAATGACAACAAATGAAAATCTCAAATTCATCATATCAGAAAATTAGAATATTACTGAAGACCAATAAAAACAAAGGATTTATAGAAATGTTGGCCAACTGAAAAGTATGAACATGAAAAGTATGAGCATGTACAGCACTCAGTATTTAGTTGGGCCTCCTTTGGCCTGTATTACTGCAGCAATGCGGCGTGGCATGGAGTCGATCAGTCTGTGGCACTGCTCAGGTGTTATGATAGCCCAGGTTGCTCTAATAGTGGCTTTTAGCTCTTCTGAATTATTGGGTCTGGTGTATTGCATCTTCTTCTTCACAATACCCCATAGATTTTCTATGGGGTTAAGGTCAGGAGAGTTTGCTGGCCAATTAAGAACAGGGATACCATGGTCCTTCAACCAGGTACTGGTAGCTTTGGCACTGTGTGCAGGTGCCAAGTCCTGTTGGAAAATGAAATCTGCATCTCCAAAAAGTTGGTCAGCTGCAGGAAGCATGAAGTGCTCTAAAACTTCCTGGTATGTGGCTGCGTTGACCCTGGACCTCAGAAAACACAATGGACCAACACCAGCAGATGACATGGCACCCCAAACCATCACTGACTGTGGAAACTTTACACTGGACTTCAAGCAACGTGGATGAAGTGCCTCTCTTCTTTTCCTCCAGACTCTGGGACTTTGATTTCCAAAGGAAATGCAAAATTTACTTTCATCAGAGAACATGACTTTGGACCACTCACCAGCAGTCCAGTCCTGTTTCTCTTTAGCCCAGGCAAGACGCTTCTGACGCTGTCTGTGGTTCAAGAGTGGCTTGACACAAGGAATGTGACAGCAGAAACCCATGTCTTTCATACGTCTGTGTGTGGTGGTTCTTGAAGCACTCACTCCAGCTGCAGTCCACTCTTTGTGAATCTCCCCCACATTTTTGAATGGGTTTTGTTTCACAATCCTCTCCAGGGTGCGGTTATCTCTCTTGCTTGTACACTTTTTTCGACCACATCTTTTCCTTGCCTTCGCCTCTCTATTAATGTGCTTGGACACTGAGCTCTGTGAACAGCCAGCCTCTTTAGCGATGACCTTTTGTGTCTTGCCCTCCTTGTGCAAGGTGGTGATGGTCGTCTTTTGGACAACTGTCAAGTCAGCAGTCTTCCCCATGATTGTGTAGCCTATAGAACTAGACTGAAAGACCATTTAAAGGCTTTTGCAGGTGGTTTGAGTTAATTAGCTGATTAGAGTGTGGCACCAGGGGCCATCAATTTTGAACCTTTTCACAATATTCTAATTTTCTGATATGATGAATTTGAGATTTTCATTTGTTGTCATTTGTAATCATCAAAATTAAACAAAATAAACATCTGAAATATATGAGTTTGTATGTAATGTATGAATATAATATACAAGTTTCACTTTTTAAATGGAATTACTAAAATCAATCTACTTTTTCATGATATTCTAATTTTATGACCAGCACCTGTACATATTTGCTGCTGACCAAAAGCTGGAACAACAAACAAATGACTAGACCCGGCAACCCAGCCGGCGCAGCGCAAATGCCCTGAACCCCGCGGCCAGCGCAGCGCAAATCGCTTCCTATCTGAAAGTCCCATTAGTTGGACTTTTCTCCGTTTTTTTCTACTTAATTCCAATCACACCACAGACTGCAAAGCACATTTTCCATTCTTTTGAGCTGTTTTATGTTTTTGTTACAGTTATGTGTTACATTTGAGTTTTTTGTTATGGTTGTACTATAGATCATATTCAGTGGCAGTATGATCATCTCCAAAATTCAGATCTCGTCTTTTTAAATATGGATTAAATTTGTATGCTGACTCAATTGTTTTTATTGTTTCATGAAGTTCCCAAAGCAAATTACAAATCTTCATTAGTCTCAGGCAGATTTTGCCTTCGCTGGGATTTCTTAACACAGATGGAACAGTGAGATTCCCTCTGCAGTTATATATTTTTTACTGTATACTGACTTTTAAATAGCAAGATATCACAGAAATGCACTTTCCATGTTCCCATAAAAACAAACACAAAGTAAGACATTTTAATAGTCCACTTTTGTTTTCAGAAAGAAAAAGAAATGTTTCATAAATGAATAACCGTGTTATAAAGCCTCTTTGGGATTATTCAGTTCAAGTGTGATCAGTACAATAGTTCTTGTTTGATATCTAGAGATTATTCAATTCACTAATGAGTCCTAAATAGCCCTTGAGTTTAGCATGAGTTGGAGGTTATGAGGCAGATGCCACCTTTAGAGGTATTAGCGGCTTATGTTTATTCAGCAGTGGTTTTCGCAGAGTGCTTTAAAATAATTTGCGCTTTGTATGTCACCTTTTTGTCCCAAGTAGTCATTTTTTTCCACACATAATTTAAATCTGACTCTGAGAAGTTTTAATTGATTCACACCAATCAGCACCTGCAGATATCTTTTCAATATATCACTTCAGCAAGGATACACACACACACACACACAAACACACACACACATGTTGTGTCACAATATCCTTGTGGGGACCTTCCATTGACTTCCATTCATTTCCCACTAATTTATATGGCCTAACCGTGACCCTTGCCCTAACCCTAACCATTACCGACACATACCTATCCCTAAACCTAACCTAAACTCAATTCACACCTTAGTCCTAAACCTAACCCCCACCCCAAGAAGAGAAACTTTCCTTATGGGGACCAGTTGTTGGTCCCCACAAGTACCTATGAGTCCCCAAAATGTAGCATATTCCTAGGAAATTGTCCCCACCAGGTATTAAAGACATGGCCACACACACCCACACACCCCTGCTGATCTCAAGGCCCACAAGGTATTGACTGCAGAATGCCAAAAACCAAGAGGACAGACCAAAAATAGTTTTAGGATAGTAGTCTCTTGAGTGATGAGACCAAACGCTTTGGGCCTATGGCCTATATCTGGTTTAGGAAGAAACAACCCTATAAAGAAAAGAACACCTTGCCTTCTCTGAAACATGGCAGAGGCTAAGTTATTCTGTGGTTCTCTATCACCAGTAATGAGACCAATCTCAACCTGTTTTTCTCGGTTTTCGGCTCAGTCTTGGATCTTAATGCCTTGTTCTTGGTCTTTGTCTCATATGTTTGGGCCTCGGCAAATTATACAGAGGGCAGTTTAACCTTTTCTAGTTTTTAAAAACAATAATATTATAGAAAGAAAAAAACATGATTTCCATTTATTTTCACCCACAGAGGACATCCACTGCATGTGGATTATCATGTGGAGAATCCGTGATCAGAGCATTGGTGGATCCTGCCATCTCAAATTAGATACAATGTTGTTATTTTTCATAATGACCTTGACATTTTACTTTGAGAATGTTAACAACACCCTGGCATTTAGTTCTGGGAATAAACAACTTTGCAATTTTACAGCTTACTCTAAGTCAGAGATTAGTTTATTGTGACATATATTTTTAATAGAAAGAGGTAATTTAGGAACATTAATCAACCAGTGTTCCACTAATTTTGAAAAGCATTTGGTGCTTTACAAAAATGTATGTCCTGAATATTTGTCAAAATGCTATGCATTCGGTCTTGGTTGTCATGATTTTATTCAAAGATCTGACCCACATGCAGAAAACCAAACAGAGAGACCAGGGAAAGGTTTAACAGGTTTATTGAAAATTGGTAGAGATTGGTCCAGTGCTGCTCTGAACAATGGCTAACCGGGACAAAAAAAAATATGAAGGGGAAGTTCCTGTGGTTAGTTCAGGCTCAGTGGGAAACTTGAAGTTCGATTTGCAAAAGGGAATAAAGGCAACAGGACTCGCTTTTCCAAAAAAGGGTTCTTTCTCTGAATCCAGTCAGTGTGGGTTGTTCCAGTAACTAACTTGATCGTTGGAGGGGCGACAGGGTTTACCCAGGTTGAGGTGTTTCCTTGAGGAACGGAGGAGCTGACTGCCACTTAGATTTCCAATGGTACTTGAATGGTTTCTTGTAGAGATGAATCCCCTGCTAAATGTGAAGCTCAAACAATCCTTTGGGGAAAAGTTGATCCCAACCTCCAGTTGGAATCCCCAGCTCAGTTTGAAGCTCAGATGATCCTTCCAGGGAGAGAAGGTCCAAAACATCCAGTTTGCAGGATGACTTCCTGCCGAGAGGTAAAGACAAAAAAAACAACAAGGTTAAGACTCAGGTTGACAAAAACTCAGTTTGACTCAGCAAAACTCAGCTTGGATAGAATACCCAAAACTGGCAAACACTCTGGTGTCGAGGTAGTGACAGTCAGCAGCTTAAAAGTCCTCAGGTAATGAGGCAACCCTCTGCAGGTGTGTGAGAGGGCCAACAAGAACCAGGCGCCACCTGGCCGTGGAGGGAGAACACACAAAAACACAACCCACACAAACTGGATTCCTAACATTGGTCTTGGAAGATTTGGTCTTGGACTTTGTGGCCTTTGTCTTGGAAGACCTGTCTTGAGTTCATTCCTTTGTATCAGTACTTCAGGTGTAGGGAATTTTCAGGACTTTGGGTGGGTGACAGCCTAGTGTTTATGGCATTGCTCTTGGAATCCAGAGGTTCTGAGTTTGAGCCCCACTCCCACTGACTGCCACTCTGGGTCTTTGGGCAAAAGAACCTTAACCCCACCACACCTCGCAATGGCAGCCCACTGCATCCCAAGGGGATGGGTTAAATGCAGAGAGTTAATTTTGTTACTCTGTACCTGTGACAGTGTAATAACAATAAAAGCTGAAAAAAGCATGACCAGGGCAACATGAATCTAATCAAGTACTAGTAAATACTGGGTGTAAAAGTCATTAAATTAGTGACACAGCTGAACGTACGAGACGGTCCGTCCAACAGGTAAACAATCTCAAATGTACCTCCAAATCTACCGGAGCTTGATTGCAGAGACTTCCGGACTTCATTCTCTACAGCATGCAGGTTTATTTGTGACACAATTCACTACATGGATAGTTCAAAGTGCTTTTCATGAATTAGATGGTAATATAGAAGAAAATGGTTGAGCATCTCTGGTGGGCCTTGAAGAAGGCAGTTGCAGCATGCAAGCCTAATAAGGTCAAATAATTGCAAGCCTTGGCCCAGTAGGAACGGGCTAGGATATTTGTAGGTTGCTGCAGGTATCCTAACTTTATTTGAAACGTGTAAAGTGTGTCAAGCTATGTTTCACATCTGAACGTTATTTTTTGTCAAAAGATTCAACTAAGTATTAAATACATATTTCATTAAGGGGTTAAATATTTCTGCCAATGAGATAATCACAAGAACTCATTTGTTTGTTTCTTACAAAATATTTTGTGTAAATTAAAGTTGTATTTATATATTTTACAGTGAAGTTTAGAAGTTCCTATCGGACTAATCTAATTGTGAGCAAGATAAAAAATACATTTGAAATTTGCAAAAAACATTTGATGGATTGTGAACACAAGTTTAGATACAAAACATTATCAAGCTTAAAGCCTTCAGGATTTGCCACATACTAGTAGCGAAGATTATCCTAAACATTACTCAACAAAATAGGTAATGAATATAATTTAGGAAAAGGAATATGACTCTTGCAGGAAAGACTCAGCTCTGACTAAAAAAAAAAAATGTTGCACAAGGGGGTCACAGCCTCAATACCCAGTACTTTTTTTCAATATTAATCTTTATTTCTAATACATTAAAATCACCTGAATTTATATATGATACTTCAATAAAAGGTAGTAGTGTACTTTACTTGATTTTTTTAGCTGACATTTCAGTGTGAAATGAATTTCTTTGAGTTGAACCAGTTAGGTCCTTTTGTCCTCCCACTGGAAACCTCTTCCTTGAAAAGTAGGGAAACTTTGCGAACCACTCTAACCTTTTCTGATGCTGGCAGGCAGCTTGGAGGTGTGGGAGGAAAATGTCTGAAGCTTGAGAAGAAAGAGGAAATTAGGAGCTTGGATTATTTTGATAGGAATTCGGTATCAGTAGTACCTGAAGCTTTAACTTGCATCTCTCATCAGATTTCAAAGTGTCCTTTTTTTTTTAGCAGTGGAGTATAATTACTTATTAAACTTATTATATTCATATTTGTTTCTGTAAAAATAATTTTGACAGTGTTGGTGTTTTTAAAGAGTGTGTCTGTTTCCTATAACTACTTGCCTGTGGTTCTTTTTATTTCATATTTTCTTTCCAATGTCTCCTGTGTTATTCAGCTCATGCAGAGCCTCCTATGTGTCCTGAATATAAATTTGCTGCTGGAAAAAAGACTTAGAACCCGAAGCTTTGAATTTTACCATATTATAAAAACATTACACTCACTTCTTACAAATAGTTTGAGTAAAGTAATCCCACATACTGATTGCTTTGTGGTTGAGATCCTAAAAAAAAAAAAAAAAAAATAGATCACTGAATTTTTTATATACTATTTAGGTTCTAACAGTAAATAACTTTTTTAATGTATGTTATGTATGTGTTTTATTAAAGTGGTATCACTCCTTGACATCTTTTGTTTTGTTTATATTTTGTCACATTATATCTGAAAACCTTGACAAAATTTATTATAATTTTCTGCATTAAATGAATCCAAAGTCTTGTATAAGTAAAACAGCTGAATTGTCATGATGGGTAATCTAAGCTAGCCCAAAATGCAGAACACACACGGAAAACGGAGTAAAAGTTCAACAGAGTTTATTAAGGTTCACAAGCACACGATAAAGAACAAGTTCTGGAACAGGTTCAGGGCTGGTTCACTAAAGTCTTAACTGGGACTGGAGACTGTTGGTTAGCAGAGTTCATGGGAAGCTAAGCGTCTAGCTTCAGGCTTAGCAAGGCAGACCTTGATCTGAGCTTCCAGCTCACTGCAGAGAACAACAGGGAATATCCACAAAGGATTCTTCAGGGTGATTCCACATAGGAACCTTCAGGTTGGCTCACCAGGGCAGATTAGCAGGTTAAGCTCTCCTAGAGCTTCAGGCTTGAGACTGGTTTCCTGTGATGCAGCTCTTCCAGAGCTTCAGACCAGAGACAGGGTTCCAGTGAGGCAGCTCCTCCTGAGCTTCAGACCAGAGACAGGTTTCCTGTGAGGCACAGACAAAGGAGAGATTAGAATCTGATCTCACACTAGAGACAACCAAGATTCAATCTGTAACAGAGGCTTAGGAAGCTAACCAACTAAGATCAACACTGCGGCGTGGAAGCAAGGCCTGGCAGGAGCTTATAAAGGGGAGATCTCCTGATGGGTGGATTAGCAACAGGTGTGCAGGAAGACTCCAGCCCTAGGAGACCCATGGCGCACTCTGCTGGAGACAGAGGGTAATCTCCAGGTCCCAACAGTAACTTCAGTCCTAAGGGGAAAAATACAAAGAGCAGAAGAGGATCCCTCTTGCCCTCTGGTGGGCAAGCCTGAGGATCCCAACATGAATAAGGTAAAGGTTTATCACATCCTTACTACCAAAGTACAACAATTTGTTTTTTTTTTTACAACATTTATAAACTGTCTATTGATATTTAAAAATTGTGTCTTTGCCATTTATAAATGATAGTTTTTATGGTTGTATTAAGGTGTATTTAGCCTATCTACACTAAGTAAACCAAATCCAGTGTATTTTATAGCTTGAAGAAATTACCTGTAATTACCTTTTAAAAGCTTTTAAAAAACAAAACATGTTATGTACACTGGATTAAAAGTTATTTCTAATGCTAGGTGACTTTTAGGGTCCTGTACAGAAATCAGTTCATATAGATCCATGAATTTATCTTACTAAAGGCCTTCAATGTCATAAGGTTTAAGTGTCTTAAAACAGGTGTAATCATGTTTGTACATGCAGAGCAGGTATTTACAGAAGGTGCAAAATGATTTACATTTGGACAAAAAACACGTGTAAACCGTCATTTACATAATATGAAGATAACATTATGACCAAACCTCAGAAATTCATGAGTGGAGGATAAACAAACACTCACAACATGCAAAGAGATTTTCCCAATTGAACCTCAACTACATCTGCAGTTTTTGCATCAATGATACTAATAATGCAGTGTAAATATTAGTTTGTATTATCATTATTATTTTCAAATCAATTATTAGTGTTACTGTTAGGTTTATTCAATTATGATTATAAAATTAATGTGTGTTTATGAAATATTTGTGCGAGGGGATGCTCCACTCCTGTCTCATGATTCAGTCAGGAGACCATCCTGCCTTGTCATTCTGATGGAGAATTCTGTCTTTATGAACTGATCAATTGTTCTGTCAGAACAATACTCTGTTTGTAACCATGCGTCATGTTCTGTTAATAAAACGCTCTGTGGAGGAGGTCCAGTGGGAGACGGTGTGTTTGAGTCTGGGGTTCAACTGTCTCTCCTTCTGCAGAAATTGTATCCATTACTGTGTATTTCAGTTCTTCTTTTGCAAACCTACATTTATGAACCCGACAGTTACCCTGATCCCAAATGATTAGAACCTCATCATTCTTTTATGGCCATTCTTAAACTGCCTTTAAAACACAGAATCTGCACAACCAAATCAGTTTGCATTTCTTTATACAGTATTAGCTCAGGAATTTTAAAGATTACGCAACACATTCCCTTATTGAACATTTAGAGAAGTTTGGACACGCAATTTAGTGACTCTTCATTGCAATTTTAAAGATTAGGCTGTAAGTCTCCAAGGTATAGTCTCTTTTTAATTTGTGTTGCTAATGAGAGTTTAATGAAAATTTAAATTAAACCGGTAAAGTCCTGAAATCTATTTAGGCTCTACAAGAGAGACTTTGAGTTATTAACACTGAAAAACAAAGCAAGAGGTTGAAAACAATTCCTAATTGTCGAAATAAAGAATTCAAATTGGGTCAGAAAAAGAAAATACATGTGGCTGATGTTTGTTTAATTTTTCTAAATTCTTGTTAGTACACCAATTCAATTGCTGGCACACAATTCCTTTCAGCCTTCTCTCTGACGCAAGTAAATTCAGGTTAAGTATCTAAAATATTTGGATGAGGACGACAACAATGGAAAATATGATGGAAATTTCCTTAATAAATGTATCATTGCATGTGCTCCTGTAATTCTCAGCTATCTTCATATCTTGTTTACCTTTTAAGTTCAAACCTCCCTCTTCCTTCCTCCAGCATCTAATGAGGTTCACCACTAAATAACCTATTAGTCGCCCTCTGCACTCTGCACTTTAGTTTGTTATAATTTTCTGTGTTGCTTGTAGTTTGCGTGTTCATATATATATATATATATATATATATATATATATATATTTAGACTAATAAATGTCTTTTTAACAAAGCCCTGTAATAAAAACTTCCTTTCCCTCTTCCTTTTCCATGTGGTCTATCTGAACTGCAACTGCAGGTTTCATACCGAGCTCCCTCTGAGCTGACAACTAATTCAGATACACTAATATTCCCACTGATCTTGTTTGAAATGATCAAGTCCTCCCAGTTGTGTCTATTTCCTCCATGCCTCTGTTAATGTGCACTCTACAGGCCATCTGGAGTGTAATCTAACCAGATCAGACTTTCACATCAAATATGATGCAAGAGCTTCAAACATATTCAGCAAGCAAAGAGGATTAAGGGGAATATTAAATCTCTTTTCTTAGAGATCTCCTTTGTTCTGCACTGTAAGAAATGTAGGCAGGAAGGAAGCTCGGGGTTGCATGATAAAAAAATAAAGTTTTGAAAAGAATGGAAACATATCAGCCTTCTTCTATTTTTTTGTTCGATGTATGCTTAGAAGCTTTTATAATAACATATTTTAAGATTTAACAGGACAGAAATCTTTTAATCCCTTATTTTCATTAGCTTCCAGTTGTGTTTGAAAAAAACCCACATGCAAACTAGAATATTATTTGTATTTTTAAAGCCAAGAGAAGCATGAAAGGGACATCCAATATTTATAAAATTGGTAAACATCGTATATCAATAGCAATAGACAAAGTTAATCTCAGGATATTATTTTAACTTAAAAAAACAGGGTTCAAGATTAAACAGGAGAATCAGATACGTTTTTAATTACTGGTGGATACACTGAATGAACACAGGGGATAGTGGGGGGGGAGGTAATCAACTAAAGGTGAGACCTTAAGTTAATTTAAATTCAATAAATCTGAATTTGTATTCTGATAAGGCATGTTTTTCAGATTACAAGCAATTTTTGAAAATACCAACCTTTAAGCAGCTATTAACATGCATTTCATTAAGATCCCATTGATGGTTTAGAAACTTTTGTTTTGCAGAAGGTCACTCTTCTCTCATCTCTTCTTCACCACCTTGGAGAAAGGCCGAATAACTGTCACGATGTTTTAACTGTTGAAAACATTTCACATTCTTGACTAATCTCCACCAGAGAAGGTCAATTTTTACATGAAGCCAGATTTCCCACACTTCTTATGTTTATGTAAAAGACTTTTCTCAGATCTGAGTAACCAGCTTGGATAACTGCCACTAAGTGTAGTTGTGCTGGTATGAGGCGACAAGTTTGGAGGCATCGGACATATCCAGCAAATGAAGTGACAATGAATGGGTTAACAATTTTAAATTATTATGTATCAGAACTATAAAATGGATTTGAAAAAAAAAACAAAAATAAAATTCTATCATCCAAATATGCCAGAAAACTATAAAGGTGCTGAAACCATCAGTTGCTTTAAGCCAGATTACAAACTAATTTCATTAGTCACTTTTGACTGTGTTTTATAAATATTATATGTTTTCAGTCCAACTTTCCTTTCATTTTTTTATCAATCATTTTAACTTTTTTTATATATAATTATCTCAGATTAGTAACTTATTTTATTAATTTTAATTGCTTGAATTACCTTTATGCAAAGGCACAGTACTTTTCTTCTCTTTTGATTTCTCTTGGTATTAAAATGTGCTATATAAATAAACTTGACTTGACATACATTGAAAGTATAAGATAGAGCCTGCAAAGGTTGCGACACCTAGTCTTTCAGTCCAAGATGTTAATGCTTGAGGCAGGTTTCTATTTCAGCAAAACATTTGAAACTGGGCAGAAGGCCAAGCCCTCTATCTTGGAGGTTAATAGCCAGGTGCTTGTAAGTACATGAACGTTAGATGCACTTAGCTCAGAAGTGATAATCCCAAAGCAAAAGGGAAACATAGGCGATACTTTAAAAGAGCCCATGTTGTAAGAGAGGTGATTTGCCTGTGCCTTGCTGGGCTTACAGTTGGTTTGTTACAGATTTAAGATTAGTAGAATCCAGTCTCTGGTTCAATCACGGCCACTTTTAGTGTTTGTCTTGTGACCTTCAGCTGATTTTTATTTTTAATTTTGTTGTTAAAAGCAGAGAAAAAGAAACATAAGACATAAATGGCTATGATCTCTCTTATATTGTGTCCTTTTTTAATATTCAATATATCCAACCTTTTTAAATAAAGTATAACAGTAGTAATATATTTTTTCTGGTATGATTTAAACTTTAAACGCATACTATGCAACATTTTTCAGTTAATTCATGTGTTCCATAACGTTTTGGATGATTAAATGAGTCATTTCAGGTCGAACAAAGGTTTTCTCGGCCGCCCTGGTGGTCTGTAGGGGAAATACTGTACTTGCAATTGCAGGAGTCCCGCACCCACAGGCTCAGAAGTCTCGTGCATCGCGAGAGTCGGTCTTGCTTTACGGCGAGAACTGCTACACGCCCCCAGTGAAAGGCATGCTCGTTGCTAGTTATCATGGCGGAACCAGCGAGAAAACAGCAAAAGCCCATGTCGGAGCAGGCAAGAAAGAGGAAAAGGGCTCTCTACTGCAGTAGACATGGTGATTCGTTGCGTTCGCCTGTCTGCTAAGCTCAAAACAACCGTGCCTGGCTTGACGGAGAAACCAGGAGAACAGCTGAGCATATTTACGACAGTGCACTTTTACTTTCGCCCTCTGGGGGGAGCCTCGCTGGAAAATCAACACCGGTTGCATAGTATACCTTTAAATAGATGAAAAATTTTATTAAAATTTTGGGGAGATGAAAAGATGAAAGTTTGGTATCCGAGTTTAATTTAGGCCAGATTTTTTAACAGACTCATTATTTTCCTTTTCATCATTGGCTCCTTTAAATTCCTTCCTCGAGGTGTGAATAAATAAAACAGCTAATATGTGACTTCAAACCTATGAATCATGAAGCTTTTTAACTAAATGACAAAGAGTAGCTTTATGTTTTATTCAGTTTTTGTCATTTTTTCCTAATATTTATCCATGGCACCAAACAAAAATACAGTATATATCTATTTGTTACATTTTTAGACATATTAGCCTGCTCCATGGTCTGAGGACAGTGCCTTAAGCTGTTTTCGTTGCTTTCTAATGTTAATCTGCTGCTGTGCTTTACCAATAGGCCAACCACTGAAGTATCAGCTTTTGGTTATTTGATTGAACACATAGATTTTCACTGAAATCAGCTCAAATACAGTGTCAACCGATCACATCTTTTTTCGTACTAAATAGTAACTGCAGTCATTGTTGTTGTAAGTCTTCTTTATTAGTGTACATGTCACTGTAGTAAGCTGTGACCAAATGTTTACACGGCTACATGTTTGATTAACGTTTGCTTGAGGTTCAATCTCTACAGGCTGCACAGATAATACACTGCCTGTAAATCGAGGTAGCACTGATTGAGTTTGCAGAGATTTGTGCCAGTCTAGTTGTTGGAAATTGTTCCAACCTTGCAGCTTCCTTGTTCCTGTTTCTAACTGCAGGCAAATGTGACCCAAACCGATTATTTTTTGTTGATCAAGTGAGGGTGCTCAGATTAGACCCAAATCTTACTTTTTAAATTAAAATGTAAGCCTCTTCTTTAAGTTGTCCTGAATCCAGCCCATATTGAATCTTTTCAATTTTGATGCCCCTGACATTTATCTCAACTTTGGGCCAGCAGAGGTTAGAGGTAATAGCAGTTAGCAAGATGTATGGCAGCTACTATGGCACTGCCAGCAAAACATTTGCCACTTATGGGTGCTTCTGCTCACCTGATAGGTCTCCAGAAATTCCTCCTAGCGAGCAACAGCAATTTGCACATCTATCAAATTTACACAACTGCTGAAGTGCTCAACCACATCATCAAATCTGCTGGCTGTTTCATCCAAAAATGGCAGACATGGATTTTACCTAGCCAGTGGGATGGTTTATTCACAAGGCTGTTCCGTAAAAGTTCAAAAAATTTGAACTAAGAAAGCTTCCTGGAGAGGTGGCGAAACGTCTTCAAATCTTGGAAACCAAGTCCAGTGGATTTTGTTTTTTACTTTTACGGAATGACTATGAACTGGATGACTGAGAATCCTCATCAGCAAACAAAGCTGCACTGCAAAAACCATTTAGAATGAAGTAAAAAAAATCTTAAATTGAGTGTATTTGCCCTTAATTTAGGTAGATAAATAAGATGATTTGCCAATGGAATGAGTATTTTTACTCCTAAAACAAGATAATTAGATAATATGCACTGGAAATAAGACAAAGCATTTTTTTTTTCTTATTTTAAATGTAAATTGTCTTGTTCCATTGGCAAAGTGTCTCATTTACCTCCTCAGTTCAAGAAAAAATGCACTTAATTTAAGCAATAAATTACTCATTTAGATTTCCATTTTTTGCAGCGTGCCAATGCTGGGATCTCTGGGTACTCCAAAGATGCCCCTGGTACTGGGAGTCCAGGAAATATTTCTGGGACCTGAATCTTTGCCACTCTGTGGATGGATCCCCTGGACAACAAAGGCCCCCTCTGGAGCTAAAGAACCACAGCGGGAGATTGAATTTTGGCGGGGCACAGAAGGAGCCATGAGAGATGGCTGGTGAATGTCCTGAAACTAAGGGAGGACGACGAGTGATGCATGATTTAATGGTCCTTCTAGGGATAAACTAAGATGGCTTTCTTAGAAAAAAAACTACAAACCTCCTAAAAGTTTCTACATCTTTTGTCAGCAAAATTCTCTCTATTTTCCACCTTGATTGAAAAAGCTTTGTTTCTGCTACTGCTACATCACAGCTACGTCTAGTCCCTGATTGGTTACTGTGATGCAAAAATACACAACAGAAGTGAAGTGGTACTCTCCCTTTGCTTTGTATTCACGTGGAAAGGGCATATCTTTAAAAAGATTAAAAAAAATATAAAGTTCAACCTCTACAGAGTTATTCCTCTTTTTCAAAGCTCTTGAAGTTTTTGTAATTTCAGTGTCATAAAAAAAGTTATGTTGTGATAATGAATGCTTTAAATAAGGATATAAGGTCCCCAGCGTGTTGGTTTGCTGGACACGGATTTCATTTCATGCTTTTTTTCTACTCTGGCATATTTTTCTGAGCTCTACCACTGCCTTTTGTTTATATTCTGCAAGCCTAGCATTTTTCATACAGAAATACTGAATTCATAATTACCATTTTAGAAAGCAATTTTATCAAAGTGAAGAGTCATGGAAAAGCCCTTACATAACCCACACAGACTGTGTATGAAAATAGTTTAGTTGAAGTTTCTGTACTTTTTATATATGCATTTAAATTCATGCAGATATAAAATGTAGACAAAATAGTATTCAGATTTTAATCATTTTTTTTATTTAATTTTAAAGAAGGATGTTTGTTTCTTAGAGTGAAATGTTCCTGTTCAGAATGTTGCTGTATGTGGATATGAATAAAGAATAGATAGAAGGAAACTATATCCCTCTGGTTTTAGAAATCAGAGGGAAATATAAGCGAGGAACCTCTAAGGGGTGGATCAGCCTCTCTTTTAGGTTCTTTATTGAGTTCTGAGCCAAAAATATAAATTTCTTCATTAAAAGCAGATTTGATGAGGTAAATGCAGCAATATAATTTTTAGAGAATTAATAGAACATGCTGGTGAAGATTATCAGTCATCCAGGTCAGAGTCATTCCAAAAAATGCGCACTTTCATCTGGTTTGGTCTGCCGCAGTTTCCGTAGGCTCGTAACCTCGCAGGTGCGTGCTTTTAGGAAATCCTATACACTACTGTTTATGCTCTAAAAACATTCTAAATGACTTGTTTTCGAGTAAATTATGGACGCTACCAACTCAGGACACTTGGAATACATTGGACGAGCAGTATGGAGGAATATTGACAAGTTTTTTGTGGACTTTTATGGACCTTTCTGCCTCGGGCGCCATAGACCTCCATTATTTGAATGTCAGCAGACAGCAAGAAGCCTCCCAGATCTCCAGATGCATTTGAGATATCAAAAAAGTACTCCAGATTGTTGTTCAGCATGGGGGTGAGTAGAAAATGAAGGCTAATCATGTTTTGGGTGTACTATTCCTTTCAGTTGTTTAAATGAACTGTCAGGTTTTCTTCAAAAATTGGTGTTTTGGCACAATGCTTCCCTTTTGTAGCCTCGTGAGACCATCCTGATCTCGCAAGCTTTCAAGGTTTCACTCGCAGATCAGTCTGGCTACTCTCCGTTAAAGAAAATTTGGAGCCGTTCCCCAAACGAACGTCCAATCAGCGTTGCCTTTGAGGCGGGTTGAGGTGTGACGCAACGAGAAGCGCGACCATTCAGTCTAAAGAACATGGCGGATTCAGCCAATGAAACTAGCGTTAGCATGGCTATCGAGCAAGTTTTATCGGAATTACAGAGTATTTCTTCACTGAAAGAAGAGCAAAAACTGCTCTGGAGGCTTTTCTCAGAGGAAAATATGTTTTTGCTCTTCTCCCGACTGGTTTCAGCAAGAAAAGCCTGGCTTGTGGTTGTGTTTTCGTCGTCGCTCTGTTAGTACGTCATATGCTTCGTTGATCTGATTGGTTTATTTGGCCCGTCTATCACCAACATAGGCCAATCAGCTAACCAGTATTTTTGCCCCTTCCCCATATGCGGAGCAAATCCATCTGGCGGAGTCAGGTTAACATAAAGCAGCAATATCGGTATTTGTCAATATTCAAAACTGCAATATCAATACTGTATTGAAAATATGTGCATTTTGCTGTGATTTGATGTGTTTACATGTATTTGTGTTTTTTTTCTAATACTGTACTGTTTGCACCCTGACTCCTTGGTTTGATGTGGTCTGTCTTGCTTCATGTGATGCAGCAGCAGATGTCTGTCAAATGAGACAGAATCTCCTCAGTGATCCAACAAAGGAATCCCAGCTGTCAGAAGCTGAGTTCGGATGACAAGTTTTAACTCATACAAACACAACAGCAGAGGTGTCCCTTTGAGCTTCAGTGTGACTGAGTCACTCAGAGAGCTGTCTTGTTAAAGACATATTGTTTGTTAGTTTGGCATTTTTTACCCTTTGTCAAGCACATAGGAAGGTCAATCCTATCTAAATATGATTATTATATTAATTTCAGTTAGGTCAGTCTAAACACTAAGAAATGATATTGGGCCTTTGTACTAATGTAGATGAAGGTCAACATATTTATTATGATTACTCTTTTTGTCACGGCTCAGAACAGAGTACCCAGTATTCAAAACAAGGCAGACAGTGGGATTACTCAAAAACTTCTACTGAAAATGTAGAATCTGCAGTTACAGCAGCTAGAGCTGTCATGATTTAATTCAAGGTCTGATCCAAAATGAAGAAGTCCAAACAGAGAGACACAGATGAAAAGTTTGACGGATTTTATTGAAGAAGTTAAGCTCGGTGCAAAGTTGCTCTGAACTGGAAGATGAGGGGAAGACAGACTATTAGTTCAGGCTCAGTGGGAAATTTGATTTCGTTGATTTGAAGCAGAGGATCTGGTTGTTGACTCAGAGAAGTCCAGAAAAGTGAAGGATCCTTGACTCCAATCTGTGTGTTGGTTTTCCAGAGTTTGTCTGACTCGGTGGAGGACGGAACAGGGTTTACCCAGAACTCGGATGATGTAGGGGAACGGAGACGCTGACTGCCACTCAGATTACCTGCTGTACTTGAACGGGTCGTGGTAAAGATGATTCCTTTGCTCAGAGAGTAATTTCAACGTCCTCAAAGGAGACTGGATCCAAACCTTCTGTTTGAATCCCTGGCTCAGTTTTTACTCAGTTGATCCCTCCTGAGAGAGGAGGTCTGAGAAGGTCCAGTTTGCATGATGACTTCCTGCCGAGAGGCAAAGACAAAAAGGTTAAACTCGGGGAGACAAGAACTCAGTCTTACTCAGAGAAAACTCAGTCCTACTCAGAGAAAACTCAGCTTGGCTAGAGTACCAAAAACTGGCAAACACTCTGGCGTCAAGGTAGTGGCAATCAGCAGCTTAAGAGCACTCCGTTAATGAGGTAACCGTCAGCAGGTGTGTAAGTAGGCGAACCGGAACCAGGCGCCTCCTGTTGGTGGAAGGGAGACAAACACAAAAAAAAAAAAAAAAAAGATAGGAGTCCTGACAAGAGCATCTAAGGGAGGAGCTTCTGCAGAAAGAAAACACAGGTTAGTGACCAGGAGGATTATGAACATGTGAGTCACTAACCTGGTTTTATAGTTCAGTCCTTACTCAGAAAATAAGGTTGATTCCAGTCAGACGGCTGACCTGACACTGAAGCCTTGACAACTGCCGAACTGGCAGGAGATTGGATCCAAAAAGAAGAAGGAAGGCAGGATAACCCAGAGGAAAAAGTAAAAGCCTGGTGCTCGGGATTCAGAACCAGAAGATCAACGATGACAGGAATCAGTTTAAGGTTAGGAAACAGATCAGAAGGGGGACAGGGAGCCTCAGAGGTTGAAAGGCACTGGCACTGATGACTGGTTAGAGGGATTTTTAAATAGAAGCTGAAGTAGGTGGATCAGATGAGCAGCAATAACCTAATGGGCAGAGCTTGGCAGAAGAATAAATGAGTAATTAAGCACGTAATGAGCGCCCCCATCATGACACTCTTATTTGAATTCAGGTTAGCTTTAGATTAATTCCTGAGTCTTGTCTAAATTTAAGTTAGCATTTTTTTCATGCCGTAAGAGTTATGATAATGTGTGACATGAAAGCTAAGCACCAAGAAGCCATGATCCAAATGTGCCCAGTTTTTTCAATTTACTTTAAATAAGGTTGCCTATTGGACCATAAGTTTCCTTATGAAACTAAAAGAAAATCACAATTTCTCTCTAAACACAGGATATAATAACATCAAATCATAAGAAAAAGTTTACCTAAATGAACAAGAAATGTAAGTCTATTATCAATGTCATCTGTCATCGTCATAAAGTACTAGAATATAATGCGACGTATGCAAATGCACAATATACAGGTCAGTAGCCAACAGCCTTTGGTTTAAATTGAGGTGACATCCTGACATGAACTTCACTTCTCTGTAAAGTCAGACTTTTTTCCTTTCAGCTAGAAGGACGATGAGGGTGTCCTCAGTGAGCAGTCCTTGGTCACATCCTCTCATGTTGCTCCTCATTTTCCTTTCAGGATATCTAAAGTTAGACAGCTGCCCTCCCTCCCTCCCTCCCTCCCTCTTGTCTGTGAGAGCTAGAGGGCGTGAGCTGCTGTCAGGTGGGTTTCCAAAAAAAAAGTCCTCGCTGTCAGACTTCCTTTTTTAGTCCTTCAAAGTAGGAAATTATCTGCTTCTTTTTTCGCAATATATGACTATTACAAGAAAACTGAAGCTGTTTCAGACCAGATCGGTTTCATTGCATTTATTTTTGCTTTCAGAGCCTCTATGATAAAAATGTACTTATTACACTGCAAAAAATGGAAATCTAAATAAGTCATTTTTTCTAAAACTAAGTACATTTGTTCTTGAATTGAGGAGGTAAGTGAGTCACTTTGCCAATGGAACAAGACAATTTACATTTAAAATAAGAAAAAGCAACTGCATTGTCTTATTTCAGGTGCATATTATCTAATAATCTTATTTTAAGAGTAAAAATACTCATTCCATTGGCAAATCGTTCCATATGCCTACTAAAATGAAGGGTAGATATGCTTGATTTAAGACATTTTTTCTTATTTCTAGACCATTTTTGCAATGCACAAGATGATAAAAGCCCCTGGCAAGGTCCAATGATTGTAAACATCCCAGGTATGATATAAATTAACCAATAATCTAGAGGTTAAACTGATAAATTATCAGGATGTCAGTTAGAGAAATGGTTTGCTGACAAAAGAGAAGAGAAAACAGAATCTTGTCACCTGAAAGCCCCTTTGAGAACAAACATCTGCAAGAAAAACTAATCTATGTGGTGTTACTGATAGCCAACAGCATTATACTTTCCTTGTTTCAACAGAGTAATGACTCAGAACGTCCCGTTCAGCTCTTCTCTTGAAACGGTGATTCTTGCCTTATTGAAGTTTGGATGTTGTTTCCTTCAGCGTGACAGTAGCTTCTGCTGTTTAACACGGTACCACACCTTAAACAGCAGAACAACAGCTTAATACCTCCTTGTCATGCTGTCCGACACCAACCACTTATTACCAAGAACATTTTCTATTATATCCTCTGACACATTAACAACCTCCTTTGTCAAAATGACCTGTTCTGGTTATAGACTGATAAACAATGCCTAAAAACTGTATCTGTATATATTAAATTTATCCTGCAGAGAGAACAAAGTAAAAGCAATAAAAATCTCTGTTTTGGCTTAAAAAGTACTAGCAAACTGTCGGCACAGCTTATGTATAATAGGAAGAGTTGTAACTTGAATCTGACTGATTCTGTGAGGAAAACCAAAAGGGATGATGACAAGAAAGCCTTCAGATTTTAAATACTTTGAGATCATCGAAGTAGGTAAGAGTTTGATTGCTGCAGAACTCCAAATTTTTCTGCTTGTTCTTGAAAGGAATTATTTTTAAAACAATAAAATTCAAACATCATGTATGTCAGGACTCCTGTCTTTGTGTTTGTGTTTCTGTGTTTGTCTCCCTTCATCCACCAGGAGGCGCCTGGTTCTGGTCCGCCTCCTCACACACCTGCTGATGGTTTCCTCGTTAAACGGGGTGTTCTTAAGCTGCTAACTGCCACTACCTCGACGCCATAGTGTTTGCCAGTTTTGGGTACTCTAGCCAAGCTGAGTTTTGCTGAGTCAAACTGAGTTTTTGTCAACCTGAGTTTAACTTTGTTTTTTTGTCTTGGCTTCTCGGCAGAAAGTCATCCTGCAAACTGGTTTTCTCTGACCTTCTCTCCCTGGAAGGATCAACTGAGCTTCAAACTGAGCTGGGGTTCAAACAGGAGGTTTGGATCCACTTTCCCCAAGAGATCGTTTGAGCTTCCCACTGAGAAAGGGATTATTCTCCGCTACGACCCGTTCAAGTAAAGCTGGAAATCTGAGTAGCAGTCAGTTTCTCCGTTCACCATCTAACTACCACATTCTGGGTAACCCTGTTCCACCCTCCAACGAATCAGACAAACACTGGAACCACGGCACACAGACAGGAGTCAAGGATTCAACAACTTCTCTGGAAACGTGAGTCGACAACCAAATCCTCTTTTCCAAGTTCACCAGTCAAATTCCCTCCTGAGCCTGAACTAACCACTGTGTCTTCCCCTCACTTTACAGTTCCGGTTGAGCAGTGTTCAGAGCAACACTTCTCCCTCTGTTTAACTTCTTCAATAAAACCCGTTAAACATTTTCCCTGGTCTCTCTGTTCGGTTTTCTGCATTTGGGTCTGAACTTTGTAACATCATGACAATGTATTTATGCTAATTTAGATTTCCTGCTTTTTGATGTAGTCTTTTATACAACTAATCAAATACCAACTCTGTTATATATCAGTCTAAACGGTTCAGGACACTGAATAGACTTGAAGGCAAAGAAGACAACTGCAGATGTTTGATAAAGCTTTCTTGAAAAAAGAAAAAAAAAACATGGTTGTCGGCATTTCTGTTTTATTAAACTATTAAGGGATGTGAGCAGACAGTATTCAAGCCATATTATAGCCAGTATTATAGCTATTATTAACAAAGAAGAGAGGGAAGAACAAAACAGCACCACAATCCGTTTGCAAAGCAATCAGTGCTGTGTGGATGTGTGATGGAAGTTCTGGCAATAATCTAAATGTAAGGATAAATGTGTCATTGGTCATTTAGGAAGCAGGCATTTTAACCCTTTTAAGCCCGATCCAAGAATAAAACAAAACAGAAAATTACTTTTTTTTTTTGTTTGAAGTCCTTATTTGGCCTTTAAACAAAATATGTAAAAAGAAAAAACAGAAATACATTTTTGATATTAATTAATAATCAAGATTATTTTTTGTGTAGTCTTCTGCCCTCTGTTATCAAGTATGTCCGATTGAGTATAATAGGATTTTGATAAAAGTTTTTTATCATTAAATTTAGCAAAAGGTGTCAGACGCAAAACATTTCAGAAACTGTATGTATCAAATATGATACATTTGGCATTACAGGGTTAAAACACATGTAGGCACCCCTACTAATGTGTCTTAGTGATACACCAGTAAGTTCTTTGGCAACAAGGTTCAGGTTTGAGTGAAGAATTTTATTCATAGTGGGAGCATAATAGGAATAATTCACTTTTCAATTTAGTTCAGTTTACTTCTACAGCTCTAATTCACAATACGTGTCATTTTAAGGCACTTTAAAGAGACAGCACAATCAGGTGGGTTAAAAGTTTCTGTCAAAAACAAATTAATTGCATCCAATCATTGACTTGCTGCTCCTGGATTAGCATTAGAGGTGGGTTGATCGATCCTAGGATCGATACTATCTATACCAACACTGGTATTGAGATTGAACAATATTTGTTTGACAAGATCGATACTTTTTATTCGCTCCCGCATGCACTAACTGCAGCAGAGTTACTAGTCTTCCTGTCTCTGTCACAGAGCTTTGCTGCTCCCCCCTCGACTGTCGTCATTGGCTTAGCACGCAGGCTCAGCCTGGCCCGCCCACCCAGCTCTCTCTCCACTCAACAGACAAACAACCGTGCTGCTGCTCCTCAGATACCGGAGCAGAAAAAAATGAAGAATAGGGAACGAAGAGCCATTTCGCTATATTTTACTACCATAAATGAAACAATGGCAAGCTGTATGATTTGTAGAAAGCTGGGTAAATGCAGCTGAAAGAAGTTTATATAAGCACATGAAAGAACATGAGCAAGAAGACATCGAGCTACGGAAATAGAAAGAAGAGACGAAACCTCGCTCACAGTCCCAACAGACCCTCAACCCTCAGACAGACGTTACTGACAGAGGCGTTTGTTTTTACTTTCCCTGTACTTACTTGGTATCATTCCCGGTATCGCCCACCTCTAGTTATCGTGCAGAAATAATCTTCACTTGCATTTTGTTATCAATTCTTCAGCAATCCTTCACACCAGGCATGCATGCAGTGATGGTGGAGAAAAAAAACTTCCTTTTAGCAGGAAGAAACCACCAGCAGAACCAGGCTCAGTGTATGCAGCAATCTGAAGAGGCTGACTGGGGTTCAAGGAGACAGAATTAGAGATGGAACACGAAGCAGAGAAACAATTCAGTTCAGTTTATTTCTATAGCGCCAATTCACAACATATGTCATCTCAAGGCACTTTACAGTTCCCCAGATCATGCAGTCAAATTGATACAAAGTTTTCTATCTAAGGAAAACCAGTTGATTGCATCGACTCATTGACTCAAATACAATCCCTCACACTAAGCATGCTTGTAGCGACAGTGGAGAGGAAAAACTCCCTTTTAACAGGAAGAAACCTCCAGCAGAACCAGGGACAGTGTGAGCGGCCATCTGCTGAGGCCGACTGGGGTTCAAGGAGACAGAAGCAGAGATACAAAAGGCAGCTGTAAAAGGCGGCCCCGTCCAGGAAACACACAGCCAGGCAGACGAGCTCCGAGCCAGCTCCCATGCCAGAGGATGAAGAGAGCACATCCACTCAGTCACGGTCAGAGAAACAGGACCACACTGGAAAACAGGCCGATCTCCAGCATCTATAAACAAGGGTGTTGATGGAAGCAGCACAGCTGATGTTTCTCTCCAGGATGGCGTCACAGCCAAACAGGAACAGACAAGGCAAAGCTACTCTGAGGAAAAGCAGAGAAAGCAGAACGTTTGAGATTGAACTAACAGATTCTGCAGGAGAATAGAGATAGAATGAAGCAGAATTATGAAATGGGGGTCCCTATGTCCTCCAAAAGTCTAAACCTATAGCAGCATAACTATAGAGATAGCTCAGGATAACCTGAGCCACTCTAACTACAAGGAATAAAAAGAACAAAAAAGTTTCAGTTAATGTTTTTTTTTTAGAACTGTTCAATAATAAAGAAATTTCTTTAAAAGTTAACACCCAACAAAATAATGCAAAAAGAAAATGTCCCTATTGCAGGATAAGACTGTCCTCTATTTTCAGTTAAAGGACACATAAAGACCTGGAACAACGCATGTCAAATCCGAAAGGAGAAAAAACCTCTTAGTTCCACCCTGCTGCCGTCTCACTATCGGCTCTGTCGCGCCGCACACCTGCTGTGATCCACACTAAGCGCCTCTCGCTCACCAAAACCACGCCCCCTATGGTCGGGCCTTCTGATACTAATCAACTTACAAAACATAATATTTTTTATTTTTTTATTCATTGATTCATTACAGAACGGTTTTCTGTTGTCTCTTTAAAAACGCTTGTAATTTGTCAATTCTTGGTGTGAAATTAAAGTAATTTCATTTAAAATATTTCCAGTATTAGTTTTTATATTGTTTGCAACCAGCAACGTTTCTCATTCATCTTCACCTCGTCGGTTGTGCTGTGCAGAACTGCTCAGCTGCTGTGCTCTGTTGATTTGCTGCGAGATGAGGATATAACATGATTTATGTTTAAAATGCTTTAAATAAGCCGTCCTTCAGCTTGATAATGCTTTGTTTGCTCTGCCGTAATATATGTGGTCATTTCAGGACTGTGGGTTTTGTTTCTCATGATTGTTTTGTTTTCCCTGTTTTCTCTAAAATGGTTTAACCTGAGGCTCCTCTTCACAGCATGAATAAGAATGAGGTTATTAATCTCCGCAGATGAATGTGGGCTGAAGTCATTTGGATGAGTGCCTTGCTTGGAGGTACACCAGCAGGAACCTCCATATTAAAACCATCAGTTAAAAGAACAAATTGACATTTGGCTTGGCAAACAACTACATCTACTTTTTTTCTATAGTATGCATACGAGTTTATAACCTTTCAGACAATAAAGTTTCCCTGCTTGTTTCTGCAGGCCTTTTTTTTTAGAAAGTAAAAGTACATATAGACGGCTTTTTAAATATGACAAGTTTAGTAGTTTGTCTGTGTTCAGTTTAGGCTCTTGGGAGAGTAGATAAAAGGAATATGTATCCACCTGAGGTAGGAATTTATGATAATATACAGTTTTTTCCCCCCATTTTAATTGTCTTTACAGGGCATCTCCTAATTAACACCCGTCTTCAGCATAATGAACAAACCGCTCTACATCCCAGAGTGACTCGGGGGAAGATTGTAGGGAAATATGCAGTCAGCTCATGTATTTCCTATTGTTTCATCTGCTGATTAAATAGACAACAACATAGAAGCAAGCAATATGTAGAAGCAGAAACCTTATTATGTTTAAAAGAAAAACAGATTTATATACCATATAACAGCAACAGCTTTAACAGCTATACTCAATTTGTAAAACCGTTGCCCTGCTGCGAGAGTCCTTGGTTCAATTCCCTGGGTTTTGCATGGTATGGAGTTCTATCCCTGCGGATATTCGTTCTCAGTTATAGTCTGAAAAAATGACTTTAAGATTATTTGGTCTATGTATCATATTTCCCTTTGGGTGTGAGTGTGTTGGCATGGCTGTGCGTTGGGTTTCCTCCTATGATAAATTTATTATGTTTTTTTTAAGCTCTTACATTGTTAGAAAACAATTTGTCCAAATAAAGCTTAAAACTCTTCGTTAGCAATGGACAATATATCATAAAACATTGCTGCATATAAAGTAATGAAACAAAGAGTCAATTATATAATAAAGTGAAATATTAATACAACCTGAGATATGTGTACTTTATAATCTAGGACATGGATCTTGCTCTTAAAGCTGCTCCGTTTGCATGACGTTTGTAATTGTGAACTTTTAGAATGTATACAAGTACTGGATATTATCTGTATCAGAGATGGTGGTGAATATTCTCGGTCATCCAGGTCATTGTCTATTCCCAGAAGACTCTGTCTATTCAGGCAGGCCAACAATTCCCTTTAAGGACCCCCCTTTCAGAGAAATAGGCAGGTACGGAGAATTGCAGGCTAACAAAAGAAGCTAAATAACCCCCATTCCAAAGGGGCAGACCTGTTCGTCCGTTACAATTTGCATGTTGTCTAAGCAAAAGCAATGCTTTATTGGACTACTGTATAAAGCCTCGAACAGTTATTGTTACTCTTATTCAGTCAGCATAATTTACTTTGTTTATATTGACTAATATACAGAATAATAAATGAAGGATCATTAAATCAACGTAAATAATTAACAGAGACACATTAATTATAGTATTTCATACTCAGTGTTGGGCACGTTACTTTGAAAAAGTAATTAGTTATAGTTACTAGTTACTTCTCCCAAAAAGTAACTGAGTTAGTAACTGAGTTGCTCCACAATAAAAGTAACTAGTTAGTAGTAAAAGTAACTATTGTGTTACTTTTGGAGTGTATGAAATTAATAACTGGGGATGTCTAATTCTGAAATCCTGTGTTTGGGTTGTTATAGATACTGCAACATGTAGCTACATCCATCCATCCATCCATCCATCCATCCATCCATCCATCCATCCATCCATCCATCCATCCATCCATCCATCCATCCATCCATCCATCCATCCATCCATCCATCCATCTCCCTTTCTCCATATAGGCTATCATTTGATCGTTCACGCTCTCCATAGTTCTCCTGTGGCGCGAGCACAGGGCGACTGTTGCGCGCCTTTAGCGAGCATGCGCGTTTCCAGAAGCTTGCGCGGTGAATCGTGCCGCCTGCGCTGTGCGGAGATGCAGGGGAAACCGTATCTGATGGGGAAAAGCAGCTCGACGTAACACCAGTATTTCCATCTGGAAATGGAACCTGGGAGCTGGCTCGGAGCTCGGAGGCTCGGAGGTCGTCTGCCTGGCTGTGTGTTTCCTGGACAGAGCCGCCTTTACAGCTGCTTTTTTATCTCTGCTTCTGTCTCCTTGAACCCCAGTCGGCCTCAGCAGATGGCCGCTCACACTGACCCTGGTTCTGCTGGAGGTTTCTTCCTGTTAAAAGGGAGTTTTTCCTCTCCACTGTCGCTACAAGCATGCTTAGTGTGAGGGATTGTATTTGAGTCAATGAGTCGATGCAATCAACTGGTTTTCCTTAGATAGAAAACTTTGTATTAATTTGACTGTATGATCTGGTTGAACTGTAAAGTGCCTTGGGATGACGTGTGTTGTGAATTTGGCGCTATATAAATAAACTGAATTGAATTGAAAGCGCTGTTTTGCCGCTGGAGTCCTCACTCTCCATCCTCCCCTCTCTCATGACGCGCGCACGAGTCCTATCATGAAAAAAGGTTAATTGTGCGACCTGAGTAACTTCCAGTAACGGGGTGTCGGCAATTGTAACTGCGTTATAGTTACAGTAAGAGTAATAATTTTGATTACTCGTTACTAAAAAAGGTAGCGACGTTAGTAACGCCGTTACTTTCAACGCCATCACTGTTCATACTTCATGGGTCTTAGGAGATGATCAGGGAATCAGGGACTGATGTTGCCGATTCAGAGTCTGCAGTTTTTTTGACCTACTGACTCAGGAGTTCATTGCGGTAAACATGCACTCTCAGCCAATCATATTTAGTCATTTCTCTCAAACTCATCCCCACTCACCTCTGTTTTGTCTGAACATGCCTCATTCTGAGGAAGTGGTGGATTTCATTGGGAAATCTGATCTAACAATGAGTTCAAACTTCTTAAAAAAAATTCTAATTGCCCTTCATATGAGTGGAAAAATACAACAAGATTACCAATTAAAATCTTTTTTTTTTTTACGTTTAACATAGGATATTTAGATATTATGTACTGGAAATAGCATAGTAAAGTTTTCTTATTTTAAATGTAAATGATCGTATTCTACACTGCAAAAAATGTAAATCTAAATAAGTAATTTGTTCTTAAAATAAGTGCGTTTTTTCTTGAATTGAGGAGGTAAGTGAGACACTTTGCCAATGGAACAAGACAATTTACATTTGAAACAAGAAAAAACTATTGCATTATCTTATTTCAAGTGCATATTATCTAATTATCTTATTTTAAAAGTAAAAATACTAATTTCATTGGCAAACTATCTTATTTACCTACTCAAATTAAGGGTAAATACACTTGATTTAAGACATTTTTACTTAATTTCAGATCGTTTTTGCAGTATATTTGTAAATTATCCTACTTAACAGCTTGAATCAAGGGAAGATACACTTATTTCAAGAAAAATGTACATACTGAGATTTAAATTTTTGCAGCGTTTCGAGTATAACACCAGTGACGTAGAGCAGTGTAGGTGAGGGAGTCCGTCTCCAGGCAACCATGAGAGCAGCTGAGGAGAACTTCAAAGGACAATTTAGTTGGCTTCAGTAGAAAGTGATTCGAAAATGTGTTTCACCTGCTCAGATGTTTATATTGTTAGTATTATCAAATAATAAAAATTTGATTAATTTTGTTAAATTTAATGAGAGTTGATGTAGACATTTATGAAAATACAGAATAGTTTGTGTCCCTTATTGTTTCAGAACAGGACGAAACATTTAACTGAAAAATAAAGGATGATTCTGTGTTTTGAGGGACAGGTGGAAACCTTGTTTTTTTTGGTCTGGTGTGTCTTTGCCGTGTGATGGACTGGCACCCTGACCCGTTCACCTTTTCCTTTGCTCAATAACTGCTACAGAAAGGTTGCAGCCTTGCAACCCTGCAAGCGCAAGCAGGTTAAGACAATGGATAGGAGGATAGGTTGATAATAATAACCTTCTGTGGGGGTGAAGAGTCTCAGGGGGTTTCAGAGCAGATTTCAATCTGCACCAAATCAATCTGGCTTCTTCTTGGTCTACTCATTTCTTTGACCTTAAGAATGTTATCCATTCCCAGTCAAACAGATTAAGCTGCTTGGTCACAGTAATGTTCCAATTCAAAATGTTTGATAGCCTCTGATTATCCTCCTCTGCTGATGACCAAAGAAAATGAATCCCATTGAGAACAGATTGAACAAGGCTGCGCCCAACACAACCAACCAGGGGTTAGATAAATGAACCAAGAATAAAACGTAGTAGCTCCACTTTTGATTCAGCTCGGCAGTTTTTGTGCATTCCAACCAATACATATAAAAATGTATTCCATTTGGGATATGTGAGCTGTATACATAAGCTGCATTAGCTGATTTTTACAGCTTGGATAGGTTCATGTGAGTTTAGTGCCTCTTTTCCTGTGAACGCTGAAAAGCCTTAGCTTTTAAAGAAGCTCAGTCTGTTTCTTCTTGTAGACAGCTTTAAAGTTGTGTGTCCATTCCCATCTGTTTTCTACAGAAGCCGAGAGTGGTCATACTCAAGTTTTTGTTTTTCCTTTGCCATCTATAGATAATGACATAACTATCTCGTTATCACTGTTAAATCGTTAATTGTTTTCTCGAGATAACACGATAATTATCTTGCTATCATGAGAAAACAGTTAAGATAACGATTGATTAACCTGTATGAGTAATGAATGAGGCTGGTCAACAGCCCTGGTTTCCCAGTCCATCCATGCCTGCTGTGCCCGTAGTTGTGCAAGTCTTGACTCATTTTGGTGGTTAATGCATCTTATACCTGTTACAGGCGTAACACCAGGGCTATTCAGAAAACACTCCGGTGCTAAGGCGCCTCTGGCATAGGTCTAATTGCTTATGAATCTGAAGTGGAAGCAAATAATGAAACCAACAACATTGTCTCTTTACCTAAAAGTTAAACACAGGAGTATGTAAATAATTACACTTAGGCAGCCATGACTTTTACTTATAAATCCTCTCCCGCTGTTGTGGTATTGAAGGATGTAATCAGTTTTAGCACAGAAAAATCATCTCGTCATGATGAGAAAACAGCTTTCGTTGTTATTAGATAATTAGAAAATTTACTCATTTTCTCAAGAAAAGCAGAGTGAAAAAGTATCGTAGGGGCACGACCGCTCTCGGATTCCATAGTTTCCCAGGCTGTCATTGAGGTATTCATACTCTTCCACTACTTCCACTCATTCTCCCATTATTGTAATAGTATTTGTCTACTCTCTATAATCACCAATCTACAATTACCTCCATTGCTTTGTTTGCTTTCAGGATGAAATGATTGTTTCAAAGCCATGCCACAAAGCGGTTCAAAATGGCTGCATAGTTGTCCAAGTCTTTCTGTAATTGACAGGAGTCTGTTTTGTAACATCTGAGATGTATAAAGTGAAAAGCAATGGTGAGAGTACAGTTCCCGGTGGTGTTGCTGTAGAGTTAACTACCTGGATAGCCAGACTGACTTAGCATAAGTCATTTAACTGCTTTACAATAACATATAAAGGTTGTTTTACCAGAATCGTCCCCGTATTTTTCCTACACCATATGTTGTTTTTCTTTGTTTGATTTTTCCTCAACCACAGAGGCAGATAAAGTTTATTTATAAAGCTTATTTCACAATTAGAAGTGTTGTGGATTAGAAAATAAAGAGAGTACTTTTTATGGCATAGAGGTAACACAAGCAATAACAGAATACAAGTAAACGGCGTGCTTTGGTGGCGCAGTGGTTAGCGCACACAACCTGTGTATGGAGGCCTTAGTCCTCGACGTTGGCGACCAGGGTTTGAATCTGCCTTGTGGTCCTTTACTGCATGTCTCTCCCCCTTTCTTATATCCCCTTTCCTGTCAGCCTACTGTCCATAAAAACGAGCCACTAGCAGTGATGGGAGTAACGGCGTTGAAAGTAACGGCGTTACTAACGCTGCTATCTTTTTTTAGTAACGAGTTATTAAAATGATTACTCTAACTGTAACTATAACGCAGTTACGATTGCAGACACCCCATTACTGCACGTTACTCAGGTCGCACAATTAACCTTTTTTCATGATAGGACTCGTGCGCGCATCATGAGAGAGGGGAGGATGGAGAGTGAGCAGGACTCCAGCAGCAAAACAGCGCTTTCCAGATGGAAATACCGGTGTTACGTCGAGCTGCGTTTCCCCATCAGATACTGTTTCCCCTGCATCTCCGTACAGCGCAGGCGGCACGATTCACCATGCAAGCGACAGGAAACGCGCATGCTCGCTAAAGGCGCGTATCGGCCGCCCTGTGCTCGTGCCACAGGGGAACTACGGAGAGCGTGAACGATCAAATGATAGCCTATATGGAGAAAGGGAGAAATATGGATGGATGAATGGATGGATGGATGGATGGATGGATGGATGGATGGAATAGATAGATATAGCTACATGTTGCAGTATCTATAAAAACCCAAACACAGGATTTCAGAATAGACATCCCCAGTTATTATTTTCATACACTTGCAAAAGTAACGCAATAGTTACTTTTACTAGTAACTAGTTACTTTTATTGTGGAGTAACTCAGTTACTAACTCAGTTGCTTTTTGGGAGAAGTAACTAGTAACTATAACTAATTACTTTTTTAAAGTAACGTGCCCAACACTGGCCACTAGTGCCGTAAAAACTCAAAAACAAAGAATACAAGTGAATCAATAAGACATTTATTAAAGATAAAATTACTTAAAAATTGATTGTAAAAGAACAACATCCAGGAAGCACCATAGCCTTTGGAAATAAAATGGCCTCCGACACAGGCTTTCAGAAAGGCACCTTTGTAATTTTTTGTTTGCCAGAGGAGAATTTAATAAGAAGAGAGCGCAGCATTGCTTGTTTATGATGTCTGGTTATTTTTCTCAGAAAAGATGCCAGATGTTTTATTTTTTCCTCATATGTTAAGTCCATTATATTACATCCATTATATTAACTTACAGTGTTTTAGTAATATTTGGGGTTTTAATCTCAAATATTTTACTTTCGAGAATGAAATTAAATTTGTAAGCCGTCAAAACTTCTCTGTAGATTTAAACTATTTAATTACATTTGCTTAAACTAAGAGAAGCCTTTTTATCTTTTCTGCAGTACTAAGTACCAGCACCTGTTATAAGTTGGATACATTTAGTCTTCCTGTAGTTATTTGATCAATGTCAACTTTACTCACAATAATTCATGTTAATTATTTGAAAATACTTAGATTTGAATTTGCCACCGGGGGTTAACGCAGTCTGTCTATTTATTTATCTATTTGATTTATTTTAGTAATAGTAATGCTTTTATCGTTGTTTACTTTCCAAAATATATTCCTATTTTTATGAACCTGTTCTGTTTTACTGTATTCTTCAATTTTTAGAAAGAAACAATTGTTCATTGCCCTGCCAAACATGATAAATAAATATATTACAACTCAGCCTGTTGTTCTCTGAGCTTTTTTGAGGAGTCCCCTTTGCCTTCATTGTGTTCTGCATTTAAGTCTTCTCTCCATCCTCGACACGAAGCACAGACTGCCATTAGGAAACAGCTTTACCTACTGCCTGTCAGCTGTAAAGTTTGTGATGAATCTCAGCTGTGATAAAAATGTCCTTCAAATGTCAGTTCAGTTTTTCATTATGGAACTAAAAATGTAAGCAATAAAAATGAAGAAAGACTTTATAAATATGTAAATAAAATAAAATGTCCCGTCAAGACCAGAAACTTTGATAAATAATTTAAATGTAATGAAGCAAAGTATTCAAAGGTTTTTTTTTTATATATTTTTATTCATGAATAAAATTAAATATAAATTAATTATGTTATATTTGATACTTTTGGTTCACTTCCAAATTCAGAGAAGCTATATGATTAGAATATGTCATAGAAAATATGTCATAATATGTAGTAATACATAACACTTAAGGTATCAGTACAGTATATGAAAACAAGGCCTGACATCAACAACCAGGTCAGCATTTGGAAGTGCTAAAGGGTTGATATGCATCTAAGCTTGCCTGCAAACTGCTTTCTTGTGGGGTTTTTTATGATCCGATCAAGACCTTAAACAGATTGGCTAATTAGACTGCAGCCTTGTAGTTTAAGGCGGGACATATAACTGTGTAATATCAAGAAAGTTACAGAGCAAGAGCAATAAGCTTAAGTCTTTGTGTGTTTTCATGGTGTATGCTGCTATTTCATTTCTTAAATATATTGTGGAGGATTTCGGCGCATTTTTTAAAAGACCCACCATCTCCACTTAAAAAAATAAAGCACAAGCACAACCCTGTACCCGCTCCTGAGAGGGGACACCTATTAAATGTGTGCGAGAGCATGCATGAGCCCATTTCTACTTTTAAACACTCCGTTTAAAAGTAGCTGTTCTCATAGCTCAAACAAGCTTACTGTGCTGGAACGTCTACCCTAACCGCTAAATCCCTCAATCACTATATGGAGCGGGGATTATATAGTGGACTCTATAGCAAACTCAGTTAACTGACCGTTTGGACAGACGATCACTACTTTTTGCTTTCCGTCGGTCATGTAACTCCTCCTCCACTGCACGGTGCCTGCGCCGTCTTTGTTATTAGTCTCTGCTGTCGGTTAGGGGCAGCTTATGGCAACTACGGGCCACTATGACATGCCTTGCGAGGAGAGTTCTTGCAGCAAAGCATTCTGGAATATATCTGCCTCTTCTGTGGCCTTATTTTTCTTCTCATACACTTCGTAGAAACTTTTTCTCTTACGACCCTCTGCCATTTTCAAAGAACCGCAGGGAGAAAGGTGAGCTTCAATGACTGTCTGAAACCATAACTTACTTAAGATATACACCTGAAAGTGCACAGAAAAAGATAGCTAACTTGGGATGAGCACGTAGGATGGCCTTATTAAACATATCACCAGAGTGATTGCCAATTAAGAGGTTCACTTATTTAGATGATCCACCCAAAAATAAAAGATAATCGTCTATACCTTTAAATGAAGAGTATATTTAACAGAAGGTATAGCACTTCTTACTGAGGGATATCAGCGCATTTTTGGAAGGAAATGCGTTTTGAAATAAATGTGATGCAATAAACAGCTTTTTTGTCATATTATGTCCATAGACACGCCTGGCAGGTTAAGCCTTTTGCACTACAACTTGACAATTCTTCAATTCTCTTTTAGATAAGTTTTTCTCTTTCACCAAAGCCAATCTCCACATATTGTTGAACCCCCCCCAATCAATGGACATTAGATATACGTGTAATGGATTAGGATGGACCCAAAGACAACCCGCAAACAGGTCAGTGAAAATTAAACAGTCTTTATTAAAGTGAGTGGGCGGGACAGACTCCCTGGACGTGCGGTCAGGTTCAGCGACTGGCAGCTCCTACAGACAGAGTGGTGGTTAGTGACCAGTGGAGGGAGACAGATGTGTGAGTAATGAACTTGGTCACTAACTTGGCCACGGGAAGGCTCGGTTGGGCATAGTCTGGTTACAGGAAAGGACAGAGTCCGTGCTGGGGTAATCCAAGGTTCTTTGTCCAGGTTCGGTCCGGGTCTTGAAGAGGGGGGGGTCCGTTCATCCAGCTGAGGTATCCAAGGGAGAATCCAGGGGAGGTTCCAAGTCCAGATCCAGTTCCAAAATCCAAAAAGCAATGACAGTTCAAAGGGCAGGCAATCTCCGTTACTCACAGGCAGGCTGGGTCAGAAACACGGGTAGACAGTCCAGATCACTGAGGCTGACGAGCATGGCTCAGGCGGGCAGACAAAAATCCAGAAAGGGGTCAGGCTGGCTCAAAAAACAGGGGCAAAAACAGGTCGAGGTTAAGACAGGCAGAGGGACGTACAGAATAGGCTGGAAGTTCTCACCGTTAGGCTAGAGACGTTCTGGCACTGGAGGCTGGAAGGACGGAGCCTTTAAGCAGGTGGGGTGGAGTAGAACAGGTGCGCTGATTGCAATTAGCACCTCCAGTGCCAGGAACGTTGCAATACGACTCTGTTTGATTAAAAAACAAGCCCATGAAAAGTGAGTCTAAGGTAGCATGTCACTTTTATTTGTGTTCATCAGTTATTGGAGGCGAGGGAGTAAACACTGATTAGTGATCAGATGGCATGGCCACAAGTAGAATACTCATTTATTTGATACGAAGAGGGACAAGAAGCTATAGACACACTTACCAAGGGAGTCATTTCTAGATGTTATCAATCCGTTGCACATTGTGATTTCCTGGCTTGCATACATCTATAGAAAACTTTTACCACCACCACTTACATTCATAACATCAGTGGTCAGTTTGTGACTGTTCAAAAAGTTGAAAAGTTAGAACAACAGCAAACCTCAGACTGATAAGTGTCGGCTTTGCAAAAATCTGCCCTACTACTTTATGATTGGCTACTGTCGGGATCCCCAAGTTTTTAGTGATTAAGAGCAGCCTCAAATACCTTAAATAAAATGACTAAATTTTATCTCATCAAAATTAACTATTTTTTCCTCTCAAATGTAGGTATCACTAGATGGGACATGATAGTTAACAAGTTAACTCTCTGTCTGAATCCACTTTTTAATTATCAAATTAATAAATAAAATTGAATATGGAAGAAAATGTATTGTTTTGTGTAGGTTTGTAGAGTGTAAAAGCATAGAAGGAACATTGCAAGTAAATAACAATAAGCAAAATTGTTTTGTTTGTGTAAAGGCCCATGGTTTCATAAATCTGGTTTCTTTCTTTTTTCATGTGTCATATAGATCCCATCCTCCTCTCTTTTCCTTCCTCCTTTCCATATAATCAAGTTGTACTTTAAACTCTCAGCGATAGCCAGTATCTGAACACCTATATAGATCATATAACACTTCCCTTTCTAAATAAGCTTAGGGCCTGAGAGGAGTAATTTGTAGGAATCATTTAAATTCTGTTATTTTCAGAAGTAACAAACTAAAGTATGCAGAAAAATTAGATGGAGGGCCATAAAACTTAGTGGTGTGCTCTCTGAGTTTCATTTCCCTTGGGACTCATCAGCTGCATGCTCTCCTTTCAATGGCTGAGATCCAAAGTGTTGCTGCATTCTTGTATCATCCTCGTAAACACAGTGTCATTGTATTCTTGGATTACTTGCTTTGCGAAGACAAAATACCTCTGATTGCTACTTGATCTGATGATATTTCTTTAACTTCATTACATATTATCATCTAGATATACACTCCAGCTGAACACATGCTAATAAACCCAGAAATGATATTTTGTGTCCTTGTCAAATTTAATTCTTCAGAAATTATGAACCTACATAATGTCTTAAAATAAAAACTATTTAAGAAATATCTATGTGAAAGCAATCTGGAAAAAGATTATTTTGACTGGTGCTTCACAAGTAGCAGTTGCAGATCTCAAAACAAATGTAAAGAAAATTTGATTAAATAATCATTTGATTATTTCTAACTAATTAGGACTTAACACTTGTTGCAACTGTCCCCAAATATGTCTGCTATGACAGAACAGAATGTTCTAACCAAGTAACTTTGAATTAAACTAAATTATTCAATCTACCTGAATTATAAATTCTTCATACAAATGGCCAGAGGATCATGACAAAAATACTTTCACACCTTAAAAGACAAAACAACAAACATCAATCCTCTCCCGCTAACTCCGTCAGGGTCAAGGTAGAGCAGGTGCCTATCTCCGGCAGCCAATGAGCGACAAATAGGAAACACACACACCTAAAGACAATTTAGGGATGCCAATTAACTTTGATGTTCAGCTGATCAGATCCAAACGGTTTCATCTTCGGCTTCGCTTGCTAAGTTTGCTTCCCTGCCTTGACTTGGCCTGTCAATGCTGACACCAGCTCCTGTTACCTCAGGGCGTAGCTTTGGTGCACCCAGAGTTCTCCTATACTTCTGTATTGCAGAGGAGCTGCTGCGCATGTACAACTTTTAGCTAGAGTTAATGGGCAAACATATTTGCGCCCTAGGGTGGAAATACGTTAACCTGACTCCGGCAGATGGATTTCCGTTGAAGTAATTTTGGGAAGGGGTGAAAATACTGGTTAGCTGATTGGCCTATGTTGGTGATAGACGGGCCAAATAAACCAATCAGATCAATGAAGCATATGACGTACTAACAGAGCGACGACGAAGAGGAGCCAATTGATAGATCAAACTCTTGCCGAAACCAGTCGGGAGAAGAGCAAAAACATCTTTTCCTCTGAGAAAAGCCTCCAGAGCAGTGTTTTGCTCTTCTTTCAGTGAAGAAATACTCTGTAATTCCGATAAAACTTGCTCGATAGCCACGCTAACGCTAGTTTCATCGGCTGAAGTTGCCATGTTCTTTAGACTGAACTGTCACGCTTCTCGTTGCGTCACACCTCAACCTGCCTCAAAGCCAACGCTGATTGGACGTTCGTTTGGTGAACGGCTCCAAATTTTCTAGACTGATCTGCGAGTGAAACCTTAAAAGCTCACGAGATCAGGATGGTCTCACGAGGCTAGAAATACATCACCAATCTGACGAAAAATGAAATGATGCTTTACTCATCATTAAAGATTAAATATTCATCTTGCACATCTAAAAAATATGTATAGGTAAATATATCAATATATTTAAAAATATCTTTTATAAATATAAATCGAAAATACATACATTTTATAATTTCATAAAAAAATTTCTAATGTCTTAATCAAGTTTATTGGGTTGGGGGCGCGGTGCCCTAGTGCCCTCAATTGGCCAGCCGCCACTGTTTAGCATCATAAATAGATCAGGATAATTATTTTGGATGAATTATGACATACAGTAGGTAGAGCCAGGGAGAAAAATCTGTACGGACTGAATTATTTCCTGCCGAATTGATATAAGGAAAAGAAAAACCAGAAAACCAAGTACAAACATTTCTTTAATATTTAGTAGAGGCCTCGTGGCTGTCTGTAAAGTTCCCAAACTCTTCAAAAAAGTTGAACAAATATTCATTCTGTTCACAGCTACATATGAAAATAAGGTTTTTCAGCTTCCCATCAGTTGTGACCATTTGTGACAAACCGCCGTAATAGTCTACAGTATGCAACAGTTCATTCATAAAATGGTAAAATCAGGGACATTTCAGCTTTAGCCAGGACCAGGTGATCCGAAATGGGGACTGTCCTTAGAATTCGGGACATCTGTTCATCATAGAAAAAGGTGACCGGAGTGGATGTACTCAGATGAATTTAACTAGGTAATTCTTTCTCATATATTTTTGCAAATTTGTAACTTGTATTCGTAAATTTTAAAATTGTATTCTTCACACATTGTGCTGACAACAAGGAATAAATATAGATCTTGTATTTATTCCCTTTTTATTGACTTCTTTAACTGTTGCATGCCATTGTTTTATCAGGAAAATTATATGTGATATAAAAGACAGATAGACTTTATTCCTAAACAAATAATTACTGTTATATATTTATTTAAAGAAATGTATTAAAAGCTTTCAAGAGTATCAAGGCTTAGCCATGGTTAAAGGTCTTCACTGAATAAAACCTTTGCTAAAAACCAATCTTAGGTCAGGTATTAAATTTAAGGAGGATTTCAGAGATCCCTTCAAGATGTGGTGATGTTTGATTTCTGACAACAGAAGACATCTTCTCTGCCTCTGGGGAAATTCCAGCACAGTTTTCAAACTCTTTTCATTATTTTAGTTATATCAGTGGGCATGATCTTAAACTCAGTTGATATTTCTTGAGCCAGTGATCTTGAGATCCAAAGAGAGATGTGGCTGCATGGTGTGTGTTGATCATATCTCCACATCTGCCTGCAGCACTTTTCCTATCCGTATAAATAGAGCATTGCTGAGTTTCTAATATTCTTTCAGCTATCTTGTCTACATTTCAAAGCTCCTACCTGGAGGCCTCCCTTATTCCTATCTATGCACACCACATCCTTTATATTCCTGTACCTCTTTGCTGTACACATCTACATATTGGAGACCAGAACATACTAAAATAATGTCAAAATGGGCTTTAAATCAATATAATGCTACTTTAGTTTAAATAATTTAGTGACCTAGCTTCGTTGAAAATTTCACAAAGGTAAAGAATTTAATTCAAAGTTACACAAAAGGAAAATATTCAGCCCAACTTCTTTATCTCAATACTTCTCTATAGACTACTGATAATAATTATGAACGGTAAGGATTATAAGAAAGAGTGGGCACTTGGAGCCAATGCTAAAATGATTATAACTAGAGTGTGATCTAAAATATATTTGTAGGAGACATATTTAAAGAACAATTTAATAAAACTTTACAAATTTACTTTTAAATGAATATGTTCATAATATAAATAAAGGAAATTCATGTCCACAAGAGTTTCTTGTTAAATCTCCAACCTGTTTGAGCTTCACACTGAGCAGGGGATTCATCTCCACAAGAATCAGTTCAAGTACCATTGGAAATCTAAGTGGCAGTCAGCTCCTCCGTTCCTCAAGGAAACACCTCAACCTTGGTAAACCCTGTCCGCCCTCCAACGAGCAACCTAAAAGGAAAAAATAATAGATAAAAGGACAACTAGAGTAAAATAAAGAGGATTTTCATCAACACAAAAAATATTAATATCATTGAATTAGCTTCTTTAATTGCCATTAAATTTTTATATTCATTAGAGGCATCACATCTGTTATTTTTGAGTGTAGAAGGTTAATGATAAATAACAGCGTACAGCATACCATGGTGGTGGCAGAAGTACCCAGGAGAGAACAAGATTGTCTCCACTTTGAGGCTGTGTCACAGATCAGACACGGAGACTGGTTGTAATGGGAAGGCATCTCAGACAGGCCCATGTCTTGGTCTGATCTGTGGAAAATCCCAGAAGCCAGGCTCAACTTCTGCCTATGACACACTTCCTTGTCAACAAAACCTCCACCAATGGCAGAGATGGCAAAAGTACTCACTTTCTGTACTTGAGTAAAAGTACAGATACTTGTGTTAAAAAATACTCTGGTAAAAGTGGAAGTACTGATTAAACTTCTTTACCCAAGTAAAAGTAACAAAGTACAGGCTTGTAAATTTACTTAAAGTATAAAAGTAAAAGTAGAAACCACTTTTTCATGCCGTTGCCTACATTTTAAATGGATGTCTGCCAATAGGACTAGATCTCCGTTGTGTTCATTTTCAATCATCTCGTCGTCCATGCTACTATGCTAACGCCACCGCCACCAAGCTGCAATGATTTGCCGCCAATGAATACCGCCGAATCTGTCGATTCATCTTGTAGTGGTGAGTCAAATGCAACGTAGATTCCCATCCAATTAGATTGAGTTTGGTATTGATGACGTGAAAAATAATAACGGTAACTCCATTGAAATGATTCAAAACTAAAGTAACGAGCCAATTTTTTAAAATGTAAGGAGTAGAAAGTACAGATATTTGTGTAAAAATGTAAGGAGTAGAAGTAAAAAGTTGCCATAAAAATAAGTAGTAAAGTAAAGTAAAAATATCAGAAAAATCTACTTGAGTACAGTAACAAAGTATTTGTACTTCGTTACTTCCCATCTCTGACCAATGGTAATGAATAACCTTGGCCTTAGATGATAAGTTGATGCTCAGTTCTTTAGCCTTAGTACTTTAAACTTTAAAACTTATTTCGGTATTACACCAAATGTTAAACCTATAAATAATATCTGTAGGCAACTTTATTGTCCTAATAAAACCCGAAAACTTGAATCATTCAGTTCAGATTCTGTTGGCTCACTTTCTCATTTAAAATGACCTTTGATATCTGTTCTTAAATTGCCTTCAGGAAGACTCGCCAAAGACAGCTTGGCATTCACCATTTTTAAAAGAATAACTGCTTTAATTTAGTTCAAGATATATTAATAGTTTACAACTGCTGTAGCCCTATATGTATCATTTTAAGTGTATGTGTAGAGTTTTGTTAAATTACTTTGTCCCCATCTACTCTTTTACCATTCTCTCTAGCTTCGCCTCTGGGGTCTGTAACTTCTTCAATGAATTCTAAGATTAGTTCCAACAAAAAGTAAGGCTGTATATCAATTGGGATATTTAATATTAAAGTGATCACATGCTGCTTGTCACAGTGGGGCTTTTTTACAGTTGACATGAGAGCATATTATCCCAATCTGTCATTTATTGGTTGGTGGTCACTTTTTTTTTTCCCTCCACAGTTGGTACTTAAATACGTTGTCTGTAAAAATTAAGTTAGAAATCTTTTTATTGTCTGAAGTGTCAGTAGATGTTTTTTTTTTAAACATCAGGCTGCTTATAACAGTTCGATTTTTTTAAGGAGATATGTAGAGTTGTCATAGTTGAGAATGGGGAATGCTGGGCTAGAATTTCAAAAGTGTAGTTGGTTTCTAGAACGGCTGAGCAAAAATTTCAGTAGGGTTTGGGTCACAATTCAAAATAGGGCTTTTTTTTTACCGTAGTTATTATTTTAAATAGGTAAAAAGAGTGCAGAAGTTTGTTATTTACTTTTAGTATTATTAGACATTTCGCCGTAAAACGTTGAGTCATAAATTGGATTAATTTATGTTTTACCTTACCCTCTATTTATGGTGTTTTGTTAAATATTTACCCTTTATATTTAAACAGCTCTTATTTTTATTTGTCCTAATTAAATGATATTAATAATTAATATTATTGTCTATTAAACTTTTTACTCTGGTTTTTGTCGCCTAAGAACCATTTTTTTTTTTTATCTACCATTGATGCTGCATGTTTTGGTACTCATTTGGCTTACAAGACACATTCTTATCTGCTTTAAAAAAAACCTCTCAAAACATGCAATTGAATGATCACTTTGGCACCAGGATTACAACAAAAGTAAACAAGAAGTATGCATTATGCTCCACGTGCACTTTCACCCACCATGAGCTTATGCAATGCTAAATGAGTGTATTTTACATTACATTTGCACATTGAACGTCAATTAAGTAACCATTACTCTGATTGTAGTTTTCCTATATTTCTAGGGTTAATTTGTTGAACATTGTGCGGAATCCATACTCAAAGCGTATGTAATACACACAAATAGGGAGTATAGTTAAAAAAATAAAATCTTGATTATGATACTCTGTGAATACATAAATCCAAGCAATTTTCCTTTATAGATTACATCAGCGTCTGAAAGTCAAAGGGCTCACGTACTGATCGACTCTCTGCACGCCCACATTCAGCCATAAATGGTTCATGCAAAGCATTGCATGAATGTTATTGTCCATTTAAATAAGCCAGCTGATCAATGTTACTTAATGGTTACCAATGGCAACTACACCCAAGACAATGGAAAACAAGTGCGTTTTAAACAAAGCTTTGATGAGGTTAGAGATTCAGATACATTACACACACATAACAAGCGAGTGGTTCTTGGTGTTAGGAATCCAGTTTGTGTGAGTTGTGATTTTGTGTGTTTTCCCTCTGCCACCAGGTGGCGCCTGAATCTCGTTGGCCCTCTCACACACCTGTGGATGGTTGCCTCATTACCGGAGGACTCTTAAACTGCTGACTGCCACTACCTCGAGGCCAGAGTGTTTGCCAGTTTTGGGTACTCTAGCCAAGCTGAGTTTTGCTGAGTCAAACTGAGTTTTTGTCAACCTGAGTCTTAACCTTGTTGTTTTTTTGTCCTTGCCTCTCGGCAGGAAGTCATCCTGCAAACTGGATGTTTTGGACCTTCTACCCTTGGAAGGATCATCAGAGCTTCAAACTGAGCTGTGAATTCAAACAGGAGGTTTGGATCTACTTTTCCCCAAAGGATTGTTTGAGCTTCACACTGAGCAGGGGATTCATCTCCACAAGAATCAGTTCAAGTAGCATTGGAAATCTAAGTGGCAGTCAGCTCCTCCGTTCCTCAAGGAAACCCCTCAACCTGAGTAAACCCTGTCCGCCCTCCAACGAGCAAGTCGATTACCGGAACAACCCACACTGACTGGATTCAGAGAAAGACACGTTTACTGGAAACGTGAGTCCTGTTGCCTTAATTCCCTTTTGCAAATCAAACCTCAAATTTCCCACTGAGCCTGAACTAACCACAGGAACTTCACCTTCACTTTTCAGTCGCGGTTCGCCAGTGTTCAGAGCAGCACTGGACCCATTTCTACCAGTTCTCAATAAACCTGTTAAACCTTTCCTTGGTCTCTCTGTTTGGTTTTCTGCATGTGGGTCAGATCTTAGAATAAAATAGTGACACTTGGAATTAGTGTGATAATTTGTAATATGTATATAAATCACTTTACTGTCCCAAAATGGGGACATTCACTCTCTGCATTTAACCCATCCCCTTGGGGGGCAGTGGGCTGCCATTTTGTGGTGCCCGGGGAGCAGTGTGGGGTTAGGGGCCTTGCTCAGGAGCCCAGAGTGCAGGCTGTGGAGATTGAATCGGGTACTTGCAACCTTCTCAGAGCACAAGAGCACTGCTCTCACTAGACCAACACACACACTAATTTAAGCTACTTATAAATGTTATTTGTGTAAAAGGTTGACTTGGTAGTGCCAGCATATTTCACACCATGAGTTGGATCTGATGAAGATGATCTACATTTAAAGTTTCAAATGAACTAAAAATAAAGTCTTAGAGAAATAATAAGGAATTCTGGCTTTAGTTCATCTCAGTCACTGTGAATGTCACCAGTTTCCCCTCTCAAGAAGAGGATACCAACATTCTGGTGGTATTTCAAAAGTATTTACTCTCTGTCATGCAACTTGCATGCTCAAAATAAATCTTTAGCAGAGCTAAAATTGTCTTCCTGGATTACATATTTCCAGTTCACTGCTCCCATGACCACAGCCGTTTCAAATGTTTAGTTTTATGATTTACCTTGATTTCTGACAGAAACTACAAGTTTTGGATTTTTCTTATCAAACATTGTAGCTTGTTCCATAAACCTGGACATTTTGGAAATCTCCCTATCAGTCTAACAGTTAATCAAGAGTTTAATTTTTTAAGATTGAGTTGTAGGAGAAGCACTTTGAGGTGAACATTAATTATAAATCTAGACACCTGAAGGTCAGGGTCTTGCTGCCTTGTGTTTATCGAATGAGCAGACTGCACCATATTAAATTAATTTGACCTTTCGCTTTGATGAAGGCATAAAGTGAGCTGAACTCTGAGTTTCTGAACTGTAAATGATTAATTGTCTGTGCTTAAAGTTTCTATTAGAGTCTGTTTTAAGCCTTTAGTTGCCACAGAGAAATTGGTTTCTGGTTGTGTTAGAAATACAAGTAAGGTATTTTTTATAACTGCAATTTGCAATCAAATGGCTACAGAGTTCTACAAATCTACGTGTAACTCTTTTTCACATTTCAGGATTTCACAACAAACTTGAATTTGTGTTTCTGGAGAAAAATGTTTTGAAGTACATCTTAGGTTTGCTTTGCTATGAACCATCATCTTATAATGACAGTATGCCTTGTTGGTATTCAGTGTCCTTGAATCTTTCTCCTATATCTTTGGCTATTATTGCCAAGTTTTGTCAATTTGTGATTTTTATTTGTCTCGTCAACAGTTCCAGTGTATTGTGGCCAGACTTTTAACTACTGTAATACATGAGCACACTTTATCTAAACCATTGGATTGTTACTCTGGCAGGTAGGTTAGTTGTTGGTAGAAGAAAAACATCCTTGTCAAAAGTCTTTTGCAGCCACTAACAGTTTTTCTCCAGGACAGGACTTCCCTGTAATTCAATTCAATTCAGTTTATTTATATAGCACCAATTCACAGCATATGTCATTTCAAGGCACTTCACAGTTCAACCAGATCATACAGTCAAATTGATTCAAAGTTTTCTATCTAAGAAAAAACTGTTGATTGCATTGACTCATTGACTCTTCCGCAATCCCCCTGTAAGTAACTCCATACCTCTCCTCATCACTTTTGACATGCTTCTCTGTCCTTAATGAGGTAAAAGACCCTACAGCATAATGTTGACAGGTCTACATGCAACCTTTTAGTACGATTGTAAAGGTAAGAGATAAAAGAATACTTTCCCTCTATAACCACTGTTAATATACAGCAATTCAAAATGTCCCCACTTTCCTAAATGGGTCCTTGGCTGGTCACCTTCAATTCCTTTTTAAACATCAATATTTCTACTAAAATATTCTTTCTGTCATGAGTTATGGACATTAAGATCTAAATAGTAGCATAATGTCTTGGTCTGACCCTGTAATCAACTGAAATGGTGGAGTCAGAGTAAAAAATTATGCAAGAGGGGGTCACTCCAGTGGCTGGAAGTTGGAGGGCATTTCTCTGGGAGTTGGAGGGAAGTGGGCTGCCATTCCGCTGGGGTTTGACTGGGAAGGGCCATTTTAAATGGCTGCTACTGTACTGTATGGCTGTATATATGTCTGATTTATTTGTGTTTAAACAAATAAAACATATTTTTTTAGGCAAGCTTATTTTCTTAATTTAATTTTAATTTTTGAAAAACAAACTTGACAATAAAAACACCCTAAAAGACCATTTAAAAACCTAGTAAAGGCATCATACTGTATTAACCAACATATTTGCAGGTCCTCCGGGCCCAAATGGCTTAAAGAGACATTAAAACAGTTAAACGGACATGTTATATTGTCTCCAAAAAGGCAACTACAATCTGTGCCTTGAGCCCCTCCCTGATATGTGCCAAGCTGCAAAAATATGGTTTTACAGCTTTTTAAATGCTATGCAGAAAGAGAGAAGAGAGGAAAAATTGGATATACACAGGAAATGCATGGTCAAAAATTCAACAGCTGAAAATGTGAAATATTATAATAGTGCTTGAATAAAAATTTGTGTAAAGCTGCATATGGAAACGTGTTCTCTATCTTCAACATAGTAATGAAATTTAAATAAATAAACGCAAAGTTTGGCACTTTTGGTTCTAGTTTGGGTTAAAAGTGCTGAATGGACAGTTTACATACAAAAAAGGGTCACAGTTTCATAATGTGTATCACTAGAGATCTGAAGTATTATAAAGTTGTTGTCCACTTCCCTCAGGGACTGGTTTCCTTTTGGGGTTTGGGCCCTTGGCTGTCTGTCCGAAGTTCCTCTCGTCTGCCCTTCTCTGGTGGGTGTGGCCATCCCTATGTTTGACCTCCTTGTGTCTCAGTGATCTGGATTGCCTTTGGTTATCTGGGGCATTTGATCACTGCTGTACTTTAAGAATTGGAAATGTCATGTAAGCTCTACAAAACATAATATCATGTTTATGTGTATACAAAATGACAATAAAGTTTGTCTAAGTTTAGGTTTATTGTTCCAGGGCCCTGATGGGCGAGTGTGGGGCCACCCACACCTCCTATTGAGCACATTTTCCTTCATTGTAAATCTTTCATCCACAAACACGTTCATGCATACATACCTCAAGACTTTGGTTTCAGGTGCTCACACATGCACACTAATACTAAATATTGAGCTCTAACTACAGATATACACAACCCTGAATGATAACATGGAATCACTGTAGAATATTCTAACTCTTGAAGATATTTTGATGTTTAGTTTGGCTGTCTTTTATTCGCTGTTGTTTTTTTCTCTGTTTTCTTTTCCCCTAATCTCATGCAGGTGCAGAAGCAGACTTTTATTAGCCATGGTATATATTCAGTCTTTTTTATTTTTGCAGTTTTGTTGTTTTGTTAGCCCCTTTCTCTAAATCTCTTTCCCAACCTCTATTCTTATCCTCTCTACCTTTCTCACCTCCCTTACCTTCTCTGTATCAATTGTGTACAGTTTAATTCCCTAAATCATCTTCAATAAAGTTTCATAATTACAAAGAGGAACCTTATGGCAACAACCATAATAGTCTGCTTGTGAAAGCAAATATGTGGGGCTATCATCTAGCCTCTAGGGGAAATTGTTTGGACATGAAGTATTATGCAATTAGCTACCCTTTTTTTTCTTCTCACATTCAGTACGTTGTTCTGAGAATAAAGCTTTAGAGAAAACCACGGCCGTCTAATACATACCACACATTTTAAATGTTATTTTGATTTTTTTTTTTATGCACTACTTTCTATTGGTTTTTCATATTAATTATTTGGTTAGTAAATTATTATAATAAAAAAGTTATTTGGTAGGACTTTGTGCCAGCATGTCCTTGTGTCTGAAGTAATAATGACCTATGAAACTGTCTCATCTTGGCCAAGACAATCTTAGTGATGAGATTTTACATTTCTGTGGGCCTTATTGAATGAATAAACAAATATAAGATCTATCAGTCTGTCTATGTATTGGTCCAGACTGTAATTTTCAAGTTCTTATTGCTTTAACATGAGGATCAGAGGCTGGGTTTAAAATCTTCAGAAATACATAGGACAAATAGGAAGTGTTGTGATTATTTTGTTGGGACTGGTTATATTCTCAGTGCAGTCTTTGCTTTAAAGGTAGATTAAAAGCAGTCTGATGTCAGATTGAGTTACAAATCATGAAGGCCATCAGGAGAAAGTGAATACAGGAGGAAGAAAAATGGTAGCTAGGGGGAGTGGAGGACAGTATTTATTTAGTATGTGTGTGGGTGTGTGTGTGTGTGTGTGTGGGAGGTAGAATTGTAGAGAGGAAATCATCAGTGTTTCAGTCTTTCCAGATTAAATATCCATCCACTATCTAACACAGAGCCTCTCTGAAGCGCCTTTAATTTTGGCAGCTTACATATACCACAAAATATGACCGACACAACGTATGCAAATTCAACCTATACTGCGCTGGTTATGAGAGACATTTATTTCAGTGTTTTAAACTAACACAAAATAACATCTCAACCTTCATAAAACAATTTTTTGTGATTATATGTTGATTATATGTTGACTTACAACTAGTTGAAGGACACCTCTGTCATGGCCCGAGGGGGCCTTTCAATTCTACTAAACAATAATAAGGAGGGTAACTGTTGGGTTCAAAAATGTAGGTTCATAAAAGAGAAACCGAGTCCACACAGAAGAGGGAGTTTTAACAGCTTCTGCAGAAGGAGAGAGTTACACCCAACTCACTACTCTCTGACGGACTTCCTCTGCAGAGCCTTTTTTCATTAGCAGATCATAACACATGGGGTGGGTTACAGAATAGTGTTCTTCTGACAAGGCAATTGATCAGGTCATAGGACAAAATGCTCCTCTGATTGAATCACAGAACAGAGTGGTCTTTTAAAAAATGTGATTAGCCTTGCACAAACATCAGTAATTTTCTACCACCATTGCATGACAGTTTGCAGTAAACATGTAAAGCATCTCATTTCGTCAGTGTTTTATATACACACACATTAACTTTATAATCATCATTGAATAAACCTAACAGTAACCCTGCAACAAAAAACAACTACAAATGTGCAGACTGCTTTATGGCATAAGTCACTTCCCCCTTTCCCAATTCATTAAAAAGATGCCACTAAGTTTTCCTGAAACTACATATCTGTGGAAGCTGTGAAGGGTTGTATTCAGGCAATGCATCACCTTTCTGCTGTGATCTATATGTGCGTTTACTACAAAATTAGCGAACCTAACACTATATCTGTCTCAAGGCTTTAAACTTGTCATCACATCACTCCTGATGAGTTGGGTTTGGTGGGGGTAGATTGAGGGGCCGGTGGCTGTGCAGGAATATGGTACAAATCCAAAGTTAAATGTTTCTTATTTGCAAAATCTTCATATGACAATGGTTCACCACTATTAGCCACTATTAGATTCATTACCTCTTCGCTGGAAACAGAAATGTTGTTCATTAAAACTGCAGGTCAGGTTTTTTACCATGTTATGGTAATGGGGTCTTCTTTCAGGGAAAACAATACAGCTTTTGTTCACTGGGGGAGCCAATAATCGACCAAATCCGAAAGCACTTTAATACTGCTTTAAAATAATATTAAAGAACATATATCTTCTTCGTATCATGGATACTGATAAAAAGTATATATAAATGTTCCTATTAGTGGTGAAAATACATCTTAACTGTCAGGTCTAAGCACCTAAAACATCATACATACCTACAGGGAAAGAAAGAAGGCACAGAGACAATTAATTTAGTTACTCATGAGGAGAGTAGGAAGAGACAGCAGAGTTTACAATCTCCACCCCACTCTCCAGTCTTCAGCTTTCTCCTTGCTATTTATTGAAGAAAAGGGGATGTCCCTAATTACACCAGCTGAGATTTAACTAAAAGGAAAGGGAAACAAAAGGATCTTACTTTAAACCTCAGCACATATGTTAAAACAAAGCATTTGGTCGTTTTACAATTGAATTGTTCCAAGAACACATGTTTCTTCTAAACATGTGATAGAGGATGTTCAGGCCTCCTTCACAACCTATCCGTTGCATGACCTTTATCTGGAACAATCTTAAGCAAGAGTTAATAAAAGATGAATCACACATTATACATCATAATAGTTCATTAGAACACAACCCATGAAACACAGAGTATAAATAAAATATTTCTAACATTAACATAAAAAAAACGCTATGAAGATTTGCTGCTGATCAGAGGTGCATGTTAGTCTCTATTTATTTATATTTTTATCTTATGAAGGTTTTTTCAGACTGTCCAATGGTAAGTAAACCCTCTTTCTATCTGTGATAAAGAGAGAAAGAAAATGCAAAATTTCAACAAAGAAAAATTATCATAACCATAAAGATTAAATAATCATTCACTCAAAAATAATAACAGCTTAAAAAAACGTAGCTATATCTATCTACACATGAAAAGAAAAACAAAAGTTTGGGATTTTGAAAAAAATATCCCTATTATGTTTCACTATAACTTTAGTAAAGAACTGATTATTTTTATGCTGTGCCTGAGACGTGTATGACAATAAAAGCCATGTATTTTCAGTGTGGTTGCTTCAGGCTGTTCATGAGCATGATGAAGATTTATCAATGCCTTTTAATGGCTGTAATTGAGTCTGGACATAAAAAGCTAACTGAACTATTTTAATAATGACAGTTATTTTAATGCAGGCCGCTGGAGGCTACTCAATGTTGTCCTTCAACTCTCCAGGAACCAACACAAACAATTGCAGACCTTTTTTATATTATAGTGAACAGTATGTAGGAAAGAAAATGTTTTTGAAGTTTTTATATATATAAAAAGGTTTTTTGAAATGGTAAATAGAAAAAAATCCCCCAGACTTTGTAATGATGCTAACTGGCCTTTCCCTGAACAGTGTTGCTCACCATCTTTAATGAGTCTGGGAGGGGAGGTGGGCGTTGAACAGACCGGCTGCTGCTGCTGCTGGACAAGGACAGTTATTTAACATAAATATCCTGCTAAACATTTATTATTGCTTAACTTCTGTTAACCCTCTGAGGGCTATTGTGTTGCCTGGTCTACTTTGTAAATATACATTTTCAGCTCTTGGAGCTTTCTGGCAGACATGTTCACAAGTCATTTTTTGCAAGTCCAAGTGAAGTCTCAAGTCTTGAGAGCTCAAGTCCAAGTCAAGTCTCAAGTCTATTTTAGTGCTTGCTTGTTTCTCCTTGTGTTTTCATCTCCTTCACTGAGACGGTATAGCTTAAAGGTCACTATTAAATCTATGGAATGATCATTATCTTAAACTGGTCAGCTACATCAGTGCTACATGACTGTTTGACAGCCCCTCTGCCGTTTTTTTTGTTTTTTTTTTACCTCTGCTGTGTGCAGGTAAGGTGAGCGGCAATCAGTCAAGTTAGTAAAACAAAAAATGCTTAAAAATAAATATATTGTTCACAAGTCAGAAATTGCGAGTCTCGGACGAGTCTGAAGTCCTTCAAATGCAAGTCTAAGTCGAGTCTGAAGTCATTAAATATGTGACTTAAGTGCGACTCGAGTACGAGTCACAAACTCGAGTCCCCACCTCTGCTTTCTGGATTAGTTGCTTGGCCTCTGTTTTACAGATGCTCTAATTAGTGTTACAGATAGGCTCATTACAAATGCTCGATTTAACCTGGTTTAATTTTTCTTAAAAAATAAAAATAAAACAAAGCAAAACATAAAAAAACCTCCGTCATTTTAATTTTAGGACATACAGCTATACCTGGCCAGCCGGAATCATCAATGATGTTATTCCGCTCCGACCTTGAGGAGGATTATCTAAGAACTTTTTGCCAGCTATTAGCTAGCCGTTACTCCACAGATTAATAATCTACCTGTAATTTGACCCCTACTCATGTGACTAATCTTTCTTGAAAAACTTGGTCACTGTATTGGAAGCCTTTCTTCAATCTCTCCTCCTTCTCTTTTCTTTCTGTTCTTTTCTGAAAACCAGACTTTTTTGGGGGCCCTTCATTCTTCAGTAGCTGAAGGTTTTTCTAAATTGTTGCTTTTTCACACATTTTTTTGTTCATTTGTTTTATTTGTTATCTTTGTATAAAATTATGTTTGTGTGGGACTATAGCCCTGGTACTAAACAGCCCTCCAGCAGTGAAAGCCGTTCCACATCAGGGAGAGGACGCACTCAACCTTGACACAGCTGATGTGTGGAAGATTCTGAGAAGAGTCAACCCAAGAAAGGCCCCAGGCCCCGGTGACATAGCTCGGTAGGTGTTCATGGAGTGTGCAGGTCAGCTGGCTGGTGTCCTCACAGACATTTTCAACACCTCGCTGGACCAATCCATTGTGCCAGCATGCTTTAAGTCTGCCTTCATCATTCCGGTTCCAAGTCTAAGTCAAAGCTCTTGTAAACTCCTGCTGACAGACTGGGAGGCCTGATGCACCAAGGCAGGACCAAACCATTTCCTGCTATTTCAAGGGGGATGAGAGGGAGGATGGTCAATATTTATTGTGAAATATGAAAAAACCTGGATGAAATTCTCTAGCTCCTCCTTTGTTCTTGTTATAATTATAAAACGCAATTGGGATAGTAGCACATTGGAAAAATTAGATTAGATTAGATGAGCTTTATTGATCTCACAGCGGAGAAATTCACTTGTCACATATTGGCATAGGAGTCAAAGAAGGTGCAAACAAGGAGGAAAAGGTGTGTTAAGAATAAACAATGAACAATATATATATACAAAAAGTAGAATTGTTAGAAATGATTCACACAAAACCTTATCAACTAAATATTTGAACAAGAAAATAACATTTACCAAAATAAAAATTGAACAGTAAAACATAGCAGTTGCGTGTAATTTCCTAAGTTACCATTTATTTCAGAGTTTTGGCCTGCATATCAGTTTAGCAGACTATCATTAATTAAAAGATACCCCCCCCATAAAATCCCAATATATATATTTGAGTACAAATATATATTTTGGAGTATGATTTCTTGTGCTTTAAACCAGTTTCCAATTTAATAATTTTCATGGAACAGATACACTAGGGGGAGTTCAGAGACCTTGATTATCTACAATACATTTGCTAAGGTACCTTGTCTGAATAGGTAGACTTCTAGAACAAGGCCAGAGTTGTGGTTCATTAGAGAGCACCTGGCTTGGATGGTTACAAAAGCATCCCAAAACAAATATAAGCTTATGAGGAGAGTATTCAAGTTAAGTTACAATGGCAGCAAGGCAGTAAATGATGCGTTGCGCTTGAGCATACTGATTCTCAGCATCACAGTCTGACTTTTTAAGATGGAGATGTCGCTATGCTGGAGGGGCTTCTGTAAAGCTTCCATTCTCACTCTTCTTTTATATTTCTGTCAAGGGATTTTGCCTTTATGAATGGCAGCTTGTTCTTGGTAGAGAGACATAAACACAGAATCTAATTTAGCAGTATGAGTCATATAAAAGTAATTATGAGGAGCAGAAGAGGAGACGAACACCGGATCACATATCTGGTCTTAAATTATATATTTTTTAAAACACTCACAAAAAAGACATAACTATATTCGCATTGCCTTGAGCTAAAGGAAAGTTTGTCTTGCCTATAATGATAAATGTATGGTAATTTTGTTTAAGTATATACATTTATGAAAGATGTTTGATAGTTTTTTCTCTCACAATTCTTTAAATATTATAAAATGGAAAAAACAACAACACATAAATCACTTCCAAACTATAGCCAGCTTTTTAGTTTTAGCAAAGAATTAAAAAAACTCTATTTTATTTGAATACTATTTTCTTTCTGATTGGTTGTGTGTTAAATTACATCTGCCACTGAACTCTAATACATTTTTTGGTTCATAAAGATCATTGTTTGTTTAATGCTACACTTTAAATACTGATAGTAAAACCTTCCCAAAAAGCAAAGCCCTAGAATCCAGCCATCACTTTGTGACCAGGATTGTTTTGGCTTTATGCATTTCAGAATCTAGTTCAACCGTTTGCCAAAAATATAGGTGAATGTGAACAACACCTATTGAAATGTTGAGAGATAGCATAAAATATTTTATTGGGTGCCAACTTTTCCTGCTGTCCTCATATCTCATGAAAGTATATGCAGTTTGTCTGCAACTGTCTATAAGACATTTTTAATTCAACCACTCAGCCATCCCAACCATAAATTGTCTTCTTTTTTAAAGTTTTAAAAGACTCACAGCAGCATTTAAAAAAGTAATTATAAAGAAATTTTTTAATATACACTTTTTCTTTAAATTAAATCTTATTATCAATGGCACGGTATCTACAGTGTTCCTACAGCATAAGGCAGGTTAAATTCAAGACTTTTTAAGACTTTTTAATGCCACTCGAAATAAAAATTTAAGACCAAATTCACAAGAAACACAAAAAAAAGACGCCTGCGACAACTTAACCCAAAGGTTTATTTTAACATAAACCACTGCACTAATGTTTCAAATTTTGAAAAGCTTCCCATACAGGAAGAAAGCTAAAAACACACAAATGACAGATATATTTTAACAATTATTTAACTGAATTCACAAACTTTGTTTTAGCAGAGAACAAAACAAATCAGTTTTAAAGCCACAACATAACCAGTGCTAAGTCTTTTTTGCAGCTATTTTTCTTTGTATGGTTTTCTTAGTATGTTTGATTTGGTGATAAGTGGAGGCGTTGCAGAGACAAGGGTGGAACAAAACGGAGAAATAACGGCTGTTTCTCTGTAACTTGATTTTGACGCTTTGTGTTTCGCGCTTCGCATGTGCGACTCCACTGCCTTAATTCCCATCGTTCTGAGCTTGAATCGCTTCTTGCACAAATTCCACTGAGCCTCATGTACAGGTGCTGGTCATAAAATTAGAATATCATGAAAAAGTAGATTGATTTCAGTAATTCCATTTAAAAAGTGAAACTTGTATATTATATTCATACATTACATACAAACTCATATATTTCAGATGTTTATTTTGTTTAATTTTGATGATTACAAATGACAACAAATGAAAATCTCAAATTCATCATATCAGAAAATTAGAATATTGTGAAAAGGTTCAAAATTGATGGCCCCTGGTGCCACACTCTAATCAGCTAATTAACTCAAACCACCTGCAAAAGCCTTTAAATGGTCTTTCAGTCTAGTTCTATAGGCTACACAATCATGGGGAAGACTGCTGACTTGACAGTTGTCCAAAAGACGACCATCGACACCTTGCACAAGGAGGGCAAGACACAAAAGGTCATCGCTAAAGAGGCTGGCTGTTCACAGAGCTCAGTGTCCAAGCACATTAATAGAGAGGCGAAGGGAAGGAAAAGATGTGGTCGAAAAAAGTGTACAAGCAAGAGAGATAACCGCACCCTGGAGAGGATTGTGAAACAAAACCCATTCAAAAATGTGGGGGAGATTCACAAAGAGTGGACTGCAGCTGGAGTGAGTGCTTCAAGAACCACCACACACAGACGTATGAAAGACATGGGTTTCTGCTGTCGCATTCCTTGTGTCAAGCCACTCTTGAACCACAGACAGCGTCAGAAGCGTCTTGCCTGGGCTAAAGAGAAACAGGACTGGACTGCTGGTGAGTGGTCCAAAGTCATGTTCTCTGATGAAAGTAAATTTTGCATTTCCTTTGGAAATCAAGGTCCCAGAGTCTGGAGGAAAAGAAGAGAGGCACTTCATCCACGTTGCTTGAAGTCCAGTGTAAAGTTTCCACAGTCAGTGATGGTTTGGGGTGCCATGTCATCTGCTGGTGTTGGTCCATTGTGTTTTCTGAGGTCCAGGGTCAACGCAGCCACATACCAGGAAGTTTTAGAGCACTTCATGCTTCCTGCAGCCGACCAACTTTTTGGAGATGCAGATTTCATTTTCCAACAGGACTTGGCACCTGCACACAGTGCCAAAGCTACCAGTACCTGGTTGAAGGACCATGGTATCCCTGTTCTTAATTGGCCAGCAAACTCTCCTGACCTTAACCCCATAGAAAATCTATGGGGTATTGTGAAGAAGAAGATGCAATACACCAGACCCAACAATTCAGAAGAGCTAAAAGCCACTATTAGAGCAACCTGGGCTATCATAACACCTGAGCAGTGCCACAGACTGATCGACTCCATGCCACGCCGCATTGCTGCAGTAATACAGGCCAAAGGAGGCCCAACTAAATACTGAGTGCTGTACATGCTCATACTTTTCATGTTCATACTTTTCAGTTGGCCAACATTTCTATAAATCCTTTGTTTTTATTGGTCTTCAGTAATATTCTAATTTTCTGATATGATGAATTTGAGATTTTCATTTGTTGTCATTTGTAATCATCAAAATTATTATTCGAATTATTATTCGATATTCTAATTTTATGACCAGCACCTGTAGTTTCATAGACAGAAATAACAAATAACCAAGTCAATGGCAAGTTCCAAAGACAAGACTATGGTCACCACAGTATCATCAATAGAATAAGACAAATTTGAAAAGCATTATTTAGTACATACATATTTATACTGCATAGAAACATTAATTGTTGTTTGCATAATTTAATGGAAAAGAAATATCACAAAAAAATTGACACAATCTGAACCTGCCAGAAAGTGCAGAAATGTATTTTCAACTCTTTGTTTGGTGTAAAATCAGTACAAACACCATCAGCACGTAGTAAGTCTGATAGCAGGGGATCCTGTGATGGTCTTTGTCCTACCTTTCTCTCAGCACCGCTGTGAATTCTCCCATGAAAGTGCAGCTGGACCCACAACAAGTACTATGACCTTTATCTTCACAGCACCAATTGTTTTTCACACGGCCTGACTTTGAAAAAGCTGGCCAACACAGGTGTCAGTGCCGCTATTTATGTTCCCAGTATGAGTCTAATTAAAGTTTAATTCAGAGCAAAGTGCTATTGTGTGATCCAGGTACAAATACCAGGTATTATTCATAAAGTCTCTGATAAAAGTGAACTACAAAAAAAAAGAAATGTTAGAGAAAGAAGATCTCTTTAGAAGTGCTGGAAACAGACAGAATACCTTTCAAGACCCTTCTTTTTCCAAACACCTTAAAGAAATTGGAGTTGTTTATTACGGTGAAGCTGTTTTTATGACAAACAATGACGTTACTATCTGAGCTCTGTGTTTTTGTTTTGTTTTTTTTTTTTTCAAAATAAAAGCTCCTGCTGAATGAATTTATGTCTTTCATGTTTACGGTGAATGGATCTTTTATCTAAGTCAGGCTTTATGCGTGTGCCGTTTAGGTTGAAATGTTATGGGAGCTGTTACAGCAAGCCTGCTGATAAACTGCACATTCTTTCTGGTGCCGTGCTCACCTTTATTCAGATGGAGCGTTTGAAGATTTAAAGCTGCAAAACATGCTGGTCAATAATACAAAATTGAGGACAGCTTTGATGTCAGAAATCAACTGAACTCTAAATTTAGATCCATGCCAAAACTTTACAATCATTTATGTACACATCATGAGTTTTTAAACATTGTTGAAAAACAAAAACAAAAGTACCCAACAGTAACAAAAGCACATCTCTGTTCTGTCTTTGGAAAATCTCTTAAATGTAGTGTGTGCGGTGTACCATATTGACATATAAGCAGCAGAAAGAAATTGTGATTTCTTTCCCCTCATGCATAGTTATGGCTAGCCTCATGAGACCATCCTGATCTCGCGAGCTTTCAAGGTTTCACTCGCAGATCAGTCTGGAGACTCTCCGTTAAAGAAAAGTTCAACAAACGAACGTCCAATCAGCGTTGGCTTTGAGGCGGGTTGAGGTGTGACGCAACGAGAAGCGCGACAGTTCAGTCTAAAGAACATGGTAGCTTCAGCCGATGAAACTAGCGTTAGCGTGGCTATCGAGCAAGTTTTATCGGAATTACAGAGTATTTTATCACTGAAAGAAGAGCAAAACACTGCTCTGGAGGCTTTTCTCAGAGGAAAAGATGTTTTTGCTCTTCTCCCGACTGGTTTCGGCAAGAGTTTGATCTATCAAGTGGCTTGTGGTTGTGTTTTCGTCGTCGCTCTGTTAGTACGTCATATGCTTCGTTAATCTGATTGGTTTATTTGGCCCGTCTATCACCAACATAGGCCAATCAGCTAACCAGTATTTTCACCCCTTCCCAAAATTACTTCAACGGAAGGTTTCCAGATGGATATGCGGAGCAAATCCACCTGGCGGAGTCAGGTTAAGTTATGACTACAGTGACAACAGAATTAATCTAGCCTTACTGTAAATCTTGTAATCCAGACGACAGACACATGTAGTTTGTTTAATCATGAGGGTTTTGAGGGTTAATCATGATATGAAAAAGAGGTCAAAGTATTGATCACAATAGAATGATAAAAAAATGGCATCACTTTTTAACATTAGGATTGATTTTTAAGCTATTGATCAAAAACATTTAAGTAATTATGACTTAGCTATTGAGTTAAACCAATACTGTTTTTACCTGAAGTTTTCTATTAAAGCTAAGTCTCTGATGTGCGTTATATGGGAGACGCCTAAAATATTAAATCATGTGCAATCATTAAATTACAGTGACACCAATGAGAAAGTATTTTTTTTCCCGACCCCATAGGGGAAATTCAATTTAATTCAGTTTATTTCTTTAGCGCCAATTCACAGCACGTCATCTCAACGCACTTTACAGTTCACCCAGATCATCCTGTCAAATTGATTCAAAGTTTTCTATCTAAGGAAAACCAGTTGTTTATAGCAATCTTTCTATTCTATATTCAATTATCTTCTTTAGGTTTTGAGAGTGATGCTGTTGGAATCTTGAAAAGCTTATGATGGAAAGAAGGAATAAACTCTCAATAGTTGCCAGTCTAACTCAGAGCATCAGAGATGTAAAAAAAATCCACTCACTCCTATGGGCAATTAAAAATTGCAGAAATTTATGAGCTTCATGCACCTTAGGTGACAATTCCAGACTCCTCCATGATTTCTAATTGGGAGAACTTGCAAAATAGGAGGGTGTTCAAATACTTATTCTCCTCCCTTTATAAGTCTAGATGTAGATTACTAAACCATTTTATGCACAGATGATGCCAGTTCAGTCAAATAACAACAGACACTTATGTTGTACTGTCTGTATAAAAACCTTAAAGCAACTCTACTAAATTCTGTCTTGCTAATTCAGTTCCTTATAAATACTCTAATAAAATGTGATTGAAATAGAAAACACTATTTAGTCTTAAATTGAAATAAATTAAGGGTCCAAAGATCCAACAATATGTGTTTACATGAGTATGTGTTCACAACACATGTTCATTGATTGTCTCTAAATTTTTCATTAAGTGTGGAAGTAAACTACTTGATTGGGACATGAGCTATTACTTGTTCTTGAAAAATAGCACCTTCAAGCTGAGAAAACCAATTTCCCAAGGTGCAAAACACAGGTAGGTGCCTAATAACTTGATGAAAAGAGCCTTAAAGCACCAAACGACCATATTTATTTATTATGGGCAATAATTTGGTGATATCTCACTGAAACCAAGAAAGCTGCAAGGATCTCAAGAAGGACATACTCAGAGGTATGATGTTATGAGACCTTGTGAAAAATGAAAATATCTGTTTATTGCTGTCAGTGAATAAAAGCTATGTCAGTAATTCAGGTGTGATGTAGCAATGTGGTTCTGTTCAGAGGTCAACATACAATCAGCATTAAAGGTATACTATGCAACCGGTGTTGATTTTCCAGCGAGGCTCCCCCCAGAGGGCGAAAGTAAAAGTGCACTGTCGTAAATATGCCCAGCTGTTCTCCTGGTTTCTCCGTCAAGCCAGCTTAGCAGACAGGCGAACGCAACGAATCACCATGTCTACTGCGGTAAGTGAATATTTTGTTCCAATTTTCGTGTTTGAAAATTCTCGCTGGTTCCGCCATGATAACTGCACAAATATCGCCACTGCGCTAGCAACGAGCATGCCTTTCACTGGGGGCGTGTAGCAGTTCTCGCCGTAAAGCAAGACCGACTCTCGCGATGCACGAGACTTCTGAGCCTGTGGGTGCGGGCCGAGGGCTCCTGCAATTACAAGTATGGTATTTCCCCTACAGACCACCGGGGCGGCCGAGAAAACCTTTGTTCGACCAAAAATGACTCATTTAATCATCCAAAACGTTATGGAACACATTAATTAACTGAAAAATGTTGCTTAGTATGCCTTTAATGTCTCATTAATTTAGGAGGTTTTTATGATTTTTTTTTTTACTTTTTTTCGTTATGGACTAAATATATGTAATGTATCTCAAGACTTTTTTTAAATGAGAATTTGACCGGTTCAAATATGTCTGATTTTCTGTTAAAAGACTCCTAGCATACTACAGAGAAACCATGCATAACTAAAGCCAACTTCAGGGTCCTGCCATCATTTCTGCTATATAATAAAGAAATCTCCTCCACAGAAATTTAAAAATGGTTTGCTGGCCAGGACCTAGTCTATTTTTTAAAGCCATACATTAACCATAATGTAAAGTCTTGGCTGTACCAGACACATCTCATTTTTTAAACTGTTCGAAATAAAAATCTGAATAAAATAAAAAAAATATTTGCACCTAATGTCCCAGACCAAATAAATGCAGTTCCCAAAATAATCACTGTTTATTGTTGTTGCTTCAGTGATATTTATTTATTTGTTCCCTGCATGGAGATTTTTTATTTATTTATTTATTTTTAAAGCAGCTCTTTCCAATTGCAGCTTCATAGTATCTGTAGGGCTGTAATTGAGACCTACTGAAGTAATTAGTCTGGCTTTTTAAATTTAAAGTTATCCAAAAAACCTAGAGCATGTCTACCATGTTGGATTAAAGAGGCAAAATTACCAAAAAATACATATATTATGAAATATATAAATATAAATATACCATGAAATAAATAAATTCAACATGGAGTGTACCAGTAAATGTCCCATTAAATAAATGTAGGATTTAGTCATGTAATCAAGCCAAGAAATGATTTAATATAACATTAAGTTATAAAAAATGCAATTAACTATTTAAATGCAACAATAAATAGTGAATTATGACTTTTAAATTACGACACTACGTCATCAAATGTCACGATTTAAAAATGCATACATCAGTATACCTGTTATTGTTCTACTAACTATTCATTTATCTAATTTACGCACACGGCACACTCATCAATTGTTTTAACTGTAAACTTCATCCATCCTGCTTAGTGGGAGGGATTCAGCCAGCTTCTATAGAGACTCTGTGTCCTTCGCACTGTGCAAGACATCACAACATCTTTAACATTTCCTATTGCTCTGATGTCAACATTTTTGCTGGAAGGTGTAGAAATAAATTTAACGACGCCTTTCAAGGTTTAACTATTTGCAGTTGGCAACTCTAGCCTCTATATCTCTGATTTTTTCTGAAATATTTCTAATAAATTCATTAGATGGTTTATTTTTCTTCTAAAAACAAGATTAGGGGAATCAAGTCTACACCGGAATAAGAAAAAAGGTGTCCTCACTAAGACTAAGAAGGTAGAGCACATCACCCCAGTTCTAAAGTCCTTCCACTGGCTCCCTGTATCTCAGAGAATAGACTTTAAAATACTTCTGTTAATTTACAAATCCCTGAATGGCTTAGCACCTAAATACATCACAGACTTGCTATCAGTGTATCAACCCTCCAGACTACTCAGGTCTTCTGGCTCCAGCCTGCTCTGCATACCTAGAACCAGAACTAAACATGGAGAAGCAGCATTTAGTTCCTATGCTCCACTTATCTGGAACAAACTTCCAGAAAACTGTAAAAGTGCAGAAAGCCTGAGTTCCTTTAAAGCTACAGTGTGTAATTTTTAGCGACATCTAACATCCAGACTGCAGACCGCAGCAACATGAACATCTCCCCCCCACCGCTTCTCCCCCCCAACAGTACGGCGAACGTTACGGGACAAAATGTCTTCCACGACGTTGCATCACCTACCTTCTCAAGTGATGAGGTTTGTTTACATAGATAATTTTACAGATAGTATTTCATTAGTCTGTGTGTTCAGTACCGTCTCACTTCATCTCTCTCAACTTGCCGTAGTTACTTTCGAGCATAATGGGCGATCTCGCAATCGCTAGTTTGTTGGCTCTGCGCTGCCGTAGCGCAAAGATGTCTGCCTCCATGGCTGCGAGACCCGCTCCTATGTAATTATAAATAACGAATTCTAAGGCAACGCAAATATTAAGGTTAAGAGGCTGAGCTCGTAGATGATGATAAATAACATAGTTATGTATAATATATTACATTTCTGACTGTATATCCCTGTAATTATTACACACTGTAGCTTTAAATCAAGACTAAAAACACATTTGTTTAGGATTGCCTTCGACTGTTCTAGTTAAACAGTTCAACTAAAACATATTTTCTTTAGTCCAACTGTTTTTAATATTCTTTTTTGTTTCTGCATTTTTTTATTTTATTTTATTTTTTTATTTTTTTTCCTACTTGCTTTGATTCTGTTTTATATTCCCGTATTTTAATCATGTAAAGCAATTTGCATTGTCTTTGTACTGAATTGTGCTATACAAATAAATTTGCCTTGCCTTGCCTAAAAATATAGTCTTACAAGTTTTGACAGGTCTGAAATGTATAATTATTTCTTCTGGTTAATATGCCTATGTAAAAACAGATTTTGCACCAATAGGAAGAGTATGTTTAGGTTATGTGAGAAGGGGGCTCAGGTGTGAAAGAGCTGGGTAATAGCTTCTTCTCTGCATTATATTTCTTAGATTAAAGCCAAAAAAAAACACTAAAAGAAGCAAAACAAGGGTGAAAACCGGTAAAGCTTTTAAGAATTGGAGCTGAGTTATAGAAGAAAAAAGGACTGAGAAGCCATGCAGAGGTTGATTCTTTTCTTCTAAACAGGTAAGTTTAATGTTTAATGCTAATGCTAATCTTTGGTGTAAAATTAATTATTGGTACGCAGCTAAAATAAAATAAATTGACAGTTCTTTAGGCATCTTCCAAAACATAGACAAGCTGGCCATTGTTTTATTTATTTACTTATTCATTTGTATTTAATAGTATCCTGCAGCTTGTCAATGACCAGAGGCTGTCAGTCTGGATTGACAGATGGAAGAAATGTTATCAAAAGGTGTCCCAAGTTGTTCTTGGTAGTCTGTAGTTCATCACATTCAAAACTCCTATTTTCTTTTAAATGCTGCTTCAAATTTATATTATGATGAAAGCAAAAAAGCTTAAATTTATTCAGCTATTCCCTTTACTTTCAGAGAGTGTCAGTGCTTCCTGTAAGGCAAAGAGAGAGAGATTAAGCATGAGATAAATAGATATGAATTGTCCTTTTCAATTAAGCTGCAACCTTGACAGCTGAAAGATTTTCACCCCGCTTCAAGCACAGCGTTAACAGCACAGTATCTGACAAGGACACTTGGCTATACAAACTTAAAACATCTGAGTGAATACGAATCTGCCTCACTTCAGCATCTGAAATGCATAATGATCTCAGAAATACTGAGTCATGCTTTAACGCTGTTCGGTGTTTGCTGACCTCCTGTCAGCCAAAGTGGTGCCCATGAAAAATGGAACAGCTAGAAACACATCAGGGGGTCAAAGGTTTGAATTGGATTGGGGCACTGAGCAGATGGTTGTCTGGATGTGTTGTAAGGTGGACATAAAGGGAGAAGACAACTGGGACATTTGAAATCTGGGAACAATGTCAATGAAGGGATTAAATCATGAGGGCTGTGATGTTCGGTTAGGAAGAGGTGAAAAACAGTTGTACAAGCTATGTTATTGCAATATGGTAAGCTGGACTCAAGCTGATTAACTTACAAAGCATGATAAAAGAGCAGCATAACTTTACTAGATGCAGCTAAGCCCTAAAAAACAACAGGAAACCAGTGACTGTTTCTGTCCAAATTAAACCCACATAGATTTGGAGTGCCAGCTACCTTTATTAAAGGCAAAGTCCGGTCATATTCAGAAATTAAAGCTCTGAAAGTACTTTAAATATGAAATTATAAAATGCTGTTCAATAAATGATAAGTGTTTTTAATTAAGAGTAATTTTCATTTGAATGTGCTTTACTGGTGACATCCATGTTTGTCAAAGATTAGCATTGTATTATATTGTCGACAATGCAGCAATCCCTCACACCAACCATATATGCAAAAACAATAGAAAGGATAAAAAAAAAACTCCCTGATAGATAGTTTCGATCAAACTGAAACACTTTTACCTATTTGAGATTGGACAATGCTTTTCTTCAATGCATGAATGAAAGGACAAAACAATATGAGATTAATAGGTGTTCTGTAATATTACTGGCAAGACTTTCAAATAACTTTGATTCCTTGTCTTGTCACAGTCTTGGTTTTGTTATGTTTATTTAGAGTATTCAGTCTTACTTTTCTCCTTGTTTTAGTGTCTAATTATTATTTTGTTGTTTTCTTGTTAGTTCCTGTCCTCCAGGTTTTCCATTTGTTGTCCTCTGCTGCCCTCTTGTGTCCTCTATTCCTAGCTCTGTTTTCTGCTCTGTCCCCCCTTGCTGTTTTCTCTTTTCTGCCAGCACCTGTTGCCAATTTCCTCGTCAGCTCTCTCTTTGTCTCTGTTCCCTTTAAAAGCCCTCCTTCTTCAGTTCTTGTTTGCTGGATCCTCGTCTTACTTCTCATCAAACCTCTGGTCAGTTCTCTGTCCTTCCTTCCTTGTCTCTTCCTGGTTCTTAGTTTTTGCTTTTTCCCTGATGACTCTTAGATTCTGGTTCTTAGGATATTTTTGTTGGATTTTTGACTCCTGTCTTGTGAGGTATTTTGTTGGATTTTTGACTCCTGCCTCAGAGCCTGTTTACCTATTAAATCACTTTATTAATCTCAACCTACTCATCTCTGCTTTTGGGTCCTCTAACCAAAACCACCAAATCGTGACATGTCTACGGTTGGGGAAAGGGCAGCTAATAATTCAACAGAGCCCATTCATCTGAAGCAAAATCTAGACTGATTATATGATAAAAAATAACAATCAGAAGTTACGCTGCAGGGTATCATAACTTAACAAGGCAAAAGTCAGAATGATGCAAGTAGTTCAATTTGAATCAGTAAGATTCTTCAAACTGATTGGCTACATGCCTCCCATATCAAGATTTCAGCCAATTAGAGCAGCAGTAGCAGCAGGGACTTGTTTCACGGATTTAACTGATAGTCTTACCAAATCCGGTCTGGATGAACTTGCATACATCTTTCCATCAACAAAAGCAGAAAACACATTATTTTGCCTGTTTTTTTTAAAAACAGAAATAGAAGCTATTCCAGCTGAAACTGGTGCAGACATGTTTAATTTTCTTCAGCAATCTGTCTCTGGTTGACATCATACATTTCACTGCATTTGATTGGTCCAAAACATCTCTACTTTTGGGAGTTTGGGATTTCTCGTGACACACTGAGCCTGGTTCTGCTGGAGGTTTCTTCCTGTTAATAGGGAGTTTTTCCTCTCCACTGTCGCTACAAGCATGCTTAGTGTGAAGGATTGTATTTGAGTCAATGAGTCAATGCAATCAACTGGGTTCCTTAGATAGAAAACTTTATATCAATTTGACTAGATGATCTGGTTGAACTGTAAAGTGCCTTGAGATGACATGTGTTGTGAATTTGGCACTATATAAATAAACTGAATTGAATTGAATTCATCATGCTTTCTAGAATAATCACAACCGTACATGTTAGCATTTACTCAACCATGTCCTCTTGTCTTGTAATTGTGCTGTACATTTTTACATAGATAAATACATTTATTCCCACTAAATGTATCCATTTATATTCAAAATGTAGAACAAAACAGAACTAGGGTAATTTTTCTTGTTTTTGTGCACAATCTTGCAAATTAGCCTAAAACTACTTCTGGTAATCCCAGACTCAGTGGCACCATTATATGACCTAATCCATCTGTCATTGAGACCTCAAAGTGGCTCAATGACAGTGGTGGATGACAAGCTTGAATTGTAAGTCATGATGAATCAAATATTGCACAAGGCATCAAATTCATAAAGTCAAATCATGTCTATTATTTTAGGGCGGTTTGCTTTTAAGATTTACCCTATTACCTTTTTTGTAGTATATTGATTAAATGGAACCTAGAGAGTAGTTCAACTGAAGAAATTGATTGCTCTCCTACATCCACCTGCAAAACAGCCAATCAGCTTTGAACCACACCTTCACGAAAGCAGATCAGCATCCGAAGTTCATCTTATGCTACGTTCACACGCAACAGGAGCAGCAAAATCGCGTCTGCTGCTTCCTTTTTGCTGCTTGTACCAGTTAATTCTGACGCACGGCTGAAGCAGCTTTGCTGCTCTGGCTGCGCGGTGCAAACGTGTGTCTGACGCACTTTGGGCGGAGCTTCACTATCCTTTCTCTGCCTTGCAGCTTTAATTGCTGTGATCAGTGGGAATAAAGTAGTTTTAATATGTTTTTAAGTGAGAAAATCCACCTGAAAACTTAATCAGTGCAGTCAGTTCATCCAGATTACCATCCTGCCTTCCAATATTATTTCTGTCGGAGCCGCTCAGACCCCCACATACCAGCGGTGCATCTGTCAGTAGGAATCCCTTCAACAGCAGCCTCTGGCCAGGTCGTCTCCTCGCGGTTCACCGCGGCAGCTGGTAGGTGTTTTTCATTGAAATAATCTAAACTGCAGGCAGCAGGATAATAAAAGCGAACATATTCTGCCGGCAGATTTCTGCATTTTAAGTTAATTTATGCGTCAATAAAGTGTTTCAGAGGAGTGATCACAGCGCTCTGTGTCATCAGCGATGTGTCTGTCTCGCTGCCAGCTCCCAGATCAGCTTCTCTGATTGGTTGGCGCGGCGCGTCGAGCATCAAAAGTAAAATTTTTCCATCTCGAGCAGCAGCGCGTTTGCGGCGCATCAGATGCTTAAACATGCCCGCTACTTCAGCTGCTCAGACGCGCTGCGCCTGCTGCTCAAAACGCGCTGCGGGACCTTTTGCTGCACCTTGACGCGCGTCAACCATTGACTTTGCATGTAAACTCGCTGCTTCTGCCGCGCCTGCTGCGTCCGGTGTGAACGCAGCATTAAAAGGCATCCGATCTGCAACTTGTCTGCTGCCTGGTGTGCAGGCGATGGTTGCGCTGTGTGACTTTACTCAGATAACCCCAGTGGCACGGGAAGGGGGGTGCTGCGGGGACTGCAGCCTCACTCGTCATAGGATCAGCCCCCCATGGTGGGGGGCTGTGGAGTAATATAAAATTTTACTTAAAAACATGAAATTATTTATGTATATGTATGTATGTATGTATACTGTGTTTGATATGGGATTAAAATGATGGGCTGTGTATAAGATATAAACTAATGATTCATTATTTTAATATTTCATAAAAAACTAGGCTACTCCCCCGGAAGCTTCCGCCACCTCACATTCGTTTAGGCATGGCTAGCAATAGGCAGCAGAAACGTATTTTTGACTATTTCGAGGTAAGAAATGGTTTTAATTCCCCTATAATGCTGCCGAGCATTTATTTAGCGTCATTTATTTCTTATTTATTTCTATATGCTGTGCCTATTTGTCGTAGTCCTGTGGCTGAAGAAGTCTACGCTAGAATAAGGCTGCATATCACTAAATATTATGTCTGTATTAAGCTAATTAGTGATAAAATATGAAATTAGTTTGTTTTTTTTTGTGTGTTTTTTGTTTCAGATATGAAATCATTCCCCATATCCATAGTCGAATGGACTTTCAAGATGTTCAATGCTCAGTTTAGGCGATATTTAGGCCATGTTTCATTCAAGTATTCCTGATCCTGTTGATTGGGAGCTGTTGTTTGTTTTAAATTATTAAAAGAGAAGAAATGAAGTTTAAAATGTTCATGCTTTGTTCCGATTTATTTTAAATGGCAGTTCTTGGCGACAAATGTAGGCCTACAATATTATGTTAAAAACATCAGCCACAGCCCTCACCATAATGACGTCATGAGTTTTCCAACCCAACCATCAGCCCCCCTCGCTTGAAAGAGCTTCCAGCGCGCCTGCATAACCCCGTTTCAACCCACCTCCATCCTCTCCTCCACCATCGTAGCTAAAACTTCGTTAGTTTCATTACTTTATATTATCAGTGCTTTTGTCCAATTTTAAAATCGAAATTTTATTTTGCTTTTTTAATAAGTATTTTGATTATCTACAAATGATTTCTGCTGTTTACAACTGGACTGACCCACTGATTGTGGGTCTCTTCCTGTTCTTGCAGAACTTCTGCTGCAATGACACTTATAGCCACCTTCTCCCTATCCTCCCTTCCTTTCCAATCCATTACAAACATCTTTTGGAGCTGAGATACTTAGAATTTAGAAAGCATTATCAACCCTGACATTAAATAAGCAAGAGTTGGAGGACATGGGGACTGAATCAAACAGATGCTTTCCATTATGTTGTCACTTTTACTTTATTTTCTCTGCTTTTGTACAACCCCCCTTATTTGCTAAAAGGACGGAAAACCCTGAACACTTCAGCTTCACTGCAACATAAATTTTGAATCTGTGAAAGTAGATTAGAATTTAAAACCATTAGACATTAGACAGACTCCCTGTATAAAAAAATCTAAGCTTTTCCCTTAAGGTTTTGGGTAAGTCTGCTCTGAATTAGTTTGTAAAAGACTAGAAAGCTATTAAAAATATTCTTAAAAAAAAAAACATAAATGTTTTGATAGAGTAATGACCCTCCCATGAAAATCAGCATCGTAAATCACACATTTTGTATCTAACTGCTAGTTGCCGAATTTTGGAAAACAACCACAGGTGTTAAAACACGACAGACATAAACTATGAAACTCATGACAAATTTTAGTGTAAAGGACAAATAAAAAAAGCAACAAATCTTGTTCTCTGTCTTTTTGAAATATCTGCTCCATTTTAAGCTCAGAGAAGCTTGTATCTTTCAGTTCTCATCCATCACATCATGTTCTCCAAATGTCGTCTTCTGTGTTCTCTGCTGGTTTCCTCCTCCACACCTCCCTCTGTGGCTTTCCTCACAAAGAATATGTCTGATATTCTCCTTTCTATTCTAATGTATCATCGTTTCTAATCCAGATTCATTTTTTTGAGGTGTATCATTTCTAATAATAACCATATTTTATATAGTTTTTTCCTGTAAACTAATCCTAATTTGAAAGAATGTTAGTACACATAATCTATTAACATATAACCTGATATAATGATTCACTGAATCATAACGGATCAGAGCAGACTAAACTTTTTCCCCAAACATTTCACACTTTCAAGACAAAGTCAATACATGCCCAGTAGCTTCAGCCAAAAGCAAAAAACCTTTCCTTTAACAGCATTTCTGGACTTTCAAAGAAAAAAAACGGCAAAAACTGCTTAGTATGATGGCCGAGGATTTTGAACATATTTGGACTTAAATGTAATAAAAACAGTAAAAACTATTAACACTGAAGGATTCATCTCATTTAACTCTACAGAGTCTCTGGTAAAAAAAAAAAAAAAAAAAAACTTTTAACCTCTGATTATTAACTATAACACAGGCTTAATCTCAGAGAAAGTGTGCAGTAAGATAAGTAAAAGCAAATATCTTATTTCAGTAAAGCTTTTGTCATGGTCATATAAGACCGGTTCTTCCAGGATATTTGTGGACATCGTTTTAGAAATACAAATAAGAGTTTAAGTCACAAAATGAATTAAAAAACTAAATTGTTGAGCTACTTCTTGGCATTCAATGATCATAATTGTCACGTCTTGGTTGAGGTTTGGAGGACCCAAATGCAGAGACAGAGAGGCTGAGGTGAATACTTGTAGTTTTAATGAAAAATGGTTAACAAAGGCAGTCCAAAAATCCAACTAAAAATGTAACAGACCAGAACCATGGAGACATCAAGGGAAAACACGTACAAGGAGCCAGGGTGAGACGAGGTGGGACGACAGCGATGACTGGACCAGCAACAACAGAGGAACCAACAAAGAGTGAGAGCAGAGGGAGAGCAGAAATAGCTGACAGAGACAAAGGGAGGGCTAACGAGCTGACAAGGAGCAGGTGTGAGAGGAGACAACGAGGGAGCCAAGGGGAAAGGTGTCATGATGGGTTCACAAGAGAGACCCAAGTATGCAGAACCCACGAGAAGGAGACTGGTTGAAAGGTTAACAAAGGTTTATTGTTTCACAAGAACATGGAAATAACACTGGTACTGGTTCAGGCCTGGGGGGCTGGTTCACTGGAATCTGCGTGGGAGACAGTTCAGTTAGCGTTGCATCAGAAGAGTTTGACTTTGAGAGTCTCAGGTTTGTACCTTGAGGGTTCTTGGTTAAAGCTTTGGGAGGAGAACTGTTGGGTCCAGAGATTGTTCAGCAGAGTCCATTAGCTGCTTCAGCGTCTTACTTCTAGAGAGAGGGCAGACCTTGGTTTTGAGTTTCCAGCTCTTGGTCCAGAGCTGCATGGAAATCCAGAGAGGAGTCTTCAGGTTTGGCTCAGAGGGCAGACTCGGCAGGTTAAGCTCTTCCAGAGCTTCACAGGAGAAAAACAGGTTTCCTGAAAGTAGAGACAAAAAGGGTTAGAATCCAGTCTGGATTCAAAGTCAACAAAGTACTCAGAAGGATCTTGGCTTAGGTGCTAACCAAACTGGATTTAACACTGCGGCATTAAGACAAGGTCTGAAGACAGCTTATATAGTGTGGACCCTCTGATGAAGGAATGAGCCTCAGCTGTGCAGGAGGCTCGGCTCCGGAGGATCCACGGCGGACTCTGCTGGAGGAAGGTGGTACTACTCCAGCTCTCAACAAAAGGAACACACACACACACACACACACACACAAGAGGGCAACAGAGGACAAGAGAAAAACATGAGAACTAACAAATCTAGAAATTACAACAAAATAGGAATTTAACCAATAAAACTAGAAAACAAGGAGCAAAGTAAAGCACAACATAACCAAAACCATGACGATAATTAACTAATTAATTTTAAAATGCAACCATACATCACTACACAATCTCTGGGTTTAATTAATCATTTTATGTTTAATTGTTATGGATTAAAAATACCTCAGTGATAAATATTTTTCACATGAATTATAAGAAAAAGCTTTAAAAACTAATAGCATCTATTTCAGTTTTTTTATTGGAAATTTACTGTTGAAAATCAAAATCTGACATTTTATATCATGACTTATTGTCTGTTGGTGGAGTAGACTAACAAGTAGCTGTCAAAATCAAGATGGCATAATATTCTGGGGTGTGATGAAAAAATGCTTTTGTATTTTGAAGAGGCTGGGATAAAACTGGTCACTGCAGGCCAAGACCGGTCTGGAGCCCTCCATTGTAAAGCCATATATTTATAACAAACAAACAAAAGAAAAGAGAAAAGAAAAGTACTATCACTGCAAACAGCCCATGCAATTGAATTATTTACCATCCAGTAGAGGATGGAGTTTTATTGTTCTTGAATTCAAGTACGTCGTAACTCTTCTTTATCTGAAATTGTGGACAGATTTATGTAGCCATATATGTAAAAAGGCACTCTAGAAGTCAATGTCCTAAAATAAAAACAGTAATGCTAGAACTGATTGCTCCGTCTGTCTTTCTTCGGTTTTAACTTGTTATTTTCATGAGTGTTTCACTTCGAAGATGCTTCACCCAGAGCAAACAAAAAGTGGTAAAGACAGCGACAAGATGGTGCGGGTAACTCACGACTCTATTTTCTCTTCAAATTAGATTTCATTATAATGTGTTTTTGCGGTAAGAGGACATTTTCTCTTCAAAACACCAGATGGTACAGCTCCTCCAGTTTATTTGCCTGTTGCAAGTTTACAGGTTATTGCATCTCATAAAATGGATTTCACTGATCAAACCTTTTGACTCTCAACCACTTGTGTACGTGCCTTGAACATTTAAGCTGATTGATATATACTTCAGGGGAAATTGAGCAGCAAGTGGACTTTAAAGACTCATTAAGGGGGTGTGACGAAAATTAAATAAATAAAGAAGCAGAAAAAGACGTCTGGCATCTAGTTCAATTTAGGCCTCATTCTCCTGGTAATTTAATTAGTTAGAAAGAGCCAAAATACAATTATATAGAACAGACATTTCTGGTGATCAAAAAGAAGAAATGCCCACTTTAATTTACAAGAGAGAAAAAGAAAACATCTTGACATTTCAAGACTTGTTGGAATTATTATTATTAGGGAGAGCAAATACACATTTAACGTTTTTGAAAATGTTAATTTCAATACATCTGAACTATAATTCAACTTTTGCTGTAAAGAAAAATAAAAAGGCTTCTTCTGAGCCCTCGAGCTCAGATTTAACAGTATTCTATAGCATAAAATGCACACCCACTGCTGAATGGGTTAAAGCACAATAATTAAAATATTAGGGTTTCACAATTAAATGTAAACTAAATCTGTGAGAGATGCTGCGGTGCGACCTTAGACAGGTCAGTCACGCACACAGACCTATGATGTGGCTGAATTATAGTGTTGGGCACGTTACTTTGAAAAAGTAATTAGTTATAGTTACTAGTTACTTCTCCCAAAAAGTAACTGAGTTAGTAACTGAGTTACTCCACAATAAAAGTAACTAGTTAGTAGTAAAAGTAACTATTGCGTTTCTTTTGCAAGTGTATGAAATTAATAACTGGGGATGTCTAATTCTGAAATCCTGTGTTTGGGTTGTTATAGATACTTCAACATGTAGCTATATCTATCTATCTATTCCATCCATCCATCCATCCATCTATCCATCATCCATCCATCCATCCATCCATCCATCCATCATCCATCCATCCATCAATCCATCATCCATCCATCCATCATCCATCCATCATCCATCCATCATCCATCCATCATCCATCCATCCATCCATCCATCCATCAATCCATCATCCATCCATCCATCATCCATCCATCATCCATCCATCCATCCATCCATCATCCATCCATCATCCATCCATCCATCCATCATCCATCCATCCATCATCCATCCATCCATCAATCCATCATCCATCCATCCATCATCCATCCATCATCCATCCATCCATCATCCATCCATCCATCATCCATCCATCCATCAATCCATCATCCATCCATCCATCATCCATCCATCCATCAATCCATCATCCATCATCCATCCATCCATCATCCATCCATCCATCCATCCATCCATCCATCCATCAATCCATCATCCATCCATCCATCATCCATCCATCATCCATCCATCATCCATCCATCCATCATCCATCCATCCATCATCCATCCATCCATCATCCATCCATCCATCCATCCATCATCCATCCATCCATCATCCATCCATCCATCATCCATCCATCTAGGGCTGCAACTAACGATTATTTTGAAAAATCGATGAATCGGCCGATTATTTTTTCGATTAATCGATGAATCGGACACAAAATATTTTTTTTATATTAACCTCTTTATTCCAAAATAAACATTTTAGACAGAACAAACAAGCACACAAGTACATGTTTCTCATTAACTGCACTGGTGCAATATGAAAAATAAATGTTTGTTTTAAAACTACGCAAACTTACATGAGAAATGTAGCTGTACATCCACAAAATATAGGGTACTTTGTTTCATAAAGCGCAAAAAAAGACATTTTTGTTTTTTAAAGCCCCTAAGGGGTTCAAACAATAGGCCCCCCCCATTTCAACAAATGAGGTTTTTTTAGACTAGAAGAGTTCTGCCTTTTAAGACAGGAAAGTATAGCAGTTAAAGTTGCTACTAGAGAAAATACTGAACCATAGAGATAAAAATAGCCCTGTGATTCAAATTATAAATTGTATTTGGAATAAAAATGAGAGAACTAGGGGTGCTAAAAAACACATCCTCCAAAGACAGATATTTACATTTAATTAATTGACATATTACTGATCTTGCTGGATTTTATTCTGCTTTACTTCCATAAATTGCAGGATCTTCTTTACTTTATCTTTGCCAGAAGATTTAAACTTTAAAAGCCTTGCCCTCATAATTTGCAATTTAATTTATTTATAAAGAAAATATAAACGCTGCTTAAGCTAATTCAAATGAAATTAAAAGTAAAATAAGTAGCCAACCTTATCACTGTCTGTAACCTACTAACACGGTAAGGAAAGCATCAGATGAGCTACCTGAGAAACTAACGTAACGTTTCCCCACTTTAAAACCAAACAAACATGGCCGCTCATCCTGCTGATCAGCTCTCTTCACTGCCATCGAAGGCTCCAACCTGTTTTCTTTTCAGGTGCTGCGTCATAACAGTGGTGCTTCCGTGCCATGTTCATTTGTTTTTACAAAAGTCGCATGTTACGACTTTTTTCACTTTACAAAGCGCAGGCTGTTTTAATTATTGTGATCAATTTGTGCCATCAATCCCGGGGCATGCGCGCTTCATTTGCAGTCTGGACGCTGAGGGTAAACTCCTCACTAAAATCCTGCGGCTCGGACTGCAGCGCTGAGAGGGATTCCTGTGGGAGAGGGAGAAAGGCGTTGGGATGGGGGAGGCGCCCCACGGCAGCAGCTGCCGCTGGAGGACAAGAGTAGGAACGATACATGCTTTCACGTAAGAGTCTCCAAAAGCCGCCAGTGACACCGTAAAAAGTCGCCAGATTTGTCGCTAGTCGCTTTTTTTTTTAAAATAGTCGCTGGAGGGGTCTGAAAAGTCGCTGAGTTGGCAACACTGCAACTGCGGCGCTGACTCGCTCCGCCATATTTCTTTTGCTTCCCCGGGATGACGGCGGCGGCGGATGACGCATTAATCGCGCGACACAACTAATCGATGATTAAATTCGTTGCCAACGCTTTTAAAAGTCGATTTTTATCGATTTTATCGATTCGTTGTTGCAGCCCTACATCCATCCATCAATCCATCATCCATCCATCCATCATCCATCCATCCATCCATCCATCATCCATCCATCCATCCATCCATCCATCCATCCATCCATCCATCCATCAATCCATCCATAGTTCTCCCTTTCTCCATATAGGCTAATGATCGTTCACACTCTCCATAGTTCCCCTGTGGCGCGAGCACAGGGCGGCTGATACACGCCTTTAGCGAGCATGCGCGTTTCCTGACGCTTGCGCGGTGAATCGTGCCGCCTGCGCTGTGCGGAGATGCAGGGGAAACCGTATCTGATGGGGAAACGCAGCTCGACGTAACACCGCTATTTCCATCTGGAAAGCGCTGTTTTGCCGCTGGAGTCCTCCTCACTCTCCATCCTCCCCTCTCTCATGATGCGCGCACGAGTCCTATCATGAAAAAAGGTTAATTGTGCGACCTGAGTAATGTGCAGTAATGGGGTGTCGGCAATTGTAACTGCGTTATAGTTACAGTAAGAGTAATCATTTTGATTGTTACTAAAAAAAGGTAGCGGCGTTAGTAATGCCGTTACTTTCAACGCCGTTACTCCCATCACTGCTGAATTAGAAGATTTACACCAAGAACGGCTGTCCAAAATTTGTATGTTTTTCTCATCTTTTATAAAAATCATTGTTTAATTATAAGAACAAAAACAATTGTAAAAACAGATCTGAATCAGGCTAGTACCTTTTTTGCACTTTATTGATTTATCAAATAATAATTATGAGAGAAAGAAGCCTAAAAAGTGGAAAACACTAAAAAAGACTATGGGCTGGATTTCTCAAGATCCAATTCTGCGTGCAGTAATTTGCGCTCTGGAATTTTGCGCGAGGGGCTGAACCATGGTTTGCGGGCAATTTAACAAGAGTGATAGCGTAACTGGTGGCAGGTGCAAAACTGTTGGAGACGCCCTATTTAAATGATGGTTTTGCGTGTTTTGTGGTTTGCGGCAAAGTAGCTTGTAGTTTCTACAAACTAGTGCATTAAGAAATTTAAATCTTACAGTGACCCCCACAAAAAAAAAAAAAAAAAAAAAAATATATATATATATATATATATATATATATATAAAGAAAAAACTTTGGCAACCTTTATTCCCTAAGGTGGTACTGTATGTGGCTGAATTTCTACTTCACTGCAGTAAAAAAAAAACAAAAAAAACCAGGTGTTTTCTATTGGCCTGTAGAAAAATGCACATACCAAATGGCTCACAAGAAGTGACTGTGGATGAGATTACTGCGCGTACGCATCCCCGCAGCATTGGCATGTTGCTCCACAGGCGCAGGGGGGAGGTCTGGTTTCTCTGTTAGGGCGTCAGGGCGACATGGCATTTAGAACGTCAGACAGCACTTCTGAAAAACTAGATTGGGAGATCCAATGTTGCAAGGAGTTTTGTGACATCTGGTATTGCGTGGGTCCTCCTTGTGGCTGGCTCCAAATCCATTCGGAGTTCCCCCAACAGCTCCAAAATGGCAATGCTGGATAAACTATATGCTTTGATGATCATTTCCTCGTTCAATCCAAAAATATTCACACGGAGTGAAAAAATGCGTTCTCTGCGTCTCCTTGCTTCATTTCAATGTCTCCTTCTTGCGACAATAACCGCTGCCATGTGTGCGCAATTACGCATACAGACCATTTGCACCTTCTTTTGAAACATGTATAGAGTCAGATACCGTTAGCAAAATTGCTTTCAGGTTTAATAACTCACTTTGCGAGTGCTAAATTAATATATTTACATGTTCTCCTCCCATAAGACGCACTTTTGCGTGTAAACGCCCCATATTGCATATTCATTGCAGAAAAAGTACTAAATGGATAAGAGGCGCTATTTAGCAAAGACCAAATCCTTTTAGCACGCTGTTGATAGATCAGTTTGTACATTTTTTAACGTGTGCAGTGAAATAGCTCACGTTTTTATACACGCAAACCTTTGATAGATCCGGCCCTATGATTATTAATATTATTTATTTTTTTAACATTGTCCTGTCGGGTGATGTGGCAATAAGAATAATTGCCTCGTTGCCAAAATGAGCCCAACAGATTTTACTTTCACAAGTGGAGCAGTACGGCTATCATCATAGTGTTCCGCTTGATTTATGCATATGAATAGCTTTATTATAATTATGCAGGAAAAATAGAAAAAAAGGAGAAAATATGAAGGAAAGAGGAGATAAAAGGGAGAAAACGATAAAACATCTTCTGTCTGCTTTATCACCTGCAGAGATGTAAAAACCTAACCCAACCAACGGATATAGTAAAAGAGATACAATAAAGTAACATCTTTATACTATCAGTGAAGTATAAGTAGTATTATTTAATCTGACATGTATACTGTGGTAGCTGAAGATCAGAATATGGGCTTTCTGTATGGAAGTGAATCTCTAAGTACCTGGAACCAAGCACCTGTAGTTGTTTGTGACAGTGCACTTATGCATGTAAAATTTATCCAAAGAAAAAATGCTCAATAGTGGTTGTAATAAAGTCTATTCAAAGGATGTCCAAATGGTAACTACTTAGCTTGACATCTAACAGTGCAGAATAATTTACCCAGCGAATTTTAAAGCAAGTGTCCTGAAAAAGACGTAAAGATGTGGGTTGATATTTTAAGGAAAGTAGACTTTGTTTCTGTTATGTTTAGCTCAGATCTTCCATCTTTTTGCTTCAAGTTTCCCTTTAAACAATTTATCTCTCGGTTTTCCCTTTCTATCCTTATCCCATCTTCTGAAAGCCGCCTTCCTCACTATCTTTTTATCTTGCCAATGTTTATTCAGGAAAACTGTTTAGTTTAGCTGCCAAGCTTTCTCCTTCAATAAAAGTTCTCGCTCGTATCAATTCCAGCATTGTCCTCATCTTTTATGGATGTTTCTTTCTATGCATTTGCTTCTTTCAGGTGTTCAGAGTTATTGTTTCTCTGATAGAGAGAGAGGTTCAACTCTGCTGAAAGGACAAAGAGCAAGATAGAGAAACATGATCAGGATCTGCCAAGAAAGAACCAGGAGCTTAACGATAAAGAGTCTTAATTCCAGATAAGACATCACTGTTCTTCCATTTAACTTTCAGAATAACAAAATAAGCAGCAAACAAATAATTTGCAGAAAAGAATCTGCTGGTGGTTAAAAATGTATTATTTTGAGCTTTAAATTGTCCATCCATTTTCTCTCACGCTTATCCCAAGCGGGGTCGCAAAAGATGCGGGTCCCGCAGGACACGCTGCAGCTGGTTTTTGTGGAAGAGTGGACAACTTGAACTTTTTATAGGCATTTGACTATTTCCAGCTGTCTATGGGCGAGAGGGGGGGGTCCACCCTGGACAGGTCGCCAGTCCAGACAAACAGGACAAACAACCATTCACGCACCTAAGAAAAATTTAGAGAATCCAAACAATCTAACAGTCATGGTTTTGGACTGTAGGAGGAAGCCGGAGTACCCGGAGAGAACCCACGCATGCACAGGGAGAACATGCAAACTTCATGCAGAAAAACTGCAGGCCGGGAATCGAACCCATAACCTTTTTGCTCCAAAGGAAAAGTGCTACCCACTGCTCCACTGAGCAACCTCACTTCACATTGTTTTGAGCTTTAATATGTTAAAAGTAGGAGGCTCTTTAGAGTAATTAGGGAAACATTCTGGTACAATCACACAGTAGGGGTTCTTTATTTATTTTCTTTTTTTTTTTTTTTGTACAATCCATATTTCTTGTCCGTGGCTAATTTAGTATTCAGAAACTTATAACTTCAGCTTTAACTATCATTGGACTCTACGCTGTTTCATGGCCTGCTTTTCAATTTATAGGAAATGTCCTCCAACATCTTCCGTATAAACAGTACTCTAAATCAGGGGGACCAAATAAACTACTGTCAGCTTGAAGTGACTCACAGTGAACTACTGCAGTATATTCCTCAGGGCAGTTATTGAATTATTTCCCAAGATTGAGCCTTTCGGAAAACATAACTAATCAATAAATAAAAGTTTGAATTTATCTAATGATGAAGGGTTTTTACTCTGTTATCCAGGACCCTTTGACAAAGTAATCAGTCTGTTATAGGAGTAAACCGAGGCCATACCGATAGAGCTGCTGCCACAGTTACAACCAAGAGTTACACACTTCTGAAGAAATATCACCATCTGCTGCAGAATATTATTTAATGGATGACTGCAGTATAGCTAACCAATCACATGAGGCAGTTTAAGATTCTAATCACTACAGCAGCAAGAAAGCACTAGTGAATCATGAGGTCTCTACTGCAGGACAGCTTCTAGATACCCAGGCTATCTTAAGTTTATGTGAACATACATACTGTGATCAGATAATTGAGTTGTGCATGTATGGAGCTAAACCAGTGACAGCTTCCATTGACATTAAAAAACAAAACACAGGACAAATAAACTAAAAACTCTGGCATTGCTACTGGTATAATGATGCTCTTATTTTACAAAAGAGCTTTTTCTCAGAGAGATGCTTTTTTTATGTCACTTTGTAACTGTCCATCAGTTACAAAGTCACACGTTTCACTGTTTTGCAGCCTAGATTAGAGGATGGACGGACGGACGGACAGGCAAGCAGATAGATAGATAGATAGATAGATAGATAGATAGATAGATAGATAGATAGATAGATAGATAGATAGATAGATAGATAGATAGATAGATAGATAGATAGATAGATAGATAGATAGATAGATAGATAGATAGATAGATAGATAGATAGATAGATAGATAGATAGATAGATAGATAGATAGATAGATAGATAGATAGATAGATAGATAGAATGGAGACTTCCATAAATTCACTGCAGGTAGATGATAAGGATTATGTAGCATGTATGTCACAGCTAATTATGCATAACAGGTAAGTATAGAGCTAGATCAGAAGATTTCTCTGTTCGGCTCTAGGAGTGGAGTTAGACTCAACACATGAATTGATTTTGCTTGCCACCATATATTAGAAAGTGGAAAAAAGTCAAAGAACATAATATTTACATATAAGAATGGCCATTTAAAGATATATATATATATATATATATATATATATATATATATATATATATATATATATATATATATATATATATATATATACAGTGTTATCTCACCAACATGAAAAAAAACTTCTCAGTACTAGTACATCATTCAGAAAGAAAAAAAAGTGTCCTAAACGTTCACATGAGTGACACAAAACGCAATAAGTCACGGCCCGAGAGCCAAAATGTCCAAAGGGCCCAAAGAGGACGATGGCAGGTGGAAGGGGCCGGTGTCGTGCCAAACGAGTTATCCCCGACAGAATTTGTATCCCCTGCGTCGGGAGCGCGCATTCAGCTCCGCCTCATTACCAACACATTAGGCGTGGAAATAAAGATATTTTTCACTTGTTAGTGCTATCGTAAGGGATTCTGCTTAAAACTAGACTAATCACTAAGTATAACACGTTCTGAGAAAGCAAACGGCTCTGTGGTATTCTCCAGATGTGTAACGAAAATATAAGGTTTATGTTATTCGATTGTCGCATGACTGTCGCATGTCTGTCTGTTGAAAATAAAAATCGACCTTTCTGAGTCCATCACAGCTGTCTACTTTTTCGTTGTTATTTTTGTGTGTGGATAGAACCGCATGAATGTATTATATAAAGCTAATTTCAAGTTTGAATAAATGAATAGTGAAGAAAGTTACTGCCAAAATGATCAGATCTAATGAGATTTTAATTCAGCCAAGAACCATATGAAGAACACAAGATGTGTCACTTAAAAAAATAACAATATATGAGGAGTTTTTAAAAAACTACTTTATTGCAATTTTATTAGAATAAGATGTTAAAAAATATTTGGACTTCACATTAAAAGTTTTATTGTTTTCAAGCACTGCAGCCCATTGTTATAAATGCTGACCAGATGGTGTGTCAAAAAGTTTCCTCTCTAAGGAAACCCAGCAGGTTTCAAGTCTCTCTAAGCAGCATTCTCTCCTCCTGAAAGATTGTAGAACCACAGTGGATAGATGTCTGCATTTTTGATGTCTTAGCAGCAATCACTCATATTGAGCATGCATGAAGTGACAGTGGTTTCATATTCATAAGTTACACTGCTATCCTTAGGTTGGGAGAATTGATCTTTGCATATCTTACTGGGTTTTTGAGGCACTATTGGCTCATTTTTTTAAAGTAGGCTGACAGGAAAGGGGTTATGAGACGGAGGAAGAAATGCGGTAAAGGACCTTAGGCTGAGGACTAGGGCCTCTGTATGTAGCACCTGCTGAAAATTTGAAGCTGTTGGCTCTTTCAATGTAAAAGTTACGGGGGGATACAAAAAATATCAGTATCAGCCTGCCAAAATATGTATCCCCTTCTAAAATGGACTAAGAGTATCCCACATTCTAGATTTTTGGCACATAAACACCTCTTATAATCACCAACAACTGTAGGAATTTTGAAGCTGTTGGCTCTTTCAATGTAAAAGTTACGGGGGGATACAAAAAATATCAGTATCGGCCTGCCAAAAATGTGTCATCCTTTTACAGAGCACAGAGAGTGGTTAAACTGCATGTGTTTTTCAACTGCATCTATATGAAATGCCAAAAACCTTTCAAACTTTCAACAACTGTAATGTTTATTTATTCATATAAACTATATACAGAATAGTCAGAACTACTAAAAATTTTCTAACAAAAACAAGCAGGACAAACAAAGGCCTTCTCTGGTGATGGGTTATTCATGCAGATCTGGCAGGCTGATACTGATATTTTTTGTATCCCCCTGTAACTTTTACATTGAAAGAGCCAACAGCTTCAAAATTCCTACAGTTGTTGGTGATTATAAGAGGTGTTTATGTGCCAAAAATCTAGAATGTGGGATACTCTTAGTCCATTTTAGAAGGGGATACATATTTTGGCAGGCTGATACTGATATTTTTTGTATCCCCCCGTAACTTTTACATTGAAAGAGCCAACAGCTTCAAATTTTCAGCAGGTGCTACATACAGAGGCCCTAGTCCTCAGCCTAAGGTCCTTTACCGCATTTCTTCCTCCGTCTCATAACCCCTTTCCTGTCAGCCTACTTTAAAAAAATGAGCCAATAGTGCCTCAAAAACCCAGTAAGATATGCAAAGATCAATTCTCCCAACCTAAGGATAGCAGTGTAACTTATGAATATGAAACCACTGTCACTTCATGCATGCTCAATATGAGTGATTGCTGCTAAGACATCAAAAATGCAGACATCTATCCACTGTGGTTCTACAATCTTTCAGGAGGAGAGAATGCTGCTTAGAGAGACTTGAAACCTGCTGGGTTTCCTTAGAGAGGAAACTTTTTGACACACCATCTGGTCAGCATTTATAACAATGGGCTGCAGTGCTTGAAAACAATAAAACTTTTAATGTGAAGTCCAAATATTTTTTAACATCTTATTCTAATAAAATTGCAATAAAGTAGTTTTTTAAAAACTCCTCATATATTGTTATTTTTTTAAGTGACACATCTTGTGTTCTTCATATGGTTCTTGGCTGAATTAAAATCTCATTAGATCTGATCATTTTGGCAGTAACTTTCTTCACTATTCATTTATTCAAACTTGAAATTAGCTTTATATAATACATTCATGCGGTTCTATCCACACACAAAAATAACAACGAAAAAGTAGACAGCTGTGATGGACTCAGAAAGGTCGATTTTTATTTTCAACAGACAGACATGCGACAGTCATGCGACAATCGAATAACATAAACCTTATATTTTCGTTACACATCTGGAGAATACCACAGAGCCGTTTGCTTTCTCAGAACGTGTTATACTTAGTGATTAGTCTAGTTTTAAGCAGAATCCCTTACGATAGCACTAACAAGTGAAAAATATCTTTATTTCCACGCCTAATGTGTTGGTAATGAGGCGGAGCTGAATGCGCGCTCCCGACGCAGGGGATACAAATTTTGTCGGGGATAACTCGTTTGGCACGACACCGGCCAAAGCGGACCGTGGAGGGACGCAAGAGTTCAAAAGGGAAATAGAAGAGGAAGAGCTACAGAGCCTCTTACCGGCCCGACCAGAGCAGGCGGGAATAGTCCTCCAGGTTTCAGCTTGTCTTGAGCAACTTTAGGCTTTTCCTGGCCTTCGAACACAGGTATGGTTCCTTAGCTCGCCATCTGACCTGGCCAATTAACAGTTTCTTACTAGCGCCCTGCTCCGAACGGCACAGCACCGGTAACCAGCTCCTGCAGCAACACCCCTCGTGTGTATCCCTCCGATCTCGCGACCGCAAACAACTTCCTGGTGATATACAGGTTGGACTAGGCTAGGGTGACCAAACGTCCGTATTTCCGAGAAGCATCCCGCTGCAGCCTGCGGGAAGGCGGGGCTTGATGTCAAGCCATCAAGGACAGCCATATTGGAAATTCTTCTTCTTGTTCTTCTTCTTTTCATTAATGGCGGACTGCAAGTAACTTTTAGGTGCATACCGCCACCTACTGTACACGAGTGTGTAGCAACATTTTCTCTACATTTATTAAATTCTATTTATTAATCTTGTGTTTTTAAGGAAAGTAAATAAAGCTTTCCTTACTCTATAAATATCCATTATGTTTCCTTCATTTCCTAATATTCCTTTAAGACTCCATTCTTTTCCTGTCCTTCCAACAATTCTTTTCAGATTTTCTCTTTCAGATTCATATGCTCTACAGTTCATTAATACATGTTCTACGTTTTCTTTCTCTCCACATCCTTCACATTTATTATTACTTTTCTTCCCTATTAAATGTAAAGTGTCATTTAAATAGGTGTGTCCTACTCTTAATCTAGTCATAATTATTTCTTCCCTTCTGTTTCTCTCATCAATATTTCTAATTAGTACTGATTTTTGCACTTTATATAATTTTCTCCCTTTCTTATCTTCATTCCACCTTTTTTGCCATTCTTTTATTTCTTTCATTTTAATACATGATTTTCCTTCCCCTTTCCCGAAAGGAAGTATCATCTTCATTGTCATTTCTAAAGCCCTTTTTGCTAATTTATCTGCTTTTTCATTTCCTTTTACCCCTTCGTGAGCTGGAACCCAGAACCAGACATTAATGCCACCTCTATATAATCTAAATAAACTATGCATAATTTCTAATACTAACTCTTTCCTATCATTTCCTTCTCCCTGGATACTTTCTAACACTGCTTTAGAGTCTGTACATATCACCACCCTGTCTGGTTGAACCTCCTCTACCCACTGTTAACTGCCATCCCATATTGAAAATGCTGACCGCTCTTGCCTATAGGCGCTGGCGAGAGAAATGGCCAAAAAAATGTTATGTCACATGGTATGTCTGTCACGTGGTATGTCCTTTTTATTTTTAAATCTTTATTAAATTTTCAGATGTTAAAATAACATTAGTAACAAACAGTCTAAAATAAACAACAATAAGGAATTATTATGAAGATGTATTTATCTATCCTCAAACCCTATGAAAAACAAATGTCATAAAATGTAAATTAAATTAGTAGTTTAGAGACAAATGTACATTACATTGAGGACACATTTATCTATCCAATAATTATCATACACGCACACTTATCCCTATAGTGGTGTCGCTAGGGCTGGTGCAGTGGATTCTGGACAGATTCCCAGTCCATCGCAGATTAAGAAAAAATCTATCCATCAAATTTCTGACCCACTTAATCCCTCATGGGGTCGCGGGGTTTGCTCGTGCCTATCTCCAGCGTTGATTAAGAAAAGCAATATAACCAAATACTTGCTGGATTGAAAATAAGATTGAAAATTATATACCTTGTATTGAAGACTCCTTTAAAGATTTATGCGAGTCTGATTTTACAATTGAAGAATTTGACTTGGTTATCTCTAAAATGGCCCTAAACAAATCCCCAGGCACAGATGGGCTTACTACAAATTTTATCAATTTTTCTGGAAAGAAGTAAGAGGTTTGCTATTTAAAGCTTTAATGGAATGTATAGAAGAAAAGGAATTAATGTCAACCATGAAACAGGGATTAATTACATTGATTCCTAAACCTGGGAAAGACAAAAGGATACTGGATAACCTTAGACCAATCACTCTACTTAATACAGATTATAACATTCTTTCAGGAGCGATCGCTGCTAGACTGAAAGAAGGCATCTCTTCTATAATTAGTGAGACACAATCTGGCTTTCTGAAAGGAAGGTCAATTCATAATAATATCAGACTTGTATTAGATCTGCTTGATTATAGTGACATGGTTCAAGAATATGGGTTTATTTTATTTCTTGATTTTTATAAAGCATTTGATTCTGTTGAACACCCTTTCATTTTAAAAACTTTAGATCATTTTGGTTTTGGAAGAAAATTTATAGATATAATTGGAATGTTATATAATGGGATTAATAGCTCAGTAGCTTTAGGTCATGGCACCTGCTCTAGATTTGAGATTAGGAGGGGAATTCGTCAGGGCTGCAGCACATCACCATTATTGTTTATAATGGTTGCTGAAATTTTATCTATCCTAATCAAAACCAGCAACATTGAAGGGTTGAAAGTTATGGACAGACAAATTATAATAAGTCAGCTAGCAGATGACACAACTTTATTCCTAAAAAATGAAGATCAAATTCCCTTAGCATTACATTATATTAATCAATTCTCAAAAGCTTCTGGTCTGCAGATAAATTTGAATAAATGTGAAATCTTGACATTACATGATTATCATCTACATTCCCTATATAACATAAAGGTAAAAAAAGAAGTAAAATATTTGGGGATTATTATCTCTAAAGATAAAAATGCAATTGAAAATATGAATGTTTGCAACAATGTGGACAAGTGTAAATCAATCTTAAACAGATGGCTCCAGAGAGGTATCTCAATATTTGGAAGAGTTCTGTTATCAAAAATGGATAGTCTGTCTAGACTAATTTACCCTGCCTTTTCCCTACCCATTTCAGCTAGGACAATTAAAAAGATAAATACAGTTAATTTCAAGTTCATATGGAGGAACAGATGTCAATATATAAGAAAGATAGATATGATAAAAAGTTATGAAGATGGTGGGTTGAATGCGATTGATTTTGATATTATTATTGTCTGTGAAGTCAAATTTTTTTGGTGTTTTTGTTGAAAATAAGAATGTAGACTTCATACTCAACACTCTTTTGTTATTTGGAAAGTTCTTCATTCACAAGTGCAGATATTTTAAGACCAAACCTTGTATGACTCATTGGAGAAATGAGCTGAATCTTTTCAGTAAATCTCTTAGACTTGTTGAAGAAAAGAAAGCCCTTAAATTATTTTCTTTACTCGAAGCATTTAATTTAATTTGAAATGGCCCCTGAAATTTATGTTTTTATTTTCATCTTATTTTAGTTTACAATCCTGTTGGATTAGTTTCATACTTTTTTTTATGTTGAACAAGCTCAATCCATGTAAAAAAAAAAAAAAAATCACAAGTGTGAATTTATTGTATGCCTTGTATGTTTATATTTACATTCATAAATAAAATAAAAAAGCGGGAAAAAAAAAAAAAAACTTGCTGGTGCGGAAGTTCAAATAATAATATAATATCAGTAGACCCCGCATTGGCTGTCGCGGCGCAGGAATTACGGCCGCCATATTGGGGCGGTCGACCTGCTACTCAAACATGCTGATTCAAGCTGAACACACCAATGATGCCTCAGCACTGTGCCGCGTATTTTTGTTTAAATTTACAGACTATTTACGTCAGGGCTCGAGGGATAACTTTTCACAAGTAAGATGAAAACATATCTTTACATATATCTTTATATATTCCCTGCCCTGTTACGTTAGCATTTCCAATATGGCTGTCCTTGATGTGGGCGGGGCTTGATGTCAAGTCCCGCCTTCCCGCAGGCTGCAGCGGGATGTACTTGGTATTTCCCGGGACATATCCGTATTTCACGTCCTGTCCCGGGCGTCCCGGGTTCTTTTTAGAAAGTAAGGAAATGTCCTGATTTCACTGCGCACGACGCTCCGTGTGACGTAATCCCTGAGCCGCGTCAGTGCAGGCAGCCCTGCTCTTATTCAGAGGCTCTGTTCAAAAACCTGGGCTGCATCCTCCAAAGACGCGGTCTACCTAGACTGGATCCTTCGAAGTCCTTGAAAATAAGGAGGCCGGAAGAGTTCTGTCTGTAAATTCGAACAGGTCTACCCTACGGCGGGTTTTACCGCCGTATGCTCTGTTGCTTAGCAACCGTGAAAGTTGACACACAAAGCAGGAAAAGAATGAATACCGAGGTTTTCAAAACTGTTTGTTTATTTATTTATTTTTTTTAAAGTTAAAGTGAACAAAGACTACACTCACAAGAATCCAGAGTGGAATAAAGATTCCAACCAGCGGGAGCAGGAACAAATCAAATCAAATGTAATGATAGAAACCTTAGTCAGTTAAATAACATGCTGCTGTTATTCTGCACATCTCTGATGTTGCTGCTATTTTCAAATATCCATTATTGTAAAAATGTCCATAGCTGCATATTGGTTATTAATTCTCCAGTTTTATATTGTTAAAACACTTTACAGAATTTTATTTTTTATATTTTAACTCTTATGTTATTCTTATACATTTCTCTAAGGTCCTCATTTGTGTGACCATTTTCAATAATCTTTTTGCTGCTGTAAATTTGCCCATTGTGGGACAATAAAGGGATTTTCTATTCTATTCTATAAAAGGGTTAGAAATATATAAGTAAATCTAAACAATGTATCTACAAAATATATCTGCAAAATCTCTAATATTCAACAACAAAAAATACTTAGTTAAGCATATTGTGCAAAACAACAATAAAAAAATTAAAATCCTATCAGATTTATAGTCCCCACCCTGCAGATCTATTAGAATCTGTCCTTAAATTACAGCCAAACCCATTTACACAGTAACAGATTAAAACCTTTAGATAAACCAAACATTACCGCCACATATCTGACTCAGTAACCATTAAAACAACTATTTTTCATTAATCTCAGATGGAACTATTCACAGAGTTGTATTATTATATTAAACTGAACTTCAAATTTTCACAACTGTTCTGCGCCAAGTAACATTTCCTCTGATCACGGAGCAAATCCCGATGATGAGACATTTGTTCTTTCAATAATAATATATTTACCCTTAATTTGAGTAGGTAAATGAGATAGTTTGCCAATGGAATGAGGATTTTTACTCTTAAAATAAGATAATTAGATACAATGGACTTGAAATAAGACAATGCAATTGTGTTTTCTTATTTTAAGCGTAAATTGTCATGTTCAATTGGGAAAATGTCTCTTTTACTTCCTCAATTCAAGAACAAATGCACTTATTTTAAGAAAAAATGACTTATCTAGATTCAGATTTTTTGCAGTGTTTAGTTTTTCAGTGTTTTCTCAGTACCATATATCACTGGTTTAGCTCCATATGGATGCTCCTCAACATCCTAATGTGGAGATTAGGGAGGAGTGCAATGTTGCATGTAAATGAGACACAAACAGTATTTACTGTTGGAAAATTTACCCCAGCAAATTACACATTAGCAATAAAGGAACTGCGCTGTGCTACTTTATTTAATGGTGCAACTTCACAATGGGTTAGCCTCCAAAAAACTATTTAAGAGCGTGATGTATCCATCTCATGTCACTAGGCCATAAAATCTTCTTGTTCTGGGTTGGATTCTTTAGAGTAAAGCAACGTTTTAACTGTTTAATTTTAATCCTTAACTTGGAATGGAAAATAGCCTCTTGCTTTAAATGAATGAGTATTTCTAAACTCAAAATAAGAGATCATTTTCACTTGAAGTTAGAAAGTTTTTTTTTTCTTTCTGATTTTAAAGATAACTCAGCTTATACAACAGCCAAATTATCTAAAATAGGAAAATACACATCAAGAAAAATCGAATTACTTTAAGTTAGACTTTTTAGCTTAGATATCTAAACAATGTTTGTCCTTTCCTGTTTTTGGTTAATCTTTCTAATGTCTTTATCCAAATAAAGAGAAAAAACCTATAGCCTTGAAAAAATAAAAATGCTACAGTACTCAATATAAGGTTTTAACATGTTGGAAGGAAATACACATGTTGCAGAGAGCATTCCTTTAATTTCACATTTCAGAGGAACTCTTAACAAAACATAACATTATTAGTGCACCACTGATGGTGTACTGATTAAGATTTTTATGAACTCACCTACCGGATGGAGAAAAGTCATCAGGAACAGATAATATTCTCCCCCTCCAGTAAAGAGCAATTACTGTTTGACCTTTGATGAAGCTCGACATGATGCGAAGGCAGTCAGTTCAAGATTTACAAGATGATCAATGTTCAGGAATTGAGCATTAGCTGGTTTCCAGTGCAGATATTGAGGTGTGTATTATAAATGTCACCCACTTTATTGCAGTGTTCTGTCACAGCTCTCACTGTCTATAAGGATTAGTGGCATCTTAGGACATTTAGCAACAGATTGGCTTCACAGGAACTAATTTCTGCACTATGTCTGTTCCAATTGTTATTAATTAAGCTGTCAAACCACCCAGACTGAAGCTGTTTCACTGGTGGGAACAATAGACTAGACCAGGCATCCCCAAACTCGGTCTTCAAGGCCCCTTTTCCTGCAGGTTTTAGAGGTTTCTCTGCTTCAACACAGCTGGTTATAATGATTGCAGTAGACCAAAAGCCTGTTAATCAGCTTTCAATTAAAATCAGCTGTGCTGGAGCAAGGAAACCTCTAAAACCTGCAGGACAGGGGGCCTTGAGGACCGAGTTTGGGGATGCCTGGACTAGACTGACCAAGACTAGACTAGACTAGGGAAGTCTAGAATAGACTCTTACATTGAGGAAATTAAGCAACAGGCATGTAAAAGCGTCCCGTGAGTATAGACATAAAAAATTGACAAAAAATATCAACTCAAATTTAATTATAATAATCAAATTGTTTTTATTAGTTTTTCATATTAAACCAAGAGACACCCCTTCCAGGGCATACAAAACATAACAAAACAAAACAAAAAAACTCCATAATTACATCACACCGACATCACAAAAAAAACAACTATCAATAAGACAATTACTACACCCGCACATACAACCCATGTTCCAGACATCCATGGATTGGAAACCAAAAACATAAGTATGAATAACAATCATAATGATAGTAATTCCGCCAAACAGAGAAAAAAAAAAAACTGCTGATTATGCTGAAGCAGATTGAACCTCGGATTCAAAATAAGAAATAAAAGGTTGCCAAATCTTGAAATATCTCTTAATGGTACCCTGTGACGTAAATCGAAGATGTTCTAGCTTTAGGTTTGCCATTACCTCCTCTATCCATCGTTTATGATTTAATTTAAAAGGTCACAAATACTGTTAAATATGTTAAAAATTGAATATATAAATACTGTGCAGTCATTAAAAAAGATACAGCTGTAGACATTTTTTACAGTAAGTAGGTATGAGATGAGTAAATGACAGCAGCATTTTATTTAAAGTGACTGAAAAATGAAGTGAAAACACCTATTGAGCTTGTTGGAAGAAGTGATGGTTATAAAGTCTTAGAGCTGCTGGAAGGAAGGATCTGTGATAACGCTACCTCGTGCATTTACCGTGCAGCAGTCTGCCACTGAAGGAGCATCATGGATGGAGTGGAATACATTGCTAATCAGGGGCGGATTTAGGAAATTTGGGGCCCTGGGCAAAAACAGGCATGGGGCCCGCTGAATTGACCCATTATAGAGATACAGAAATGTTAATGAAATAGACATCCATTCTGCAGGTTTCGTCCCTCTCTTCTTGTCCCTTTTCTTGTTGTTTTCCTCTCTATGTTTTGAACTGAGCTCACTTTTCACGCTGTCTCAAAAGGAATAGAAGATTTTTTTCCAATCACCAAGCTCACTTAGCCGATTGCTCCTTCCTGTGTTTCCAAAGAGGCACTGTAGACAAGCAATGATCTGCTTATTTGTTCTCAATTTTTCATTTGGATGAAATAATAGCTGCATGAATCATGACAGCAGACAAGATAGAGGAGAACAGGAGGCGGGGTTATCAATCTACTTGCTCTGGAGAGCAGAGTTCGCTGCTTTTATATGTTGTTGCCAAAGTCTCCACTAACAGAAAAAAAATCGCTAAATTAGGCACTAGGTGCTTTTCTGGAATAAAAGCACCTAGCAACAAAAGCACTAAGTTGGCAACACTGCTCTTCGCATTATTGTTTTCAACTGGTTTGCTGCTGTCTGTTTGGACCTTTCTGAAAATTTGCAGCAAATGGACTGATCCAATATGGTGGACACTGAAGGGGGGCAGAGACACACTTAATGTTATATTTTCATCAAAAACATAATGTGCACAAATATAAATTAAAAATATATATTTTATGGGGCCCCCAGGAACTTGGGGCCCTAGGCAACTGCCTAGTATTGCCTAATGGTAAATCCCCCCCTGTTGCTAATTACCTAAGAGGTTATTTTAGTTATAGTAATTTTGTTTCCCAAAAACTGAACTGAGTCCAAGTGGAATCCAATCAGAGAGCTGGCCTTTCTGATGAGCTTATCCAACTGTCTCCTCTCAGACACAGATAAGCCACTGCTTTAACAAACTACGCTATAGAAGATGGCTGATGCCACAAAATAAGGCCTCAGTCTCCTCAGCACAGACCCGTCTCCCAGAGAGCAGCAGTGTTACGAGTCTAGTCCAGTTTACTGTTTAAGTGTCTCAATATCTGCTCCCTGGATGTTCACCCGTGTCAATGGGGTGGATCTGCTTCTGTAAAAGTCCACTATCATCTCCTTGGTTTCCTGCATTGATTAGGAGTTGGTTCTGCTGGTACCAGTCTACACAGCCCTAAGTCCTTTGTCACACCTGAAATACACCTAAATATGTTGTTAAAAATCAGTGCAGCAGAAATCTTGCAAGATAAAAGGCAGACAATGCAAGCTACATATTCAACCCAAAAAATTATAATAAACAGAGAAGCTTCATGCATTGGAAAGTAGGGAAGGGATGATATTTGATGGACCCTCATATGCACGCTTAAGGAACTTTAAGCATAATTACCTCCACCTCGAGATATAGATGCTTTAGTGTGTTAGACCTAATAAATGTAATGAGTCCCTCTGGGATTTTAAAATTGTGTTTTGTTAAATTGCAATTATATTGCAAATGCAATTAATTGCCCAGCCCTATATATAAAGCATTTTTGGAGCTCAGTTTCTTTTAGAAACTCACGTTATAATGGTTTAGTTATTTGTAAAATTAGATGTTAGCTGTGTGGGTTCCGTGTTCTGTGTGCTGCTTACTCTCTTCGACAGGTGGTTGTTGTTGACAGGTGGGCGTGGTCCCGCACCTGCGGATCGTTGAGGCTGCTCTGCTGAGTTTAAGAAGAGTGTTCAGTCAGCTGAAGGACGCCAGAGTGTTATGAAGTTGTGATACGCCTAAGCCTCTGTGCTGTCGACAGATCTCTGAAACCTGATGTTTTGGATTCCTGATTCTAACCTGTCTACAGTCTCCCTCAGTTCGTTGAGCTCTGGATTACTCACCCACCTGTAGGGTTGGGAATTGAAAAGATTTTCACGATTCCGATTCCCTTTTCGATTCTATGAAACGATTCGATTCTTTATCGATTCTTTTTTCGATTCCAATTTTGGGAAAAAAGGAAAACAGTTTGATTATCAGCATCAACTTTGTTTACTTAACTATTGCACAATCTTACAAACTCAACAAGATCAAGATGTCCACCGGAAATGTGAAACTGGAGTAACATCTGTGTTTAAATGAAAAATGAATACAAGAACAAACTTAATAACCAACAATGTCTAATAACAAATGATGGGATAATAACCTATTTTAAATAACAAAAAATACTAATTATAAAACAGTAGTAGGGAAAATTAACAGTTATTTTGCAGAAATATGAGCATATCTGCTTTTTCTGGAAGGATACAGGATCTTTCAGGGCTTATGGTGTCTCCAGCCGTGGAGAACACCCTCTCAGATGGGGTGGAGGAAGCCTGCACACAGAGGTAGTTTTCAGCCAGTCCAGATAGCAAGGGCAGCGTATCTTGCTTGTTCCACCACCACAGTGTGGCGCTATCCCTGCAGGGGATGGAGGGCAAGCTTTTATAGAGCTGGATTTCCTGATCTACCCTCTGGGCTAAGGAAAGACGGGGCTTTGATTCACAAAGTGACCGCAGCTCGTTGTCTTCCTCCTCGAATAGTTCTTCCAACTTGCGTAACTTGCGTAACTTACGTAACTTACGTAAAAAACGTGACGTAAGTCGAGCCGGCGCTCTAGGCTCTGGTGCTGCGGGAATCGAAAAAAGAATCGTTCAGCGAGCTGCCAAACGATGCCATGGAATCGGAAAATACGGAACCGGTTCTGAACAGGAACCGGTTTTCGATTCCCATCCCTACCCACCTGTCTTCGTGCTCTGAAGACTGGTGTCTGAATCCCTGCTGCTCATATTCTGCTCTGGTGTTTCCCTCGAGCCCCCTCGGTGCGACCGAGCCGGACAAGAGACCCCTTTCCTGGATTCACACTGGTTCCTTCAGCTGCTCCTCGAACCTGCCTCCGCTGCAGTGCTGCTCGGGAAACCCCGCCTACATCCCACCTGTCACTCAGCCACCTCCTCCCATCGAAAAGCTGTGAGTTACAGAACCCATTCCTCCACTCGCCCACCCTGGATAGGTTGTCCGTACCTGACGGTAAACAGAGAAGCAACAGCGCAGGATTCTTTAGCTTTTTTTAGTCTTAATCAGTCTCCTCTTTCCTCCTGCAAAACCCCGAACACTGAACTGTTCATATTTGTGTGTAGTCTAATAAACATTTTAAACTGCCCCTTGTTTCCCTGTCTGTGTCTGCATGTGGGCCAAACATTTTAAAATCATGACACTAACTAGCAGAGATGGGAAGTAACAAAGTACAAATACTTCGTTACTGTACTCAAGTAGATTTTTCTGATATTTTTACTTTACTTTACTACTTATTTTTATGGCGACTTTTTACTTCTACTCCTTACATTTTTACACAAATATCTGTACTTTTTACTCCTTACATTTTAAAAAATTGGCTCGTTACTTTAGTTTTGAATCATTTCAATGGAGTTACCGTTATTATTTTTCACGTCATCAATACCAAATTCAATCTAATTGGATGGGAATCTACGTTGCATTTGACGCACCACTACAAGGTGAATCGACAGATTCCGCGGTATTCATTCGCGGCAAATCATTGCAGCTTGGTGGCGGTGGCGTTAGCATAGTAGCATGGACGACGAGATGATTGAAAATGAACACAACGGAGATCTAGTCCTATTGGCAGACATCCATTTAAAATGTAGGCAACGGCATGAAAAAAGAGGTTTCTACTTTTACTTTTATACTTTAAGTAAATTTACAAGCCTGTACTTTGTTACTTTTACTTGAGTAAAGAAGTTTAATCAGTACTTCCACTTTTACCAGAGTATTTTTTAACACAAGTATCTGTACTTTTACTCAAGTACGGAAAGTGATTACTTTTGCCATCTCTGCTAACTAGTTATATTTTCTTGACTTTGTTGTGCATACCCAACCTGTTTTAACATTTCTGGACAGCTAATTAAGAAGCATCTAAAAAGACTAGCAGCTGCTGACTCACACTGTCACAAAAGCAGAACATTATCAACACTGATCCTGATCTCATTTATCTTATCCTCTAAGGGAGCAGTCTCGCAAGACATATTTTGTAATTCTGCTGTTACAACATCCCTCAGTCTGTGTCTTATTCAATGAATCTCATACAACAAAATGTTTTCTTGTTTATGTGCCGAATTACAGACCAATCTACAAAGTATTGCACTGACTTAAAAGATGGGGTTTATCTATGTAAGATGTGACTAACTTAGTATTTATCTCAAGCCATGATTTATGATATTAACCACAGCATTTGAGTTATTTAACACCGCTGTAAAGTCTGAAGCAACAGCCAAGGCATTCTAATTAAAACCAACATGTTCTAATCATGGATTTTTATCAGATTATTATTATTTTTATTTCCATTTAAAGAGATCTATTGATCTATTATGGCTTTTTCTGTCCATTTTCTTCTTAAACTGTATAGCGAGGATCGGGGAAAAAGAAGAACATCTAAAAAAAAGAACTGTTAGAACTCCACAGACCAATCAAAGTGACTAAAATAAATTGTTCCAAATGTCACACAATGAAACATGCTGGAAAGGTTAGTCAGGAACATTCTTCATGCATCACTGAAAATCTTTTTCTTGGTCGTCAATGTTCTGAATTTACATTCTTTGTTAATAATATTTTAACATGGCAATTTGCTTTGAATCATTGCAGACATTTGATCTTCAACAGAAATAAATTCAACTGTTTTTTTGTGTCTGTTTACTTTTGTGTCTTTGTGTTACTCTCTTTTGCCCCCTTGTGCCAGTCTCCTACCCCCTTGGCTGCTTTCTAGCTGCTTCTGTCCACACCTGCTCCCAATTAACTGATTACTCCACTCTGGGTTCTGTCTGCCATATATAATCCTCTGCTGTTCATCAGTGCTGTGTTTTTTCTTCTTCATTGCTTTGCTGCCTGGGTGTTTCTCTCTGGTGTCTCAAAGTTTTGGTTTCTCTCAATGTTTCTGGATTTTTGCTTCAGTTGCCATCAGAATTGAAGTTAGATCAACAAGAACTCGTGTCTGCTTTTGGGTCCTCAAGTAACTTCCACCAAACCTGACACATTTACTGTAAAAAATAAATGTTATCTAAAGTGCTCAAAGCAAAAGAACTAGGAATAAGTTTCAAGGCATAAGTGCATTTAGGGTTCAGTTGTCTTCCTTGAAATATGGAGAATTATTATTTAACTGATCCATCGTTTTAGAGACCTACAAATTATATATCATTCTCTGAAAACAAATGTTTATTTGTTGACTGGCCCTATTGATTGCCTTTTTTGAGAGATTTTAACCATATTTCTTAGCTGTTTATCTCAGCGTCTTGACATTTCTTCAAAAATATTCAATCACTGTAATCCTTTTATAAACCTATATATGAATTTATAATAACAAAAATATGATAAAGCCTTCAAAATAACTATAACTATAACAAAGCAGAATTGTGGTCAACGAAACTTTCTTAGATTAGCTATTAGGTTAAATAACTTAAATTGCTATAATATAAACTTCGGCCTACCAAACAAACACCTAAAATGTAGTGTGAAATCAACACCCTGGTTACCACTTGGGAACCCTGTCACTTTTTCCTCAAAATGTGTTTAATGAAATATGCTCTTTATATTTACAACTTCACAGTACCTATATTGAGCTGCAAAAGTATTTTATTGCTTCTTAGGGATGTTATCCCTGCAGCAATTCTCAAAACAATTTCTCACATCTGCTGTCATGTCAGGAGAACCTCCCTAAACGTAATAAATCTCAGCTCAGTGATTAGTTTCCATCTTTCCAGCTCCAGGTTGTACATGTAAGAAGGGCAGACTCTCTTCGTGACACACAGTTCTTAGGCAAGGATAAAGAAACTCGTATGATAACTTGTATGCATTCTTGGGAGTGTTAGAACTTAAAGTTTGAAAAAATTGCAAAAAAGCCACATTTTCAAAGAGACACTGTTGTCCTAACAACATATTCACAGTGAGGCAATAAAGATAAAGTCGAAATATTTGTGAATTTTCATAAAATTCCATACATAGGTTTATGGAGTATCTAAAACAGTATTTAGAGCCATCCAAGATCAATGTTTTAGAAAAATCACCCTCTGTTTTTAGGTTTTGTTCAAAGTCTCTTAGATCATGGTTCCCTGCGGGTCCTTAAAAAGTCTTAAAAGGCATTAAATTCTTCAAAATAAAATTAAGGCCTTAATTGGTATTAAAATGTCTAAAATCAGTCTTTCATAGCTCTTAATTTTTAAAACATAAATTGGATAAATTTTATTACGATTTATTTTGTAATCTAAATAAAACATTAAAATTGACAATTTTTTTTATTTAAAAAATTACGGCTCGCCATTATTGGCTCCGTCCCGATAGCGGAACCAATAAAAACGTTGTTGCGCCGGGGACATTTGGAAGATGCGCCATTGACTTTTTGTCTGAAAAAAATAAGAGAAAGTGTAAATGTAATGAAAATTGTCTATCAAGCCAAGAGTTTTCTCCATGGCTAAAACCAGGGAACATACAGGTGCTGGTCATAAAATTAGAATATCATGAAAAAGTAGATTGATTTCAGTAATTCCATTTAAAAAGTGAAACTTGTATATTATATTCATACATTACATACAAACTCATATATTTCATATGTTTATTTTGTTTAATTTTGATGATTACAAATGACAACAAATGAAAATCTCAAATTCATCATATCAGAAAATTTGAATATTACTGAAGACCAATAAAAACAAAGGATTTATAGAAATGTTGGCCAACTGAAAAGTATGAACATGAAAAGTATGAGCATGTACAGCACTCAGTATTTAGTTGGGCCTCCTTTGGCCTGTATTACTGCAGCAATGCGGCGTGGCATGGAGTCGATCAGTCTGTGGCACTGCTCAGGTGTTATGATAGCCCAGGTTGCTCTAATAGTGGCTTTTAGCTCTTCTGAATTGTTGGGTCTGGTGTATTGCATCTTCTTCTTCACAATACCCCATAGATTTTCTATGGGGTTAAGGTCAGGAGAGTTTGCTGGCCAATTAAGAACAGGGATACCATGGTCCTTCAACCAGGTACTGGTAGCTTGGCACTGTGTGCAGGTGCCAAGTCCTGTTGGAAAATGAAATCTGCATCTCCAAAAAGTTGGTCAGCTGCAGGAAGCATGAAGTGCTCTAAAACTTCCTGGTATGTGGCTGCGTTGACCCTGGACCTCAGAAAACACAATGGACCAACACCAGCAGATGACATGGCACCCCAAACCATCACTGACTGTGGAAACTTTACACTGGACTTCAAGCAACGTGGATGAAGTGCCTCTCTTCTTTTCCTCCAGACTCTGGGACCTTGATTTCCAAAGGAAATGCAAAATTTACTTTCATCAGAGAACATGACTTTGGACCACTCACCAGCAGTCCAGTCCTGTTTCTCTTTAGCCCAGGCAAGACGCTTCTGACGCTGTCTGTGGTTCAAGAGTGGCTTGACACAAGGAATGCGACAGCAGAAACCCATGTCTTTCATACGTCTGTGTGTGGTGGTTCTTGAAGCACTCACTCCAGCTGCAGTCCACTCTTTGTGAATCTCCCCCACATTTTTGAATGGGTTTTGTTTCACAATCCTCTCCAGGGTGCGGTTATCTCTCTTGCTTGTACACTTTTTTCGACCACATCTTTTCCTTCCCTTCGCCTCTCTATTAATGTGCTTGGACACTGAGCTCTGTGAACAGCCAGCCTCTTTAGCGATGACCTTTTGTGTCTTGCCCTCCTTGTGCAAGGTGTCGATGGTCGTCTTTTGGACAACTGTCAAGTCAGCAGTCTTCCCCATGATTGTGTAGCCTATAGAACTAGACTGAAAGACCATTTAAAGGCTTTTGCAGGTGGTTTGAGTTAATTAGCTGATTAGAGTGTGGCACCAGGGGCCATCAATTTTGAACCTTTTCACAATATTCTAATTTTCTGATATGATGAATTTGAGATTTTCATTTGTTGTCATTTGTAATCATCAAAATTAAACAAAATAAACATCTGAAATATATGAGTTTGTATGTAATGTATGAATATAATATACAAGTTTCACTTTTTAAATGGAATTACTGAAATCAATCTACTTTTTCATGATATTCTAATTTTATGACCAGCACCTGTACATGAGGCTCAGTGGAATTTGTGCAAGAAGCGATTCAAGCTCAGAACGATGGGAATTAAGGCAGTGGAGTCGCACATGCGAAGCGCGAAACACAAAGCGTCAAAATCAAGTTACAGAGAAACAGCCGTTATTTCTCCGTTTTGTTCCACCCTTGTCTCTGCAACGCCTCCACTTATCACCAAATCAAACATACTAAGAAAACCATACAAAGAAAAATAGATTTTTCATTTGTTGTCATTTGTAATCATCAAAATTAAACTAAATAAACATCTGAAATATATGAGTTTGTATGTAATGTATGAATATAATATACAAGTTTCACTTTTTAAATGGAATTTCTGAAATCAATCTACTTTTTCATGATATTCTAATTTTATGACCAGCACCTGTATACATACACTTTCTTACTGCCGAAGGATATTCAGCTGGTTTCAGCATTCAGGTGTTGCCAAGGACAAGGAGCAGACAGGGGGGAAAAAGAAATGTGTAATCTGCGCCAAAGGTGAGATTAGATTACAGATTTTTTTTTTTTTTTTTGTAGAGATACAAGGCTATTACAGATAAGATTTTATTCAGCACTAGAGGAAACCACTTTGTGTCTAAATGACAATTAAGGTGCTTAGATGGACAAGATTTTTTTTATGAAATACAACATCAATTTGAATGAAACTAAGACTGGATAAAAAAAACACAGAATTCCAAATCCAACTGAAATGATAGAACCGTAAGTATACAGTCATATGTTTATATTACTATTTTTATATATAATACTACTATTTTTTTTTACAGTTTTTTTAAGGCTGCACTTAAAAAAAAATAACATTGTGTAGAGAAGTACAAAATGTAAAATTATTGATTTTCTTTCCCCTACATACAGTAAATCTTACCTCCAGTTACACAATATTGGGGGTAACGTGTAACGCATTACTCCTATCACTGTGTAATCAATTGCTTATTCCATAAGGATTCTGCTGGGCATGAGTATACATATACATATATATATATATATATATATATATATATATATATATATATATATATATATAATTAGGGGTGGGTATTGGCAAAGAAGTCACGATTTGATTCAAATTACGATTCACATGTCACAATGCGATTCTATCACGATGCATCACGATACTTGAAATATTGCGATATATTCACTAAACACTTTATGAAAAAGATACAGCCCTTACCAGTGGCTGATTGGCTTTGTATGATCTGGATAGTGTCTCCAATTGATACATAACTGAAAGCAACTGAATTCATACATAGCTGTATTTATTGAAACGACTTTTGGAGGTGTTGCCACGAAAACAAATACTGGACACAAATATTACTATTACTGGCGTGGACACACTGACAAAAAGATCTTAGGATTTATCAAACTTAAGATAACAAAATAAGGATAATCAGTGCCGTTTACATGGCCTCAGTGGTCCTTTAAACCAATGAAATGAAAACATTCAAATGTATATTTCCCCTTTTGCAAATGACGTGTATCATATCAATTTCGTTTTTACCTTCTTTGTTTTAAGGCCAAAATGAAACCAAGCATCTGACTTGAAATGTGAGCCGCGGGGCGAATTTTCATAGTGTCCTCCATGTTTTATTTCATATGACTCGTCACAGTATCCCGCGGCCGGACATGCTTGTGACACAAGGCAGCGAGCGTCAACACATCCGCAGCGACATCTGCTGGACATCCACTTGGTTTGGCTGATGTGCGCCAACCAATAATCTATTTTATTTGTTCATTTTTTTTTTTTATAATCGATTCTTGCCTTCAAGAATCGATGCAGGAGATCACAAAAATTAGAATCACGATGCATCGTCATGACGATTATTTTGCACACCCTTAATCCGCAGCGACATCTGCTGGACATCCACTTGGTTTGGCTGATGTGCGCCAACCATTAATGTATTTTATATGTTAATTATTTTTTATTAATAATCGATTCTTGCCTTCAAGAATCGATTATTATGGCGAAAATAAAAGCATCGCGATTATTTTTAGAATCGCAATGATTCGTCATAACGATTATTTTGCACACCCATAATACATATATATATATATATATATATATATATATATATATATATATATATATATATATATATGTGTGTGTGTGTACACACAATTTTGAACGTGAGCTTTGTGTGTCGCTTGTTACTTTAAAACTGATCTATATATATATATACACATGAGGAACTAAACAAAGAGAGTTGGTTGGAGAAAACAGCAGATTCCTGGAAATACATCAGACAGTGCAGAAAAGTGCAGTTCTACGAACAGCAAAAATACTGTGCAGAACCCTTTAAGCTGGTTTAGGAGCTTGGAGAAATAAAGAGGGAAACCACCCACAGTGGGTGAGGAAGAGGTGTATATATATATATATATATATGAATACATTTTCTTCTTTTTGAGTATAATTAAAAGAAAAAAATATATAAACAGACCAAATTAGTGTATAAATTGAATCAATTAGGTTTCCTATGTTTCCAAACATCTGATGTACAGTTTGCAAGGAAAAAGTGTTCGTTACCGATACAGAAAAAAAGATTAAACTTTAAAGTTCTATTTTTTTCCCCCCTTCTGGTTATCTTCTGTTCCTGTTACTTTGATTTGGGGAGAGAGGATGAAATCGCTGTGTGAATTCACACAGTGTGAAATTCAATAAATCAAAACATCTGCCAGACATAACCTATGACTACTGCTGCGAAGTAATTTGTATCTGAACTTGTTCCGTTGAGTTTTTACCCTGACATTTAATAAAACAAACTTCTTATTAAATCAGAAGAAGCTATATTTTTCTTTCTGTAGTTTCAACGTCAACTCATCAACGTCAACCACAGTATTTGCTCAAAAAACCTTTTTTTTCCCCCTTTCAGCTCCTGAAAAGAGCTAAATCAAACTCTCTTTTCACCCAAACCCCAAAAGAAAAGTTACAGAGCAGCGAAGAGATAAATTGCCACCACCCATGGAACTTTAAAATAGTAAATCAATTGAGACTTTTTTTTTTTATTGCAATGGAAATGTTTCAGATGAAAATGCTATATGACTTTTACTTCATATAAAACTGTCATTTGGGGTTGCATAAAAAGAAGAACTGACTGAACAGAAAGGATTAATAGAAACAGAACTTATAAATAAGTGAGTTAAAATAAAGAAACTCAAGTAGATAGAGCCGCATTGAAAAATGTGATGGATTATCTAAAAGGGCTATAATATTTAAATCTTGGCAGCTGCAGAGATTTTTTTTCTTTTGTTCCTTCATAATGTTTCCTCTGTCACATCCAGCAGAAGAACCATTTTCCCATTGATCAAAATCCCAGCACATTTTGTTCTTTCTAACACAAAAGGTTTTAAATGAGTTGCTCAGAGAATCTAACCTGCTCTCAATTTGGAAAGTAGTAGCCAGGGACAAAATGTACCCTCACATCTATGCTGAAATCAAATGGTTTAATTATAAAATTACAACTTTTAGTTTTTTCTGCTTTTCAGCAATGAAATGTTGGCTTAAAAGATGATTTTTCTACCAGTATTCATAAGCATTGTTTATTAATGATTTTCAAAAAATGAAGCTTTCTCACTGGCTTAGATGTATTCTTTATGAACCTTGGTTATTGACAGATTTGTGTGAAAGATTGCTACAACCATCTAACTATTCACAGGCAGAATTTTATCCTATTGTTTTATTGTTCCAGATGTTGCTGATATTAAATTTACTAATTTTTCTCTAAATTGATGCTGATCTGTTTTTTTATTTATTTATTTATTTATTTATTTATTTATTTATTTATTTATTTATTTATTTATTTATTTTATTAGATTTAGTAATTGTGAAACCTCTAATTAGTTGTACTATGGCCCTTGTCCCTCCTGATTGGGGCTGTAAGGTGGTCTAGAATGTTTTACATTTGGAGTGTGAAAGCAGACATCGTGAATCACACCCCCAAAAGCTAAAAATATTTTATCTGTGGTTTAGAAAATTTATTTGTTAAAAAAAGGCAATTAATAGTAATTTTTCTGTTGATTTGCAAATTATTATTTGTATGTTTGCGTGTGTTTATCTGTTGTATTAACATTATATTCAATTTATGACACTGTTTGATTATGAATGAATGAATGAATGAATGAAAAAAAAAGAAACAAAAATGAGAAATATAACAGAAATATTCCTGATTCATATTTAACCTACAAGTCCATACTGCTCCATAAGTTTATTAAATGAGGCCTTAAATAAGTATAGGTATTTGATGATTCTTGATTGAAACAAATAATTAATTAAATTCTGGTATTTTTTTTTCTTTTCATCCCCAAAATAAGGTGTACCTAAAACCTCCGTGGCGACAAGTCTGTAAAACCTGAAGCACCAGGGCATACAGACCAGGAGTCAGACCAGCACACCAGGAGATGTGGAGGAAACTTTAAGAAGGCAACAATCCAGGAGCAGGACTGCTAAGCCTGCCTTTATGTAAGGAGGAACAGAAGGAACACTGCCAGAGCCCTAAAAAAGAAACTTGGGTGGACATTTCAGCAAGACAATAACCCTAAACACACAGCCACTCTCAACTGGAAACTTTCAATTGGTTTCAAAGAAAATAAAGCCGCTAGAATGGCCCAGTCAATCACCTGACTTGAATCCAATAGTACAACTACAAAAGATGAGAGTTCAAAGAAGAGGCCCATGATACCTTTAAGATTTGAGGACTGTTTGTGTGGAAGAATGGGCCAAAATCACACCTGAGCAATGCATGCAGCTAACTTCTTCATACAGGAGGCGCCTTGAAGCTAAAAAAAGCTTTTGTAAAAAGTATTAAATACATTTAAGTAAGTTTAATACCTTTTCCCTGTGTCACATCACTTTATTACACATAACTTAATTTACATATCTATAAAAAAAATAAAAAAACTGTTTTCTCACCCCTCGTGGGGTGGTATGTGTCATCCTCAAGCTCGGGTCCTCTACCAGAGGCCTGGGAGTTTGAGGGTTCTGCGCAGTATCTCTGAGTAAGTATATATATATATATATATATATATATATATATATATATATATATATATATATATATATATATATATACACGTACTAGCCAGAAATTCTTGCATATTGCTCTCAGGCTCTTGCCAGCCTTCCTGACAAGTTTCTGCCTTTTCTCTTTATCGTATATGAACCATCAGGTTTTCTTGATCTAAATGATTTTGGTAATTTTGTTCAACTATTATGTCTTTGCCATGATGTGACAGGGTGAAAATAACAAAAAGGGAATTACACAGGGTGCCTAGACATGCTAAAATGAAGAGAACAGAAAATCTCTATGCAAACAAGAACATGGTCTTAACAGAAGTTGATACGATTTATATTAACATGTATTTCTTTTGCATCAAATTCCAGAGAATATAACCATCATTTGATATACCGGTTTGCATCTATTCAGTGCCCTTCAAGATTCTCCAAAACACAAAAAAAACACAAAAAAACTAAGGCCCCCATTTATACTACCTTTTTGAAACCGTGCTGAGCTCGGTCCGAGCACCGTAACTGGGATAACTGTTGAGTGTAAATGGTACACGAAACTGAACTGGACCGTGCCAGACACAACCAAACCAAGCTAAAATGGAACTAGTTCATCAGTAGGGCTCGGCTCAGTTCAGTTCTGAATCGTTTCTCAGGTAACAAATAGCTCATGAGCAGACCGTTTCATCTCCTTACAGTCAGCCTCCGTCATCATGAAATTTCAGACATTTATAAAAAATACTAGCTTCCCTACCATGCCACGCAATTTCCAGTGATGATTCTTTTTTAGCAGTGTGATGTACCTCATTGTCTGTCATTGTTTCCTGTATCTGTAAGACCTGATTAGACTATCGTTTGTCTTATCCACCTCCAAAAAGCCGACTGTCAAGTAAATTCACAAAAGCCTGGCTTCTTCGCCTGACTCTCCGCAAACAAAAAAAAATCACAATTATAACCACAATTCCTGAAAGTTACGGGAGCTGCCACGTTGATTTGCTCCTTCTAGAGGGCAGTAGTACCATAGATCGTCCCTAGGAGGCGAGGAACTGTGCTAGCATGATGTGAAAATGGTGGTAAGGAACCAAGCTCAGCACGGTTAACTGATCTTAGCTCGGTCCAAACTCAGAACAGATCAATTTTCAGACGGTAGTGTAAATAGGGCTTAAGAATAAACAGTTTTTATTCGATTTCCAACACAGCTTTTTCAAATTAAGATTTTTCCTATTTTGCAGATGTGTACTTGGACAAAGAAAAATCCTCTAATTTTGCAAATACTAATTAACTGGGTCACTTAGGTGTATTTAGATGATACCAATTAGGAAATAGAGTAAAGTGTAATCAACTTCTATTTAACTTACTTACCAGCTAGGGTAGATCCTCGTGGGTAGGGGTGTGCCTGGAGGATTTTCCACTCTGTTACAGTTAGAGTCCAAATGTTAATAATCTATTTTAAGCTTCTGAAATATCTTACATTATTTTTTTGTTTAAATCTAGATTTAAGTATTCACAAGTCTAAAGCATTTATGATGGTTGCTGGAGTGAATGTTGCAGCAATAGCTGTGTTCTTCTTGAATGTGGCTGATAGTTTTAAGTTAATGACAACGTTTCATTTCAATTCTGGCCAGAATTTATCATAGTTTATCATAATATCAAATTTACATTCATGGGCTGGATGCACTGGCTGAGCCAAAGACTTGCCCATGTTTTCACCTCCCACAACAGCAGTTGTATGGGAAGAGTATAAAATTGCTATGCTCTGTCTCTTTTTGCTTTAAGGCATTATATGATTTAAGGAGAAAATTTGATTTCAAAAGTTTCCTTTCTCCTGTGGTGAACACATCAGTACATGATGTTCCTAAGGATTCGTCTGAGAAACCCATCACTATATGGGAGTTATTTGCTTCTTAAAAAACTTTAACAGCTCAGTTCCATGTAGTAAGTAAACCTGATTTCAGACAAGAATAATTAAAGCATTGCATTACATTCACAACTATGGTTTGGATGAGCATATGTACTTCTGCATTTCTGTAAGGTCTTTGCCATTTTTTCTTTTTTTAAGTATTTGACTTGACTTGAAAATGAGCTTCATAATAAAAACGACTTCAGACTCAAAACAACAGATCCACTCATTTAAAAAGGCAAACTTGTATGACGTTGGGCTTTATAAAACTAGACACTCATTCATAGCAACATGGGTAAGATGTCTTTTTTTTTTTACTTGTTTCAGAATCAAGCAAGTCAGAATTTCCACAGTGAACGAAGAAAAAGGGAAAATTCCAGCATTAAGGAAAGGCAAAAAATATCGGAAGTCGCGCCCAGAATGCAGCATGAACACTCAGACATTCATCGAAGCTGGCAAGTGGATGATGTCTCAATAAGCACGGCCAACAGATTTTGGTTGAGGCAAACAAAAACAAATGTATACTACACTGTACACCTGCTATCTTCCAAGGTTATAATGCAACCATTAGTACAGCATTATTAACAAATATTACGAGATTATTATTTTCTTTCTCAAAAAGCCTAATTTAGAGTCCTATCCTTCATTAAGGAGGTCTTTCTGTTTTGGTTGCTCCATTTACTCCACACCTAATAAGTAATTTTTGTCTTTTTGTGGCTCTCTGTCTTTGGAAAATAATTATAAGGTAGGACAGAGCAAAGTATAATTTACTGAACTTTGCTTTCAACTCACATATAGCTGTTTAATTCAGGTAAAAAGGGGAATATAAAACTCTCCAAAGGATCAACCAACTGGTTTCACCTTAATGGAGGCAAAGTAATTAAAGTTTAAGTTGAATGTCTCTCGTTGACTTTCAAAGACAGTAATGTAATCTTGAAGGAAAGTAGGTAAGCATGGGGAATATATCCTAAAGATGTGGCGTTGAACTCGGTATAATCTAAACAAGGTATTTCTCTGTGCTTATCTATGCATCCATTTCTTTCTCTCTATTCACAGCCCAATCCTTTATGCAACCAGGACTTCATCTAATCTTAAAGCATGTTGCAGATCTGTGTATAAAGATTAACTACCCCCCCAGGCATTTGAATCTCCCATGCTGCTCCTTCTGTGATACTTTATTTTAGTTCATGCTATTGCAAAGGGAGCTTTATGACTGTGTCTACATATACGTGTTGGTGACCATATCCTAATGTTCATACAATTTTATTTGATTGGATTTATGTTATGTTTGCCAATAGTGTTGTCTCCAATAACAAAGCTGTAGTTTTTGATTATTTGTAAAACAGCCTTAGGCATTCATGGTTCTAACAGGTTTTCCTGTGGGAGGTTTATTTTTTTCCACAATGAATGAAGGAAACAGTGGAGCTCTAATTTCACTATATCTGAAAAAAGAAATACATCAAAAACAATTTATTATCAAATCGTTAGACTAATTTCAAGCTCTGCTGTATCAAAAAGAATATGATATATATATATATATATATATATATATATATATATATATATATATGTCATGTTTGGTTTTAGGTTCCTAACCCACATGCAGAACACACAGAAACAGGAGAAAAAGTTGAAAGGTTTATTGAACAACACAGTTGAATAAAGAACTGTTCCAAGGGATTATCAGATCCAGGATTGGTCTCGACTGGGTTCACTGCAGAGGGGGACAGAGTGGTTAGCTGAAGTCCAGGTAATTTGCAGGGTTGAGTGTGTGCAGGTCTGTACCTGATCTGGAGTTTGAGCTGGGCGGCAGAGAGGGGGAACCAGGAGGGTCCAGAGGCTGTCGGCAGGCTGAGGGCTTGGCGGAGGCAGAGCTTGGTTTGAGAGTTTGCAGACAACAGGTTTGAGTTTCCCTTTCAGATTCTTCAGAGAGCGGGCAGGCAGGTCTTTGACAGGTTTGATTCTCCAGGGTTCTTCAGAGATCAGACTGACAGATTTCCAACAGAGAAACTCTGCAAGGTTTCAGGCAGGTTCAACCTGGGAAGCAGAGAGGACAAAACAGATTAAGTTCAGGTTTTCTGGGAGTCAGAGATTCAGACAGGCTGGTTGGCTCAGGCTTGCTAACCATAACTTGCAAACACTCTGGCGCCAGGGTGTAGCTCTCCGCCTCCTTAAGTACTGGTCTCCTGATGAGCAAACGAGCCGCAGGTGGTGCAGTCAGCTCCAGCTCCAGGAGACCTAGAACGCCCTGTGGTGGAGAAAAGTGGACAGACCTCCAGATCCCAACAATGTATATATATATATATATATATATATATATATATATATATATATATATATATATATATATATATATATATATATATATATATATTTTTTTTTTTTTTTTTTTTTTTTTTTTTTGGGGTAATTAAAGCTTTATGATTAGAGAACCTGAATTTGGGTAAAATCAGAACACAAAGAATAAAAGTCTCAGTGCATCTGTATTTGTGACATTCTTTGACCTCTCAAAGCTCTAAAACATCAAAGCTCTGATGCACTGTCTTAGCTGAAGCCTTCTTTCATCATGCTGCTGCTTTTAAGTGTAAGTGTATAATTTTTTCCATTGATACTGTCTGTAAAAGAAAAGTTAAGAAACCTCAGATTTGATACATGAATAAGAAAAGTTTTTTTGTGATCAATTTTTTATTGTTTTTCACATTTTGTACATTAGAGGAGGAACAAGTGCACCAAGCACAAGTAGCCAAAATTTTGTAAAGTCTATACAAATTTGTGTCATCAATAATAGAACACCCTTCCTCCCCACCCATGTCTACACACCCGTGCATGAATGAGAAAAGTTAACCATAGAAATAGAGAAATAATTCCCTTTTTAGAGAAGGAGATAAAATGCTGAACAAATACCAGATCTCTGCTTCGGCTTTCAATCTACATTCAATAAGTCGATAAGCTTATGGGGCACATTACAGTCATAATAGTACAGAGATTCAGTGAAAGAAGGTTGGTGTATTATTAAAGATATAGTCCATTGGAGATATAGCCTCTTCGTCTTGTAGCCTAGTAAATTACTCTTTGTTTCCAGGTGAAAAGAGCTGCCCTGACTGCAGTGTGCAAGTGAAAGGTTTTGGAGCGAGCAGGTCAGTCCCCTGTCAGATGCTGCCAAACCAGTTGTTCAGACCCTCCTCTTTGATCCCACTGAGGCCATTAGCTTCCAGCCATATGATTAAATGTTACCACTGATTCTCAAAGGAAAGGAGTCAAGTATAGCATTATCTGATCAGATCTGCCAGTCCTCTAATGGAAAGTTAGCAGAGTGGAAAAAGGGGGAGTGGAAGCTGAAGAGATGAAATGGCTTAAAAAATGTACACTCTAGCACATAGAAATATAAATATATACATATGTGTGTGGGAGTGTGTGTATAATATCTTGCTGTGGTGTTTAATGCTTCTGGGCCCATGTGTTTAGCTCAATTGACCTCAGAATGTCCTGTTCCATTACTATGAATAGAATGATTTCTATTCAATTGTTACAATTTAAAAGAAAAAGTAGTAACTCTTCAATTGTACTGTTGAGCTCTATTACTGAACTTTCCTACTTTATTCTCCGCAGTTGTGATTGTAAATTATTTGTTTCTAAGGTTGAGGTTAACTGTTTCCATGATCCACCAAAGAAGCCATTTTAGACTTTTAAAAATTAATTAAGGATTCTAAATCTTAAGATTGAAATTGGGATTTAAAGGCTATAAGATTTGAATGTGACAGATTATCTCACCAGTGGGTGAAGATCAATAAACCATAATAGCGTAAAATAGCTTAGCTGCTCTCAACAACATCGTATACATTGCCTTAAAGGTATACTATGCAACCGGTGTTGATTTTCCAGCGAGGCTTCCTCCAGAGGGTGAAAGTAAAAGTGCATTGTCATAAATATGCTCAGCTGTTCTCCTGGTTTCTCCGTCAAGCCAGAAGCGGTTGTTTTGAGCTTAGCAGACAGGCGAACGCAACGAATCACCATGTCTACTGCGGTAAGTGACTGTTTTGTTCCAATTTTCGAGTTTGAAAATTCTCGCTGGTTCCGCCATGATAACTGCACAAATATCGCCACTGCGCTGGCAACGAGCATGCCTTTCACTGGGGCCGTGTAGCAGTTCTCGCCGTAAAGCAAGACCGACTCTCGCTATGCACAAGACTTCTGAGCCTGTGGGTGCGGGCTGAGGGTTCCTGCAATTGCAAGTACGGTATTTCCCCTACAGACCACCAGGGCGGCCGAGAAAACCTTTCTTCGACCTGAAATGACTCATTTAATCATCCAAAACATTATGGAACACATTAATTAACTGTGCGGCAGTTTAAGTTCCCTGCCCTCCAAAAGTCCTGCGTTTAAAGTAAAGAAGTAAGGTTCAATGGGTTACAGAATAATAGAAATTAATACTTCGGTCTCTGATGTCAACTGCCTTTTTTGTCTTTAAAAATATTTAACAAATAATGCCAAAAATATTGCTTCTCACCTCCAACTCCAATTTTATTGTTCCTAACCGTCTATCCCTGGAGAATTTCAAGAGGACTGCTGATTTCCAGTGGCCACTGGTGCAGGGCACATCCCAAATGTGTTTCCTGTCTCTGTTGTGTAGCTAACGTGATAATTTGCACAGATCGTCATTGATTATTGTTTGTATTTATCTGATCTCCAAACCCATAGGTGAGCAGACTACATTTTTACATCTGACTGCATTACCTGAATCCTTATAAGCTGCAAAGGCAAACAAGCTGCAATAAATCCCTTTGAATCTCCTCCAATTTTAGGTTGTGATGAAATTTGAAAGTCTGCCTCTAGTTATTGTAAGTTTGGCAGATTTCCTGATCTGCCTCTGAGCTGGAACCAGCAGGCTGTGTTGTGGTGTTCATTTGGGGAGCTCTGGAATCATGGCAAAATAAGAACGAGGGAAAAAGTCCATCTCTGTTTCTGATTACATGTATATGAAAATAAGGAATGATCTATTAGATCAGATCTTAATTGAAACAGGGTTATACATGATGATTTTTGTTTTTTCACTTCGTAACCTGGGTCCGCAGAAAAGCTCTCAGGCAAGAATTCGATTTTCACTCTTGTAAAATTTCAGCTTTGGTTTTAAATACTTGTGACTCCTTGCAGTAAATCACAGACTTCTTTTTCATCTTTCCCTAACAAGGGTTTAGCTCCCCTCCAAGTTCCAAGCCTGGTAAAACTGATTGATTCAAAATGAATTTAGCGAAAAGCAAAATTTATTCAAACTTACTGCATCTGTAAAAGATTTATATTTTTTCCTTTCCTCAGACAGATCGGTAAAACTCACTATTATATAGTCAAGATTTAATTTGAGAAAGTGCTTTATCTGTGTTTATTGAGGCAAACCTGTGCTGTTAAATAAAAGATGACGGTCAGTTTTATTTGTGGTTCATGCTGAGACATGTTTGAAATTAACATCTCAATGAGCCTCTGTATTGAATTTCATTTGACAGTTAAATGCTGTGTCCTGTCATATAAAAGCTGCAATATAAAAAAGAACAAAACAACATCAAGCAAAATAAAATGGTGCCAATAAAGTCTTGCCTTTTCCAGGAAAATAAAAGGTTTTCTAGTTTGGCTCAACAGGCTTCACCTTGAACAGCAGCACCATTTTCCAGTCTTACAGCCAAAATCTTTGAAAAGATTTGGATTCTACCTTGAGCAAACTGACTGGTCTTTAGAACAAGCATAATACAGGACCTTATGGTTTTTTCAGAATTATCAATATATGGGCAACATTTAGAGCAACACTACAATACTGCTTCATCTAACTATGAGCTTAGTTTGATATGTATTAAATAATTTTTCAGGTCAATGTAGAGCTTAATCAATGCTTACGGCATCATATTTATTTTGAAACAGCTGGGAGCAAAATAAACACACTCGCATGTACAGGTGCTGGTCATAAAATTAGAATATCATGAAAAAGTGGATTGATTTCAGTAATTCCATTTAAAAAGTGAAACTTGTATATTATATTCATACATTACATACAAACTCATATATTTCAGATGTTTTTTTTGTTTAATTTTGATGATTACAAATGACAACAAATGAAAATCTCAAATTCATCATATCAGAAAAGTAGAATATTGTGAAAAGGTTCAAAATTGATGGCCCCTGGTGCCACACTCTAATCAGCTAATTAACTCAAACCACCTGCAAAAGCCTTTAAATGGTCTTTCAGTCTAGTTCTATAGGCTACACAATCATGGGGAAGACTGCTGACTTGACAGTTGTCCAAAAGACGACCATCGACACCTTGCACAAGGAGGGCAAGACACAAAAGGTCATCGCTAAAGAGGCTGGCTGTTCACAGAGCTCAGTGTCCAAGCACATTAATAGAGAGGCGAAGGGAAGGAAAAGATGTGGTCGAAAAAAGTGTACAAGCAAGAGAGATAACCGCACCCTGGAGAGGATTGTGAAACAAAACCCATTCAAAAATGTGGGGGAGATTCACAAAGAGTGGACTGCAGCTGGAGTGAGTGCTTCAAGAACCACCACACACAGACGTATGAAAGACATGGGTTTCTGCTGTCGCATTCCTTGTGTCAAGCCACTCTTGAACCACAGACAGCGTCAGAAGCGTCTAAAGAGAAACAGGACTGGACTGCTGGTGAGTGGTCCAAAGTCATGTTCTCTGATGAAAGTAAATTTTGCATTTCCTTTGGAAATCAAGGTCCCAGAGTCTGGAGGAAAAGAAGAGAGGCACTTCATCCACGTTGCTTGAAGTCCAGTGTAAAGTTTCCACAGTCAGTGATGGTTTGGGGTGCCATGTCATCTGCTGGTGTTGGTCCATTGTGTTTTCTGAGGTCCAGGGTCAACGCAGCCACATACCAGGAAGTTTTAGAGCACTTCATGCTTCCTGCAGCTGACCAACTTTTTGGAGATGCAGATTTCATTTTCCAACAGGACTTGGCACCTGCACACAGTGCCAAAGCTACCAGTACCTGGTTGAAGGACCATGGTATCCCTGTTCTTAATTGGCCAGCAAACTCTCCTGACCTTAACCCCATAGAAAATCTATGGGGTATTGTGAAGAAGAAGATGCAATACACCAGACCCAACAATTCAGAAGAGCTAAAAGCCACTATTAGAGCAACCTGGGCTATCATAACACCTGAGCAGTGCCACAGACTGATCGACTCCATGCCACGCCGCATTGCTGCAGTAATACAGGCCAAAGGAGGCCCAACTAAATACTGAGTGCTGTACATGCTCATACTTTTCATGTTCATACTTTTCAGTTGACCAACATTTCTATAAATCCTTTGTTTTTATTGGTCTTCAGTAATATTCTAATTTTCTGATATGATGAATTTGAGATTTTCATTTGTTGTCATTTGTAATCATCAAAATTAAACAAAATAAACATCTGAAATATATGAGTTTGTATGTAATGTATGAATATAATATACAAGTTTCACTTTTTAAATGGAATTACTGAAATCAATCTACTTTTTCATGATATTCTAATTTTATGACCAGCACCTGTATGTTAAACCAGGCATCCCCAAACCTCGGTAATCGAGGCCCGCTGTCCTGCAGGTTTTAGAGGTTTCCCTGCTTTAGCACAGCTGATAATAATGATTGCAATAGAATAAGAAGCCTGTTAATCAGCTTTCAATTAAAATCAGCTACATACATTTAACTTCTGAAGGATAGCATTGAGGAGAATAAAGTACTCCATAGAACAGTTCACCTATTTTGCTAATCAGTCTGGGTTCAAAATGCAAAGCATATATATATATATATATATATATATATTTTTTTTTTTTTTTTTTTTTTTTTTTTTGTTGACTTTTCGAAAAGATATAGCATAAGACCAATCTTCCAATTTGGCAAGTTGGCCGAGGTAGATGTCCAGATTTATTATAGCTTCAAATAATCAATGCTTTGCACAGAATATTGCTTTTTTTTCTGCAAAATGATTTGCCATTTATATGGTTTTGTGTGGGTATAAGGATTTTCAATGAGCCCATATCAGGCTGTTTTCACTCTCGCTGTTTGCTGCCAGCTTGTGTTTTCTCACACAATGTGTTGACACCCATATGGCTGGTTTGTATTTGTTTGATGAACGGCAATCATGAGTTTCAGTTGTCTTGGTGACAGAACAGCTCATAATGAAAAGTCAACACAGTGATTTAGGCTGTGCAGACATTATTTTCAGCTTTCTGGTACAGTGGAAGTTCTAACATTAAGATAGATGTTGGCATCACTTTAGAAGCAGTTTGTCATTATTCATGGAAAGCAGTCAGGTTTTTTTTCACTATGTTGTGACTTTTTAAATTATGATCAATGGGAATTTAGCGAGTGCATAAAAACAAATAATTGTTCTGCTATTGAGTTGAACTGATAACAACGTATGTTTGAGCTTGCTGATAACATTCATCATCCCAGTTAGACTCCCTCTGAAACATTGCTGTGTTTCGACAAGCTAACCAGCTGCTAAGGCACAGTGAGGAATGAAAGAAATAGTCAACATTTTGGAACTGTGTATTTGTAAAAAATGAAAATGTTGTGGTACATTTTCTGTTCTTTGTGTGGTTTATTCCAAATATCTTTGGGAAACATCTGTAATGTTAGTTATTAATACATGTAAGCTGTTGTGTGTTGTGTTTTCTATTTTCATGTTTGGATTAAGGAATTGACCAACAGCCTGAGAAAAAATACGGATCAGAAAAAAAGTTTGATGGCCAACAGAACTTTGGATTGTTTAGTCATGTGGGGAATGTGATCAAGATCTGCAGGGAGTTGACAGTAGAACGAACAGGAAAACAAATTATGTCTGTTTGTCTCCCTGTCAGCTAGAGGAATGCACTGCAATGAAGCAAAGATGACTCAATAACAAAAGGAAGTCAAGTATGATTGTGATAAAAAAAAAGCTGATCTGAGAAATTGTGTGCCTGTGTTAGTTTAAAATGTTTGAGTCTTTCTGCACAGTACCTTAATAATGGGGACAGATTGCAAAGTGAGTATGTTGGCTTTTGCAGATGCAGAACATTAAACAGAGTATGGATCTTCATTTTCCCACTTCCATTCTTTTTTAGTCAGGTACACATTTATACAAGCTGATATGGGACTCTGTCAGGATTGGTCAAAGTTAGTTGAGGACACAAATGCATAGATAATGAGGCAGAGATGAGTTCTTGTAGACTTAATTTAAATTCTGATGGGAACAGAAACACAAACCCAGAAACAATAAAAGAACCCAAACCAGGAGTTGCTAGAGATAAGCACACACGGGGAGCAAAGCAATGAAGAGAAACCAGCACTGATGAACTGCAGAGGAGGATTATATGGGAGACAGAACCAAGAGTGGGGTAATTAGTTAATTGGGAGCAGGTGTGGACAGAAGCAGCTAGAGAGGAACGAAGGGAAACTGGCACAAGGGGGCAACTACTAAGACACAAAATTACAGAGAAACTAAAAACTTAAAAAGAAACCTAAACAAAGGGCAGAACCCTGACACACTGAGCCTTTTTAATACAAGACATATCTAAAAAATAATGCAAGCTCTGTCATAATAACAAACCTAACACCTAATTACATTACCTACCTCCACACTTTTTTTCCCTTGAAAAAAATCAGTACAACCTTGAGTTTACTATCAGGAGAGAAGGAACAGTGCCTACTTGTCTATTCAGACTGTGTGTTGTGGACTAATGTCTGTCATTGTCAATTGACCCTTTAGAAGTGAAAATGTCAGCTGAAAAACAATTCAGGATTTCACCACTGTATTATAAACTACCTGTGACTGTTTTGCATAAATATGTATATAGATCCAAGTTAATATATAGTTTCCTCTGAAGGAGAAGGTGTTTGGCATAATAAAGTGTACCATAATATTAAAGGCAATCAATCAGAAAATAAACCCTATCATCACAGCTTTTTTCTTTTCAAACTCTCAACCTGTATTCAAGACAGCAGAGATTACCGTATCATTGTTCATTTTTCTGTGTTTTTGTACACTTCCGTATCAATATATAAGCTAAACTGCATAAATGAATTATAATTCAAACTGTATTTAATTTGACTCTTTAATGCAAGGCCTATCCTATTCATGGTTCTTGAACAAAAACATTTTATACATTCTTGATGAGTAGAGAGTTGGGCAACACATGAAATAACACTATAAAAAAATTATGACGATGTTCTTTTTTTTTAATAAATTAACTGTGCTTCAACAAGTGAGCCTGCATGGTAAGCACTGCCACCTGTAACCGTAAGCAATTTCTCTGGTCTGAGTAAGATTGCAAATTCTGTCAAACTCTTGTCATGTCTCATGCTTTTTTAAAACATATACATCATGATGTGTTACTTTTTTTATTTTGAGTTTTGCGGCACAAGTGGCTCGCTTAACAGTAGGCCGACAGGAAAGGGGGTAGGAGAAAGGGCAGAAATTTGTCCTGAGTGATTGCTTCTCAGGAAAGAATTAGGAAGAGAGCTTCAAGGTGTTGAAAACTAATTTACATTTCAGAAAACAAACTGACACAAATTTGCTTCAAGATTTGTAAAAGTTTTATATGTGTTGTTGATTTGTTTTCTGAAATGTAAATTTGTTTCAATATTTGTTTAAGTGTTTCAGATTGTCATGATTTTATCTAAAGGTCTGACCCAAAATGCAGAAGACCAAACAGAGAGACCAGGGAAAAGTTTAAGAGGTTTATTTAGAATATTGAGATGAGTCCAGTGCTGCTCTGAACACTGTCAAACCGGAACTGGAAAGTGAGGGGAAGACACTGCGGTTAGTTCAGGCTCAGTGGGAAGTTTGATGAGGAGGAATAGGTTGCAGACTCACATTTCCAGAAAAAAAGGTGTCCTTATTGAATCCAGTCTGTGTGGGATGTTCCAGTGATTGTCTTGTTTGATGGTGGGCGGACGGGGTTTACTCAGTCTGCGGTTGTTCCTTGGTGAACGGAGAAGCCGACTGCAACTTAGATTTCCTGCGGTCCTTGAACGGGTTATTGTGGAGATGAACCCCTTGCTCAGAGAAGTCCCAGACAATCCTTGGGGGAAAAGGTTAATCCAAACCACAAACTTTAATCCTCAGCTCAGTTTGGTTCACAGAAGATCCTTCCAGGGGAGAGAAGGTCTGTAACATCCAGTTTGCAGGATGACTTCCTGCCGAGAGGCAAAGACAAAAACAGCAAGATTAAAACTCAGGTAAACAAGAAACTCAGTTTGACTCAGCAAACTCACCTTGGCCAGAGTACCCAAGAACTGGCAAACAAAAACTCAGGTTAGGCTCTGCTAAACTAAGCATGGCTAGAGTACCCAGTATTGGCAAACATTCTGGCGTCAAGGTAGTGGCAGTCAGCAGCTTAAGAACACTCCACAGGTAATGAGGCAACGAGCTGCAGGTGTGCAGGGAGACCCAATGAGGACGGGGCACCACCTGGTAGAGGAGGAAAGGAAACACAAAAACAGACCACACAAACTGGATTCCTGACACAGATTTTGTGTTATTGGATTGCACTTCCAGTTTACAGTAGTTTAGCTGACTTTCACTGGTTTAGTCAAACGTATTTAACTGAAATATGTTAGACTTGGAGTTAAAAGTTAAATGTTCTGTTTAAATCAAATTTGACCATGATTTGAGCCTATTTGAATCACTCTTTCATTTATTTTCCAAACATGCAGCTAATTCGGCATGTTTTTACAGAGCATCATTTCAAAGTAAAAGTTATTCAATCAAGTAACATAAACACACAACAGCATTTAATTGCACAATAACAGAAAATATGTTTGGCCTTTTTTTTATTAAATTCATTGAAATTTAAATACTGATGTGAATAAAGAGGAAGTTTATTCTGGATTGCAATTAAGCTTTAGTTTGTGAGACAGTTGTAGCCTCGTGAGACCATCCTGATCCCGCGAGCTTTCAAGGTTTCACTCGCAGATCAGTCTGGAGACTCTCCGTTAAAGAAAATTTGGAGCTGTTCACCAAACGAACGTTGAATCAGCGTTGGATTTGAGGCGGGTTGAGGTGTGACGCAACGAGAAGCGCGACAGTCTACAGAACATGGCGGCGTCAGCCGATGAAACTAGCGTTAGCGTGGCTATCGAGCAAGTTTTATCAGAATTACAGAGTATTTCTTCACTGAAATAAGAGCAAAACACTGCTTTGGAGGCTTTTCTCAGAGGAAAAGATGTTTTGGCTCTTTTCCCGACTGGTTTCGGCAAGAGTAGCCTGGCTTGTGGTTGTGTTTTCGTCGTCACTCTGTTAGTACGTCATATGCTTCGTTGATCTGATTGGTTTATTTGGCCCGTCTATCACCAACATAGGCCAATCAGCTAACCAGTATTTTCGCCGCTTCTCAAAATTAACTTCAACGGATATGCGGAGCAAATCCATCTGGCGGAGTCAGGTTAAGACAGTTGGATGAGGGCACCAACTCTAGCCTGGCCAGCTAGACTAATTTCTGTGGTGTACTCAACATATTCCGAAAATTAGTGGATAGGGCCTGATTTCAGAGGTGGGACAAACACAGTCAGAAAAAAGTTTAGAACCAGTCATATAACTGTTGTGAATGGAAAACATAATTAAAGAATTTCTCTACTGCAGCTGCAGTCGTATCTTATGGTCTTGTCTGTTATGGCATGTACGTAGTAGCCATTCAAAATTTCTCCACTTTCCCTGATGAGCCCTAGAAATGGTTCTTGGATGGTCCCCTACAATTCACTTTAAAACATCAATATTTGTACTAAAATATTCTTTCAGTCATGATTTGTGGACATTAAGATCTAAAGAGAAGTTTTATCTCCTGGTCAGACCCTGTAATCTAGTAATTTACTCCAGTGGCTGGAAGTTGAAGTGGATTTAGCCGGGAGTTGTAGGGAAGTGGGCTACCATTTGGCTGGCTTTTGACTGAAAAGAGACATTTTGAGTGGCTGCTACTATATAATTATTGATACCCACAAAACAAGTAATCCAACATGAAAGTTATTGGGAATACGGTTTTTTTTGGAAATCAGGTGCAGTTTTTTAGTTTATTTTAGTACAAAAGGGGATTTTTTTTTTTACAAAGACTCAGTGGGAAGAGACTCTGTGCAGATGTAAACATATTTGGACTGTTAGAAGTAAAAATAGTAGAATAATATCCCTTCAGCAGGTAGAGAAGAGAGGCGGGGTGGAAAGCACACAGCACAGTTGGACAGTTTAGAGACCATTCAGGTGGGTAGAAAAAAGTGATGGGTAAACAGTTGCAGGTAGCTGCTCTCCCCTCTTCCAGGTGTTGTGTAGGTGTGGGAAATATCTCCCCTGCTCATATAGCACTGTTATGAAGTGCTGGAACAGATCCTTATCCTGAATCAGCTGTCCACTGTCCTCTCAGGACTAATTCCTACACTTAAAGGCTGGTTTAGGCTTAAAGCAGAACGTTCCCAAAGCAACATTTGCAGGATTTATAATCCATGCAAGTTTTCCCTGCTGTACCCAACATTCTGGCTTACTGATTAATAACAGGAGGACTGCATGTTACACAATAGCATACTGTGCAGCTCTATTTTTCTTTCACTCTTGAACTTATCTATACTTTTAAATACATCCAAGTATTCTCATTATCTATGCAGTTTCTGGTTTCCATTAAAAAGTTAATGACTTTAATGGGAAACATAAAAAAAGAACTGTTAAAAGCACTAAACCTATATAAGAAGTCTAAAGGTCATCTTGACTATTAGAAAAGGCCTTTATTGTATTACAGCAGCAAAAGCTTTCAGCAAAAGTGTTCATACCAATGTGGACCTGGAAAAGTGTATAAAAATAACTAAATAAGTGACACAGTTTAATATATAAAAAATAAGCATATTAAATACTGTACGTTTTCCAGCTGGAAGGGTTCAAATCCCACATTGACTGAATTGTTTTATGGGGCACAGTGGTGTTCTTTTCATTATTTTAATGGTGTGTCGACAATAGGTTAGGCCCAAAACCTTTAGTATCTCTTTGAGCTCTTAGTTAAAGGAATAGTGCACCCAAAACATGATTAGCCTTCATTTTCTACTCACCCCCATGCTGAACAACACTCTGGAGTACTTTTTTGATATCTCAAATGCATCTGGAGATCTGGGAGGCTTCTTGCTGTCTGCTGACATTCAAATTATGGAGGTCTATGTCGCCCGAGGCAGAAAGGTCCATAAAAGTCCACAAAAAACGTGTCAATATTCCTCCATACTGCTCTTCCAATGTATTCCAAGTGTCCTGAGTGGGTAGCGTCCATAATTTACTCGAAATGAAGTCATTTAGAATGTTTTTAGAGCATAAACAGTAGTGTATAGGATTTCCTAAAAGCGTGCTCACAAGTCTACGGAAACCGCGGCAGACCAAACCAGATGAAAGTGCGCATTCAGCTCGGCAAAGAACTCATGCTCTTCCTCAACACTGAAGTCCTCAGACATTTTTCTTTCGTTGTTTCTTTCTTTGCACAGGTAAACAGCACATTTCTTCTTCTACACTTTCATTATCGGCAGAGCAGACGCTGAATTATAGTTGTCACTTCCAGGAAGCCACCAATGGGATGTCATGTCGTCATCGTCCTGGAACCAATCAGCAACTGGCACCTGCACACTTACATTTGCATACAAATTAACAGCAGCTGTAACATGAGTTTTAAAAAAACTTTTCTTGTTTCAAATCCCCTAAATATGTGTTAATTAAACTTTAAGAACAGTTCCAAGTTTTATTTTTATTACAATCAACGCTGTAATACACTAGTAAAGTCTGTTTTGTTTTTATTTCTAATAACATACATACATAACATATATTAAAATTTAAAACGGATTAAATAATTATCCTTAAGAAAGGAACACCATGCATCTTCAGCAGGGGGCCTTTTCAATTGGCTGCAGGTCTGTCTGTGTTTCTGAAGATGACTCTTAAAGCACAGATGAATGAATCTTGACCCACTGTTCTAAGAGTTTGAGATCCATCGATTGCTTTTCAGAAATCAGGATTGCAATCTGTTTGCAATTAGCCAAGATAATAAAATGTTTTTTGCTTTCATAATCCAACATTGACTAATGTGGCTATAACATTGTGTAAATTACAGAGAGGAACAGAGTATTTTTGTTCTGTCGTTTTCAAAGCAAATTGTTGATCTAGAGACTTGGTACCTCTGTGTTCATCTTGTGCTTTATTCCATTAGGGAATTGGAGCAGATATGTGTCAGACTTTACTGTTGCTAAACTCTCATCTCCCTTATTGATCTACTCATCTGTGCCTCAGGAAGCTGTGCTGAACTGCAGACTAATAGTGACACTAGCATGCCCTTCAGCCCACTCCAGATCTCATAAAACCTGCTTACACTTGCTCTGAGCAGTTAAATAAAGCTGTATTGGAACCCCAGCAGGGAGCTCACTGCAGAGAGACAGAGCATGCAGTGGATGAGGTTGAGTAAAAGTTTATATGCAATACGTGTCTGTGCCTGCCCATATATTAGTAAAATGAAAATATTGCATAATTTATGTCCTTAGTGGTTATGCTTATCTACTCAGAGAAGTGTGAAAATATAGATAATACCTCCTAAAATAAAATAGTCAGTCACAATCAAAATTAATAAAAGTAATTAATATAAACTGCGTGAGTTGTTATTGTCATTTTATCCTATTGGTGTTGTTATGCACAGTTATTACATGCTTATATCATCATTTAACCTTGAAGACAAACACCAAAAGAGAAAAGGACCAGATCTTATTTTTTGGGGGAATTTTAGTCCTAAAGATTTACTCCCATTATTGATTAATGATAAATTACTAACTTGATTTCAGACAAAGATTCTGAATGGGTGAATGTGAACATATATACAAATCAGCCAGCTGGGTTTTTAGACCCAGAGGTTCATTGCCTAAAGTAGAACTGACATCTTTGTAAAGCATGTTGTTAACTTATAAAACTACTTCTGCTTCATATTTCTGTCTGCTCGGTTTTGTACAGCTTCCAAGTTCCAGACATTAAATGCAAAAATATAAAATCTGCATAAATTGTTACTACTGAAAAGTGCAGTTAATCAATTTCTTCATTCAAGTCAGATATTGTGTTTCTCCAAATACAGTACAAAAACAACACTGATATTTTGTTATATTATTATTATATCATATTCAGTGTTGGTCGGCATTATTTATATCTGTCCCCTTACTAATTTTAGCCTAAATAAGTGTTATTTGTCAAACTCTGGGCTCTGGGTGCATGCCAGGTTTTCTCTCTCTCTCTCTCCTCAGCAGGGATGGACGGGCAGGTGCACTACATCTGAGCTGATTAGCATCTTCTTGTCAAGAACCGAGGACAGATGGACCCAGTATTCAAGGCGAGACAGTCAGTAGGAAAGTTCAAAACGTTTATTAAATAAACAAAACAAAAGTGGAGCTGTGGCTCGTGGACACTGCAGGCGGGGGGGCGGGGCACCGCCCAATCTCAGACACTCTGGTTTAACAGTCCAGACCAAGAATGTCCCCCAGTGCTGCAGTCCCAGAGGTCATGCTGGAAGCTGATCCTGGTCAGGGATCCAGAACAGACAGGGACAGACAGAACAGGCAGGATCCAGATCAGGCAGGAACGGAAACAGGTGGCAGGATCCAGACTTCCAGGCATTCACAGGCTCCCAGGAGGGTTCAGAGTCTGACTGGGACCAGAAGCATGACCAGGTGGTCACGCACCGGAGCAGACAGGTAGGATCAGTGGAAGAGGGTAGCCGAGACAGGACGCGGAACCGGAACTTGAAGCAGGACTTTAAACTGGTCTCCTCCCTGGAGCCAGGCTTACACTGTAAAAACGACAACTCAAAATTGTTCACCTTACTAAGATTTTTGCATTCACTGACAATAAAATTGCCAGTTGGAACTTGAACTGTCTTTTGTGAGCCAGTTGAACTCACTTTCATAAGTTTCTGATGAAAAGTTCATCTTATTCAATAAATTAAGTTGAGTTTACTTTGAAGTTGTAGTTGACACCCAGTCCGAGCGAGGTCAACTTATCTGCGCATGCTCATTTCAAATTTGTCATGGCAACCGGCTGCTACAGGGTTTCCATGGATTTTCCCAGGAGCTCCCTTCTAAAGTTTGGTTCAGCCATCTGGTCACTCGTCCAAGAGAAGACTAAGGCACTAGTTTCCTGTCATCTCTGGCAATATTGCATTATTTGTAAGGTTTTAACAGGAGTTGGAAAGTAAAAAAAATATGTGCTGAAACCTGATTTGCTTTAAGCATAAGATTACTTGTTTACCTTGTGAAATTGTAAACCTGTTTTTGCCAAAGTGGTTCAAATAAAAATGCAAAATTTAACTGAATTACTGTCAGGGCTGCTCGGTGGCACAGTGGGTAGCACTGCTGCCTTGCAGCAAGAAGGTTCTGGGTTCGATTCCTGGCCTGGGGTTTTTCTGCATGGAGTTTGCATGTTCTCCCTGAGCATGTGTGGGTTCTCTCTGGGTACTCTGGCCTTGTCCAAAAACATGACTGTTAGGTTGATTGGCTACTCTAAATTGTTGAGTGTGTGCATGAATGGTTGTTAGTCCTGTGTGTCTGGTGACCTGTCCAGGGTGGACCCTGCCCCACTTGGGACAAGTGTAAGAAAATGGGTGGATGGTTTACTGTCAGTGGATGATTTAATGGGGGGGGGACTGAACTCAAAAATGTAAGTTATTACAGGGGATGGTAATCTGAATTTAAAATAATAAGTTTTTACAGACTTGAAAGTTCCAGTAACTTGAATTAAAAAAACTTAATAAGTGTAGTTCTACAAAACTTAAAAAATTAAGTTGATGCCTTCAACTCAAAAATTCTGTGCAGCCGGTTGCCTTGAAATTTTGAGTTGAACTAACTTTTTCGTTTTTACAGTGTACTGGATAAAAACTGAACCTCCCCCCATATTAAGCCAAAAACCCAGAGGACTCCGCGGGGGAGGAACAGTGGACGATCAGGAGACGAGAAAAACACAAAACCCTCTTTCCACTGGCCGCCAGGATCCAGGACATGAACCATGAACTAAAACTGAAACTGAAACGACAGACTGACAGAAAGACAAGAAATTATCTGGCACTGAATGCTCAGGCTGAACTGAGCTTGTTCCTGTATCTGTATTTTGTATTTTCATCTCTTTTTATGTATCTTTTGTATTATTTGTAAAGTGACCTTGCGTGTCAAGAAAGGCGCTGTTAAATAAAATGTATTATTATTATTAACTGAATTTAAACCAGAGGAAACAGGTGAGGAGAATAAATTGTAATTAAGGCAGGGAGGGAAAACGGCAGGTGAGAGGAATTACTAATTAGGGAGGAGCAAACAGGCCAGATCATGACACTTCTGACCACTTCTTAAGGAGCTGGAACCAGGAGGAGGGCATCAGTTCATTAATGTCTCTGCATTGGTACAGACCAAACCAAAACCTTGTTCTTGTGACCCTAAACCCTAGCCTAAACTCTGCTCTGGACCTTTCTTGCAGAACCTCTTTCTCTGACCCTGAGACCCAGCCTGGAACCACAGACCTTGGATCCCCGTTTAAATACAACCAGGAACCCGAGAGGGATCTCGGGTTTATCCACCGCTCAGCCCTTCTACCTGCGCTCACCCGCCTATCCACCCTCGAACCATCAACCAGGGAGAGAGTACTGGTCAGCACTCGGACCACTTGGGGACAATCCCCCCAAGATCGGACCACAGCCTCTCTACCGCGAGTGTCAGCCCAGCATAATCCTCCAGCAACTGTTTCCATACATTCACCATTCTCCTCATCTTCTCAGCAGAAGCCCAGAAGAACCTGACCAGACCAGACTGCTTCCTGTTCATACCCACTATCTTGTTTTCAATAAACCTCTTAACCTACAACCTGCCTCTTTAGTTGCTCTCGTTCAGAGTCACCTTCAATTATGACATTACTAAATTAAAAACTTTTTAAAATCTGGTAATTTATGCAGGATCATCTTCTGGTATTGCAGGATTGTATCTATTTTTGTTATTTGTACTTCAACTTAAATATTTTTTCATTGTATTCCCTAGTTTTTGTTTTTTATTAAGGGGGTCTCTTATATGACTGACCACATTAATGATATTCAGCATATAAATAAATAGGGCCATGCAGATGTACTGCATACAAAAGAAAAGGTTTGTTGTTTTTCTCGTCATCACTTGTAAATTCCCAAATCGACCAATTATTTCATAACCAAACCATGTAAGCATCAACCTCTATTCTAATGTAAATTAGTATTTTTCCCAGTTTTTCTAATGAATAGATGCTTTTTCCCTTTAGTTTTTAAAAATGAATTGCTTAAGTAAGCATGACTCCCTAAAATTGTGTGGTCTTTTTACTGACAAATTATATTTCTTCTTCATTAACAACAAAATATGGACAGGGTACACGCAGCTTTTAATTTTTTATCCTAGAAGGCAATTAATCCTACATTTTTAGCAATGACTTTCAGAAAAAAACAGACAAGAAAATTTCTTTCTCTGATATTTATACCGTTGCCTTTACTGATACTCTCGGAAGAAAAGAAGGCACACAAATTTTTGGGGAGTGGCGGCCTAGTGGTTAGGGCATAGAGCTTGGAATCCTGAGGTTCTAAGTTCAAGCCCCACTCCCACAGACTGCAGCTCCAGGTCTGAGCAAGACCCTTATCCCCCACACTGCTCCCCGGGTGCCATACAATGGCAGCCCACTACTCTGCAAGGGGATGGGTTAAATGCAGAGGTAAATTTCTCCAGTGTGAGATCACTAAAGTTCAATTATTATGTTACCATTATGATTAATAACTTTTGAAATACTACAAGCTATTTTTATTTCAAATTGGTGTACATCGAATTTAAGTTTTCCTAAATTTTTTTATCTGTGTGCAGAGGTAACTGTTCGACCATGATTTGCACTTGAATCACACTTCTATTTGTGGTCCTCCTAACACACGGTAAGTTGACTGAGAACAAGTGGCAGTCTAAAATGGGAGTGGGAGCGGCAACCTAGTTCTTGGAATTCAGAGGTTCAAGCCCCACTTCCAAAGACTGCCCCTCTGGGTCCCTGAGCAAAGACCCATTGCACAGGGACCCATTGTTAGTGGCAGCCCACTGCTCCCAAAGGAGATTATTTAAATGCAGAGTTTTTTTCCCTCTGTAGTTGTAACAGTGTAAGTACAATTAAAAAAAAGTTATTTGATCAAATAATACAATAGGAACAGCATTTTGTTACGTAACAGACTTACCAAGTTCTGTCCATACATTTCACAAAGTTTGCTGCCAAATCCCTTGTTATCAAGACTGTGCTTGTCATGATCGAGGGGATTTTTCTGACCCACATGCAGGAAACCACAAGCAGGATTGAAAGGATCGGTATCTTTATTAAACAGAAAACAGAATCCAAGCAGGGTTCAGACAGATCAGCTGCTTCTGAAAAACGGAGAGGAGGTTTTATTGGGGGTTCGGGAAGGGAATCAGTCCAAGTGGAGAAAAGAACGTGAGGACGCTTACTGTTCCAGATGAGGAGTCGATCCCGGAGGGGGCTTATGGATTGGAAAGGTGGGCTGGAGACCAAACAATGGAGAGCGGGCAGGCAGACGGAGTAACAGCGGAGCCTGGAGGAAAAAGACTGCTGGACGGCTGGGAGACAGGTGAGTCAGCAACAACCTGACAGTTCAGATTCAAATCTCTGGGAGAGTTCACAGAGGGAGAGAGGCTTGATATGACCAACTGAGTCGGACAATCAGGCAGTGAATGGTAGTCCAGCTGCTCCTTATAAGTGCTGCACCAGATGAGTCACCTGTCAGGTCGCCCTCCAATTGGAGATCTGTTGGGAAACCTGAAGTCTCAGCCGCACACAGACACCATGACAGTGCTAAGCTAAGTGGCATTCTGATGCGACAGTTCAGTCATTTGATTTAGCTGTTTTGGAGCAGGGCTTGATCTAACAGCCGCAGGACAGTACTGTAGCTCTTAGTGACTGGAACTGGGCACCTCCTGTCATAGATCAATATTTATGTTACAGACTGTCAGTAATCCTAAAAACTGCACTGGAAAAAATTTTAAGTCTAGATAAGTCATTATTTCTTAAAATAAGTGCATTTTTTCTTGGATTGAGGAGATATAAGAGACATCTAACCAATGGAACAAGACAATTTACACTTAAAATAAGACAACACAATTGCATTGTCTTATTTTAAGTGCATATTATCTAATTATCTTATAAAAAAAAAAAAAAAAACTAATTCCATTGGCAAACTATCTCATTTACCTACTAAAATTAAGGGTAAATGCACTTAATTTAAAAACTTTTACTTGTTTCTAGATTGTTTTTCCAGTGTGTTTAGGCACAATACATTTCTAGATCTCTCTTTGGTTTTTCAAGTGCTCTGATGGCTTATACATGCAAATGCTGTGTTCGTTACGTTAATGATATTGCAAAGAAATTAAAGCAATCAGAGCTTTACCACTGAGCCCTATGAAATACCTTTTTCTCATTCTCTCCCTCTCCCACATTAGAAACAGGTAAGCAAAGGCTTTTAGACTCTCTATGCAGAAGTCAAACCTTGCCAGGAACCAAGCTGATCAATATTTTGTTGATTTAACCCAGTTTGCCAAAGCCCTGCAGGTCAACTCATTAATTAAAGGGATTTAAGGTTTAAATAGAAGCTCAGTATATTTCGTAGAATGCTTGGCTCATTCTGGTGCACACTGCTCGGATGACTTAATTAAGTTCATTTCAGTTTATATTTCCTTGAAAGCAGAATATTACATCATTATTGTAAAGCTTAATGTATTAAGTGTATATTAAAACACAATAAATACACAAAGCAATGTAACATATTTTTTAAAATCGATCAAAATAATCTATAAAGTATGTCAAACAGAAACACTAATCTTAGACCAACCTGCTGTGAAAATGGGCTGACATTCAAACCATCACCTCTTAGGACACATTTCTATTCAGTTCTTTTTTCATATTGAGCAATAATTGTCTGTTTCAAAGAAAAGTGAAAAATAATTACAATAACATTTTTTGTTTGCTAGTTAAAAGAGCAAAGAAAAAAATATATATACTGTTTTGGGTCATTTTAGTACCCATCAGATGTAGATATTCTGTTGAATCTGAATCGCTTTACTGCAATTATTTTGCTTTTAAATGACAAGGCAAGTTTATACAAACTGCACATTTTGGTGGTAAGACCATTTAAGGGCTGTCCATAAGAAAACAAGGAAAATATTGAGTGACCCTCAATTTAATGCAGTTCAGATACTTTTATCTATATAGCCTCATTGTTGCCTACAGGTGCTTTACAAAACAAAGACATCAACAACATTTAGAAATATGATCAGTTCATCCCAGTAAGTTGGATTGATTTAGGGATTATCAAATATTTTCTTATTCAATCATTGATATAAAACAATGTAGACAAATTCAGTTTGTTAATACAAATTGTTTTAAAATATTCTATCAAAGGAGAACAGATTAGTTGCCGGTGTAGTAGCAGTTTTATTGTCTTATATCATATCAGAATCAGAAATCAGAATCTGAATGTATCCTACAACATGGCCCTATACTTACTTAGCAACAAAACAGTACATCTTGAAGTTCAAGTATGAGTCTTAGCAATAATAAAGTCTCTAATGCTGTAGAACGTAGGTCTTCAAAAGGGGGTCCGTGACCCCTAGGGGGTCAACGGAGGTAGTGCATGGGGGTCGCGAAAGTTTTTGTTGATAACACTCTTTTTTTAATATTCCCCCTTGCCATTTTTCCACTAATTAAAAAGTCTTTAAATACACATAAACATGAATTAAACACACTGTATTAAACAGATAAATGGAGGCAGAAGATGTCTTTCAGTCATCAATGCACACATTCAGCGACACACAGGAGCTCTTTCAAGCTGGGGACCGTTTCATTCACAACACCTGTCCCATCAACCAGGAATCAGAATTAGAAATACTTTAATAATCCCAGGGAGAAATTACTTCCATTACATGACTCCATGTATAATAGAGTGACTATAGGACCAGTTTGATATAACACAATTTAATATTCAATATATATAATTAGGGGGTCCCCGCTCCATCTCGCAATCAGTTTGGGGGTCCTTGTCCTGGAAAACGTTGAAGACCCATGCTGTAGAATATAAATATCTGGCTGGCTTGCCAGATATGAAAGCAGTTGTACTGCGTTATGTAGTCCTGTTTCTGACCTTATGCCCAATTAGCAACACAGAGAATGCAACATGTAAACAGAGAGCCTACAAGCTGGGAGTCACGTACGAATCTTGGCAAAAACAGGGTTCTTACTGGCTGACTCGCACGCAATTAGGTCATGAGCTAAGAGATTTCCAGGAAGAGCGTCCAGTCGTGCACGTGCATCCACACAGTGCGATGTAGAGCCTATAAATGCCGCCCACAATGGATTGAAGGTTGGGGGAAATTACAGATGTGAGGACATAGCGCTGAATGTATGAAGTGTTTAAGACAGCTGTATGAATTCGGTTTTGTAAATAACTGTTCCCCCCCTTCGGATGACGATGGTGTGAATCGAGGCCTTCTTTCTGTCATAAGAGAATTCTACCAATGAGCTTCCACACCGGGATTAAGATTTGATTTTTTTATTCACTGACAAAGATATAGATTATCACAGTTAATTTTCACAGTGTCATAATGCATTATAGTTGTCATTTTAAAATATTGTCTCATATGTTGTTTGGAGTAACTAAAGGTTTATATACAGTTTATTATTTTTCCTTTTCTTCTAAGGGATGACGCAGTCTTAACTCCAAATGTTGCCACTATGATAAAAGAGACGAGTTCATATAAAACAACTGATGTTCAAAGGGGATGAGACTGGTGGTAAATGAGGCATGGAAGTGAAAATGTCATGAGAACAGAAAAGAGCGAATGAAATGAGGTGGCTGTGGAAAGAAAGGCCCTGCTTTCAAAGAGAGAAGGCTGCACGAACAAGAGAAAACAAGATGAAGACAATCACTGAGGGAGTGAGAAAAAGAAAGAAAATCTCAAGGGGGAATCTGAGATGAGAGGGATGTGTGTTTGTTCTCAGCATGTGTTGCTGCTGTAGCCCGTCTGACTGACAAAAGCTGATTCAGAGCTTGTGCCGGTGAAAGGACTGCCTTGATGTCTCCCACAGGGAAGAAGACCTGATGCTCCAGGAACAAGAAATAGACTTTGTGAAGAGAAAAACCAAAATGTTCAGGGCTTTGGTTGGATGAAACTAAAAATAGAGGATTACCAGCCATACAAAGTATGAATACAGACAGTGCAGTAGTTTTAAACCACCATAGCATACAGTACATTTCCCTTTCAAACAATGTTTTCTTTTCTCTTTTTCTTTTTAGCTGCACTAAAAAAGACATTGCCATTATTATCTGCTTTAAAAATAAGCAACATACAAACACACATTGAGCTATTAATGATAATATTACTAAACAGTTTCACACAGTTATGTGTGAAACTGTTTCAAACTGGTGATTCCTCATTATTAATCTTTGTAGTTTTTGTTTTTTTCTTTAAGACATTTAGAAAGTCATTCTCTCAATTTTGATCACTGAAATTGTGGTGGAGTGAAAGCTGAAATGGTAGTGGGTGTGACAGTTGGTAAAGTTATAACGAATGATTGATTACAGCAATCAAAATTCTTATTAAACTTTCTCTTCTGTGAATTAGTTTTAGGGATCATGCTTTTCTCAGCGGCATGACAGCTGCTATAAAAGTTGCCTCTGCTTTTTTTTTTTAGAAAGACTTAAGATGTTCTGGCCTTTATGCTTCTGATTGTTTAACCAACCCATTGCACAGGTGCCTCAGTGGTAAAGGCGTTGTTGATGATTGCTGTTGTTTGGTGAACCTTTGATGGGTCCTAACCAAAGTTGTCAAAAGTAATCACATTTTTAAAATCTTTTTAAAAGTACTAAGTAAAAAAAAAAGAAATCCTGTGTAAAAAAAAAAAAAAAAAAGACTGGGGTGAATCTAAAAGTACTGACTGGTCTCCTTTACTTGAGGAGCATAGTACAAGTTCCAGAGTTTTTGCACCGTTTGCCCCTCTAGCGACAAGTTAATTTGACTCCTGTTTTGCGCACCTGCTTAGGAGAAGAGAAAAATCCCCTTAGGCTGCTGTGACTGCACAGGTCTTTAGTTTAGAGGTGTAATTTAATCAGCGATACAGATGTTATTAATATATGTTATTTTAAATTTACCATTATTAGCAAACACAGGGCCATTCCAGGGCTGACCTTAGCTCCCTTCTTGATAAAAGCCTCCCCAGTTATTATTCTCATGTCTTCCATTACTGATCAGACTCCAATTTGACCCTTTTTGTGTAGTTTAAAACAGTTTGACTTCATGATCCAATGGTCACGATAAAGGCGGAATTTTGAACATTTAATGAAAAAGTAAAGCTATGTTAAGATGCAACTAAATATCAACCTTGACATATATAAAAATAAATCAGAAACATACTTTCCCTGCGATAGAAATCAGTCATGTATCTAGTGGTGGGATTTAAACCACCTGTTACTGAATACAGTTTGCTTAATAAGTTATTAAGGCATCCTCTGAACCAAGAATTGTATGGAGGACCAATCATACCATAATTAAAAGTAAATACAGAAATAAATAAATGCTCCAAAAATAAATAAGCATGCAATTAATTCACCCCCATAAATACAATAAACAAATAAATGTAGGTAGAAATTAAATTATACAATGAGACATAAATATATATATATATATATATATATATATATATATATATATATATATATCTTTTAATTAGCTCATTTGTTTTTTTGCCTTTCTAATAATTACCTTATTTATTTATTGTGTGTTATATTCTTCAAATGTATTTATTTATTACTTATTTCTTTAAGTACTTATTTATGTGCATGTTATAATATTTTTGTGTGGTTTATTCTTCCTTTGTATTTTTTTTACCTATTTATTTCTTCAATGCTATTCAGTTCTGCCGGTCATATTTACAACCAGAATGGTGGTTTATAGCAGTAAAATCTCAAAAGAAGCTTAATCTACTTTTTTCAGTAATTGAAAAATAATAACTTAAATTGGAATAAAAGGACCTGAGAGACTGAAGAAGGAAAGAAGAAAATAGTATAGAAGTGTAAATTGATTTTGAACAGCTGCTTTTTTTACCATAAAGGCTGAGAAGGAGAAAATGATGCCTTAGAATAAAAAGTGAGGAGGAAATGTGGTTTAAACCTGATAAAAGGAGTCCAGAGGGAGGGGAGATAGAGGCAATGGTTTGGGAAAATGAGATAAAATGTGATTGAGGAGAACAAGAAAGAAAGCAAAACAGGGAAAAACAATGGAAAAAAGGGGCATTGAATAAATGAAAAGGAGACAAATGTTTGGTATGAATGTGGTTTGGACATCATGAGGAAGAATACCTCTAGGGCCTACTGTAAATATCCAGGTAACAGATAAACCTGAGTCAGCATTTTTTCTATTCCTATTGTGTCAATTGCCCAAGCTGTGTTATTAAATGTTACTCAAAGGTTTGGAGGTTAATATTTTTTCCAGCTGTCAAAAACATGTAATTTCAAAATGTGACATCAGTGGTATAGATTTTCACTTTTAAGATTTATATTTTTTAAGACATAATTTCCTGTCCAGTTGTGCGACAGTTTGGTGTAAAACATTAAATAGGCCAACCAACCCTAGATAAAAGGTTTTATTGAAGATTTTGCCAAAAGAAACACTGCATCCATTGATTGCTCTGCAGTCTCAGCTCATTCTTCAGATAAATCGATTTTAAAGAAATATAAAGACTTACAAAACAAAAGCAATAAAAGTCTGAAAGTCTTTTGAGCAGAGTCTATAAAATCTCATCTGGGTGATGATCTGTATCACAGTGCAGAATGGGCAAAGATAAGCATATAAATTAGTTCAACTAAAGTTTGCATAATGACAGCAGCGTAGAGAGGAAGTTATGTTTCAGTGATCTGAAGCAAGCTCAGTAAGTGAGTTTTTTATGTAATGTTCTAGCCCACCGAGCAGGAAAAATGGCAGACAAAGCATCCCTTTCACAGTTGAGGAAATATTCTTTTATCTCCATCCGACTAAGGTTAATCAGATGCAGCCACAAGCTAGTAGAGATACTCTACCTAATTACTAACAGAACATTCTTTAAATCTGCATGCCAAGAGAAATGTGTGCTTAAGTTGCAGTAAGTATGGTTTTCAAACAAACGTTTAATGTGACATTTATGTTTAAAAGTGATTAAAAATTAATTTAATAAAATCTATAAAAACAGAATAAATATGTTCATATTTCCCACAGTGTATTTTTTCTGGAATTATGTGTCTGTATCTAGACTTTGAACTTAGATCTAAGCGTTCTTTTTAAGAGCTTTAATTCCAATATTTAAACTGGACAACATCAAAATATTGTCATGATTTTACTAAAGTTCAGACCCAAATGCAGAAGACTAAACAGGGAGACCAGGGGGAAAGGTTTAACAGGTTTTATTGAAGAGATAATGCGGAGAGAAGTGTTGCTCTGAACACTGCTCAACCGGAACTGAAAAGTGAGGGGAAGGCACAGCGATTAGTTCAGGCTCAGTGGGAAATTTGATTCGTGAACTTGGAGAAGAGGATTTGGTTGCTGACTCACGTTTCCAGAGAAGTTTGTTGAATCTTTGACTCCAGTCTGTATGCTGTAGTTCCAGTGTTTGTCTGATTCAGTGGAGGGAGAAACAGGGTTTACCCAGAATGCGGTTGTTTGTAGGTGAACAGAGAAACTGATTGCCACTCAGATGTCCTGTGGTACTTGAACGGGTCGTAGTGGAGATAAATCCCTTTCTCAGTGTGAAGCTCAAACGATCTCTTGGGGAAAGTGGATCCAAACCTGCTGTTTGGACCCCAGCTCAGTTTGACGCTCAGTTGATCCTTCCAGGGAGAGAAGGTCCAAAAAATCCAGTTTACAGGATGACTTCCTGCCGAGAGGCAAAAGACAAAACAATGTTAAAACTCAGGTTGACAAGAACAAGAACTCCACACACCTGAAACAAATGGTTAAATTTCCCCCTCAGTATGTACAAAAGTTCTCTAAAGTTCTGCTAACTGCCTGATTTTTTTGACACAGCTACTAAAGCAGAGACACATATAAAGGGTGCAGCAGACCAGACCTCAAGGTTTGGAACTGAGGAACCCTGAACTACATGATAAGTTTTCTATTGTCGACCAACAGTCTTTTTATAAACTGATATATGAAGAATAAATGCTGCTTTTCCTCCCTCAGCAACACACACATGCACACCCACCCACAACACAAGGGTAGCAGGCAGAAAAAGTAAGAGAAAGGGTAGAAGGTAGAAGGGATTGATATTCAAGAACTGACACTTTCATAAGCCATTGTATAAAAAGCTGCTGGCCTGAAGAAAACACACTCCTCCAAGGTAAAAGCCAAATGGAACATGACATTTAGAATAGAAGAGAAATAGGTAAGAGGATTTTTATATGTTGGGGAGGTAGAGTCTCCTACCCGCTTGGAAAAGACAATAATATGATGCAGCATTCCCTTCACTATTGCTCTCCACCTTCATTTGTTACCATAAGCACAATATTCCTCAGCCTATTCACCCATGGAAACAAAGACTGATGTCTGATTACTTAGTGTCAGACTTAATGATAACAATTAAATATCTGAGAAAAATGGCACATCAATTAATTACAAGGGTTTGCCAATCAGAAATGAGATGCTACAATCCTAGGTAGCATCACAAAGATACTTATATTTGTAACTAATCTACCTGGGATTGTGAATGAAAATAACCTCACAATAATCTATAACCCTCTCAATGCAAATTGACTAATCATGTTGTCGTAATATGATGTATGGAGGCCTTGGTGCTAAAACCTTCTTCAGGCAAATTCTTAACAGCCGGCACGAAAACTATCTTTAGAAAGTCCTCATTAATTTCACTGTTGTCTCAGCTGGGGGGGAACCATAGTCTGTCACTGTCACCCAAGGGTAGAAAAGTGAGATCATACAGAAATAAATCTGGCAGGGGAGTCTCTATATGAGCAGAGTTATGCTACAGCTGAAAACCAACGTGTAAAGATGTTTTTTTTTCTTTCAAATTCTGATAATAATTTGAATTATCTGTATTTTCACTGATGAAAATATGCACTGAAGTTACTGTGACTGAGTATGATGACACATCCTGTTTCACATGGAACGTTTTGGTAACAGGCCTGGAGACCTGGATTAATTGATCATAAATCCATCATGAACTGATGGAGGAGAGATGAATGCTTGCATTAATTAATGGATGTGTACATGGACAAATTTTATTAAAGATAACAATATTAAAAGGATGTTTGTTGGAACAATGGATTGAAAGAAAACTATCTATCATGCAGATAAACAGGCTATTTAGCTAAACTCAGATAAAAGTCCCACTAAATGTGCTACTGTCACTGTGCAAACTCTGCCAAAACTCTATTATTTTCTTATCTATGCCTATTTTGCTCTTAGATACAGATCAGCAGCCATGATGAAATTAGATGTACGTTGTGTTCAAAAGGCTTTTCTTACTTTTGTCTTTAATGATTTTGTTACTTTACTGCCTATTAAATGAGGGAGTGATGGTGTAAGAAATGCTCCGAAATAAGCTAATACAGTATACAGTAACTGTGAGGAATTTTCCCACTAGAACTTTTAAAGTGGGATTGATATACCTAACTTGGTTCTGTTAAATGCATCATAGATACACAACAAACAGAACCGGATACCACTTCTTAATAGGGTCCTCTTAGCAAGGGCTAATAAACAGTTTGTAGATACGTTCTTAATTAGTCTGCATGGACTTCATAACATATTCATGAGTGGTTGTTATTAATTAAGGGTGAGCAAATGAGAAAACTGACCAGTTTCTTGCTAAATAGAGACCATAATCTATATGAATATATAGATTTCATCTTATGTTGCTTCTATTCAACATTTCAAGCTAAGTTATATCTTTATAGGCCTTTCTAAACACATTTTAGCATGCAGAGTATGTTGAGAACAAAATAAATACTTATGAATGATTTAATAAGTGTTTTTTGAATACTTTATGACATATCTGTAAACATTTTCTTATTGATCTATAAGGGGAGAAACAAAATAATTTAACAAAAAGATATTGAACAAACATAAATGATCTCTTTTATACAAATGACATATGATGAATCTGAAATTCAGCATTGTGGGTGTTTTTGTGAGTTTTGGTTTGTGTGGATAGATTAGCTATGCCAATGAGCCCATTCACATCCAACAAGGTAATTTTGTACTTTGAATTGTTTGGTGTTGTTGTTGACGATTAACAGGATTCCAAAATTTTGTCAGAGTGAGGACAGGAGACCTTGTTAGAAGTGTTTCTCTGCTAGCTGATGGTGACAATGATTGCAGAGTGTCTTTGTCTTCCTCTCAGTCCATAATGAGGCCTCTCACATTTTCACACAAACCTCCACAGTGATCTTTCTGAAGGACACAGGTTCAAGTTAAATAGAGCTTTGTCCATCAGCCTGGTGATTTGTTTTGCTCAGAGAGTTTGGGCAGATAATGGTTGTTCAGAACTGCTGTGATCAATGTCATAATTTGGGGTTATTTTGGGTCTTTTGATTAACTTTTCATTGCTAGTTCTCTCTTATGATTACTTTAAGAATTGTGTGTTTTGGTTTTTCTCTTAGCCTATAATCAATTTTGGTCTTGCCATATATTTTTATTTGGCCGTTAGGGTTTTCCATATTAGTTTGGTTTGGTCCCCTTATTGTCAGTGTCTATTTCTATTGCTTATTTCTTAATGTTTTCTGTTGGTTTTGTCTTTACTTTAGTTGGAGATTATTATTCGAATTTTGCACAGGTTCTTCCACGTGTTTCACAGTTTATCCTTGTTTAAACATTTCTTCCCCAGTCAGAGCCTTCAATGATTAGCAGATTAATTTCATCCTTGTTACCTGCACCTGTGCTCAGCCCTACTTTTCTTTTTTGTCTTTGCTCCTCTGCATTGTTTCACCATGTTACACTCTGTGTTTGAGTTTTTGCTCTTTTTTTGCTCCCAGTCTCTGTCCAATCTACCCCTCTGAATTCCTTTTTTTGAAATAAACCACAATAATCATTATAATGGGGGAGTGGCGGCCTAGTGGTTAGGGAATAGAGCCACTATGGCTCTCTGAGCAAGACTCTTAACCCCTGATTTCTCCCCGGGGCCCCACGATGGCAGCCCACTGCTCCCCAAGGGGATGGGTTAAAATGTAGAGGTAAAATTCTCCAATGTGAGATCAATAAAGTTCAATTATTATTATTATTATGCCACTCCATTCGACTTTTCTGCACATTATTCCACAAACACACAACCGCACCTTGACAATTGACAATGACACTTTATGCAAAACTGCACCTTTGATCAAGGAATTCCAATTTTTTACTTATTCAGGAATGCTCTAATTCTTTTTTTTTCCCCAGTCTTAGTTAAAACATATCTTTACACCTACTACTGTTTGTGTTACAGTTCAATTTAAATATTTTCAGGCGTGGTTTTCATGTAATTCACTGTATATCTCTAAAGTATGCAGGAGTGTTGCCGGTCTATAGTGTTTCCAGCAAACTGAGAGCAACCTTTGAAGGCAGTGGGATGAGGGCGGCAAATATTCTGAAAAACTGCAAAGATCTTGATAAGCTTATTAACAAACAGATTTAATTATAAAACGTTGCCTTCAATTGACATTTAATATGATTTGATGAAATGGGAACATTTCAAAACCCTGACAGCAATAATTAAAGACTGAGTCAAACATTTTCAAAACGTTTCATTGTGTTATCAGTTTTATTGACATTGATTATAAATTGATCTATTCATTTAATTAAAAGTTGGTTTGTGATAAGTAGCTATTGTTAGCTATTCTCACTGCCTGTGGTCTTTTTTATCAGGTTTTTATACCTGTGCATCTTTAAGTGTCTTGTATTTGTTTGCATGACCACTGCTAAGGTATCTTTAAAGATAATATTACTTTTTACCACTATCCCAATTGACCTACATATAAAGTATTACCTCTTTTTTTTTGTATGAGCTTTTTTGTAACAATCTTTTTTTGCATGAACTAACCACCTGTCCTTCTGCCCGCTGCTCATTTATATAAATTCTATTTATGTTTTAAACATGTTTAGGACCAGTTGCTTTACTATGAGCACAAGTAGTAATAATATGTTAATGGAATGAGTGGGAAAAAGTTTTTGTGTGTCCTTTTTGACAGAAACTGGGAGAAGAAAACATGGGAATGCTTTTTAGCATGTAAAAAGAAGATTTAGTCTGTTAATAACATTGTATGAACTGGACTGAGCCCTGAAACAGGAGGTACTGTAGCTGATGACCTGTCCATTCAAAAAGAGCCAGGCTTATCTTTACACCAGAGAATGAGATTTTCTGAAATGCATCCCATTTTAGATGAAAAGAGCCAGCTTTTTTGAAATTATTAGTAAATGATTTTAACTTTAGAGATGAAACTCAAAGGAACAGGCAGAAGACAGAAATGTAAACAAGACAGGGCAAAAAAGTAGGACTGAAACCAAGGACAGATGGACATTCACAGCTAAGAAAAACACCAAAAAATGATTTGTTGCAAATAGCAGGGGAGATGCCATGCTGTGGCATCCCACCCGTCTAAAGGAAGGGTTTGCTGTTAATCATTTCAAAATTGTACATGTGTTTGTTTTAATCCTACGATCTGTCTCCTGCAGAAAGCACATTTCTTACTGTGTTTGTTTGCCTGTTTGGCAAAGATCATACCGACTTTGTAAAGGGCTTTTGTTGTGAATCTGTTTAAATTAAATGTGTTTAATTCTCTTTACTGAAGCCTCTAAAAAATTTTTTCAACAGAATTTCAACCCTTCGGTGGGCAGTTTAAACTTGCTTTAGTTTTTAATAGTCCTGCATATAGATCAAATATGTGGCTTGTATTGTAGTTTTGTGCTGTAAACAGACGGCCACCTGCTATTGTAAGGTGAAGGAGGGGAATTAGAGGCCTTCATTTGACATAGTTTTCAGTGTCAGCTGAAATTTGATTATGATTTCTGAGTAGTCTTGATTGATATCTTCTGGTCATATTTACAACCTACCTCCAAGTACTTAGAAAAAGTGTCAGGATTTGCTGTTGGATCGAGGACCCAAATGCAGAGGCAAGTAGGCAGAGGTGAATTTAGGTGGGTTTAATGAGGTTCACAGGAACTGAGGCAGGAATCAAAAATACAACAGATATAACAAACAAACCAGAACCAAGGAGACATCAGGGGAAAACCAAACTCTAGGAGCCAGGGAGAGACGAGGTAAGCAGACAGACGTTAGACAAGGATCCAGCAAACAGGAACTGAAGAGGGAGGGCTTTTAAAGGGGACAGAGACAAAGAGAGGGCTAACGAGAGGATTGAAAACAGGTGAGGACAGAGCAGAAAACAGAGCTAGGTAAAGAGGACACAAGAGGGCAGCAGAGGACAACAAATGGAAAACCTGGAAGACAGGAACTAACAAACCAAGACTGTGACAAAAAGCCCTCCGCCAATTAACCCGGCGTAAGGTGTTTTGTTCTCCGGTGGAAAAATCTAAGTCTACCTTGGTCCCAAGTAGAAACTGTTACCTCTATAATAATTTTAGATCTAAAAATATTTGAGCCAATGCTGAATGAAGATTTCCCATCATCTCAAAAACATCAGTTTGTAATCTCCTGCAGACCCCTGGAAACATTAAGTTAGAAGTCCTCCATACTCCATCAATTTGGATTGAGGCCAGGTTGATCAGACACTTCTGTTATAACTGCACCCAGAAAAATCAGACGAGAATTTCCTGCTTTGACAAATTGCCAAGTTGTTGTGGGGAAAAATTATTCAACTATTAATTTGATTTAAATAAGCAGAGATCGATGGATTTCATTTAGTCTGCATTTTATTTCATTTTTGCAAAGAGAGCACAAGAAATCATACAGCCCTTATTGCATGGTAGTCAGCCCTGTTCGGAGCTAGCCTAAGTTTGTCTTCCTTACCTACAATGATGGAAATGCTGAAGGTAGTATCAGAGTCAAAACACATCTCTACACAAAGCAAAATACAAATCGATTACTATAAATGTTTTGAGAACTACCTTATATTTTTGCCAAACATTACTTAATAGTATAAATAGTCCCCTCTCTCTTATATATTTTGTGGCCTTTGAGCTCTGAGGCCAAATGAATAACACTCAGCACTCATAAATCTGTATACATATACCATGCATACCATGACCCCTGACTAATATCCTCCAAGTCTAATAAAACCATTTTCATTTAGACATAAAATAACTTTAATACATTATCTTTATGTATTAAAAACAAAAGTAAATGTATATGATTTAAAATGGGCTACCATCCAAATCTAGAGCAATGAGCAGGGGATTATTGTGCAGCATGTTGTATTGTATTAATTTCTGTTTCTTGGGTCCAGTGCTTCTGTATTGGCTGAACCACAGTAAGTGCAGTTTTTCAGTGATTTAGGCAGCTGTTAGTTTTCTTTTACCATCCTTTGTCTTTGTCATTAGATCTGTGTAAGCATACTTTTACTTACTCAATCAATACATTTGAAAGATGCAAAAAAAGAAGTGGTGACACATCCCGAGAATTGTTGCATGGCTTTTTAGTAAAATAATGGCTTTAAGGAAACCTTTGTCTCACAAGCTTTTAATGAATCAGACCTTACACTGGAAAAAAATAGAAATCTGGATAAGTTGTTTTTTCTTAAAATAAGTGTATTGTTGTTGGATTTAGTACGTAAAAGAGAGATTTTGCCAATGGAACAAGACAATTTACACTTACAATAAGAAAACACAATTGCATTGTCTTATTTCAGGTGCATTTTATCTAATTTTCTTATTTTAAGAGCAAAAAGCTTTTTTACCTACTCAAATTAAGTGTAAATACACTTAATTTAAGACATTTTTATGTATTTGTAGATCCTTTTTCCAGTGTAATCACTACATTAATTAGGAATATTTGTTAGAAATGCACATATTTGAATGCAAATATTCCTAAATGCGCATTTCTACATTTTCAAGGCTGTATTGGTTTTATTTACTATAACAGCACCCTGCCTGTCTTTAATATTAGATGTCTGACAGTTCAGATAGAATCAAAGAGAAAAAGCACTGTCACGATGTTGCACAGAGACAGTGAGACAGGACACAAACAGGATTAGGCACCTTCTGGTGGCATTTCACACTGAATCCACATTCAGACACTTGAGATGTCACAGTCAGTCATAGCTTATCAGTTTTAGTTAAATGATTTGTTCCACAGCTTCCTTCCTTGGCTTTAATCTTGAACTGTGAGAATGTTTTTTTTTTGCTTTAATTTTCCAGTTATAATGACTTAAGGCCAATTACATGTATCCAAATTATAAATACACTTTTTATATTTAAGAGTACTAAAAGATCATCTTGCTTATGCTTAGATACAATTGGGTAAGTTGACCATGTAATATGGTATTTTTTGTTACCGTTAGTGTTCTTACTCTGTAACCAGAAAAGTAAAAAAAAAAAAAAGAAACATATCACAGTGCCTTTAGAAGTACCTTGTAATTTTGTTCCACAGCTTCCTTCCAATATGTACAATATATAGGAGGAAAGCATAATTTCAATAATTGGAATCAAATGCATTTTAATTGTTTTGTGCACATACTAAGAATTTAACTTAACAAACAGCAATAGTGTGTAGGAATTATGACTAAAAGGGACAAAAAGGACGAGATAAAAACTACAAATATTATTTCTTGGTGTGCATCTTTTTTAAAATAAATTAAAAAGGGACTTTTGTTGGTTGCAATATTATTGCAAAAAGCCTTAACCCTTTAAAGCCCGATCCAAGAATAAAACAAAACAGAAAATTACTTTTTTTGGTTTGAAGTCCTTATTTGGCCTTTTAACAAAATAAGAAAAAAGAAAAAACAGAAATAAATTTTTGATATTAATAGTTTATTACTATGCGATAAGTCAAGATTATTTTTTGTGTAGTCTTCTGCCCTCTGTTATCAGGTATATCTGATTGTGTACAATAGGATTTTGAGCAAAGTTTTTACCATTAAATTATGAAAAAGGTGTCAGACGCAAAACATTTCAGAAACCGTATGTATCAAATACGATACATTTGGCATTTTAGGGTTAATTATATTCTAGAAGAGTAGGTGACTGCCCCAGCTGTGATGTGTTCAGTATTGTTGAATGGATTGAAGCGGTTAGGACAGCTAACTTTAGGCGATGCTAAAAAGAACAAATGCTCTTAAAAAAAAATCCTAATAAATATTGATAGAATGACAGAATAGTGGTTCCTTTGGGAAGTTATCATTTTTGGTGGTCAGGATAGGTTTATAGGCAAAAAAGGACCAAGAAAAAGTTAATTGATCAATTTTTGTTTTGATCCACATCATAATCCTGATGCAGGAATTTTTTGTCATTTTGTATACACTCTGGGCCGGATTTATCAAGATCCAATTTTGCGTGCAGTAATTTGCGCTCGCAAACTGGAATTTTGCGCGAGGGGCTGAACCATGGTTTGCGGGTGATTTAACAAGAGCGATTGCGTAACTGGTGACAGGTGCAAAACTGTTGGAGACGCCCTATTTAAATGATGGTTTTACACGTTTGGTGGTTTGCGGCATGGCGAGTTTGGACAGCAGAAAGCGCAAAAGGAAATTCGACCCCATGGAAATGGAGGTGTTGGTGGATGAAGCCAACAAACATTTAAGTGAGCTACAGCAAAGAAATGTGACTGTCACACAGAGGAACGCTATATGTGAACAAATCTGTAATAAAGTAAACGCTGTTGGTGAAACCTTGCGAACAGTTGATGAAGTAAAAACAAGATACCAGGATATTAGAAGGCGAACCAAAGAAAAACTGGCATATAACAAAACATCTGCGAACAAAACAGGAGGGGGCACAGTAGATGAGATGCCTCTGACCAGCATTGAGGAACAAGTACAGCTGACGCTCTGTGAGGAGCAAATCACTGGAATTGCAGCTCCAAAATGGCAATGCTGGATAAACGAAATGTTTTGATGATCGTTTCCTCGTTCATTCCAAAAATATTCACACGGAGTGAAAAATGCATTCTCTGCGTCTCCTTGCTTCATTTCCATGTCTCCTTCTTGCGGCAATAACCGCTGCCATGTGTGCGCAATTACGCATACAGACCATTTGCACCTTCTTTTGAAACGTGTTAAAAATAGAGTCAGATACCGTTAGCAAAATTGCTTTCAGGTTTGATAAATCACTTTGCGAGTGCTAAATTAATATATTTACATGTTCTCCTCCCACAAGACGCACTTTTGCGTGTAAACGCCCCAAATTGCATATTCATTGCAGAAAAAGTACTAAATGGATAAGAGGCGCTATTTATCACGTTTTAAAGACCAAATCCTTTTAGCACGCTGTTGATAGATCAGTTTGTACATTTTTTAGCGTGCGCAGTGAAATAGCTCACGTTTTTATACACGCAAACCTTTGATAGATCCGGCCCTCTGTGTTCCTTTGCAACAGTGAAATGAACATTATCATTATAAAGTGCAGCAGTGATACCAATGTAAACATTGTAGGAGAAAAGGAAACCAGAATAAAAATAATGGATTTAAAGATTGTTTAACATTATTTAGCAGAACAAGCAGTTCCCCCCTAAACCAGAGTGGCAGCAATGACTATTGACAGCTTCATCATCAAACTAAAAAAAGTACAGAACTTTTATGCTGAAGACAAAAACACAGGAAAGGTGAGTCCTTCCTAGCTCAAAGTGTTGATCTGCTAATTAAATAAGAAATTAGAGTGCAGAGTGAATGAAGAAGGTGAGAGCAGAACATTTGGTAATTATCCAGATTTGCTGCTTGGCCAAGGTCTGGGCTCTCCATGTGCTTTTCTAGTTGTTAATATAACTTTCTAGTTGCTACTTTTTTGTTTATGTTAATCTCTCCATTGTAGGGGGTTCGTGAATCATATCACAACCCTCCAACTTTGGGCTCTTGAGTCCCTTCAGACGGTTAGGAACACCCACTTCGGGAATTTCTACCCTAGAATATTAACAGTAGATAATTTGTGGTCCATTTAAGCTGCTCTGCATACTCAGAACTGAACCTAAAACAGAAACGCAACATTTCTTTCTTTCTTTGAAATAATCTAGAACCAACTCCTTGAGGAATGGAAAAATACTAAATCCCAAATTTCCTTAAATCAAATTGAAAAACTTTATTTGTAATTTTGACAGTTCAATTGAAATAAACTCTAGAAACATCATCAGTTTAAGTTTGTACTAGAACTTTTTTTAGCCTTTATTGCACTACTTTGATGTCCCTTTATCTTTATTTTTCTTTTCCTATGTTCTATATAGTATGATAAAATATGTTGTACTAATGAAATTGCCTGACATTCAAACCAAATGTTTTGTTAGCTTAGACTGCATACTTTATTTTATTACGGTAATGTCTTTTTGCAAGTTTGATTTCCTCTGTCAGTAGTTTGTTGTCTGATTGTAAACGGCGTAATCAACACTGTGAGAAGCCTCATCTTTCATCTGAATCAGTTGCCTCAGGCGGTAATTGACAACTCACTACAAAATCACATTGTTTTGCTAAAACAATTTGCTGTCTAATTTTAGAGGACATGCTACGCCTGCTTTTGTGTCTAAAATTGCCTGTTATTTGCCCTTCTCATTATAACAAGGGGGCAACATGAAATTTTAAAGCATTATTGATATTGACCCTACCATTATTGTAAGATCATCCAGAGAAACTTACATGATTAGCTCTACCTGCTACTATAAAAGCCACTTTGTCACCATCATACCTCAGTAGTAAGTTGGAGCACATCTAGACAGTAGGTTTTTTTCTTTTTTTTACATTTCAATCCAGTCTAGATATATAACCTTTCCTCTAAATATATCCCCCTGAGGCATTAAGCATTATATGGCTGATTTGAGCAGTGCCGGTCTCTTGCACAGAACAGTCTTTACCCCCAACTTCCTCTGTCTCTGGTGAAGATGGTGGAAAGAAATCACACATCTTTGGGGCGACAGTGGCGTTAGATGTAGGAGTTTGCCCTGAAATCGAAGGATTGACGGTTCAAGCCCCGGCTCCGACTTTCAGTGTCGTTGTGTCCTTGGGCAAGACACTTCACCTGCATTGTCTACTGATGGTGGTCAGAGGGCCCGGTGGCGCCAGTGTATGGCAGCCCCGCTTCTGTCAGTCAGCCCCAGGGCAGCTGTTGCTACAATGTAGCTTGCCACCATCAGTGTGTGAGTGAATGGGTGAATGAATGTAGTGTAAAGCGCTTTGGTCAAGTCTGCTGACTTGAATAAAGGCGCTATATAAGTACATGCCATTTACTTATACAAAGCCTCTGTCATATCATCATCACTGTTATCATTCTCTGTGTTTACAGCCACTTTTAGTCCATTGGTCAGTCATGGAGGAGGCCTCAGTGATGCCTGGAGATGCATCACTACTGTGATCTTAACGATTTCACAATTTTTTAATGTTGCCAATTCTACCAAGGAGATTTACAGCCACACAGCTTGAAGATGTATACATCCATTCTTTTCCCCAAAACAAGAAAGTTTTAAAACTTTTCTACATGATCAGTGAGCAGCAGACTATGGAGTGATGTTTGTAAATTTACTCAGTCAAAAATTAAGAGCACTATCCATCCACCCATTTTGCATCATGCTTTTCCCAAACTGGGTCGTAAGGGGTGCTGGTGCCTATCTCCAGCTGTCTATGGACGAAAGCCGGGGTACACCCTTGGTCAATTCTACATCCGCTCTACACAATGCGTCGTTCTTGTTTGGTACCTCACCGGCTTGTTTTGTTTGTATGACCGCTACTGTGGAAATCGACTCGTGAAGATGGACCAGCTAGAAGAGCGAGGAGCGCAAGAACGTTGGGACCCTTTTTCCACTTGGATCCCCACTCTTTTTCACCCACATGTCCCTCCGTTGTCCCACAAACTGGCCCCCACTTCCTTACTGCTTCGGCCGTACCTAGACCCACAGCTAGTTCGTGATGGTCCCTCTTGAGTTGTGGCATGGAATAACATAGCGCAGACCAAGCTTCAATGTTGGGCATAAATCAAAAATATCTGCGACAAGCTCACTGCGACACAGAGTATAACCAGCCCTATAGGCTATTGCTACCCGACAGCGTTGACTAATAACAAAGATGAGGCAGAAACCGTGTGGAGAAAGGAGTTACATGACCATCTGTCCGAACGGTCGGTTAACTGAGTTCACTATAAAGTCCACTACATAGTCCCCACTTTATGCAGACACAGTAAGCTTGTATGAGCTATGAGAACAGCACATTTTAAAGAGGGCATGCCCAAGGAGAAATGGGCTTGTGCATGCTCTTGCACATGCATTTTATTTTAAAGTGGAGAGGGTGGGTTTCTTTACTAACACTGCTTCAACTTCAGTGAAGCAAAGTAGCTGATTTGTTAACATTGTTCTTTTTTGTTTGCATTAAGGGAACCTGAAACATGCAGTTGAAGTGTTTTGTTTATGTGCCTTGTACATTGAAGCAGGGTTTAAAAAACGTTTCTTGTAAAAAATAAAATAATGTAAAAATAAAAAAAAGTGGAGAAAGGTTCCAGAGAAACTTTGCTACTTACAAGATGCAAAGTGGTCCCTTTTGGGTGTCATTATCGAACATTTTTTATTTCTTTTTCTGTTGTAGACTTTGAGTGAGTCTTGCAGAATGACCTAGAGCACATCAAACATGACATAAACTGGGGGTTTAATGTCCTTTATATTTGTTACCTAGTCTTACACACCATTTGTAAGATAAAAAGCTTACCCCATTCCTAATCTGCAACAGTAAATAAGGTCTGAGAAAATGCAGTAAATCCATGCAGTGTTACCTACAGTTGAAAGAAAAAACAGTCTTAGAATTCACAAAACTGCACTGCTTAACCTTTTTATAACAGCATGTTATACACCAGCTTGTGTTTATGACTCTACAGAGATTTTACTTTTATATTCTAAGCACTTTAAGATTGGTGGGATCTGTCTGGTTTTAAAGCCTTTGACAAAGGCGCAAAATGATGAATGTTATCTAATGTGCTTGCATGGATGTTGCACAATACCTTTTCTTTGGGGTGAATAACAAACTTGACTGTCAGCTGTGGACAGTGTGCTTTTTTGATGGGGCTCGACCATTTTCTATTTGAATGTTTGGGATTATGTCCTTTGTTAGCTGTAGCTGTTGTCTCCTTAGAAAAACACCAAAACATAGACCATGAAATCCAGTCTGTAGATGTCGGCAGACTTGGCAGTGTATAGTTTTCCTCATTCTGGTTTTGCCATTGGTTTAACTTTTTTTTTTCTGCCGATGATTTATACCATGGAGGAAGAAAAATAGAAAATCTGTTTTTATGTTACATTAAAAATTTTAGAAAGTACATGTCTGATACAAATGACATAAATACTAATGACAGCTAATTCTTTAAGAAATTACAAATTCAAGTATGAGCTTGGTTTTATTTGAAGCAGAGTCATCAGTACTACGATTTGTAAGTTACTACTTTCTACTGGAGAAAGAGATATTCCTGGCCCTGCAAAATCTTTCATTATGGTACATTAACTGCAAAATATATATATATTTTCTATAAATTTGCATCTTGACTTAGCCTGATAAACCAGACTAAATGTGAGATTTAATGTGTAATATAGTCTGGCCTCGATGAATGAGACATAGGAAGATTTTTGATGAGAATAACCCGTTGTTTTTCAAACCATGTCTTCTTATTGGCCAACGCTTTGACCAATGAGCGCAACTGACTGTGACTTAGTAAGCGCGACAAAAAGCTGGTGGGGGAGTGTAAACAAACAGCCTGTCGGTAAAACAGTGAATACGTCCTTCTTAAAAATGAATGAGCATAGAGCCTCTTCCTGTCACGATTTGGTTTTAAGGTTTTTGTTAGGACCCAAAAGCAGAAGCTGAGAGGCAGGGGTGAGATCTTGGAAGGTTTTATGAAAAATCAGGCAGCAAAAACAGGAATCCAAAAATCCAACTTAAAAACGTAAATCAAAACAGAAATCCAAAAAAACCAACATAAGAATTGAACACTAACCAGGACCATGGAAACATCAGGGGGAAAAGTCACGAGGAGCCAGGGTAAGATGAAATAAGACGAGGAACCAGCAAAGAGGGAGCGCATTTATGGCTGACTGAACAAAGGTAGGACTAATGAGCTGATAAGGAGCAGGTGTGACTAGAGCTGATGAGGAAGCCAAGGGAAAAGAACACAAGGGGGCAACAGAGGACAGACAGAAAAACCTAAGCAACTTAAATGAATCCAGACACACCAATAAAGCTAGAAAACAAGGAAAAACCTGGCTTAACTTGAAACTGAAAACTTAGAGAAAAACAACAAAACCAAGATCGTTACACTTCCTGCTCACGTTTCAACGAAAACCCCAAATGTAATCCTTCCGAAACTGATTCCAAAGCTGAGTCAAAGGAGAACTGTTCAATAGTTGTTGCCATCTTCCTTGTTGTGCTTTCTCCAGCTTCCTGGATGGGAAGTGAGACGTCTCCAAACTTGGAAAACAAAGTCCAGTGGATTGTTTTTTTTTTTTTTGGAATATTTAGATTTAGATATTCATGGCCCTTTTCTACATGGGGTTTATATTGCATACTGGATGTCTTTGGCCTTACACTGCTACTTACAATTATAAAAGGCATTTTGTTTAGCTGGTAATTTCCTGAGATTTTAATCGTGATCGGTGTTCTTGCTGATATGGGGACACTTTTTTTGAAGGAAGGAAAGTAGGATTGACAGCAGATGTGCATGGAGAGAAATTATTATGGCAGATTGATGTCTGTTCACTGGGAGTATGCTAACATGAAATAAGGTTTAGTAAGAGAAGGAAGACATGAGGCACAGGTCCACAGGATGGGATTCAAATTTAGATTTGCACCAATGAAAGGCTAAGGCCAATGAATATGGTTAGAGCCATTTTCTTTGCACCTGTCGCACCTTTTTTCCACATGAGGTAGGAACTGAAAGATATGTGCTTTTGAAATGTTTGCTAGCTACGGGTATATGTTGTTTTTCTATCCTGAAAAACTGATTAGGAGAATTTGTGCTTTAGAATGAGTTTTTAAACAAGTATTAGTTTGACATGAAGCTAAAAGTATTCTTGATAAATTGAAATTAATCAACATTCATATAGACCCCATTAAAGGGTCTATATGAATGTTCAATGGATCATTATGTATACCTAAAACTAATACGTTCACTGCGATTTAATGAATTTAGCATTAATCAGTAAAAAGATGAAAAAGTTTTTCGTCGCGATCTCTAAGTCTGGGAGCGGTTATTTTTGCCCAAATATATTAATACCCCACTTCAGACCTCTTCCAGCAGTGACGTCACGGTGCGGTAAGCCTAGCGCCATTCTCCCCACTTTACAAGCAAAATCAATGGGAACTACTAGACACATCTGCAATCAACAACAATTATTGAAAATTTCCAGAGGACCAACTGCCATGCCCACGTGCATGGCAGTTGGATGATGTTACACATCGCAACATATTCTCATTATCAGTTCGTATGCAATCGTACGAAAAGTTATGCACAGTATTTCGTACGTCTTTGACGTTTTTCCTCGAAAAAACAAATCAGTGCGCATGCACAGGCAGACAGACAAAAAAGCAGATCCGCAGACGGACGTAAAACTGGGAAAAACAGTGCAATAATTACTTCTTCATGTCTCTAACCACGTTGCTTGCTGTTTTGTATCTTAGGGTCAGGGTTAGGGTTAATTGTATCTTAAATTCTATGTTATTCTAATGGCGCGTAAGATCTGCATGCGTAAGGATATCTTGACTCGGGGCAAGACGTAAAAATACAATGAAAAAAACGTCACAAACGTACGAAATTACGGTGCATCACTTTTCGTACGATTTCATACGAACTCACACTGCACATCGGGTAGAAGTGAAAAAAAAAAATTTGTTATTTCACCTTTCAGATTCATGATCCACCACGGATGGGTTTGGATTGCCAACTTGAATAGAGAGCCATTGAAATTCTGGCCAGTGTGACATCACCAGATACAGAATCGGGACTTGATCAACAGCCGATACCGCACTATGACCTCACAAACTGGTAGGTTTGTAGTGTTCTTTGACAAACATGGATGCCTCGAATAAAGCACATTTAAATGAAAATTACTCTTAATTAATAACACTTATCATTTATTGAAAAGTATGTAATAATTTCATACTTAAAGTACTTTCAGAGGACGTTTGTATTCTCAATGCGACCAGACTTTTCCTTTAATGAGGGAAAGTACTGTGGAGATTGAGTCGTTAATTGTGACAGAAAGCTAAGTATTAACAATACTATTTCTGACTGATGGTTAGTATTTTCTTCCCAAGTATTGGTAAAAAGAAAAATCTCCACAGTCACAAGTATTTCAAGCAGAATATTCAGTAGGTTTTTTTGCAAGCAGTCACAGTGCTGCATTAGGAAATGTCTGCACAGAAGCTCCATCACTGACACATACAAATCTTAAAATTCTCCACTTTAATAATCCTATTCCACACGTGTTCTGTAATTTTCAGCAGAGTTTATTTAACCAAACACAGCCTGCTCTCATGACATGCTGATAAAGTCCACATTTAGACTGTGTGCTCTGTGATGTTAATATTCACAGGTTACACTAGTTTGCTTAGAGCTGTTTCATTTCTGTGCACTGTGGAAGAGGATTAGCTGAAAAGCCGTATTAGATCCACATTTTCTATATTGTTATTCAACATAACAAATATACACCGTAAATAAAGAAGATGGGGGGGATAAATGTATGATAAAAACACGTCTAAAAAATGAAGCAGTATTAAAAAAATTGTACTTACAAACCTTTTGCAATTTGTGCAAAACATGGAGGTGCAGATTATATGTAAAACCAGATAATAGAGTCTAAGGTAAATTGCTGAAAAGTTGTTAAAAAGTTTGATGGTGGTTGGGTGGAAGATATCAAGGAGCCTCACTGTTCTGCATGACAAGCTGGGGTTTCTTCTGTCAGAGGATAGGAAAGAAAGTTGTCAATAAAAAGGGTGAGTGATGTTCCTGATGATTCTTGTTGTTCTCAGCATCCCAATAGGTGGCAGCATGACTCCAATAAATGTAGGCTGACCTCACCACTCTCCCAAATGCCTTCTTATCTGAGGCACTGCTGCTCTCATACCAAAGAGAGATGCTGCTGGTTAGCACACTCCCAATGGGGCTTCTGTAGCAGGTAGTTTGGATTGATGGGCTGAAGTGAACCTTTTTTGGAGGATGTGAGCTGCAATCAGATGCACAGGTCCTTTTCTCCTGACGTCGATCACCAGTTCTTTGGTGCTCCGTATGTTAAGAAGTACGTTGTTGTTGCTGCACTATTTAATATCCAGGAGGAGCCCCATTTCTGTTGTATCACCTACAGTAGCAGCCATTCAAAATGGCCCTTCCTAGCCGAAATGCAGCAACTTCCCTGCAGCTTCCAGCAAAATTCCCTCCAACTTTCACCCTTTCACTGAATTACAGGGTCTGCCCAGGATATAAACCTTCTCTTTAGATCTTAATGTTCCCAAATTATGACACAAATAATATTTTTGTAAAAAGATTGATATTTAAAAAGGAACTGTAGGGGACCAGCCAAGAGGCAATCAAGGAAAGTGGGGAAATTTTGAATGGCTACTACTGTTTATACTTAATGATAGGATTTTTTTATCTTACTTAGCACAAAAATCAACTGATTTTCCAGTTGGTTTAAAGTCTGATGGAACGCTAACTTAGAAAGCCAGATTAATAATGTGTAGCACACAGGTTTACCTCTACACATTTTCTGACTGGGACTGCTTCCATTGCAGTATTTTTGCAGTGAATAAAAGAAAAACAACTTATTCCACTTTTTCACTTTTAAAGTGACAATCTATGATGATATTAACTTGTTTTCACATACTTGCAGTAATTGTCAACTTGTGTGCAGGTTATTATGACAAAGCACCAACTATCCACACAAAACTGTCAGAATGAATCTCAGCTCTTAATCGAATTTAAAACAGGAAAACATGCAGTTATTTTTTTATTTTAATCTCAAAGAGTGTAAAGTTCATATGGACTGAGTTAGAACAACTTAATGAGCAGGCTAAAACAAATTGTTTGTCTTTCAGTGAGGACAATATGTGCAATAGGGCTGGACAGTAATTCAGTTTCAAAATACACTGCAGTGTAAAAATTGTATACAGTAAAACTGATATGACATTTCTGATATGTAAGTCTATAAACACAGCATTTGTCACTGAGTGGTATTCCAGATTTTAAGTAGTTTCATGTCTTTATTTTTTTTTTTAAGGAAATGTTTTGAAAAGTTTATACAGAATATGGTTATGGGCATTCTTGGCGGTCTTCTTTGTCATGATTTTATCTAAAGGTCTGACCCAAAATGCAGAAGACCAAACAGAGAGACCAGAGAAAAGTTTAACAGGTTTATTAAGAATATAGAGATGAGTCCAGTGCTGCTCTGAACACTGTCAAACCGGAACTGGAAAGTGAGGGGAAGACACTGCGGTTAGTTCAGGCTCAGTGGGAAATTAGATTTTTTTGGTTTGAATTGGAGGAATAGGTAGCAGACTCACTTCTCCAGAAAAAGGTATCCTTTCTGGAATTTAGTCTGTGTGGAATGTTCGAGAGATTGTATTGTTTGGTGTTGGGCGGACAGGGTTTACTCAGACTGTGGTTGTTCCTAGATGAACGGAGAAGCTGACTGCCACTCAGATTTCCTGTGCTACTTGAACGGGCTGTGGAGCAGATGAAACCTTTGCTCGGTGTGAAGCTCAAACGACCTCTTGGGGAAAGTGGATCCAAACTTCCTGTTTGGAAACCCAGCTCAGTTAGAAGCTCAGTTGATCCTTCCAGAAAGAGAAGGTCCGAAAAAATCCAGTTTGCAGGAGGACTCCCTGCCGAGAGGCAAAGACAAAAAAACAAAGTTAAGACTCAGGTTGGCAAAAACTCAGTTTGACTCAGCAAAACTCAGCTTGGCTAGAGTACCCTGTATTGGCAACAGAGATGGCAAAAGTACTCACTTTCCGTACTTGAGTAAAAGTACAGATACTTGTGTTAAAAAAAACTCTGGTAAAAGTGGAAGTACTGATTAAACTTCTTTACTCAAGTAAAAGTAACAAAGTACAGGCTTGTAAATTTACTTAAAGTATAAAAGTAAAAGTAGAAACCACTTTTTTCATGCCGTTGCCTACATTTTAAATGGATGTCTGCCAATAGGACTAGATCTCCGTTGTGTTCATTTTCAATCATCTCGTCGTCCATGCTACTATGCTAACGCCACCGCCACCAAGCTGCAATGATTTGCCGCCAATGAATACCGCCGAATCTGTCAATTCATCTTGTAGTGGTGCGTCAAATGCAACATAGATTCCCATCCAATTAGATTGAATTTGGTATTGATGACATGAAAAATAATAACGGTAACTCCATTGAAATGATTCAAAACTAAAGTAACGAGCCAATTTTTTTAAATGTAAGGAGTAGAAAGTACAGATATTTGTGTAAAAATGTAAGGAGTAGAAGTAAAAAGTCGCCATAAAAATAAGTAGCAAAGTAAAGTAAAAATATCAGAAAAATCTACTTTAGTACAGTAACGAAGTATTTGTACTTCCCATCTCTGATTGGCAAACACTGGCAGTCAGCAGCTTAAGAACACTCCACAGGTAATGAGGCAATGAGCTGCAGGTGTGCAGGGAGACTCAATGAGGATGGGGCACCACCTGGTGGAGGAGGAAAGGAAACACAAAAATAGACCACACAAACTGGATTCCTGACACTTCTGAGTTTTGTATTATTTTTTATATATTTATTTAAAAATTGAAATCGTATTGAACAAAATAAAAAATATATATTGTGATAAGATTTCACCATATTGTTTTGCTCTATAATATGCAGCCTTTTGGGTTCCAAATCATGTGGGTATCTAAATATGGCTAACATAAGAAATATATCATTATATAAAGAACACATTCATATAAACATTTCTCTCTTTAGAGTAAATGACAATTTTCAAATGTTGGTATGAAAAACCCTGTGATAAAAAGGCACAAATGTCTATAATGTATTGTTAGTTTTTTTTTTTTCTCGATTCTTGGTATGTTTTGAATCTTGAGTCCATATCATTTTTGTTTCCTTATTTCTTTCTTCTACGCTGTATTTCACCACAATCACTTTATCATGGGGCTTCTTTTCATTTTTTAAGGCTTGGCTCTTTTTTGAGCTTAGATTTTAAAGGCTGTTTGGTGGAGGTACATTTTTAAAAATCATCTTTGCTGGTTTCAGACTTTGATGGTGGCATTTGCATCTTCAGCTCACCTTGCTGCTTTTACTTCTAAAAATGCCTTACTCTACATGTTTTGTCTGACAGCAACAATCACTTAAGGGATTAGTTGGTTTTCTGTGATCTAAGCAATAGTCTGGTACAGAAACTCTCTGACAGAAAATGTAAACCTGTGGTGTAAACAGCATATATTTGTATTTCAGGTGAGTGTGTGTAGTTGTCCTATAGATCCATAAACCCATGCGCATAATTTCCAGAATTTCATTTCCATGTATTTATTTTGAAGTAGAGCTTTTCCTGTTCCTTTTTTATTTATGTGCCCCCGGTAAGCATTTTTATACTGCTGTAGTCAACAAATAAAATCTGCTGTTATTGTAGAGTATAAATAAGCATTCACATCCTTTTTGCTTACAACAACAAAATGTATCATTATATCGATAGGTTTTGGTCTTTCTCTGCCATAAATTATCTGACTGCAAGGGCAAGCTGATACCTGTTTGGAGGGCAGTGCACTTTTGGAACAAAGTTTAGATATATTTCTTGTTTTACCTTAATATGTGTGAAGATTTATTGTTTAAAACTCAATAATGCAGAGAGACATTCATGGAAGGAATTATAAATGCCAGACATATTAACTAATATTACATATTAACTAATGCCTGAAGAAATTAATATCAAGACAGTTTTGGCTGAACTCCAAGATGCATATTTGTATTTAAGCTAAATTCACCCACGTCTCTTATATACTGAGTCTTTTTCTGTATTTTCTTCAACTTGTGTGGCCCTTCATGCTGTCAAATAACCATAAAACATCTCTGTAATTGGGTCAGTTGTTATCTGCTGTATCTCCAAATGTATCCCCTTATAATGAAAAACTTATTTGGTTTCTTTTTCTTTTCTGGAAAGCCTAATATAACGCTAAATTCTCAACATGGATACAGTTCCAACCTGCAACTTATTAAAAAATAGGAAGAAAGTTTAGAGAGGGCTGTTATTAATTTCTTTGAAAACACAATGCGTCATAAACACAATGTGTAAAAATGCGGTATGTGTTTTATTTGCATTGCTGCAAAAACAAAAAAGGTTATCCTCTTGATATGGAACATTGTGACTATTTCTGTTTAAAACCTTTTTTGACAATCTTACATATATTACGGGTTTCATATATGTTATCTTACCTGCTGTTATGTTTAAAAATGAATTACACCATTTCAGATTATATAATTCAGTTTTCAATTCAGTTTATTTCTATAGCGCCAATTCACAACACGTCATCTCAAGGCAAAGTTAAAAGTCATCCAGGTTTTAATGTCTTCAAGACATGCATGTAATCTATGTAATGGGTTACCTTCATCTGGATTTATAGAAAGTTATAGCTGAGTATCGTCAGCATAACAGTGAAAATTAATCCCATGCTGCCTAATAATTCTACTGATGGGGAGCATATATATATAGTAAAGAGAATTGGTCCTAGCACTGATCCCTGTGGTACTCCAGAGGTAAACCTTGAGCATGAGGAAGATTTGTGATTACTGTGAATAAACTGAAAATTTAAATAACTAGGAATTGCCTCATTTATGCTAACATAATCCTCTTGCTGCAGCCATGTTTCTGTAAGGCAATATAAGTCAATGTGATCATCACAAATCAAGTCATTAACTAGCTGACTTTTTGAAGAAAGAGATCTTATGTTAAATAAACCACAATTAATTGTATTAAATTTTTCTCACAAATTTCTATTTCATTTAGATTATCATGATTTACTCCTTTTGGAATCTTTTCTAAATTATTTGTTATACTGTATAATTGGGATCATTCCCCTTGTTAATTTCAGAAAACCCATAAATAATCATTATATGTTCCATGTAAATCTACTTTAAATCTGTGTTGTTGATGTGAATCAAGATTTACTTCTACTTTTGAAAAATCAATAAGAACCCTTTGGTTCTTCTTCTGTCTTTCTCTCTCACCTATGTGTACGTTATATACAATTTTACTCCCTAAATAATTTTTCATAAGGTTTAAAGCCCCTGCCATACCTTGATGATTTAGCCAATATGCCTGATGTACGACAAATCTGGCAAAAACACAGGCATACGTTGGATAAGCTATAGGTCAGTTTTGAAGCTTATGCTTACAGTATGTCTACTTGGTCACATTTGCCTCTATCCCCACTCTCTGTGTGCCCTATTGTAGAGGTACTAAATTTGGGTCACAAAAGTAGGATATTTAGAAACACAACAAGTTTTCTGTAACTAATGTTTCCTTGTTACTGAAGAATTTAGTCCATTATTTCATAAACTGTTGTATGGTGACTGAATATTAAGGATCAGTCTTTCCTTGATTTCCATGGCCAGTCAGGCATATCAAAATGACTTTGGTTAACAGAAAGTCTGTTCACAAACCTCAATGTGTAGGAGTTTAAGGTATTTGTTTTTGTGCCTTAAATAACTATAATATAATTACCGCAGAAAAGAGAATCAAAAAATTGATATTCAGGTTTTTCATAGGAAATAAATACATCTGTGACTTTGCAGTTTAAACAAGAGAAGCAACATAAAGGATTCGAATGAATCAGTCATCATTTATTTTTCAAAGATCCAGCCTCAATAACACAGGTGAAGCAAGTACATTTAGGGCAGTTCAACCATCCATTTCTAGTGAGGATTGGTGGGCGTCAATCCTTTTACTGCTGTAGGGACAGGAGTAATTTTCAGCAAATTGCAGAGCCTCTTTTTGCTTCGGTCAAATGTACTGCAGAATTTGTTGGTGTCTGTTGAAACCTCATGAGATTGCAAGTATTATTACTTGCAATCCTTTTTTGCTTTTCTTCCTTCATAAAATGTCTCCCCCCAACCACAATAGCAACTATTCTGCAAATATCTTTGAAAAAGTCTAAAGGAGGTCCACAGTTTGATGTGGAAACCAGAGTGGTGGCCTCTATTCTAATGCTTCTCTAAAGGTGTTGTAAGGTTGAGGTCAGGACTTGGCAGGCCACTCAAGTTTCTCCACACTATACTTGAAAATAAACGTATTAATTTGGTGGTGTGACCCTGTACCATTTGCAATGTCTATTTATGTGGTATAATTTGTGGGAATTGTCATAATGGGCTTTAAAGATCTGACCCACATGCAGAGAACCACTCAGAGACCAATGGAAAAAGTTTAACAGGTTTATTGTAGGTGAGCAAACACTGATGGAGATTGAAACTCTGTGGGAAACAATGCTGGAACTCAACGGTCTGGTGAACCGGAAACTTTTTGGGGGGCCCATGGTTTATCCTTGGATCCAGTTTGTTTAATCCAGAGAAGAGGGAACCCATTGGAGAGCAGACAGGCAGACATACGTTGGACCCAGAGGAGTAAAGGAGCGGACTGTCACTTGGTTTTCCAGGAGTGGACTTGAACGGATCATGTGGAGGTTTTCCTCTTACTCAGTGAAACTCAGTAAATCCTTCCATGGGTAGAAGGTCCAGGCTTATCCATTAACACAGGAAGTCTTCCCAATACTGGCAAACACTCTGGCGTTGAGGTGGTGACAGCCGGTTGCTCAAGTAGTCCTCTGGTAATGAACCAATGAGCCCCAGGTGTGCAGGGAGGCTCACCGACAGGGCACTGCCTGGTGGTGGAGAGAGTAAAACACAAAAAACAACCCACACAAACTGGAATCCTAACAAGAATGTCAGAATAATCTCTGTTCTAATATATTAATCCCTTATTATTAGATTTGAAAATGATGTAAAAGGGTTCAATAAATTAGTAATCCAATAAGCCTTCTCTTTAACTACTTTTCAAAGATCTTGAACATTACTCCTTTTTCACTTCCCAGTAACCTTAAAATACTTTATCAAAGGCAACAAGTGGATTTTCAACACCTCACATAATCACCTCACTGAGCCAAGAGATAATTACATTTTCTATTATTCATGAGAATAAAGACTTTCATACTTAATATACTGTATATTCATCATTTTGATGAATATATATTTATCACAGTACAAAAGATAAAATAACAATGGGAGAAACAAAGTCAAAACACAGAATAAAATCATAAAAAAAACAAAGGCTGGGACAGGTTTAATATTATGAAAGAGAATAGACAATTTTAAACAGATGAGTTTTGAGTTGTGATTTGAAATGGAGAAGTGAGTCTGTGTTTCTAGAGAAAAAACACATTAAAAAAAAAAGAGACTTAAAAAAAGTGGTGCCTAAAATGGAAAGCTGAAGAATTGTAAAACATGCTGGCCATTAGTGTCATAAAGCGGGACAGATTTAAGGTCTCACCTTGTATACTGGGTCCACCTGTCCCTTTTTATGACGCTTAGAGCTGGTTTCCTAACTCTTACTTTGCTGCTTGTACCATGTTACCAAGCATTACTTATCTGGCCAACGTGAATATCCTCCATAGTACCTGAGTGTCATTTACACCCATTTGTCATGGCAAAGTATAAAAGTCAAAATGCCACTGATGGAAGGGTTAAGCTTGGTGCAGCTAGAGGTTTATTGAAGCACCACCTCATGCTGGAGCGCTATCCATGTATACCTTTGAAAACTTGTCTCATGAATTTACGTCTCCAACTAAATACAACACGTTATAACCTCAAACTCATGGGGCTATAATTTTGGTAAGTTAATTGAATCAATGCCTCCAACCAGAGTAATTTCATGCTGCATTTAAATTTGGATATAAACATTAAGGGGAAAGCAGTATAATGTGCCACATGAAACAGTAACTTAAATAGTTGCATCTGACATCACCAACACTCTTATTAAAGTGATAATTATGCAGAAATAGCGAGAAGGAGTTACAAATGTTTTGAGTTGTTTCTACAATCATAACACTATGAGCTTACGAAGAAGAGACAGTAATTACGAGGATATCTACTGATGGATGGATGTTCAAATAAATTATTTTTATTTATTTAATGTTTAACTTTACCAGCAGATTATGAATCTGTTAATAACTATAACTGGAAGTTATAGTTAGTTAACATGTCATTCAAATCCAGGGGTAAAACTAAGTAACAATCATTAGAGAACTGGTTATAACTTACAATTTGCTGAATTATCAGTTGTTATTAACGACTTACCTTTGTGGTGGCATGTTTTGGACCAGCTGTTAAAATCCAAGATGTCTTCACCATCAGTAGATATCAATAAAAATAGTAAACTTATTTTTATCAAACTGTTGTGTCAACAATAACGGTATTAATAAAGTACTTTTAACTTTTTGCAGCTATTTTTACATACATTACAAATATTTGTTCTTCAAGACATCAGTGACGTAAAAATGTGTGATTTTTATTATTAATCTGTAAATAAGATGTACATAGTAATTGCATTAATAATAGTTTCTGATATTTATTTTCTTCCATGCTGTTGGCAGTAAAGCATTAGCCTGGGTGCCATTCCGAACTTAGTCCCGCCCACAAAGTTTGAGGTCGGGAAGTTCAGTCTGGCATTGCTCAATAGTAGCGCGAGTATGCTCGCACAATATCTGGTGGGCCAATCAAATTGTCAGGGCGGGCTTTATACAATGATGGACAGATGATCAACAGTAACGTAATCAACCACGTGACCAAAGCTCGCTTGGGTGACAACAACAATGGCTGCCGCTGGAGAGTTCAGCTGTGTAGATTCTGCTATTAGGTCTGTTCTAGAAGATATCGACAGCAAATTAATTTTAAAAGAGGAACAGAGAAATGTGATCAAGGCTCATCTTCTTATTCTAGGTCGTGCAACTGCACGCTTTGATTTTTGTTGACACCAACTGTGCCTGGCTTAACATACGTCACGCACTCCGTTGCTCTTTTTGGTTGTAGGTCTATCCAATTGAGTGCAGAGGCATTTTTTTCCCTGGTTCGTTCGAAACACGCCCCATAATCACAGCTCAATTTAGCAGTATCAGACTCATATTCTGACTAGAATTGAGTAGGACTACATCAGGCTAGTAAAGCATAGGAGCCTCCAGAACATATTGGTAAAGGAAGAGACACAGGGCTACCCAACAACCCAACTTATAGTAGTAGCCATTCAAAATTTCCCCACTTTCCTTGATGGGCCCTTGGCCGGTACCCTTTAATTCGTTTTTAAACATCAATATTTCTACTAAAATATTCTGTCTGCTGGTGAAGACTCTCAGTCATCCAGGTCATAGTCATTCCAAAAAACAAAAATTAAAAACAATCCTCTTGACTTTGTTTCCAGGTTTGAAGACGTTTTGCTTCCCATCCAGGAAGCTTTCTCAATTCAAAATGTCAGGAATAGCGTTGAGTTCGAGGTTTTATACAATAGCCCAACAAAGCCTTGTTTGAAAATGCATTATATTAACTCTAAGTTAATTTTGGGACTGCTAATATCTTTTTGATACAAGCATTTAGAGGAGTAGCTGCAAAGCTTCTTCTTTTCTATCACCCTTTTAGAATTATGTAAATGTATCTATTTTTCTGGACTGTCAATGTGAATACAGATTCTCTTAAGTGCAGGTTTGAAGCAAACATACAAACTAATATGCATCTAATTTCCTTCCACAACGAATAAGACGAGATGTTTTCTTTTTCGCCCAGAATGAGTCACAAATAAAAGTCTAAGAGCTGTGCCCCAGTGATTCTTACATCTTATGAATGAGAGATTGGAGTTGCTGACAACATAATTGTGTAGATAACTTTGGGGTTGTATAGGTAGCAAATGACTTTGTGCAGAATAAAACCCTCCACTTTCTTGTAACATTCAACACATTTTCTTATGACAGTTGAGTCTTGTCTCTGTTTTAACATTTTTCCCTTGTAATCAAAATTTTTTTTCAAGAGATTCTTTATACAGGTTGGAAAAAAATAGGTTATTTCAATTTAAATACATTACAATTGCTGCAGCAGGTTTTAAAGAGTATTCAATGCATTTAGTGTGAAATATTAACCATTTACTGTTTTTTCTCATAAATTCTGCATTGCCCTTTACTTGCCTTTACATTTAAATTCACAACCCTTTGTAAATTGAACTACTGTATACAAGCATGCATATGCTGTATTATGTACCACACAGTATAGTGGAGTTTTAAGCAGCAAGTTATTCAACATTCTCTGGAAAATCTTCTTGTAATAACTTATTCAGTTTGCTGACACATATTAATCTGAATGTAACAAATTCTATTTATTTTCTGAAAATATGAATTATAAATAATTTATCTTTAATTGGTGAGATTAATGAGCAGCTGAATGATCATCAGAGACCATTCATTGAGACAATGTTTAGATACAGCAATTACGTAATTAAATTGTAAAGTCAGTTTGCAGAAGGGCTCATTTTCTCGTTTTTCCCTAATAATTGAATTCCTCTCAAAGCACAGTAATGATGATGTAGCCGTGGTTGTTTTCTTAACACTGGGATTAAGCTTTTGTTTATGATGTTATATTAATCACAGTTTCTCTGATGAGATTGAGAAATCTTGTATGTGGCATTACAGCAATGTCAGTTACATTCAATTCTGACATTAAAGATTCCCTGTGGTAGTGATTTTTTAAAAGTAATGGGTACACAGGCACACGCTGTACTAAAAAGCTTAAAAATAAGTCACTTTGATGGCTACTTTAAAGGAATAGTACACCCAAAACATGATTAGCCTTCATTTTCTACTCACCCCCATGCTGAGCAACACTCTGGAGTACTTTTTTGATATCTCAAATGCATCTGGAGATCTGGGAGGCTTCTTGCTGTCTGCTGACATTCAAATAATGGAGGTCTATGGTGCCCGAGACAGAAAGGTCCATAAAAGTCCACAAAAAACGTGTCAATATTCCTCCATACTGCTCGTCCAATGTATTCCAAGTGTCCTAAGTGGGTAGTGTCCATAATTTACTCGAAACAAAGTCATTTAGAATGTTTTTAGAGCATAAACAGCAGTGTATAGGATTTCCTGAAAGCGCGTTCACAACGCTACGGAAACCGCGGCAGACCAAACCAGATGAAAGTGCGCATTCAGCTCGCCAAAGAACTCATGCTCTTCCTCAACACTGAAGTCCTCAGACATTTTTCTTTCGTTGTTTCTTTCTTTGCACAGGTAAACAGCACATTTCTTCTTCTACGCTTGCATTATCGGCAGAGCAGACACTGAATGCGCACTTTTATCTGGTTTGGTCTGCCGGCTTCCGTAGCGTCGTGAACGCGCAGGCGCGCGCTTTCAGGAAATACTATACACTACTGTTTATGCTCTAAAAACATTCTAAATGACTTCGTTTCGAGTAAATTCTGGATGCTACCCATTTAGGACACTTGGAATACATTGGACGAGCAGTATGGAGGAATATTGACACGTTTTTTGTGGACTTTTATGGACCATTCTGTCTCAGGCACCATAGACCTCCATTATTTGAATGTCAGCAGACAGCAAGAAGCCTCCCAGATCTCCAGATGCATTTGAGATATCAAAAAAGTACTCCAGAGTGTCTCTCAGCATGGGGGTGAGTAGAAAATGAAGGCTAATCATGTTTTGGGTGTACTATTCCTTTAACATCCATTTTGGCTACCAAGAGGGCAACACATGTATTGTAAGGACAGGCACTACAGTGGCCTTCACCTTCCAGACTCCTTTGTAGTTGTTCCCTAAGCCACTGCTATTCTTAAATATTCTTAAATATTCTTAAAATAATAATAATCAAAATAGCTGTCCTTGTTTTTGTGTGTCATTTTATGCTGAAATTCTTTCCTCCTTCTCACATATAAAGCCTTAAATGGCCAAGCTCCATCTTATATCAGACATCTGATTGTTCCTTATGTTCCTAACAGAGCACTTCGCTCTCAATCTGCAGGTTTACTAGTGGTTCCTAGAATTTCTAAAAGTAGAATGGGAGGCAGATCTTTTAGTCATCAGGCTCCTCTCCTGTGGAACCAACTACCAGTTTTAGTCCGTGAGGCAGACACCCTGTCTACTTTTAAGGCTAGGCTTAAAACTTTCCTTTTTGATAAAGCTTCTAGTTAGGGTGGCTCAGGTTATCCTGAGCTATCTCTATAGTTATGCTGCTATAGGCTTAGACTTTTGGAGGACATAGGGACCCCCATTTCATCATTCTGCTTCATTCTCTCTCTATTATTTTATTCTGCAGAATCTGTTAATTCAATCTCTAACGTTCTGCTCTCTCTGCTTTTCCTCAGAGTAGCTTTGCCTCGTCTGTTCCTGTTTGACTGTGACGTCATCCTGGAGAGAAACATCAGCTGTGCTGCTTCCATCAACACCCTTGTTTATAGATGCTGGAGATCGGCCTGTTTTCCAGTTTGGTCCTGTTTCTCTGACCGTGACTGAGTGGATGTGCTCTCTTCATCCTCTGGCATGGGAGCTGGCTCGGAGCTTGTCTGCCTGGCTGTGTGTTTCCTGGACGGGGCCGCCTTTTACAGCTGCTTTATTATCTCTGCTTCTGTCTCCTTGAACCCCAGTGGGCCTCAGCAGATGGCTGCTCACACTGAGCCTGGTTCTGCTGGAGGTTTCTTCCTGTTAAAAGGGAGTTTTTCCTCTCCACTGTCGCTACAAGCATGCTTAGTGTGAGGGATTGTATTTGAGTCAATGAGTCAATGCAATCAACTGGTTTTCCTTAGATAGAAAACTGTATAAATTTGACTGTATGATCTGGTTGAACTGTAAAGTGCCTTGAGATGACATGTGTTGTGAATTTGGTGCTATATAAATAAACTGAATTGAATTGAATTGTGGGATTGGGCATGGTGGTTCGACTTATTAATACACCCCGTGGTTTCTGAATGTATAATTTTCAAAATAAAATTACTCTAAAAATTATACAGAAATGTACCTATAAGTGAGTATGTCAATACTTTGACCTGAGTAGATGTTTGACCTTACAACCTTTACTCGTTGTTGAGTAAGATTTGACTATGAGTATCAGTACTTTTAGTCAAGTACTGCTGTTGAGCACTTTGTCCACCTCTCTACTAGTCATCTTGTTGGTAAGGAATAAGAACAGAAAAAAGAAGAAAAATTAAAGATCTGAAATGTGCAATGGTTAAAACTTATATAAAACCAAAGCTATACAGGAAGAAATCATTGCACTGTCAGCTATTTTTAAGGGTCATTACCACTTCCACCAAATTATTCACGCTAAATGGAAGGTGCCTTTTCAATACTGGTTACCAAACTGTAAAGTGTTGGATTACAGCGCCCATTGCCTTCACTGAGTTTTGTAAATTGTGCTGCTTGGTGATGCGCTTTATTTGAAATGATGAGAGGCAATGGTTGTGGATTTGGTCTGTCATTCTGATTCATTACATCTGAGGTTCAGTGGGTGATTTTTCTATTTCTTCCATGTTGTATTGCAGCCCTCTCTAACATTCACAGCTCAGCTGCTCATCCTCCCACAGTGTACGTGTACAGTATGCTTCTCCTCTGTGAGTCAGAGAAAAAAGGTGTTAAAGTGCCTAAAAGAAACCAAAAACAGACATGATTTGCATTTTTTTGCCTTAAGAACTGAAACACTAAAAATGTTTGCCTTATGTAGGATATTGTTGAGATGTGGCTGGAATCAAACCAACAAACGCAGGCTGAAAACCCCCTCCGTAACAAACAAAAGAACTATCCATCGTTTAGACGACCAGCTGATACGGAAATCCCTCTAAATATACCTGTGGCCATTCCACCACCACTGCCTATTTTCTTGTATGTGCAATTTTGTTTCCTGCTACTGGAAATACAATTTCCCAAAGGGAGTAATCCCAAGGGATTAATAAAGTCAAGTCTAAGTCTAAGAGAATTTGATTTATTAAGATTAAACTTGGTCACTTACAGGTGTATAGCTTAAACAATTTTACAGCAAAAAGGTACTTGGTTGGTGAAGGTTCTCAGTTATCTAGGTCATATTCATTTCAAAAAAAGAAAATTAAAAACAATCTTCTGGACTTTGAAGACGTTTCGCTTCCCATCCAGGAAGCTTTTTCAATTCAAAATGAATTTTTGGTGGTCTGAGCAGTTTAGCGGTGGTGCTCTGTCCCTGGAATTCCTGTTCAACAGCAGTCTCTGGCCTGTTCGGCTCTTTGGGTTTTTCCACTACTGTTCGCGGTGGCTGGAAGGCACTTTTTCATCTATGTAATCCAAACTGCAGGGATTAGAATAATAAAATCGAACATATTTTGTCAGCAGGTTTTGACGTTATAGGATAATTTAGGCGTTAATAAAATGTTTCAGAGGAGAGTGATCATAGTGATCTGCATCAGCAGTGCTGTGGCTGTCTCCCCGCCAGCTCCAAGATCAGCTTCTCTGATTGGGTGTTGCGGCGTGTCGAGCAGCAAAAGTAAAAGTTTTCCAAATCCAACATCTATTACTTTTGTGGCGCTTCTTGCGCATCAGAAGCTCGTTAGGCTCTGCTTCAGCTGCTCAGACTTGCTGCTCCTTCTGCTCAAAATGCCCTGCAGGACCGTTTGCTGTGTCTTGATGTGCATCAACCATTACCTTTGGATGTGTACTAGCTTCTTCTGCTCTAGCATGTGCGGCCTGAAGTTAGCATAAGCCTACAGTATAGCAGCATAATTATAGGGATAGCCAAGGATAACCTGATTGAATGTTACTATAAGCTTCATTAAAATTATTTTTTAAGCCTGGTCTCAAAATTAGACAGGGTGTCTGACTCATAGTAGTAGTTTGAATAGGAAAGGAGTCTAATAACAAAAATGTTTTTCTTCAATTTTGCTTTAAAAAAAATCTTGGAATCACTAATAAACCAGCAGATTGAGAATGAAGTGCTCAGTGAAGAACATGAGGAACAATTAGATCTCTGATATAAGATAGAGGCTGGCTATTTAGGGTGTTCATGAGAAGACGATTTTACTACTACTCTGGAGTTAACAGGAAGGGAAGCTAAAAAAGAAGACACACAATCTCTCTTCTTAATTTTCATCAGATCTATGGCTGCAACTTGAGGCATTTGCTATATTTTGCAGACTTCCTGACAATAAAAAGTTACACATAATCTATCCTCAAATTTAGATGTTTGGGTTCAAAGAACCATCTTTTTTGAGCACTGTAATTTAAGTAATGTCATTATTGGCTCAAAATGGCATGTCATTACATGTTGAGTCGTGGTGCTCATATCATGAAACATTCCAAAGTATTTAGGAAATCCATTGTAATCAGCTTTATCTGGTGTTCAGATGAGGTAAATATCCTCTAAATTAGTGGTTTACAAAAACAATCCTCACTGAACTCACTGTCCTGCATGCTTAAGGTATTTCATATGTATTTTGCAGCCTCTGTGCACCGGACTTAAAGGAACAGTTGATGGCTTAGTGGCTGCTGAGATGAAAATGAAATAATTTGATGCAGGTGTGCTGGAGCAGAGACCCATCTATAGCATGCACGACAGTCGTTTCAGAAAAAGTGATTCCTCTAAACACATGGTAAGTTATTGAAGTAGTTTTGTTTTTATTTCATATCTGACACACAAAAAAATCAATAAATTGTATTGATATGCCATAGTTTGAAGGAGCTATTGAATATAATATGGCATTATTTATAGTAAACCCTGAACTAAGACACCATTTTATTAGGTTTCCATCAGGATCAGCAAGTTTGGTTTCAGTTTCAATTTAGGTCCGTAAATGTTTGCCATGTTCTGTAATTTGTGCTGTATGGGGTTTTCAACATTGGTTCTGTTTACATGCCTTTTGCCAAATGTCTTGTTTTTATCTGTTTATTTTTTTGTGTTTTTAGATAGTCTTGTATTTATGAATGAATGAATATTTATTTATTTCAGACAATAATAATACTAACAAATTAACAAATAAAATAAATAAATCAAATTAACAAATAATATAAATGAATCAAAAGAACAAATAATAACAAATAAAACAATTCCAATTTCTGAAATGATCAAATAATAACAATTATTAAATCAATTTCAGAAATACTAACAAATGTGTATCACATAAAAAGTGAATGGTAAACATTAATTTAAATTTATTGTTCCGATTCGATTTAAATAATTTGAACATAAATAGAAAGGCACTAAACAATGTTTACCATTAACAATCATTATATTTACCCTAATGTCTGTCATTGATTATTTCTTACTGTCATGATGGGTTCACAAATAGCGACCCAAATATGCAGAACACCACTGACAGACACAGGGATAAAAGTTCAACAAGTTTATTTAAGCACAAGCACACAGATTTTACTGGTTCTGGTTCGGGCCTGGACACTAGTTCACCGGAGTCTGCGTGAGAGACAGTTCAGTTAGCGTTGCAAGCTGGAGCTTGATTTCCTGAAGATTACTGATTGTACCTTGAGGGTTCTTGAGGTTAGCTTTGGGAGAGTCACTGTTGGATCTGGAGAGGAGTTCATCAGCAGAGTCCGCTTGCTGCTTCAGCGTCTCACGTCTTATAATGAACAGACCTTGGCTTTGGGTTTTCCAGCTCTTTGTCCTGAGCTGCATGGAGGTTCTCTATGATTCTTCAGGTTTGGCTCTGAGGGTCGGCTCAGCAGGTTAGCTCTTCCTGAGCTTCACAGAGGAGACACTGGTTTCCTGGAAGACAGAGACAACGGTTAGAATCCAGGCTGGATTCAAAGTCACAAGGTTACACTGAGGATCTAGGCTTAGGCGCTGACCAACTGGATCAACACTGCGGCGTTGAGGCAAGGTCTGAAGACAGCTTAAGTAGTGGATCCTCTGATGATCTTGATGGGCTGCAGCTGTGCAGGAGGCTCCCTCAGAAGGATCCACGGCGGACTCTGCTGGAGAAAGGTGGAACTTCTCCAGCTCCCAACACTTACTGTAAATTTACTCTCTTTCTGTATTAGTGGTTAGGTTTCCATAGTTTCTCCTTTGTGTTTTTCCTCGTTCAAACATCGACATCAGTAAGAGCCTTTAGGCAATTTATAGATTCTATTCACCTGTGATTCCCAATAATTTTAATCTGTGCCCAGCTCTACAAAAGTAGTCACGCTGCAGTTACTGTTCCCTGGATCTTCTGCTTTTCATGCTTTTCACCTGTCTTAATGCATGGATTTAGTAATGGTGAGATGAGGCTTCATGGCGCCTTCAGCAAAGACTTAATTTCTCATGCTTGGTTTCCACATAAAAACCATCTACTGGCTGAGTGCATAATCATAGTCAGCATGAATATACTTTTATCCTTAGGGCCATAGGAAATGATTATCAAAAAGTAATAAGATAATCTCGTATTATCATGTGTATCACACAGTATTTTTGAGTTCTTTGTGAGAATTTTTTTAGAACAATACAATCTGATTCGACAGACAGTCAAAGTGCTTGTAGAACTTGGAAGTAAGCACTAGATATACTTCTGCAACTTCGACGTAAATTCTGCACAAATTCCTTGTTTTTGTTCTACTTCTCACACTTGTTTACATGGCACTGAAGATTCTGGCATGCACAAAACAAAAGTTCAACTTTTTGCATAGAGTGAAGTAGTTTTAACCTAGTTTAGTAGTCTATTGGCTTATCCATTCTGACAAAATTCACTTTAACCATGGCATCTAAAAAATATATTGATTACTTGGAACAATATGAGTGGGGGAAGCAGGCAAAGATCTCCCCTAAGCTTTGCCTATAATGGATAATGGTGGTATATTTTGAGGTCAGCTTCTCTTGCAGCTTTAGTCTAGCTGAAAAAAAACCCCACCTCCATAATGGTTTTTAGAGCCTAATGTAACAGAAAGAAAATAACACAAAGTACTCTTTTATTCTATGCTTACATCCACACCTATCTGCTGTGTAGGGAAAATGTAATTAGGTTTTGGATGTTCCTGGAATCCAACATCATCTACTAGATTAAAGGGTTTTGGATCCTTCAATATAAAGCGGACGAGGGTTTCATTCAGATCTTATTCTCTGGTGACTAGTTAAAAGGTAATTAATTCAGTGCCACTTACCTATTTGATTTTTTTTTTGTTTGTGCAACAAATTAAAGTTAATTTCGAAGGAAAGTGGTTGATACTCTAATAAATCGCCTTTCATGGGTCTGGCCTCAGTTGCTGATACGGTTTTATGTACCCCAGCTCTTTAGAACACAATAAAGACCTAATCTATATGTAGATCAAGAAATAGTGGGAAATAAAATCCTTGATAAACAAATATAATGAACCTTAGATCTGTCAGACTTACCTGACAGGAAGAATTTAAGTTAAAATGTTTCTGCTTCCTCATTCTAGCTGCCTTCGTCCTGCGACAGAATCTGAATGTTATATGCAGTTATGCATCCTTTCACCTACCACCCACCACACAGTGTAGGGTTTGTGGTTGTAATGTCATACTGCCAATGTCAGCAGAGGTTTCTGGAGTGGATGTGACCCACAATGAGACACCAGGCATGTGCAGCACAACATTATTCACTGCCGAGGTTAGACACCCACACATATACACATTCATGAGTATCCACTACTATTCTGCCCAACTCTGCACAGTGAGAAGAAAGCAAATAGCGCAGAAAGCCAGAAACGTCAGAAACATACTGACATGAAAAGATTTTAGCCATGAAAAAGAACAAGCAGAAGTATATTACAATTTGGGAAGAAAATGCCAAAAATATGTCCCACATGTAAAATAGAATGAAAAAATGAAAGTTTAAATCAGCTTTGAAACTTAAATATTATAGAAATATTTAAAATTCTTTAGTTTTACTTGTCACTTACCTGGTTTCACTATTCAGTCCATCCTCCCTTAAGAGGTGCGATCCAGCCGATGGGCGGCCAACCAGATGGGCATGCTTCCCCCAGAGTGTCCCTGATGCTGCCGCCCCGGAGAACTTGCAGGAAGCCAATCCAGGTCAGGGGAAAACAGAGCAGGCAGGAACAGTTCAGGAATAGAGGAAACCTCAGCTTGATCCGAAGTTCCGACTCAAACCAGAACAGAGGGAAGCAGGCTTCCAGGAATCCTAAGATCGTAAACGCAGGTTTGGATGCAGGCGTGTCCAGAAGTGTGTCCAGACAGACACATGAAGAAAGGCAGGCTTAGATGCAGACGGGCAAGGTCAGGGGTTGAGGGAACAGAGACAAGACATAGTACCAGGATTTCAGCAGGACTTTAAGGTGGTCTCCTCCTTGGAGCCAGGCTTATGGGAATAAAACTGACCTTCTCTGCGTTCCGAGTCAAAACCATGACGCCTCTGCGGAGAAAGACCAGGACATGATCAGAAGACAAGACAGACACGAAAACCTTGTCAAAACATTGGAACTAAACTAAAACTAACTAAACAGACCACAAAACAAGGAACAAACGGAAAGCAAACAAACAAACAATGACCTGGCCTCGATAGCTGGGCTGGACCAAATATAAAGCAGAACCTACAGATTGATGAGATTAGAGATGATTAGGAACCAGGCAGAATAAAGCAGGTGAATGACATGAACAATTAAGGCCAGGTATCAGGCAGATCATGACAATATATACAGAAGTAGAATAAACATTCTTGACCCTTGGACCATTAACCACTGTAACAATCACTTATTGATTTTCCTGACAAGCCCTTTTCAGGTGGTCTAATTGTCAACTTTTTGTACTAAATTATGGATTTTAAAATGTATGATCTGCAGTAATTTGACATTAGGTTACTAAGATCAAATAGCCTGAATGCTCTGTAGATGACAAATCTTATTCAGATCAGTAGCCTACAGTCCTCAGTTTAAATTAAGGCCATTTCCTTACATTACGTGAACTTCACTCTTTTTTAAAAAGCCGTTTGTTCTCTTCAGCCAGAGGCATTATCAGGGTCTCCTGTGTGACCAGTCCTTGGTCACATCCTCTCATGTTTTACCTGTTTGCCCCTCAGCTTATCTAAAGTTAGACAGCTGTCCTCCCACCCACACCATTGTCAGCGAGAGCCAGAGGGCTAGAGCTGCTGTCAGGTGGTCTCACATCAGGTGGTCTCACTTCGGGTGATCATACACAGTCTGCCATCCTTTCTAAGTCCTTCAAAGTTGGATAAAACTCCACCTTTCAGTAAAAAAGAGATCTCCAAACATCCCCTTCTGTCAATTTAGAGATTTTAAGTTAATCTTTCAAGGTGATTCAGTAGTATTTTAGTGGTTTAGCATGGAAAACAGAATTATTTTTTCTTAATTCCTTAAAGTCTAGGAAGCTAGTGATCACAGTGTGTAAAGAGCCTTTTTAATGATAACATCAGGCAACTGATAATCATCAGTTAATTAATAACATAATGGTTGATTACCGAACATTTTTGGAAAAACAAAACCCATTTCATAGTGATTGATACTTTAAGCAGGGTCAATTCATACATGCTTACATTAGTAGAAAGGTGAGAATAAATACAAGCTTCAGAAAAAAATAAATCTGTTATGTTTTATTATCGTGAGCTTTATTATCAACAGCAAATTATTCATTTAATACTTTTTCTTTACACTAACTAACTAGTGGAGAAGGAGTGAACTATGGCCTGAATTGGCAGCTGTTGCTCCTTTTGCTTCCCCCCCAGTTTTACTACCAAATCTTTTCAGTGGACTCATGGAATTGCTGAGCATTTCCTTAAAATCCAGCATTATTGAACAAATTACTCCCTGGCATCTTTATCTGTGAGTTTAGACGTGAGTTCAGACGAACCTACCTATTGCCATTGCTGCTTTCATTGACCAAAATCCTATTTCTTTTTGCCCATATGTGCTTATATCTGTTCTTTTCATGGCAGCCTAAACAACACAGATCCGATTTCTTCCAATGCGACCCAGACCACCTAGCTCTGTGGTCCTGAATCGGATAGGTATCTGATCTTTTTAAATGTGAGCTGTGTCAGAATGGCCAGGTCACCTTCATTTGACCTCAACAACCCTAATACCTGACAAAGGTCACTGCTAACTCAAAAGATTGAGTATTCAGTATTTTAAATGACCAGTACAGCACATTAGGATGGTTTTAAGTTTGGCTATAGACAACCTTTAAAAGATGTCCTATTTTTCCTATTTTATTTTAGAGAACACACACATTCAATTCAATTCAGTTTATTTATATAGCGCCAATTCACAACACAAGTCATCTCAAGGCACTTTACAGTTCAACCAGATCATACAGTCAAATTGATTCAAAGTTTTCTATCTAAGGAAAACCAGTTAATGGCATCGACTCATTGACTCGAATGCAATCCTTCACACTAAGCATGCTTGTAGCGACAGTGGAGTGAAAAAACTCCCTTTTAACAGGAAGAAACCTCCAGCAGAACCAGACTCAGTGTGAGCGGCCATCTGCCGAGGCCGACTGGGGTTCAAGGAGACAGAAGCAGAGACACAAAAAGCAGCTGTAAAAGGCGGCTCCATCCAGGAAACACACAGGCTCACAGACGTGTAACACATGTAACTCTTCCACACCACAGGATAGCTTCAGGAACTTCATGACTCAGAAAATGTACTGACCACACTTATGCTAAAGTATAATAATCTTTTATTAGAAAGCATGATAGCAGAAACACATGCGTAAAACATAAATTAAACATTAATATCCATATGGTCCATCCCGTCTGTGAACACCAGAGGCCCTCCAGCCTAAATCTTAAGAACCCTCACATGCTCCATATTCTAAGAAGACGTTACTAGGTATATTTCTGGAACTTTAGCCAAGCTAACCTCTTGTAACTTTGTATTTGATAAAAACTTTTTTTTTAAAGGAATAGTTTCTTACCGTTTCTTCTTCTTAGCCATAAGTGTAAGGACAATCTAAAAAAAATCAAAGGATGATTCCTGGATGATGCAACTGCTTTCCCTCCTCTATGTTAACCCTGAAAATAATAACATCTTCATCCCCTGGTCTGACATAACTTCTTTCTTCATTTCGCCTCTCTATTTAGGTCTGGTCAATCGCCTTTCCCTTCAGCTAAAGCTGTTATTAGCTGGTACTCAGCTCATTAGCTTGTGGAAAAAGAGAGTTAAACTCATTCAGTTCCCACTAGGTCTCTGGTTGTTCCTGCAAAACTCAGAAGGAGAAAGATCCGGCAGTCTGGACTGAGAAATCCATGCGGTCACTTAAACGCAGGACCTGGTCAACCTTGGTTTTGGGCTTACAATTTTTTTCCCTTTCTTGTACAAGCTGGATCCTATTCTATCAGCTGATAAACAAAGGTAGTTTTTGTTTTTTACATGACAGTTAATCTTTGTTTTTTTTTTGGCAACATTTGAAACATGAATTTTCTACACCCTCTATACCCTTTTTTACCGGGTAAAAAATATTACCTGAGGAATTTTCATTTCAGCTTTCAAGCTTTTTATGTTTTTGTATCAACTTCTTTCAGCTTTTGCTTGTTTTAAGTTCTGCTTTTTGATTTCTCCAAAGCTGATAACATGCATACAGAGCACAGCAGCATTATGTAACAGTGGAAAGGAACAGACATGACATCTTATGGGCGGCAAAGCCAAAGCAATTCTTGATTTTTGTTTAACATCTGGATAAAAACTCTTGAACATGGGGGGGGAAAAAAGTTTTATCAGAGAACATGTTGGTTTAAAAAACTCACAGAGCCTTATGTCTAAAACCATTTCTTAAAGATATGAAAGTCCTGCAAAAAAGGTTTAATGCAACTGAAGAGTGTAAACAAAATTGACAAACAGAAAGGTGGAGTACCCAGAGAAAGTCATTCAAGCCCACAAGCTTTTTGCGACATGTCAGCATCGCTACCTTTATAAAACCTTTATTTAAGACTTTGGTTATTACTGTCATGAGAAACCTTTCAAAGGCAAAAAAATCTTCCTCCTCATGTCCTCTTCACAAACCAGACAGTTTGAGAGCAGAAATTCTGTCCAGATTCCCATTGCTTTTCCCCTCTATTGTTTTTTATCCGTAAACAACTTAATGAAATATAAAAAATAGACTCGGCCAGTGAACCCAAGAAAGGCAAAACAAGAGAAATTTAAAGACTATGCTGTCTGAGCTTCACTCACTTGGGATTCATCAGCTGCCCATTTTTCCTCTTCTGACTGAGATTCAGAATGCCACAGTGAGCTTAAATTTGACATGTGGGGACATACATCTTTGAGCATATTCTGGAAAAACAAAAGCTTACTAGTTAAAAAAAAAAAGGCAACTTTCTACAGTTTTCAAACTGATTCAATTTATTTTAAAAGACTAAAGTAAGAGTATATTTTTGGTTCAAATTTAAATCTTAGCATTGATACTTTTTAAAAAGAAAATACACATGTCATGATTTTATCTAAAGCTCGGACCCACATGCAGAGAAACCAATTCAGAGAGACCAGGGGAAAAGGTTTAACAGGTTTTATTAAAGAGATCATGCAAAGAACTGTGTTGCTCTGAACTCTGCTCAACCGGAACTGAAAAGTGAGGGGAAGAGACAGCGATTAGTTCAGGCTCAGTAGGAAATTTGATTCGTGAACTTGGAGAAGAGGTTTTTGGTTGCTGACTCATGTTTCCAGAGAAGTTGTTGAATCTTTGACTCCAGTCTGTATGCTGTAGTTCCAGTGTTTGTCTGATTAGATGGAGGGCAGAACAGGGTTAACCCAGAATGCGGTTGTTTGTAGGTGAACGGAGAAGCTGACTGCCACTCAGATTTCCTGCGGTACTTGAACGGGTCGTAGTGGAGATGAATCTCTTTCTCAGTGTGAACCTCAAACAATCTCTTGGGGAAAGTGGGTCCAAACCTCCTGTTTGTAACCCCAGCTCAGTTTGAAGCTCAGTTGATCCTTCCAGGGAGAGAAGGTCCGGAAAATTCAGTTTGCAGGATGACTTCCTGCCGAGAGGCAAAGACAAAAACAAAGTTAAAACTCAGGTAGATAAGAACTCAGTCTTACTCAGCAAAAACTGAGCTTGGCTAGAGTACCCAAAACTGGCAAACACTCTGGCGTCAAGGTAGTGGCAGTCAGCCACTAGGACACCATCAGCAGGTGTGTGGGGAGGCCAACCAGAATGAGGCGCCTCCTGGTGGAGGAAGGGACGCAAACACAGAAACACAAACACACAGACAGGAGTCCTGACAACACAGTGAAGAATACACTTATTTGCCCATTTTAAACTATTTCAAAGAATTAACACATTAAATTAAAAAAGGGTCAGAATAGCAATTTGGATTTAGAATTGTTTAGTTAGTCATAGAGATGTCGATCATTATGATACGTCATAAAAGTCTTATGAAATATTCATATACATCTATGGAAACATACAATTAATGCAAATTTTTAAGAAATATCACAATGCTGAAATGAATAGCCATTACGAAATATAATGTAAATCTCCCTAAAAAGCACCTTAACAACACTATTACATAAAATTTGGAACACCGGCATATAAATGACTGTTTCCATATCTAACAAGAAAGACAGGTGAAGAATTGGATGTTTCCAAAGGCATATCTGCTTCTAGCAAAGCATGGAGTCTGGATTCTGCCAAAAATCCACACACAATTTAATGGTTTTACCAAAACAACACTGTTTTTGCACAATCTTCCATCTATGTAAACTCTTATACCGTAAATTCTCTAATATTGGCCTGTATTCCATTAGTGGCCGGGTCTCTAATAATGGCCTGTCTCTCTGATGGCGGAGGTAAATAATGGCCGGTCTCTCATACAGGCCGGGGCTATAAACGTTTTTTCTGGGCATACCTCAACATTATACTTGTGGTAGTAACATACAAGTACCACAGCCCTGCGCTGCTGGACGACAGGCCCTGACTGCTGCCCGTCTGCGCGAGGAAGAGAACAGACACGCAGCAGAACATGAGGAGGACGAAGAGGAACTGTACAATAATGAACTTGTTATAGAGACTGGCGCGAGTGATGAGGAGAATACAGGGAGAGATGAAGAGGAGGAGGTAACTGAGGAGGAGGAAACTGAGGAGGAGGATTAAACAGAGTTGGAGGATTTTTTTTTTTACTTCACACCAAGCGAGACAATTTGAGTGAGCGAGGAGGTGTCTAAACCTGTAAGTTGCTTTTTGTTATAAAACAGCCTAATTATCACCATGTATGGTTAAGTGTTTACATTGCACTAGTTGCACTACTGGTATGTTTGCTACGTTTTTTTCCACTGGAATTTAGCCTGAATTACAGGTAGGCTATTTGTTGTTAAATTTCTGTATACCGTTATGGTAACTGTTCTTGTTCAATAAATGAACCTAGTGTTTTATAGGTTCAAATAGACACAAAATCTCATTTTTATTCAAATAGCAATAGAGGCCTGTCTCTAATTCTGGCCTCCTTCCAATAAAGGCCTGGACCGCGATGCACTTGAGTGAAATAAAGGCCAGGGCCTGTCAGGATCCGGGACTTTGCCCACCAGAGGGCGCTGTGGATCCAAGCCTGGGGAGCTGATGCTCAACGCTCAGCTGATTCTCATCAGCTCATGATTGAGGAGGCTTCCTATTTAAGCTGTGTGTGAACTCCTCTCTGTGCTGGATCGTTTGTTTTACCTGTGCCATCATGCCTGTCTGAGCGCTGATCCTGTAAGATTCCTCAGTGTTCCAATAAATGTTGGACTTTTATTCCTCTCTCCGTGTCTGTGAGTCTGCATATGGGCTAGAGAAACCAACGCATCATGACAGAACGATCCAGCCAACAGACTAGCCCCGCAGACTCCTTCTACGCGCTCTGTGCCATCTGGAAAACCCTGAGCTCGCTCTGTGCCGTCTAGGAGACCCCTGAGCCTGTTCTGCGCCTTCCAGAGCCTTCGGAGGTGGAGCCACAATCGGTGGATCCCTCGGTTCCTTGAGGTGGATTCACATTCGGTGGATTCCTCTGTTCCTGAGGCGGAGCCATGTTGCAGAGCTGCGGGAGCGTGACGGCGTCCTTCCCCGGGCTTCATGCGGAAGCGGAGACAGAGTTTCTCCCGGTGCTTCCTGCTGAAGCGGAGTTGACGCCCTCTTCCAAGGCCCTGCAGCTTTTGAGACTCTGCTCTGCTGCCGGTTTCATGGCCGGCCACCTGAGACCTTTTCTGGCATCCCTGGTTCGCCCTTCGCCCTCCATGGGCGAGTTGTTTTTTTTTGGGCGTCTGGAATCCGCCCTTGAGGGGGGGGTACTGTCAGGATCCGGGACTTTGCCCACCAGAGGGCGCCGTGGATCCAAGCCTGGGGAGCTGATGCTAGACGCTCAGCTGATTCTCATCAGCTCATGATTAAGGAGGCTTCCTATTTAAGCTGTGTGTGAACTCCTCTCTGTGCTGGATCGTTTGTTTTACCTGTGCCATCATGCCTGTCTGAGCGCTGATCCTGTAAGATTCCTCAGTGTTCCAATAAATGTTGGACTTTTATTCCTCTCTCCGTGTCTGTGAGTCTGCATATGGGCTAGAGAAACCAACGCATCATGACAGGGCCTATAATAGAGAATTTACGGTAATTAACATTTTACAACAGATGATTCCAAAGTTCCCTTTAGTCGTCACGTCCAGCTCTTTGGTCAAATCTCCTAACTTGAACAAGCTCTATAAAGTTACAGACTATGTACAATAGTAGCCATTCAAAAGTTCCCCACTTTCATTGATGCGCCCTTGACTGGTCCTTGGCTAGTCCCCTACAGTTCCTTTTTAAACATCTTTAATATTATTTCTGTCATAATTTTATGACATTAAGATCTAAAGAGAGGTGTCATCTCCTGTTTCTGACATTGTAATTTAGTGAAAGGGTGGAGTCAGAGAACAAAAATATGAATGGTCATGAAAAGGCCAGTAGCTGGAAGTTGGAGGGGATTTTGCTGCCGTTCGGCTGCTTTTGACTGAGGCGGGCCATTTTGATTGGCTGCTACTGTACCATTTCACGTCTTTCATACCCTTAGAATGTGAAACACGGCCCAATTTTCAGTATTAATTTGCATTTCTTCTACTTTCGTCATTTGATTAAAAAAAAAGCGTGTTGCAGGCACCATAATGTTTTTTTTTTGTTTTATTTTTAAATTTGGGGGGATTTATTTATTTGTATAACAATATGGAAATGTGCCAGCATCAGCTAACAGGTTATTTTTCATCTATTGTCTCTGGACAAAGATCAATGTCTCTCCAAAACTGTTAAGAAAAAGACAATACAATCAATGTAAACAATGAATACATGTTTTTCAATAGTTTTCTTAGTTTTGAGCTTCGCCACCGAATTGTTTCATAATCTTGTCAGGTTTGGTGGAGGTTTAGAGGACCCAAATGCAGAGAGGAGTAGGCATGGATGAGTTTGGATGGTTTAATGAAAGTCAGAGGGAAACGGAGACAAAAATCCAAAATACAAAAATACTGAAAAACCAATAAAACCAATTAACGTCATGAAAAATGCTCAAAGGAATCAAGAGTCTAGGAAGCAACTAAGATCTTTAACACACACAAGAAACCAGCACTGAATGAAGGCTCTGGTGCTCTTTTAAGCCAGGCACTATCATTATAAAGATCTATTTCACCTGTGTAGGCTTCCTAAGTTCTTCACAAAGATCCTCTTTAGTAGAGATGCACAACTCTACACTAACCCACACACAGGAACCCTAACAATTCTACAGGATGCAAGATTAAACTGTAAAAAAATCAGAAAAGAACCATTTTGCTTTATGTCTTTTTTTATTTGCTTTGCATCCCATCACTCTTCATAATGTAGGTGTACCGAGTCTGGAAAAATAAGTTAATAATAAAAATAGCCTAACTCTAGGATAGGAAAATGCAGCAATAGTATGAAAAACAGTCGATCTCTGTGGTTTTTCCTCAAATCATAGGGCTAGTGAACAAATGGATGCTGCCATTCAACACAGCTGTTTGTAAATGATCATTAGCAGGTGTAAGTATCTCTCTACAGGCAGAAATGTTTGAGTTTGGAAGAGTTAGTTATTTAAGACATGGTTGATCTCCTAAGAAATAAATTAATATAAATTTGTAAGTGACTTGCAGATTCTGTTAAATGCTAAATATTAGACAGATCAATGGATAATTTTTAATGATTAGTCAATGGTTAGATGTTCCCTGTTAAGAAAAATTTCCCAAACCCATTTTTTTATAAAAAAAAAACATAAACATAGTTTTTTTTCCATTGATGTTCTACGGGATACTAAATCACAAACAAAAGTAGAAATGTTAACTAATCTGACATAATTTCGTGGAAACTAAATCATACATCAGTAAACCAACTCCTTGTAAGATATGTTGATGGAGGACTTATGATTCGAGGTATTTTTGCAGAGCATCTCAGTGTTTTCTGTTCATTTATTTTATTTCATTTTATTGCAAAGAACATTCCCTCTTAAAAGCCTAAAAAATAAAAATATCACTGGCTTGGAATTTCTTAGCATAGAAGAGAAACTGAGCATTTGCCGGTGCAACACATCATTGGTGGTCAATCAGGCATCTTTAGTCATAAGTTGCACAATATCCTGATACATAGAGGTAGTAAACTAAAAACTAAACATCTTGCAACAGACCTGTTTATCTTCTGCTGTTTTCAATAGGATGCAGTAATATCCAGTGTTGTGCCTGAACACGCTGAACGAAAGTTCATGAACTCGTTCATATTTTGGGTGAACGTGAACTGAACGTACTGTATTACTGCCTGATGAACGTTATTGTGACTCGTTCATTCTGGTGTCTGTGAACGGCACGCTCTCTCAGTTCAACTCCGTTCAATAGGTTGCCAGATTTCTATAGAGCCCTCCAGGCGAAACCCCGGCTAAATCACACCGTAAACAGGCCTTAATATGTAGCGGGAAAAACACCCAATCTGGCAACACCAGCTACCAGTGTCGTAGCCTACAGCCGCGTGCGTCATCAAAACAAAATGCAGCGTGGAAGCCACAGCAGCATGGAGGCGACTTAAAACAGGTTTATGACCAGGTGGTCGGTGAGGATGATGGCAACAATCTTACATTTCTCTGCAAACTTTGCCCGCCGGCTTTCAGTAAAAAAATCCGCACTTCAGTAACCTTAAATTCCTAACTCAGCCTGGTCCCTCAGTTTGTGTTAGTAAAATGTTCTTGAGGGTTTTACTATTCATGTAACTTGTTTGTTAAACCTGCCTGGTATAATTTTCCAGGATTCCAGTATTCCTTTTTAGTATGTACTGAAATGGAATTTCAAATGGAAAAAAATATTAAAATAAAAAAAAACATTTGCACCTTAAAGACTATTTTCCTGTATTTCTTTTAATAATTCCTCATAAAAAAGACCATTCAAGCAGCACATTTTTCCTGATGTTTTTGAGAATATACTGTAGGGGTGAAAGCTGCAGCTGCTACTAGTGTGAAGTGAAAGGACAGCAACAAAGCGTTAAAGCAACAATGGGGAAATGCTGTCCCCTCAATGCTAATGTAAACCCTGGTTGGATAAGGATTCAAAACTGGATATGAAGATGAAATCTGACGCACAGTTTCAGAGTTACAACTGATAAAATAATTGCTGTCTGTGGTTCTACAGTAGGCTATGGTGTAATTGAGCAATATATGATAAAAAAGAACTATGAATTAGTTCATTTTTTGGAACTGTGAACTTAGTTCAAAATTTTGAATTATGAACTATGAACTGAACTAGTTCATTTTAAAATGTGTGAACTGAACTTTGAACTAGTTCACGTAGAATGAGAACTTTCCCAACACTGGCAATATCTATATCGTAACAGACTCTAGGTTAGCTTTAAGCAGTAACACAGACTGTCCCAAATTAGTAGCATCAGGATTCAGGAAGCAGATCATGTGTTTCCTCTTGGTGACACAGCAACTTTTCTTAGCTCAAGACTTTAAACCCAGATCATTTAAACAATTAGACCACAATAGACAGAACTATCTGACTTGTCTTTCATGAATGACTACAGTATAATATTTACAGTATAATAGCTGAAACATTCCTGCTCCCCATGAAACATTTCTACAGCAAGCAGTGTTCATAATTATCTAAAAAAAAAATATGTGTGAAACAGGATGAGAAATGATTTCACAGGAGGGGAAATCGCTGCTAGTTCAACTTTCACCAAAAATGTTATTTGAGTTTATTCTACTTTGTTAAGATGTGAAATCTGTAAATATTAGACATGGAATATTCACAGTGTCCTTAACATGTCTCCCTTTTGATGTTTCTGCCCCATTAGGGCAGCTGCTGGTGTCTCATCTTTCAGGTTCTGCCTCTGATTATCTCCTTTATCTGTTTTGTTAATGGCTTTTCCTCTTTATTTGGTGTCTTTCTCGTTCCAAACCAAAACATTTGTTGGGATTCTGTCACATTTAACTTAAATGTTTCGCTTCACTAAGAAAAAAAAAAACTTTTTGAGAATTTCAGAAGAAACTTACAATTTTACTGTAGTTAAAGGTCTAAAATGAGAAGAAATAGAATAATTTTACAACTGATCTTAGATGCATATCAAATTTTAAAGAGCTGTCAGTGATCCCTCCCAGGTATGATGATGGGGAGATACCAAACAGAAAAACTTCCACCCCGCTGCTGAAAATTATAGATTTTATTATTTCAGGTTTAATCCGTGGGTTTGATCAGACTCGGCTGACATTTCTTAAGCCAGTGATGTAAAGATACAAAGAAAGTTGTTGCTGCATGATGTGTGTTGACAATATTTCCACTAATGCCTGCAGCACTTTCCCAACAAGCCAGAGAAGAGCACCACTGCTTAGGGTTTGATCTTGTTTCCCATTTTTTCTTTCTATCCTGTTTGCATATCAAAGCTCCCACCTGCAGGCCTTACTTCCCTTTCGATACACATCTTATCATTCCAAGTATATTTTATCTGTAGGAAACCAGAACGTATTATAATAATGTGCAAAACTGATTACAATCACTGTAATGTAGAGCTAGATAGAAAATTAGATAACATGTGCAGTACATTAAAGGCCCCAGAGAGGCAAAACACTTTATTCATGATTTACAACAAAAACAACTTATTACAAAAACTGAAACACCTACTCTTCACTTCAGCGACTACTGGGAAAATAATACAAAAAGACTTTGGATGGTCTTTTGATAATTTTACTTCACTGTTACTATAATCTCTACCGTTGGGATGTTTGTAATGAGCCATTTACTAGGCGTTTAATAAATGCTGCCATTTATAAAACAAATTTAGTTTATAATATGTTCTTCTTAGTTTCACATAGAACCCTGTTGAACACATTTTTGCTTTCTGTTGTTGCATAATTACACAAATGAGTGTATGACTCTGTGATCCATCCAGAAACTCATTTCATCTTTGGCTACTAAGGCAATAACTGATCCTCTCAAAAAGGAAATTTTGCCTTATTTGTATTTAAAAAACCTTTTGCAGAACATACATTTCTGTTATTAAACAAAGTCTGCTGTTTGGTCTCTGTTTATGCCCGTGTTCACGATCCCACAATATAAATTTTACAGCTGATGAACATGTTATAATCGGTTCCTGATTTCTTCATACTGGATCAAAGTGAATACTAGAATAAATGCATTCAAATATCAGCATTATACAGGGTTCGTCCACCTTTTCCAAAGTCAAAATCAAGCACTTTTCAAGCACTTTCAAGATCCATTTCAAAACTTTTTCCAGCACCTTACACCACCACCAGTTGTCGGCCGGAATCGGTTTTGCGCGGATGACTTCCGGGTGGGGGGTGATAACCAAACAGTAATATAACCAACCAGAGGGTGTCGCAATTCAGTATTATCAGCCGTAGAGTTATCAATGCTGTTTTAAGGTCTGGGCCTGGCAATCAATTTTTTGGGGGTTTTTTTTGGAACGTTGGCGAGGCGGCCAAGATAGTGCTGCGGGAAACACTGCAATACTAACATTACATTATCACACCGTACTCTCATTCACTCAGTAACTTAGCCTGTGAATTCCTAGCTAGCAGTTACTAGCGTAAACAAATAGGCGCTAACGTTAACATGTACTAGGCTACTTCAGTTGGCTTGCTTAAAGAGTCTATGACTTACTCTTCATGTGACTCGACAGCGCAGACTCGCCCATTGTGAAAAGCTGCACATCTTTTTTTCAGACTTTACAAGAGGCAACTCGTGGGGTTTGTCCCCTTTAATCCATAATTTGTATTTTTCATCTTCCAGCCAACGTTCATTGAAACGTCAACCTCCCGGCATGGTGCAGTAGTGGTTTCATGGGGGCGGAGTCACACATGGAAATAGACTGGCAGATCGCAGTCACACATAAGCGAGCAGGTTTCAATTTCGGGCTCTCCAACATTTTATTTCTCCATTTAATAAACACACGATTCAGTTAGATAGGTATTTGTTGCGAAAGAAATAGTTACAATTTCAAGCATTTTCAAGCATTTCATCCAAAATATAAGCACTTTTCAAACCTTGAAAACACAACATCAAAATTCAAGCATTTTCAAGGATTTCCAGCACCCGTACGGATCCTGATTATAAAGCCACAGACAAAACTTGCAGTACAACTTAGATATCTGGATTTTGTCTTTAGGGCTTTGGGACTGTTCTTAAATATTTTTTCAGATGCTTGATTGTACTTGATTGTTTGTTAACTAAGACTACAGTCGCACTGCATTTATTCCGTTTAATTTAAAATTAACTTATTATTGAAGAGACTGAATTTTTTTTTTCTTTTTTGCTTATTTTTATTAAAAACTATAGGCAGGAAGGATCTTGTAGAATCTCTGACTGAAGACACTATTGATGCTTAGCTATTTCTGAAGAGGATGCCAACTGTTGTCCGTGATGTTCTTCATTTTATAAAGAGTTTTTCTTCATAAAATGAAGGATGCTTCATTTTCTGTCCAATCATCTCCAGAGTTCTGGCATGATTTATCAGCATGTTGAGCTAAAGAAAATAAATCAAAATGCATGACTTTTTTAACTTATTTATTTGCATAATGAAGCTGCAAATAAGTATCTAAACACCTGAAATGTTAACATTTGGTACAGTAACTTTGTTTGTAATTACAAAGGAGGGATTTTGGCCCACTCCTCCACACAGACCTTCTATAGATTAGTCAGGTTTCTGGGCTTTTGCTGAGAAACACAGAGTTTGAGCTCCCTCCAAAGGTTCTCCATCGGGTTTAGGTCTGGAGACTGGCCAGGCCACGCAGAACCTTGATATGCTTCTTCCAGAACCACTACTTGGTTATCCTGTCTGTTTGCTTCAGGTCATTGTCATGTTGGAAGACCCAGCCTCGACGCATCATCAATGCTCTAACTGAGGGAAGGAGGTTGTTCCCCAAAAACTTGCAATACGTCATCCTCTTTCTGTAAAAATTCAAAAAATATCCACTGGACCTGGTTTCCAAGATTTGAAGACGTTTCGCCACCTCTCCAGGAAGCTTTCTCAATTCAAATGTCTGGATCCGCAGTGAGTTTGAATCTTATATAGACATCCTCTTCTTAATATAGTGCATTTGCTCTGTCCCATGTGCAGAAAAACACCCCCAAAGCATGATGTTACCACCCCCAAGCTTCACAGTAGGGATGGTGTTCTTGTGATGGTACTTATCCTCCTTCTTTTTACAAACACATTCAGTAGAATTATGACCAAAAAGTTCTATTTGGTCTCATTTGACCACATGGCTTTCTCCCATGACTCATCTGGAACATCCAAATGATCATTGGAAAACTAAAGACGGACCTTAACATGTGCTAGTTGAAGCAGGGGAACCTTCCAAGCCATGCATGATTTCAAACCATGAGGTCTTAGGGTATTACCAACTAGTAACCTTAGAAATGGTGGTCTAAGCTCTTTTCAGGTAATTGACCAGTTCCTCTTGTGTAGTTCTGGCCTGATTTCTCACCTTTCTTATTATTATTGAGACCCCACAAGGTGATATCTTGCATGGAGAGTCCCAGAGAGATTGAAAGTCATGTTAGGCATCCTCCCTTTTCTAATGATTTCTCTAACAGTGGACCTTTTTTCACCAAGCTACTGGGAAGTTTCCCCTAGTCCTTTCCACCCTTGTGGAGGTTTATAATTTTGTCTCTAGTGTCTTTGGACAGCACTTTGGTGCTGACCATGTTAGTAGATTCTTACAGATTGCATGGTGTGGGCCTGTGCCTTTATGCGGCTAACAACCTGAAACAGGTGCATGTAATTTAGGATAATAAATGGAGTGGAGGTGGACTTGAACGCAGACTAACAGGTCTTTAGGGTCAAACAATAAAAAGCAATACATTGTAAGTTCTGGATTTTTTGTTTTTTTTAGATTATGTCTCTCACAATGGAGAAATCCCTCCATAATTTCTAAATTTCTAAGTGGGAGAACTTGCCAAATAGAGTGTTAAAATACTATATTTTCCTCACTATTCATATATATATACTTTTATTACACAGTAGGTGCGTATCAGATAGTCTCTAAAAAATGTCTGTTCTCTAACAAAGGAACTTTTCAGATTGAAAAAAACAGAGGTGACATCAATTGAAAGTAGTATGATATATCGGACGGATAATGCAAGATGAATAATACATTTTTATTTATACGTTTTTTCTCCATTTTGTGACATCGCTGTGATGAGCCATCAGTTTTCAGTATGATGTTAACAACAGATACAATGCATGCCACAAAGGTCACTGCAAATGTTATGTGGACTTTAAAGATTTATATCTGCTTTGATGAAAGATCACATCAGGAGAAGTTCAGGAAGTGCAGCTCTAATAGAAAATGTGTGTTTTCTTTATATGTGTGTGTTTTTTGTGCAATCATCTATCAGCAGGAAGTAATTATTCTCTCCAGATTGTAAGTGCATTAAGTCTTAAGAAAATGTCATCATTTCCTAATGAATGGAAACAATGCTGTGATTGATCTTCTGTGTAGCAGTCCCTGAACAAAGAAAAGTAATTGGTTTTTCTATGTTTATTATAACTGTTCATGTAAATGATCTCATACAATTAGTACACAGGCTGTCCATTTAAATGTTTCCCCATACTCTGAATGATAATTAAGTTTTTGTAAAAAACTTTAAACAAAAATATGCATATCTTTTTTTTTTTTTTTTTGTTTAAAAAAAAAATATATATATATATGCATATCTCTTTTTTTTTTTTTTTTTTTTTTTAAAAAAAAAAAAAAAAAAAAAAAAATATGCATATTTCTAAAGATGCTGTAATAGGGTTTTTTTTTATGAAGTAGTTACAAATTTAGATTTTTTTTTTGTCACGTTTGAAGCAAGGTGTTTGACCCACATGCAGAAAACACAGAAGGAGAAGGATGAATTCAGATCAAAAGGTTTTATTCTCCATTTGAAACTCATAGCAACAAACAGAGAAGGAATAAATGTTGCTATGGAGGAGCCACTGGAGCTGGATCATCCTGGCACTAAAGGCAGAGCAGGGGAGAGGTTAGCGGATAGTTGGACTCAGGATGGGAACCTAATTTAGACAGGAGCTTACTTAAAGGTGCTGTAGGAGATCTTGGAAAAACAGTTCCAGCAAGCTATATATTTGAACATACACAACCATGCCTCTCCCTTCAGACAACCCCTCGGAACCACGACTTCAAAACACATAAACTCGCATGCTGTCTGCACTAGAGCAGCAGGAGTAGCACGTCTGAGCAGCTAAAGCAGTGCTTTGCTGATCTGGGAGCTGGCAGGGAGACAGGCAGCACTGCTGATGCAGTGCCCTATGATCACTCCTCTGAAACAGTTTATTAACGCCTAAATTAACTTAAAATGCCGAAATCTGCTGGCAAAACATTTTCGCTTTTATTATCCTGGTGCCTGCAGTTTAGATTACATACATGGAGCCACCAGCTACCGCTGCAAAAGAGGCGACTTTGCCATAGGCTGCTGTTCAACGGGATTCCTAGTAACAGCACACCGCCAGTGTACGGGGGTCTGAGCTGCTCCAACAGAAATAATATTTGAAGGACGGGTGATAATCGGGATGAACTGATTGTACTGACAATGTTTTCTGGTGTTTTCTCACTTCAAAATAGATTAAAACTTTTTACCCACTGATCACAGCAAATATAGCTGCCATTGTTACAGACAAAGAAAGGATACAGTAGGGTAGCTCCGCCCAACACGCATCAGACCCACATCTTCCACTGCGTAACTAGAGCAGCAGAGATGCTTCAGCCGCACATCAGAACTAAACTTGTACAAGCATCAACAATGAAGCAGCGGCCGCGTTTTTGCTGCTCTTGCTGCTTTAGGTGTGAATGTAGCATTACAGTGGCTAGCTTCCAGCCATGCCGTCCTGCACAAGCATTGGGGGGTCGATTCGTTCATGTGTCAGGGTACGCGCAAAGAGTGGAGGGACAAGCAGAGGATAATGATGTGTAATGATGTGTCAGGAACCAATAGTGTACAACGGACCGTGTTGTGTGATTGGTGGACGTTACTCATTGATTTCACACTGTAGTGGGGACCGTTTATTTTAGTTTCAATCACAGACCTTTTATTTCACTAACCTGACTCCGCCATATGGATTTGCTCCGCATATCCATCTGGAAACCTTCCGTTGAAGTAATTTTGGGAAGGGGCGAAAATAATGGTTAGCTGATTGGCCTATGTTGGTGATAGACGGGCCAAATAAACCAATCAGATCAACGAAGCATATGACGTACTAACAGAGCGACGACGAAAACACAACCACAAGCCAGGCTACTCTTGCCGAAACCAGTCGGGAGAAGAGCAAAAACATCTTTTCCTCTGAGAAAAGCCTCCAGAGCAGTGTGTTGCTCTTCTTTCAGTGAAGAAATACTCTGTAATTCCGATAAAACTTGCTCGATAGCCACGCTAACGCTAATTTCGTCGGCTGAAGCCGCCATGTTCTTTAGACTGAACTGTCGCTCTTCTCGTTGCGTCACACCTCAACCCGCCTCAAAGCCAACACTGATTAGACGTTTGTTTGGCGAACGGCTCCAAATTTTCTTTAACGGAGAGTCTCCAGACTGATCTGCGAGTGAAACCTTGAAAGCTCGCGGGATCAGGATGGTCTCACGAGGCTATTATTTCACTGCTTGCTACGTGACTCTGGGAAGATCTTCAAGCCACATGATAAAAAATGCGTCAGAAAAGATCTCATACTACACTCTTAACAGGCTGAGCGTTTCCACCAGGTAGGACTGGAGTTGGGACCTGGAGGTTTTATTGGTGATCGCACGTGGGCGAGTGTTTGGAGGGCAGGCAGGTCTTTCCAGTTTTGTTGGCAGAGAGAGAGAAGCAGTACCTTGCCGGAGAGGGTGGTTTTTCCAGGAGTTTCTTCAGCGGTTTTGTTAGGGTTTGATTCAGGAAGTGAGTTCCTCGGAGGAAGCTTCTCTCTAAAGCACGAGAGGTAACCTGTAAAAAACACATAGAGGACAGGTTCAGGTTTAAAGAATATCTGGAGACCTTTAGCTCGAAGTGGGGCACTTAGAGTAGCAGTAATGATTAACACACAAGCAACCTAAAGACTCCACCTAGAGGGAAAAGCAGACTCAAGCACCCAACATCTTTAGAATAGGATGCAACATTTCCTATGAAAATATTTGAAACCTAGTTATTTTGTGGTGTAAAATCCATCCATCCATCTTCTTTACACGCTTGTCCCAAGTGGGGTCGCGAGGGGTGCTGGTGCCTATCTCCAGCAGTCGTGGTGTAAAATATTTGATACAATTTTATTTCAAATTCTAAACTGACACTAACATAAATAGGTTGAATTCTTTGACTTAGAAAACTTTTATTGTCATTTTTTGAAATGAACATTTACATCCCATAAAGTGCTGCAGTGATCAAATATAAACAGTATGGGAGAAAAACGTGGTGCAAAAAGCACATAGATATGGAAGTTCAGAGCATTTCTAAATTGTGTTAGATAATGAGAGTCAAATATTGTCTGTCCAGAAATATCAAAGCAGATGATCTGATTCTGCAGGCCGAGCACTCACTCCCTCACTTTGACAACAGCTTCTAATCTGATATCTCATTGCTCATTAGGGAGACATGAATGTCCTTTTCTAACGGAGTCATCTAATTAATCAGGACAAATTGACGGTTGTAATTTTAATGAACGATTGGTTTGTTTCTTGAGTTCACAAAAAAGAGAGAGAGTAAATGAGAAGGAAGCCAGACAAGACTTATCAACACATTCCCTCTTCCTAAGCTTGTTACAGCTCCTTATCTTCATAATCACACAACCTCAACACACTAATGGGATAATCGGACTGCTCTCTAGCATGGAAATAGATCATATGTTGCCTTTGTTGATGTACAGTCATCAATCTGTACAGAGCAGTGCAAATTGAATTTTGTGCATAATATGAGCAAAATAGCAAAACTTTAAACTTTTAGCATGTTTGAATTTATGTATATGCAGAACATATTGATGAACAAACCTGGCAATTGCTGGGACAAGATTATGCAAATGTAATTCTGTACCATCTGCAAAGGGATTGATTGAATAACTAATTGATTGAAATATATTTTTTTATTACAGGGGTTATATTCACAAAACAAAATCCGTCCATCTGTCGATCCATCCATCTTCTCCCTCTGTTGCCAGGGGAGCCGGGGTGCTGCTGCCTATCTCCAGTAGTCTATGGGAGAGAAACGGGGTACACCCTGTAGAGGCCAACAGCCTGTCACATGGCAAGACAGAGACATACAACCACACACTCTCGCCTAAGGACAATTTAGATAAGCCAAATTACCTAAGAGCCATGTTTTTGGACTGTGGAAGGAGGCCATAGTACACGGAGAGAAGATGTAAACTCCATGCAGAAAGACTTCGGGCCGATAATCGAACCCATTACCTTCTTGCTGCAAGGCAACAGTGGTACACACTGCTCCACCGTGCAGCTATTGAGAAGGATTGTTTGCTAATTTAGATCACCAATGAAATGTATAATAATAGCAAATATACACTCAACGGCCACTTTATTAGGTGGCATAGATTCAACAAGGTGCTGGAAGCATTCCTCAGGGAGTTTGGTCCATATTGACATGATGGCATCACACAGTTGCCGCAGATTTGTCGGCTGCACATCCATGATGCGAATCTCCCGTTCCACCACATCCCAAAGATGCTCTATTGGATTGAGATCTGGTGACTGTGGAGGCCATTTGAGTACAGTGAACTCATTGTCATGTTCAAGAAACCAGTCTGAGATGATTCCAGGTGGGCGAGTGTTTGGAGGGCAGGCATACTCACAAGAGTCCGATCGACTCTTGTGAGAATGTGATAAAATATTAAATGTACAGTGTGTTATAATTACAGGGATTTAATCGTATACATTATTTATATGTATGTTTTATATCATCTAGGAGTAGAAAGTCTCCATCTTTATGTTTGCCTTGCCTTAGAAATTGTTATTTATAAAGACTTTGAAGCATCTGATGCAGGTCCAGCAGATTCCAGAACAGCTTCTTCCCCACTGCCATCAGACTGCTAAATGTTGTATAAAATTGGGTTTAAGAAGAATAAAAAGCGCTGAATGTTGAAAACTGTTTACATTGGATCATCATATTTACATTTTATCACTGCTGCACTTTAAAAATGGAAATGCCTTGCAAATGTACTGAATGAAATGTATTTTTCTATACACTCTGTGTGTACAATAAAGTCTGTCTTAGTCTAAGTTTAATTACATAGGCAGACATATTTTCCGCTATGACAGCGTAGAGCTGACAAACTAGCCATTACGCTTAAATGAGACTGCGGCAATTAGGCCTATATACAATCCTACACAGACTAATAAAGTACTATTTATAAAATGATCTTGATAAATTAAACTTACTGTGACCACGACCTGCAACAGCCCGGTTATTATGAAGACAGTCATTTTCAAGCATCAGTTGTTGCATTTTTATTAGGGTGTTTTTGTGAGCATACTTGAATCTTTGTACTGACCGCAGTCCATATTTATTTTTGGTCAGTGCTAAAAACATGGACAACAGAGGTAAGTGGGGAGGGTGGAAGGCAGGAGTCTGTCTAAGAAGAGTGGCTGAGATAGCTCCAGAACTGGGACGAGCAGGTAGCCTGACGTAGTCCGACTCAATTCTAGTCAGAATATGAGTCTGATACTGCTCCATAGAGCTGTGATTATGGGGCGTGTTTTGAACGAACCAGGAAAAAAATGCCTCTGCACTCAATTGGATAGACCTACAACCAATAAGAGCAACGGAGTGCGTGACGTATCTTAAGCGAGGCATAGTTGTTGTCCACAAAAATCAAAGCGTGCAGTTTCACGCCTAGAATAAGAAGATGAGACTTGATCACGTTTCTCTGTTCCTCTTTTAAAATTAATTTGCTGTCGATATCTTCTAGAACAGACCTAATAGCAGAATCTACTCACCCAAACTCTCCAGCGGCAGCCATTATTGTTGTCACCCTAGCGCGCTTTGGTCACGTGGTTGATAACGTTACTCTTGATCATCTGTCCATCATCGTATAAAGCCCGCCCTGACAATTTGATTGGATCGCCTAACAGTGGGCTTTAATAGTCGCGCTACTATGGAGCAGAGCCAGACCGAACTTCCCGAACTCAAACCTTGTGGGCGGGACTAAGTTCGGACTGGCACCCAGGCTAACGAGCAGGTGTTCTGTCAGATGAGCATACCTGGTCAGACCAGCATACCCATAGTCAATACCATTTATCACTTTAGTTTATCCCTTCAGTTTTGTACGAAAAATAAATGTCAAACTACGTCAAGGGGCATGTATCCCTTTAGCATCTAAAAAAAAAATGTAATTACTTTTTTTGTTAATGACTAAAGGGATACATTTTGAAATAGTTTAAAATCTATTTTATGTACAAAACTAATGCTGGACTGACGGAGTATGTTCATCTGACAGTGGCAGCTGCTATATCAGGACAAAAGCTGAGGATTACAGCGGCCAATCATAGAGACCTGTCAGGAAACAGAGCGCTAATGACCCGAAAGAATACACAGCTAGCCCAGGCTAACTAGAGGCTAACCATGGAGGATCATAGCAGAATGGTGGAAGATTGAATCAGTCCACTGGCTGGAGAGAGGTCCGAAGGTAGGGTAGGGTAGGGTGGCCCCGGCTAACCGTGAGGAGCACAGATGAGGATCAGTGAAGCAAGGTAAGAAGAGCAATCAGCTGGTTTGTGTGTGTGTGCTGGAGGTAGGATACAAAACAGTCCTTCTATGGCAAAATTATAACTGCTTTTTAACAGACACTCAAAAACCTCCTAACAACATTACCCGCTCTATCCTTTCTCAACATTATTTTCCCTGCTTCCATTTTGATTGACAAAAAGATTGTATATGGAGCCTTCTTCACTGAGACAGCTGTCAGTTCATGATACTTTTTAATCATGACATTGTTTTACTTGTTAATGTACTTGAGAGAACAGCACTGAATAATTTATGGATTTGTTGCTGTGATCTAATGCAGTGTTTCCCAACTGGGGGTGTGCATACCCCTAGTGGTCAGTAATTGTACATTCACTGAAAAAATTATGCAACTGCTTTTGGCAGTTACTTAATCATATTTGGGTACTTTATAGTGTTATTTTAGCAGCCATTTTTAAATTTAGTTTTAGTCCAGTTTCAGCATCGCTTGTTAGTTTGTATCACATTTAGTCGACATCATCCCATTTTTATTTAGTCTAGTTTTAGTCGACTATAAGTCAGAGCATTTTAGTCTTTATTTTAGTCCAAGAAAACATAATTTTATTTGTTTAGCTTTAGTCAACAAAAACCGTCAACATTTTAGTCTAGTTTTAGTCAGGAAATAATTTTAACCTTTTACTTTTTTGTCAGCAGATAATATTTAACACTTCCCAAAATTGTTTCACATTTCAACATTTTCTCATCTTTTTGATATATAAAAAAAAACAATTTCAAGGAACACATGGAAGATGTTCTGACAATATTTACATATTTATTTCGAACATTGTTAAGGTTCAAAGACACAAACACAAATGCTTGCATGAAAACAAATAAAATACACCTGACAAAGGAAACAAATAAATAACATAAAGTGTCTTATGAACTTTACACAAGTGCTGGCTGTTTAAAGCTAGTTCACATAGAATAATAAAATAAATAGATTTGAGATCAATGTTGTGAAAAAAAAAAAAAAAACTCCAACTCGTCTAGTTTTCGTTCGGTGAAAAATGTGCGTTGACGAAAATATTTTCGTTTAGTTTTCGTTAACGAAATTAACACTAGTACTTTAACACAATTATTTTATGTCCTACCCTGCTAACATGAAACAATTGTGTTAAAGTAACTAAATATGATTAAATAAATGTTAAAAACGGTTGAATTATTTTTTTCAGTGATCCACTTTTGGACAGTCATCAATATAATTTTGACTGAGGGGGGTACTCATGGTAAGACAACATGCCCAAAGAGGTACATAAGTCAAAAAAAGGTTGGGAAACACTCATCTCATGTAAATAAACCTCATCGTCACTAGACAATATAGGTAAAGAAACGATTACAGAAGCCGTCGTTTACCATAATGGCCTTCGTATTGTTGGAGGGAGAGGCAAAATGGGGTGGTTTCATGTCACTGCAGTCTGACCACTGGATGTCATTGAATATTACACATTGTAGCTTTACGGATTAGGATATATAACATGTTTATGAAGCAAAACGTTGCCTAGAAACAGGTAGGAAAGTCACAAAGAGAACCGGCTTATGCCTCTCCGGTTTTCTGACCAGAAACTTGCAACTTATTCTTCGAAATGGAGATGCTCCATCCAGCCTTCCTTAAACAAGGCATACAAACACTTTTGTACGTGTGTGTATGTTCTTGGTTACCTATAAACCATTTGCTTATCACCAAGTTTGGTTTTGTTTCATTTGTTTTGCACAGAACACTTTTAGACCCTAAAAGAGCCCTGAGATAACAAAAAAAACCCAGAGGATGATTTGTAAAAGAGTTTCTAAGAGGTAGGATTGATCCACTAGTGTATTTGTAAAGATAGAGGAAAACAACAAAAAACAAGAAAGCAAACAATCAAACTACTCTAACTCAAGGATGTAACACTTTACCTTATACAGAGGAACCTTTTACCATATACAGAGGAGGAACAGAGCCTTTTACACCATAACTGCTGGTTTATCGTCAATGGAGGACATTTTGGGATTTAGAGAAAAAAGGTTTCCTCCAGCAGGAGAATAAATTGTAGTTTCAAGTAAAAAAGGTTGGCCTTCCTTCTTTTGATTTAGGTTTATTTGTTTTTGGGGGGGGGGGGGGGGGTGTGGGGGGGTGTGTGAAAGCCTTTTACTGGAGCTTTCAGTCATTCCCACATTCATACACACATTTACAAACTGATGGAGGTAAACTAATCTGTGACCATAGCTGCCCTAAAGCATTCAGGCAGAAGCAAAGGTATCATCTGAGGAGTGACTCTCAACCTTCTGAGCACGAACAACAGGTTAGCTGGGTAAAGTGCCTTGCCCGAGAATTAGTGTTGCACCGATACCAATACCAGTATCGGACGGGGCCCCGATACTGCCCTAAAGGTGTGAAAGCCTTAAAGGTGTGAAAGCCTTAAAGGTGCCTTAAAGGTGTGAAAGCCTTAAAGGTGTGAAAGCCTTTTACTGGAGCTTTCAGTCATTCCCACATTCATACACACATTTACAAACTGATGGAGGTAAACTAATCTGTGACCATAGCTGCCCTAAAGCATTCAGGCAGAAGCAAAGGTATCATCTGAGGAGTGACTCTCAACCTTCTGAGCACGAACAACAGGTTAGCTGGGTAAAGTGCCTTGCCCGAGAATTAGTGTTGCACCGATACCAATACCAGTATCGGACGGGGCCCCGATACTGCCCTAAAATGGTGGTATCGGTATCGGCGAGTACCAACAAATAGGGCACCGATACCATTTTGAGAGCCATAAGTTTATTTAACTATTGTCACCCACTCCTGGTAGGCCATAAAAAGTTCTACTGGATTCACTTTGTATTAGTGTTTTTCCTGCTTCACAAAGGTAGGCAGCAGCTCGACAAAGCCATGATGGCAATTATTTTACATTATTATGGTATCGGTATCGACCGATACTGCACAGCCAGGTATCGGGCCAAAAAATGGCATCGGCCTAACACTACCGAGAATACAATGACTGAGACACAGCAGGGTTTAAACCCTCTGGTTACAATACATTTTTCCTACTTTCTGTGCCAAATATCAACATTTTAAATAACAAAATTTTTAGTGTTCTTGTTTCCAGCAGCACAGATAATGCTCAGATTGCTCATACTACCTGGTAGTTTGGCCATGATTCACATGGCAACAATCTTTCCTTAATAAAGCTTCAATTAGGCTCCTTTCAAAAACAAAAAAAAAAAAAAAAAAACACAAGAGAGAGAGATATTCTTCCAACTTATCTCCCTTATCACAGTGCCTGAGTGTGGATACTGTTTGCTGCTGGGATCATGAAGTCAAACTGCCTGCGGAGATGGTCTGACCAGGCTGTTGTGTAAGGCTTTAACTGACTCTGAGAGGTCAACAGAGGGACAAATAAACTGTTTGGAAAATGAAACTGAGCTGTGTCACCTGCTCACATTATATTATTTATATTTCTAATATATTTCCAAATGGTCTCTTAATAACAATATTAATAAAGAATATGCTGAGTTTATTTAAGGCTAAACAAGAGAGGAAGCCTGTTGCAGAAGAGAAACTCAGAATATGAATAATGGGGGGGTGGGGTGATCTGAGGTTAAGCTAAAAACAAATTTTCTGGTTTAACATTTGCAATGTATGTACTCGTTTACTTTTAATACATAGCCATATCTCTTATTCTTTTATGTATGCATGGTCTAGCCTAAATAAAACTTACCTAATCTAAAATTGAGGCCTTCCATATGGAAGCCGAGAGCGGTCGGTGGTTTTCTCGAGAAACCAAGTAAATTTTCTCTTTATCTAAACATAATGAAAGCTGTTTTGTCGTCGTAACGAGATGATTGGTGTGTGAAAACTGATTACATTGTTCAATACCACAACAGCGGGAGAGGATTAAGTACAAATCGATGCAGCCTATGTGTAATTCTGTAAATAATTCTGTGTTTTTAGAAGAAAACGTTGGTTTGATAATTTGCTTCCATTTCTGATTCATAACCAATTAGACTTAATGTTTTCTGAACAACTTTAACGGGTATAAGATGCATTAATCCCCAAAATGAGTCGACTGCACAACTTCAGGCACCGCAGGCATGGATGGACTGGGAATCCAGGGCTATTGGCCAACCTCATTCAGTACTCATACAGGTTAACCATCTCGTTATCTCAAGAAATCAATGACTGTTTTCTCACTAAAACCAGATAATTGTCTTGTTATCGGGAGAAAACAATCGATGGTTTAACAGTGATAAAGAGATATATATGCCTTTATCTCGAGAAGGCAAAGAAAAAGAAAAAGTTGAGCATGACCACTCTCGGTTGCCGTACTTCCACATTTAATACTACAGGTGCTGGTCATAAAATTAGAATATCATGAAAAAGTAGATTGATTTCAGTAATTCCATTTAAAAAGTGAAACTTGTATATTATATTCATACATTACATACAAACTCATATATTTCAGATGTTTATTTTGTTTAATTTTGATGATTACAAATGACAACAAATGAAAATCTCAAATTCATCATATCAGAAAATTAGAATATTGTGAAAAGGTTCAAAATTGATGGCCCCTGGTGCCACACTCTAATCAGCTAATTAACTCAAACCACCTGCAAAAGCCTTTAAATGGTCTTTCAGTCTAGTTCTATAGGCTACACAATCATGGGGAAGACTGCTGACTTGACAGTTGTCCAAAAGACGACCATCGACACCTTGCACAAGGAGGGCAAGACACAAAAGGTCATCGCTAAAGAGGCTGGCTGTTCACAGAGCTCAGTGTCCAAGCACATTAATAGAGAGGCGAAGGGAAGGAAAAGATGTGGTCGAAAAAAGTGTACAAGCAAGAGAGATAACCGCACCCTGGAGAGGATTGTGAAACAAAACCCATTCAAAAATGTGGGGGAGATTCACAAAGAGTGGACTGCAGCTGGAGTGAGTGCTTCAAGAACCACCACACACAGACGTATGAAAGACATGGGTTTCTGCTGTCGCATTCCTTGTGTCAAGCCACTCTTGAACCACAGACAGCGTCAGAAGCGTCTTGCCTGGGCTAAAGAGAAACAGGACTGGACTGCTGGTGAGTGGTCCAAAGTCATGTTCTCTGATGAAAGTAAATTTTGCATTTCCTTTGGAAATCAAGGTCCCAGAGTCTGGAGGAAAAGAAGAGAGGCACTTCATCCACGTTGCTTGAAGTCCAGTGTAAAGTTTCCACAGTCAGTGATGGTTTGGGGTGCCATGTCATCTGCTGGTGTTGGTCCATTGTGTTTTCTGAGGTCCAGGGTCAACGCAGCCACATACCAGGAAGTTTTAGAGCACTTCATGCTTCCTGCAGCTGACCAACTTTTTGGAGATGCAGATTTCATTTTCCAACAGGACTTGGCACCTGCACACAGTGCCAAAGCTACCAGTACCTGGTTGAAGGACCATGGTATCCCTGTTCTTAATTGGCCAGCAAACTCTCCTGACCTTAACCCCATAGAAAATCTATGGGGTATTGTGAAGAAGAAGATGCAATACACCAGACCCAACAATTCAGAAGAGCTAAAAGCCACTATTAGAGCAACCTGGGCTATCATAACACCTGAGCAGTGCCACAGACTGATCGACTCCATGCCACGCCGCATTGCTGCAGTAATACAGGCCAAAGGAGGCCCAACTAAATACTGAGTGCTGTACATGCTCATACTTTTCATGTTCATACTTTTCAGTTGGCCAACATTTCTATAAATCCTTTGTTTTTATTGGTCTTCAGTAATATTCTAATTTTCTGATATGATGAATTTGAGATTTTCATTTGTTGTCATTTGTAATCATCAAAATTAAACAAAATAAACATCTGAAATATATGAGTTTGTATGTAATGTATGAATATAATATACAAGTTTCACTTTTTAAATGGAATTACTGAAATCAATCTACTTTTTCATGATATTCTAATTTTATGACCAGCACCTGTACATTTCAAAATTTGATTTTAAGTGGTAGATTTTTCTGATAAGAAAAATGTCACTATTACCACTAGGAATTGTTTTGGTGAAACTAAACTGGTCACCGTTTATACCAGCTGTAATTGTATGTCTCAACATTATTAGCTTTTTTCTAATACCTACAAGATAAAAAATATGCATTTTTGTAAGTAAATATTTCTGTGTCAGTTTCCCAGAAAGGTTTCAGGGGATAATTTAGAAACAGAAACTGAGTCAGTGGCTTCAAACAGAAACATTTCAGGCCTAATATCTGTTTTGGAAAGAAAAACATCACGGGAAAGTGGAAGGCTTATGGAAAATCACAAAGCGGGTGTGTTTATGCGCTACAGCATGAATGAGGGTCTGTGATCCACAATGCATATTGCACTCATGACAAGGTGACAGCTGTGAGGTGAGACAGGCTGGAGAAAAAAAACATCAACATGATATTGAGATACTCTGTCTCATTTTATAGTCTGTCTCGACTTGCTACTCATGCAACCAAAATACTGTGAAATAAGATTAAATCTTTAATGAAATAATTTATAGATGTATGATAATCCTCCTCACATTCAAAGAAAATGAAGGATATGGAAAACATCTGACTGTCAATTTACTATTTCTTGCCAATTAAATATGGTCTTTCAAATCAAATAAGCGAAAATGTTTCATAATCTGTATTTTGGTGCACATATGCATACATCTAAAGGGTAAAAAGTTTCAGTATTATTTCAGAGAAGAAAGCAAAAAAAGCTACATACTCCTCTTGGGACACATTAACCTCACCATACAGCCTAAAGGGTGTTTTTTTTTTATGTTTTTACATTAAGCTAAAATAAAAGAAAAAGAAAAAAGTAAGGAAAAGAAATTCTCTGGAATCTATTTTACTCTTTTTTGGATTTAATATAACACAGGATAAACTCCACTATTCGGAGGAAAAATGAAAATGCTCTGGTTTAATACAAGGATCAATATATACAAAGATGACTATTGAAGAAATACTTAGAGAGGTACAGAAAAGATGAATATGAGCCACGCTATACCCTCTAAATCGAAGAGAATGAATTATCATTGCTCAGCCATAATGATCTGTCTCTCATCTCAAGCTGTGACACCCATTCTCCACTCAAACAGATCAAAATCTGCTTGCTGTCACTTTGTTTCAAGCTTGATGATGTATTAAATTAGTTTTTAGAAAATAAAACTGCTGCTAGTATCCATAAATAAGATGTAGTCCGGAGCTAATGTTTACTATGCAGCCTTAAAAGCAGCAACTGATGTGATGATTAGTGACATAAAAGAGAAACATTAAATAAATATACAGCATTACATGCAAAGTACAACAGTTACTTTTATACAGTAAGCTCATATAAGCACTTGCCGTAAGGTAGATGGGGGTTGGCTAGTGCTATCTCTAGTTGTTGCTGGGCAAGTGGCATGGTCTCCACGGGTTACCCAGTGCAAAATCTATGCACATACATAAATTTAAAGCTACAGTGTGTAATAATTACAGGGATATACAGTCAGAAATGTAATATATTATACATAACTATGTTATTTATCATCATCTACGAGCTCAGCCTCTTAACCTTAATATTTGCGTTGCCTTAGAATTCGTTATTTATAATTACATAGGAGCGGGTCTCGCAGCCATGGAGGCAGACATCTTTGCGCTACGGCAGTGCAGAGCCAACAAACTAGCGATTGCGAGATCGCCAAAACATCACAACGATGTAGAAAAAATAACGGGTATTATCTTAAGTCTACATGAAATCTATACCCTACACAGACTAATGAAATACTATCTGTAAAATGATCTATGTAAACAAACCTCATCACTTGAGAAGGTAGGTGATGCGGACGTCGTGGAAGACATTTTGTCCCGTAACGCTCACCGTACTGTTGGGGGGGAGAAGCGGTGGGGGGGAGATGTTCATGTTGCTGCAGTCTGCAGTCTGACCGCTAGATGTCGCTAAAAGTTACACACTGTAGCTTTAAGCTAAATTTAGAGAGAAGAATTAATACAGCAGTCATTATTATTTTACCTTGCAAGCACGATGACTACTCATGAGATTTGAGAATTCACAAACTTCTAAAAATAAATCTTCCCAGAAGCCAATAGATACATTAGCCTCGAAAACAGAAATATTGTGAACCAATGAAATGCAGTGACGTATATGACATAAACCAGAAGGGGCAAACTGAAGCAAAACAAACAGGGATGCGCTGGTGAACACACTTGATAGCTGTTAGCTGATTTGCTAACAATTGTTTTTCAGTTTGTTTTCAAATTAAAAAGGATCAATCTCAATCTGGCTCGTGTCAGGTTAATGTTTTTGGACTGTAGGGGAAAATCTAAAAACTAAAAGCAGGAAGAACGGTTTGAGATTTAAATCTTGGAAGTCTTTGCTGCCAAGCAACAACGCTTCTGAAAGTGTAGCCTCTGATTAGATGTATATTTGATGTATTTTTATTTTTTTTTGTATTACTTTATTTCACTTAGCCACTCAGATTGCATGTGGTTGTGGTAGTTACATCTTATGAAATTGTACGGGGCTGGTCAGACTGGACAGGATACTCTGCAACTGTCCTTCCGTAGCTTTGACCAAGGTAGACCCGTGTTCTATTATGGTTTTGAAATGCACAGAAAAAAATTAAGCGGAATGTCATGAGTAAGAAAGGAGGAGAGACCTGATGGCTACGTTCACACTGCAGGCCTTGATGCTCAATTCTGATATTTTTGTGAAATCAGATTTTTTTGCGTTGCTGATCACATTTCCAAATATATGCAACTTGTATGTGATCTCCTGTGTGAACTGCAGTCATACAACGCAAGTGTCCCACATACACAGTAGAAAACGCAATGACGTCACAGGCCAGCATGCTCTTTGTTCACGGAAGTCAACAAATTTAATGAATAAATAAAAATACTAAATATTAAACAACCAAAAAAATAAAAATAGGAGACACAAGGGAGCAACAAACCTAAATAATCACAAGGATCCAGCAAAGATGAACTGCACAGGCGGTGTATATATGGGAGAAAGAACAAAGAATGGGCTAATCAGCTGATAGGGAGCAGGTGTGCTTAGGAGTAACTAGAAGGGAGCTAGGGAAAAGAAGACTGGTACAAGGGGGCAACAGAGAGTAATTCAGAAAAATACAGCACTGCTTTAATATAACTAGAAACAACTAAAATGACACAAAATGGAAAATAAACCAATGACCAAGAAAACAGAGACTGACATAAATGAAAGTGTTACTGAAAACTCAAAACAGAAACAAAAAGTCCACAAAGGGCGGAATCATGACTCTTTCTAATGTTTTACTTCAACAGGATTGTATATGGTCTTCTGGAAAAGTACCTGTTAATTAATTTATTATTTTTTACTTGTCATGATCTTCCCTACTTGAATGTGGGACATTGTTAATGCTTGAGGGACATTGGGACAGAAATGAGTACACCTGGTCACTCTATGTGTATTAGGATAGTAGGAATCTTTACGCATACTGGAAAAACAATCTAGAAATAAGTTAAAATTTCTTAAATTAAGTGTATTTACCCTTGATTTGAGTAGGTAGATGAGATAGTTTGCCAATGGAATGAGTATTTTTACTCTTAAAATAAGATAATTAGATAATATGCACTTGAAATTAGAAAATGCAATTGTGTTTTCTTGCTTTAAGTGTAAATTGCCTTGTTCCACGGGGAAAAATTTTCTTTTACCTCCTAAATCCAAGAGCAAATGCACATATTCAAGAAAAAAATGACTTATCTAGACTTAGATTTTTTCCAGTGCAGCCAATGTACCGGTAATAGGAAACTAACTTTCATTGGAGTTTGCAAAGTTGGATGTAATTGGTGTGAGCAGGCCTTAAGGGCGATGAGTTGCAGAAGGCTGAGAGTGAAATGTGATTATAAAACTCAACAGAAAGTAGATAGTATAGTAATGCATCTTTGTTAATTCTTGATGCGGACAGCGTGCTAAGATTGATTACACTTTAAATACACTGAATGGAAGGAAACTATTGAGTTAGCTCTTCTTTAAAAGAGCTGAGTATAGCAGACATTTTTACACTGCAGTAAAACAAAAAGGATTATTGTTTAGCTGACAACTGGTGCTCTGTTTATGTTTGCAGGTAGGCTGGATAACTAAATACAGTTCCTTATGGGCTGTAAAACAAGGTGGTCAAACTCTGTCCCCATTGGCCATTGACTTGCTTATTGTTGGCTGTCTCCCTGCTCTAAAACTGTTTATTTGAATCAATGAAATAACTCCTCAGGATATCATTAAGTTTGAGTAGAGCCTACTAATGAACAATTCATTTGATACAGGTTTGTTGAATAACGGTAAAGTCGAAACACCCGCCCCTGAGGGCTGACCTTGGACACCACTGCCTTAAATCCCTTCAATATGAGACTGATTTGACGGTTTCTTTGTAAATGGAAATCAGTAACAATGCAGCACATATTCAGTTTACATTACTCTTCTGAATGAAAAATTGATACTTTAATTCTGAATATGGATGGGAAAATCTTTGCATTTCACTGTAAGCTGCATAGTAATGAAAATTTGTTCCTTTTTCCACATTTAAAGCTGTCTCTTATTGCAGAATAAACACAATTATACACATTTTAAAAAGACATATGATAATGGAAAAAACACTGAGCTGTAGATTTTTTTAAGCATTGATAAATTAAGTGAATCAAAATCCATCTTAAGATGCTTTCCCACTGAAAACCCTGTTTTTTTTCAAAATCGGATTAACCCACTAACAATCCGGTTTTGTCTGTTTTCCCATTTTGACTGAAAAGCAGAGTCTGACCGCCTGGAGAGCTGTATGGCCACTAGATTAAAAAATGAATCTATGCCGTCTAGCTAGGTCTCTTTTCTATCTTTTTATGTGTCATTGTCCAATTCCTATGGTTTGACAATTAAAATTTCTCACTTACAGGATTGACAAAAGGTTTGTCTTGTCTTCTCTTTTCTCAATAAGTGTAGAAACGAGTTTTACATTTAAGACATGCCATGGCTTCTATGTATCACTGACTAGTTCAGCACTTATGATCCAGTAACTATTGAAAGCATGGCTTGATAGGCGAATTGTGTCCTCTATTTCAATTTCTCTGAGAGTCCAAAGGTTATCATGCTTGGGTCTGGTCTTAAACCAGTTTCTGCACCAGTTTAAGCACCCGCGGATCAGGTTGCCGAGGTCTCTGCCTCTGGCTGCCGCCCAATCCCCTTTGCACTGGTCCCTCATGGTTCCCCCTGCAGGTGGTGGCCCACTGGGGGATGGCCTCGCGTCGCTCCTTCGGGTTGGGCCCGGCCGGGTCCCGCGAGGAAGAACCCGACCACCAGGCGCTCGCCGACGAACCCCAACCCCAGGCCTGGCTCCAGGGTGGGGTCCCGGCTTCGCCGTACCAGGCGACGTCACGTGCCTCGCTGTAGTCCTCATCATAAGGGTTTTTGAATCGCTCTTCGTCTGACCTGTCACCCAGAGCCTGTTTGCCTTGGGAGACCCTACCAGGGGCATTAAGCCCCCGACAACATAGCCTCTGGGATCACCCAGGCACTGAAACCCCTCCACCACATTAAGGTGGCGGTTCAAGGAGGGGGGCAGTTCCAGGAGGGGCGGCGGCGACGTCCCACCGGGAGGAGGCCCAGGGGACGACCCAGGACACACTGGAGAGACTATGTCTCTCGGCTGGCATGGGAGCACCTAGGGCTTCCCCCAACATAGCTGGAGGAGGTGTCTGCGGAGAGGGAAGTCTGAGAGTCTCTGCTTAGTCTGCTGCCCTCGCAACCCGGTTCTGGATAAAGCGGGAGATGACGAGTACAAGCTTCTGCACCAAAGGTCTGGAATTTCCAGGGACGCACAGCAGTTTCCCGTCAAAGCGCAAGGGGGAGCCTACTCGAGAACTCACAAACTTCGACGGATTGTTCTTCCGAACCTCCTCGATTAACCTTTCGGTGTCGTTGTCCATTGTTGTTGTTCCTTTTTAAAAATGGCGCGGCCCTGCACCAAATCGAGAAGTACAACCACACAGACAGCCGGAAAGGCATACCAAGGACCAATCACAGCTGCTTTTTGTCGGCACCCATCCGCTTGAATTCTGTGACGGTCTGATGCGTAGTCAGGATTTTTTTTAGGTGCACGACGACGGTTGCAGAACCTCTGCGCGGGGGGCTTGGTCACGCACACAGAGACAGATTTGAGGGTTGCAGAGGCTATGCGTCTTTCTTTCCATTTTGTCGTTTTGTGTTGTTTTTTTTTAAACTAATTTTGGTTCAATAATTTCTGTTCTCATTTCAGACTACTTTACTTCTTGGGATTCCCCTTTAATCAGCCTTCCTGATACTGCTCACCTGTGTCTTGTTACCAATTGCCTCACCTATTTAAACCTCTTCCTCTGCAGCCTACTTTGCCAGTTTGGCTTTGTCACTTGTGTCAAACGTCCCAGCCTGCCTAGCAGTTAGGATACTTGCTCTGCTTGTTTTTTTGACCAGCCTTTGTTTTTTAAAATTTTTGTGCCAGTTGCTCCACTCATTGTGCAGTAGCTCATTAAAAGATTTTTTGACTTAATTTCCTTGAGCTGAGTCCTGCATTTCAGTCATTTTTGGTTGCCTCTGACAACAGGAGATAAAAGGGAGTTAAAACGTCTTCTGTCTGCTACATCACCTGCAAAAACCAAAGGATATAGTATAAGAGATCCAATAAAATAACACCTTGATAACGGATCAGTTTAAAGTTGTTTTTTTTTTTTTTTATATGCAAGCATTTAGTAGATCAAACCTTTTATTGTTGTTGAATATTTGTCAAAACCTACAGTATGAATAATCTTTTGTGGTAAACTGCTTGGATTGCTTACTATAATTGAGAGACAATTAACATGATTTACTAAGACATCTAGTGATACTCATACCCTGGCATACATCCAGATATGCAGTTCTCTGACTGGTGTTGTTTTGTTGTAACATGTGTGACTCTTCCAACAACATCAGACTCCTACACATTGCACCACTTTATGCTCCACAGAGACAGGAGATGGATTCAGTTAGATTTGTCACAGTGGTGTTCACAAGAGATCATTACATGGTTTATATAGCTGTGTGTATGTTGGGTTTATATACCACAGCTGTGTCTGTGCTTGCTTGGTTGCTTTTGTGTATGGATCCAATAGTTTTTTGTGTATCGTTTGACAGCTGTTAAACTTTTATTTAGACTTATTTGAAGATTTACTGTAACTTTCAGGGCCATTTTTTAGTTAGTATAAATTCTTATGAAGTGTATATTCTCTCAAGTAAAAGAAAAATCCTCCAAAAAGAAAATGTTTAATGCATATATTACAGTGGAGCAGAGGTTTCAGATGAAACCTGGTTGTTGACTCAAGTAATTTCCCTCTGGGATTATAAAAGTATTAAAGTATTTCTGACTCTTATCCATTAGTCACTGTTTCTTTATCCTGTTTGTCACAATAAAAACTGAATCAAGATCCAACTTCAGCGCTCTAGCCACACAATTCGAATATAAAGCGTCAAATAGAGGATGCGGAGTAGAACACAAGAAAGAAGATTGGTTGACCAGCTGGTATCTGTACATTGTATATATTATATATGCAAATGTGCAATTTGCTACATTATTGTGTATTTATCTAAATACATGGTGAAATTCATTAAAATGTGAGGGAACATTGTTATAATTACGGACTAAACAGAAAACAACATTATGGCAATAAGACAATAGTTTGTTTCTGAAAAATGGATAATGAGAGCTTATTAAAACTGTGTACAAAAATTATGTAGCATATTGCAATATATACTTTTTCTGATATATCTTTAGGAAAGGGGAGTAGTGTTTGCTCAAATAGAAAATTTGAACTTTAACCCTTATGATAATAATTTGTATGTTACAGTGCTTTTTGAGAAAATCTATAGTTTAAGTGATTATTTTCATAAAGAAAAAAAATCTCAATGAAAGCTGTTGACTTTTAGAGGGTTTTACATATTGCATGAGCTGCAGAACCTCTAACCATCTTTGCTGTTTAAAGACCTATCCTCTTAAATAATATTCTTCCAGAAATTCATGTTGACAACATCTTTCACAACACTATTGATTTATGTAAGAAATCGTATATGCATACATAAGAGCTGCCTGTGGCTACATAATATGGCCTTCTGTTTATTTTATTTTTTTACACTTTCCTTGATAATGTGACATTCAATATGATTATATGGTGTTTTCCTTTTTTTTTTTTAAAGAAGCTGCTCCTGAAGAAGAATAGATAGTTTTGCTCTGCATATTTTCCCCTGCTCTAGTGCTTTTGATGGTAAACCATTCAACAAGGTTGAATGCTTTCGTTGCAGATCCAGGAGATTCCGAAACAGCTTCTTCCCCACCACCATCAGACTGCCGAATTGTTGAGAATTAAAATCATGTCACAGACTCTGCATCACACTGATAACACCAAACATAAATTCTGCATACTCAATACTCTGAACTTCCATATCGATGCGTCTGCTGGGTTGGTGATGTCATTGACCGTAATAAAAATGATTCTATCTTAAAAAGCAAATCAGCACAAAAGAAGCAGCACTAAAAAAAGTAGGCTACAAAATTTCGGTCCAAACTTGATTGGGGGATAGTTGTACCTTAGGTCAGCGGTCCCCAACCACCGGGCCGCAGACCGATCGGTGCATCTGTGCCTCTTGACACAGGTTAAGACTCATCCTATGTATAACATCCTATCTCTGTGAAGCGGGATTTTCTGCGGTTACAGCGACCAAAACAAAGCTACGGAGCAGACTGGACATCAGGAGCACACTTCATGTGTCATTGTCTCCAATTACGCCTAGATGGGATTGGCTTGTTTTATTTTTCTGCTGTTTGTATTTGATTTTATGCCAGTGGTATAATTTAACTTGATCGTATTTACCCGCCCGGCCTGTCCGCGCGGGGGCGGGGGGTTCGGGGGGGGTGGGGATTGGGGATGTTTTGAATACGATCAAGTAAAAAACGGTCCACCCCCCCACCATCCACCGCCAACCACCCCCCCCGGCCGGTCCGCGAAAATATTGACAGCACGACCGCTATACTGACATATAGCGGTCCATGGTGCAAAAAAGGTTTGGGACCGCTGCCTTAGGTGACCTAACAAAAAATCTTTAATATCTCTAAAACAACAACAGCAGCACATGTGATCTTTTTTTCATTTAATTTATTTTTTATTTTTACAAATTATGTTTTAAAATGCACAGACCTGCACTAAGAGGTACTAACCATTCAGTCTATTCACTGAGTTTTTCTTTTTTTTTTTTTTTTTTACGTCAGTGGGTTGTCACCCCTTGCTCACACTGGCTCCAGTGCGGTTACCAAGCCGACGGAGACCGCAACTCCCGCACACCCCCTCTCACACCGCCCTTTTGACTACGGTGCGGTGCGGCTCTGCGGCTCCGGCAACAGGTCCGGAGATTTAACTCGCGAGAACAGAAGTTCACTTGAGTTCACGCAACTTCACGCGATAACACGGCCCAAATAAGGATATTTGCGAGAGCTTGTTGCGGAGGGCTCCGGCACGCCACAAGGATAGCTTTCTTGCGGAATTTTCTGCAGCGCCGGAGTGTCTCGGTAACCGCAGCCGGACAGCTCAGCAGCCGGTGAGAGAAGTTTACGTCTTTTTAATGACTTGGAATCACTGCGGCGCCGCAGCCACCGCACCGCAACGGTAAGACTGGAGTCGGTGTGAGCCTGGGGTCAGCTTCATGCGGCTGTAGCTCCTCCTATTTTACGATACGGCCCAGATGTTGAAACTGTGCAGAAGATACACTTATGGAACAGACCAAAACTCAAAGCAACCCTACAAAAAAGGTTGCCATCAATGTGTCCCACTAACTGGCATCACATGTGTCTTCGATCTTGTAATCAGTCTGTTGACCTACCTTATATGCAGAGGTAAAGATAATCACTGTGCTGTTTGATGACATGGTGTATACCACACTCAACATGAAACAGAGAAGGCAAAGGAAAGAGTTTTCACGAGATCAGAAAAAAATATATACACAAGCATGTTAAAGGTAAAGGCAAAAAACAATCTCCAAGCAGCTTCAAGATTGAACATTTCTTTATCGGTCCTTAGCAGGATACAGTTTGAGATTTGCAGTGGCGGAGCCAGAGGGATTTTTTGGGTTGCAATTACCACCCCAGGAAAAAAATGTGCCACCTCTGTTGCCACCCCGCTGAAAACATTAACCCTGTTTGAATTTTATGAACATTTGCAAAGAAAACAGTCAAATTTCCCAGCGGACTGGAATGCATCCTCATGCAGCACGTTTTTGCTACACATTTAATGAGTTAAGGTGACATGCAGTTCCTTCGTGCTTTAAACGGCTCCCAAACAACACGGCAGCAGCACACCGGATGAATGAAAAGCATTTGTTTTGCTGGTATGTACGTTTATTGGTACTAAATTAAACAAAGTGCTGTTCTAACGGGAAGTAAGGGAGATGTTGCACCGCAGTGCCTATGCTCTGTATTTCTTATGAGTATTACTACTTCAATTACACACTGGCGTGAAGAGAGGTTATATTCCCTAAATATGGAAGAATTTGAAAACATTTTGCTTCATCTCACCAGAACCACAGAATTTTGCTGTTCTGATTGTGTTTGTGAAATTGTTGTCATATCACTGGGCAACTATAGTCAGTTTTAAAGGGCTGTGTGTTTTTTCTGTTGTTCTATCATTCTTCTTCTTGTGGTACACATTTAAATGTGCACCGCTGCTTTTCCTGCCCTGTTTTGAGAGGTCCAAATTTACCTCAAGTTTTTTTTTACTACTGATTTTGAATAGTCCAAGGAGCACATTGAGTACCTGTTTATTTATTTTGCTGTATACATAATTTATAATATATTGTACAGTACATAATTGTATATGTTTTGGAAAATAATTTTAATTTAATCAAAATACATTTTTTGAAAAATAATTATTGTTTGTAGTCTAACTGAACCATTTATATAGTTTCCCCATCAAATAATACCTTTCCACCCCTGTTTTACAAGCCTAGCTCTGCCACTGTTGGGGGGACGGGGTGTCCAAAGCTAACCTGAATCCGCCAGATGGATTTGCTGGATTGCTCCGCATATCCATCTGGAAACCTTCCGTTGAAGTAATTTTGGGAAGGGGCAAAAATACTGGTTAGCTGATTGGCCTATGTTGGTGATAGACGGGCCAAATAAACCAATCAGATCAACGAAGCATATGACGTATTAACAGCGATGACGAAAAAAAAAACCACAAGCCAGGCTAGTCTTGCTGCTGCAGGTTAAGGCTCGTTAGCTCAGCAAATAAGCAACTTGTCGTCTGTTTTTTCTCTTCTTTCAGTGAAGAAATACTCTGTAATTCCGATAAAACTTGCTCGATAGCCACGCTAACGCTAGTTTCATCAGCTGAAGCCGCCATGTTCTTTAGACTGAACTGTCGGGCTTCTCGTTGCGTCACACCTCAACCCGCCTCAAAGCCAACGCTGATTGGACGTTCGTTTGGTGAACGGCTCCAAATTTTCTTTAACGGAAATTAGCCAGACTGATCTGCGAGTGAAACCTTGAAAGCTCGCAAGATCAGGATGGTCTCACGAGGCTAGTCCAAAGCTTTGCTGGCGTAAAAAGGTGCTGCCCCTAGCTTGATATTCATGTGACTAAATTTACACATATTAATCACAAATCTAAGATCCAGTCAAATTCCCTGAAAGTTGACACAGAACATAAAATTATGATATATCAAAGATAAGAAAATTAGGAACAGCGACAAAAGAGCCCAAAAACACTTTTAACCCTAGCTTCACTTAACTAAGGAGGACACCATTGTTAAAAAAAATCTAATAAAGCCAGACTGGAATTTGCCATCTACATGTTGACAAGCCACAAAACTTCAGGGAGAATGTCCGATTAATAATTGAGACAAAATTTACCTTTTTGTCAAAGCACATCAGATCTATGTTTGGAGAGAGAAAAGTTATGCATATCAGGAAAAGAACACTGTCCCTTAACCTGACTCCGCCACATGGATTTGCTCCACATATGATGCACTAACAGAGCGACGACGAAAACACAACCACAAGCCAGGCACAAGCCAAATGATTGATCAAACTCTTGCCGAAACCAGTCGGGAGAAGAGCAAAAACATCTTTTCCTCTGAGAAAAGCCTCCAGAGCAGTGTTTTGCTCTTCTTTCAGTGAAGAAATACTCTGTAATTCCGATAAAACTTGCTCGATAGCCACGGTAACGCTAGTTTCATCGGCTGAAGCCGCCATGTTCTTTAGACTGAATTGTCACGCTTCTCGTTGCATCACACCTCAACCCGCCTCAAAGCCAACGCTGATTGGACGTTCTTTTGGTGAATGGCTCCAAATTTTCTTTAACGGAGAGTAGCCAGACTGATCTGCGAGTGAAAACTTGAAAGCTCGCGAGATCAGGATGGTCTCACGAGGCTAACTGTACCTACCATAAAACATGGAGGAGGCTCCGTGGTGTTCTGGAGCTGCTTTGTTTCATTTGCCACAGGGTATCTTGGATCTCTGCAAAGCATTATGGAATCTTGAGAGCTTCTAAATAGAAATGTTGCATAGTGTCAGAAAGTTTGTCCTAAGCTGCAGGTCAGGGGTCACCCAAGAACGTTTAACAGAAAAACATTTGACTATTCGTGAGTGGGCTTCTCTGAGACTTAACCTAAATCCTATTGACCATCTTTGGAAGGAGCTGAGACATGCTATCTTTTAAACCTGAGACAACTAGAGCATATATAAAAGTGAATAATTTAGGACCGAACATTGAACCCTGGGGGGAACCACAGATGAAAATATTAGACATAATTCAAATGTAATGCTCATTTGCCCCATGCAGCCCATAACTGTAACAGTAGAGCAGTTTCTTTTACTGTTATCTTATGATAAATATGTTTCTAGGATCCGGTCACAGCATGTATAAAATAATTGTGCCATATGTGGTAAATTTGCAGGTTTCTCGTTATGCAATAATGTGATCTCTGTGAGTATCCAGCCCAGTCAAAATACATCAACATGGTTTTAGGTCTCTGTCTGGCCCTGTCAGGTGCTGGAGTGATCAGGTTAACTAAAGACTGGAATGATGGAAATATTGTGAATAGAAATGTTCGAACCATAATAGATTAAACAGACATAACCATTTGATGGAAGCATAATTACAGAAGCTATGGAATTGTGTAAGGATGGCTTTGACAACAACTATTTTCTGTTGATGTTTGTTCAAAATGGAAAAACTGCTCAGTCGTTTTGTTTTATTAATTCAATCCTCATGCCTCTTTGTAAATCGTATAAAAAAGCAGAAAAGGTAGAAAGCACATCATACGTAAAATAGTTTCCTTTCATTTCCTTTTGTTTGATTTTTTTTCTGATGCTGTAAACAACTATTCTCAAAATGCTTGAATTGATTAGAAAGTAGGAGCAGTGTTGTCTGAAGCTCGTATAAATGAAAGAAGAAAAAAAAGAGAAGACAACAAAGCAGAAAGGCTCTGATATTTTATTTTACTTTTTTCATTTAGTGGGAAGTAAAATACCTCAAAATATGAATTAGCTTTGTTTTAATTTCTTTTATAAACTGTAACGGATACTTGATAGGAGGCTCAGACCTGTCAACTGAAATATATATCCGATCTTATTAGATTAGTCATTAGTGAAAAAGTTTGTTGTTGGAAAATTTTTATTTCTCTTCTATTATATATTAATTTATCTTATTTACTCACTATAAAAGTTTTCACTCAGTCTGTTTCACTTTGTGTTTTGTTTGTCTTATATGTTGTCTGTATTTGTGGATCCACTCTAACTATTGTATGTTGTCCATTTGTGAAATGATAAGTTATTTTTGTCTTGGGAAAATAGAAATGAGTGCATAATTAAGGTTAAACTGTAAAATAAGGACAGTTTCTAGTTTCCGTGGCTCATTCTTCCCCCTAACCTGTTACGTATCAAAACAAAGCAGGAGTTAAAGATGTTAAACTTAATGCACAGCTGTTCAAATTGGGAATAAAGGGGATTGATATAAGGTTCAAATATCACCACAAATAAAGTTTAATGAAACAGATTTAAAAAAAATAAATAAATCAAATGAACCGGCTTTGCTTGTTTAACAATAATTGGGAATTTCTTCAAATAAGCAAGAAACAGTGTCATTATTTAAATGCTAATTGCTAAAGTTTAATTTGTTAACCTTAATTCTTTAAGATTTAGATTAAACTTTAAGGGTAAATAAATCTATATGTGTGTAGAGCAAAATAACTTGTATAAAAATAAATTAGGCTGATTGAATTTGCTTTTAAATTATTTCCAATTCTCTAAGAAGTAAATGTATCTTAAGCTGATCTGGAATAAATATGCAAATTTATTTAACAAAAGTATTTGTTAATAATTATACGGTGTTCCAATGACTCAATTGGAAATAATGTTAATAATAGTATTAAATATCCAGCTCGGACGTCTAAAAATACCACCAATTATTTTCAGATTTGTTTTATTATTTTCTATTATTTTAATTTGAGTGGACCCTTGTGCACGTAAGCTCACAGCCAAGTTTGAAGTGGCTTCATTGTGACTCAGTAGCATCTTTTAGGCTGAAGCCATGGTTTTCAAATGGAAAAGGGTTTATTCTCTTGAGTTTTAGTAGGGTATCGGGCTTCTTGACAATTTTCCTGACACTGCTCTAGTCTACTGTGGGATAAAAGAGATGAGCCAAAAATTTCTTATATAACTCAAGGTCCATATAGGTTGTGACCCCAATGGGTGTGTTCATACCGAAAACTCTTAGGGTATTCTGAAATTTGGATTCTGCATCAAACTGTGGTAAAGTTGCTTCAATGCATCAAGGCTCTGGATCAGGCATCACCAATTCAGTCCTCGAGGCCCTCTGTCCTGCAGGTTTTAGAGATTTCTTTGCTCCAGCTCAGCTGATTGTAATTGAAAGCTGTTTAACAGGCCTTTTCTCAACTGCAAATGTCATAATATTCTGTGCTAAAGCAGTGAAACCTCTAAAACCTGCAGGACAGCGGCCCTCGAGAACAGACTTTGGGGATGCCTGCACCGGCTGCTCTGGCCTCTCAATGTTTATCTGCTCTGTGATCCTACTGAAATGATCCTGCAAAAGTCGCTGAACGACATCATTGCCTAATTTGCATATATATTTTTTTCCAACTTTTTTTTTTACTTTTTCTTTTTTCCCTAGTGGTCCACAAAGGAGCTTAAAAAGCATTGTAAAACAGGAACATTTTAACCATACATTTTTTTTTTACATTACATTAACAACAAAAAAATCTAAAGGGAACAAAAAAAGGCTGCAAAGAATTAATGACAATGTGAGCAAATAATTGTAATCATTATTTTTTTTAAACTAACTAGATTTCCCTCCACACATACAGGCTGTGCTTGCCTGCTCAGAAATATATGGCAGGTTCAGCAACTGAGGGAGCTGACTCAAGCGTGATCAACCTGCGACGTCAACCTGGGGCATACGCCTGTTTCACTGGCAGTCAGGACGCTGAGGTTAAACATGCTGTGGCTCTGAATCCAGCGCTGAGAGGTACTCCCGTGGAAGCGGGAGAACGGGGTTTGGAAGGGGGAGGCGCCCCACGGCAGACACCAGTAAAGTCGCCAGATTTGTTGCTAGTCGCTTTTTTGAAAAAGAGTCGCTGGAGGGGTCTGAAAAGTCGCTAATTATAGCGCCAAAGTCGCTGAGTTGGCAACACTGACTGAATGCTCTCTACTGCAGCCAGCTGGAGGGGGATTTCCCATTGCCGCTCATAGCGGCTGGAAGTGAATAAAAAGTGTTTTGAGGTGTTTTGCCATAGTTCAAAAAACAATGTTTTAGTGCAGCAATAGTGATTAGAGCTTGCTCGCTTTTCCTTATACATAACAATCCATTATCCCGGCTTTTTTTGAGCCTTTGGAGTTTAACCCCTTCATATTTATGTACTATTTCATATGCTGACAGCTCTGCAGATACAATAACAGCTTGCATGTAGTGTCTGTCACCTCAAAAACACTCCTACAGTAGATGAGCTTGTCTGATTGGTTGACGCTCAAGCATCCAGTCTCAACGCCATCTCCGATAGACTCTGCATAAAAATCTGATGCGTTGACGCCCGAAACACGTTTGAAGTGAACACACCTTAACATTTGGTCATCAAATATGCATCATGAGAGGAAAAAACAGTACTTTGGAATTAAAGGAATAGTACACCCAAAACATGATTAGCCTTCATTTTCTACTCACCCCCATAATGAACAACACTCTGGAGTACTTTTTTGATATCTCAAATGCATCTGGAGATCTGGGAGGCTTCTTGCTGTCTGCTGACATTCAAATAATGGAGGTCTATTGTGCCCGAGACAGAAAGGTCCATAAAAGTCCACAAAAAACGTGTCAATATTCCTCCATACTGCTCGTCCAATGTATTCCAAGTGTCCTGAGTGGGTAGCATCCAGAATTTACTCGAAACTAAGTCATTTAGAATGTTTTTAGAGCATAAACAGTAGTGTATAGGATTTCCTGAAAGCCCGCGCCGGCGAGTTCATGACGCTACAGAAACCGCGGCAGACCAAACCAGATAAAAGTGCACTCTGTAGATAGGCTTGACACTGACAAAGTGCATAGTTGTTGCTCAAAAACTACTGCAAGCTGAAAGAGTGAAAGGGTAGTGGCTTAAGGAAGCGAGGTAGGAGGGCAAAATAGGTTTAGCAACACTGCAGCAGGAGATTTAGAATTACTCCAGAAGCAAATGGATAAAAATAGACCGGAGAAAAAAAAAACCATGAATCAATATTCTTGCGGACGTGTCGATGCATCGGATCATGGGCTGTTGGATCGATGCATCGATACAAAACAATTATTATTTACACCCCTATTAACCAGTGTCAACTGTCTCACCATTTCCTGCTAACTTTTGAGCCTGCAGAAACAATCAGGCTTTTTGACAGGACTTTTTTATAGATTTCCTATAACCCATTTTTAATTCAACACCCTATAACTAATCAAAATCAAGTACTCACCCAGAAGATGATATATTTCTGTAAATGCTGTAAAGCATTCACACCATTTTGTACCTGTTTCTATTTTTTTCTTTTTCTTCTTCTAGTTAATGATGACTTTGCTCTTGAAGAGAAGAGATTGGTCGGAATTTGCTTTGCAAGGAGGAAGAAGGGTACCTCATCAAGATTTGGTATTTCTTAAAGAGTAGCCGATCACAGGCTGGTTGCTTTGCCCTTAGATTAACAAAAGTTGACAACATCGAGCAGAAACAGGTCCACATGCAAGGAGGAAGCAAATTGCGGGTGCATGGAAATAAAGGCATATGCACACAGAGAAGGAACAGGCATATGTGTGAAGGTATGTGGAATTTCTATCCTTCCTGAAAACACTTCACAGGACAGGGAAGTGTGCTGATAAGGTGAAGCTCAGCCTTCACTCTTAATAAAAACTAGTTGACAGTCTTTCTGTCTACAGTACCAGAATGTGACACAGGGGAGAGCAGCACTGGGGGTGATGGTGCAGCTGACGGTTTCAGCAGAAAAAGACGGAAATGATTGGCTGATAGCTACACAATGCTTTAGACCTAAGCAGAAACGAAAACTATTTGCTTGAATAGTGTATCTTTTTACATTTACCTAGCTTTCTACAGTCATGTAATCAGAGTTTGGCTCAGTCACCTGTGACCCATAGGACTCTCTTTGGCAGCACTGTTATGTTGGCAGGAAGCCCTTAAATGTGGAGTGTGCTCGGTGATTTTTACTCACAAGGATGTTTAAAGATGAAAAAATAGAGTCACAGAGACAGGAATGAAAGGTGTGGAAGCAAGGAGACATGGTCATTAAGGGAAACGGGATTCAGCATTTGTCTTTTTTCTCCTGTTACCTTTGTAGCTAGATGTTGAATGGAATGAATGCCTCTGTATTGATTGTAAGCTGTCTGGTCCAAAAGGAAATTTGACTGACAAGTAAGACAAATGAGAATCACAGTTTTTATTAGAGTTGAACAGGAATCCTGTAATAAGGCCCACATTGTTTTTTTTTTGTCCCTTTTGAGTTCACACACAGCCCCTTTATTTCTGCAGGGTTAGCTTACCAACCAACTTTTGGTCCAAGTTTTTCTTTTTATACCCTTCATTTGATAAAAAAAAAAAAAAAATTCTCAAAACATTTTGTGCCTGTGACAAAGTTAAATCTGTTAGAATTTAAACTGTTAGAAATTCTCTATTGTTTTCTATATAACATTTTGTAAGACACCTATTGGACTAAAAAAAGGCCCAATCAGGGTTCCAGCGGGTCCTTAAAAAGTCCTAAAAGGCATTGAATTCTTCAAAATAAAATTAAGGCCTTAATTGGTATTAAAGTGTCTTAAATCAGTCTTTAAAACATCATAAATAGGATTATTTGTATTACGATTTATTTTTGTAATCTAAATAAAACGTTAAAATTGACAATTTTTTTTTTAATAAAAAAAAAAGTTACGGCTCGCCATTATTGGTTCCGTCCCGATAGCGGAACCAATAAAAAAGTTGTTGCGGCCGGGACATTTGGGAGATGCACCATTTACTTTTTGTCTGGAAAATATGAGCAAGTGTAAATGTAACGAAAATTGTCTCCAGCCAAGAGTTTTCTCCATGGCTAAAACCAGGGAACATACATGAGGCTCAGTGGATTTTTTGCAAGAAGCGATTCAAGCTCAGAACGATGGGAATTAAGGCATTGGAGTCGCACATGCGAAACACGAAACACAAAGCATCAAAATCTAGTTACCGGGAAACAGCCGGTATTTCTCAGTTTTGTTCCACCCTTGTCTCTGCAACGCCTCCACTTATCACCAAATCAAACATACTAAGAAAATGATACAAAGAAAAATAGCTGCAAAAAAGACTTAGCACTGGTTATGTTGGGGCTTTAAAACTGATTTGTTTGTTCCCTGCTAAAACAAAGTTTGTGAATTTAGTTAAATAATTGTTCAAATATATCTGTAATTTGTGTGTTTTTAGCTTTCTTCCTGTATGGGAAGCTTTTCAAAATTTGAAGCATTAGTACAGTGGTTTATGTTAAAATAAACCTTTGGGTTAAGTTGTCGCAAGCGGGGTTTTTTGTGTTTCTTGTGAATTTGGTCTTAAATTTTTATTTCAAGTGGCATTAAAAAGTCTTAAAAAGTCTTGCTATTTAACTAAGTATGAATTTTCTTACGTCGGCAATCAGTTGTAATCACAGTCAGAGTACTGCTTCACAGTGGGATCAAGCTCACAGCTACCCGTGGTTTAAAGAGATTGCAATACTTTTTTTTTTTTTTTGCGATCTAAGTTATTTAAATGAATAATTTGTTTTGTGATCTAAATAAAGTGGAGCAGATGGTAAACATTGCATGATGTAACTTTTTGTGGGAAAACTTCATTATAGAACAAAAAGAGTCAATTTAAAGCGGAAAAAAAGGAATATCAAAGAGCCACAGAGGAAGTCACAGGAATTATGCATTGCAAATTAATTCTGGAGATGTCTAAACGCATGAACAGATCCTACACAAGGATAGAAAAGGCAAAGGAAGTAGTCAGTGTAAAATCAAACTTAGTTTTTCTCTCTGTTCCTCCCAGTCTGCTCTCAGCCTCTGCTGCTCAATGCCTTAATTTTCTCAGTTGTTGCTAATTTCTTAACTTAGTGTCATCTCATGTACACCTTGCCTTTTCCTCACTCTCTCCAAGTATTGCAACCAGGGATGGATCTATATATATATAAAAATCTTGGCCGATATCAATATCTGATATTTATATCCCCATTATGTCTTATTTCCTTATGTTATGGCTGTTGTCTTACTCTTTGGACACACTTAAAGACCAAATACAGCTCTGACATTGCTTCTCTGCCTCAGGTAAACCCCACAGAGTATCATGACCGATCAATTATCAAATGACAAGAAATTACATGGAAATAAATATGACTTCTTAGTATCAACTCAGTTTTACTAATTGGACCGAAACCAGCATGACCAACATTGGCTGCTACTGATATTCATGCCGGTATATCTTGGATCCCTAATTATAACTGTTGCTCGTTCATCTCATGTAGCTGGAGTCTTCCGTTTTGTTGGGATCTGGAGGTTTGTCCACTTTCTCCACCAGAGGGCGCACGAGATCTCCTGGAGCATGAGCCCACCGCACCACCTGTCTCTCATCTGCTCATCAGGAGATCCATACTTAAGGAGGCGGAGGGTTTCACTCCAGTGCCAGAGTGTTTGCCAGTAATGGTTAGCAAGCCTGAGCCAACCTGCCTGTCTGTGAACTCTGATTTTCTGTGAACCAAACCTGATCCCGTTTTTCTCCTCTCTGCCTCCCAGGTTGATCCTGCCTGAATACCTGAAACTCTGAAGAGTTTTCTCTGCCGGTGATCTGTCTGCTCGTTCTCTGTAGGACTCTGGAGAGCAGCTACAGTCAAGTACCTGCCTGCCCGCTCTCAGAAGATTACTGGAAGGAAAACTCAATCAGTGATCTGCCTGCACTCAGTAAGCTCTGCCTCCGCCTCTGCCCTCAGCCTGCCGACAACCTCTGGACCCTCAAGGTTCCCCCCCTGCAGCTCTGCTCCATTTCCGAACAGGTACAGACCTGAACACTCACAACCAGCAAAAGACCTGGACCTCCACTAATCTCTCTGTCCTCCTCAGCAGTGAACCCACTCGTGACCAGTCCAGCCCCCTCTTGGATCTGAACATACTTTGTACATTTATTATTAATAAATCTTTGAACTTTTTCATCTGCCTCCGAGTGTTCTGCATGTGGGTTAGACATATTAATCCGAACATGACACGTTTAACTTTAAATTTGCGTTTCTGTTCTCCATTTTATTTTCTCTTCATGGTCACATCATAAGCTTATTAAAATCTGAGTGCAAGTTTATTTCTTTTAGAGTCTAAAAAAAACGCTGTCATATGTGGACGCACTGTATATACTGTATGTATCCCATGCACATTCTGCCTCTTTGACACTTTGAGCTGATGTAAAGAGTAAATTTCTACACTGTGAGATCAATAAAAAAGTCAATCAATCAAAAACATTTCCAATGTGCTGGCCCGCTAACTGCCTTGTCTGGGGCTGGGACAAAAAAGTCTGAGGACCCCATTAAGTCTAGAGTCATGAGATTTTATCTTGTGGAAGGCATAATCAAAGAATATGAACTGTAAACAAACAACAGGAAAATGGTTAGGTCCTGATCTCTGTCAGCAAATATAATGAGTGTAAAACATGAAGAGAAAGCTGCATGTGTTCTATTCTATAATGAGTGCCAGTTGAAATATGCCTTTTAGAGGCTTTCAACATCCAAGATGAGTATTATAGCTCAGCAGATTGATTTAGTCAAGCAGCGTCATGATGGCTGCTCACTTTCATTTTAAAATGAGAGAGAGGGGGTGTAAAGGCATTACTACAGGGTGAAACAGGCTGCAGAAAAAAAATGCAATAAGAGCTACTGATGAAGATTTTTTAATTTCTTATAATTTACAGAGTACGTCAGACTTAATAATATTACTTTAGCAATAGTTTCAAGGTGTTGCTTTATTGTATGTTTCGTACCATGTCTTTCGGTTGTGCTGTTCTTTTTTCATCTCGTTACAGGTGATGAAGAAGACTGAAAATGTTTTGTCATTGTCTCCTTTCTATCTCTTCTTTCTTTCATGTTTTCTCTTTTTTTTCTTTTTTTCTTTTCTTCTTCTGTTTTTCTGCTCTATTTACATTGCAGTGTCCATATAAACTGTAAAACTTCCTGCATAATTATAATAAAGCAATTTATATGCATGAAACAACTGGAGCAAAATGGCAATTGCCATACTGCCACACTTGTGAAAGTAAAATCTGTTGGGCTCTTTTTGGCATCAAGACAATTATTCTTGTTGCCACATTGCCAGACAGGACACTGTAAAAAAAAAAAAAAAAAAAAAAAAACTCGTATAATTTGACATTTCTGAGATACTTCTGCGCAAAAAGCCTTAAGTCACATTTTAAGCAACCCCTGATTAAACAATACATTAATATTTCAGTTTGGAAGGTTCAAGTTATGAGACATTAACAGCTGTTGAAGTTATATTGAAGACTTGTGATCAATGAAGTTGATTCAAATATTTAGTATTTCTTTTTTTTATATACATCTGTTATTCAGTTTTATGTTTTTACTGCCACCAGGGACATGATTTCTACACAATCTTTTTTTTGTAACTACTTTTAATTCACATTTTGATGTCTCTTTATATTTGTGCTTGGTTAAATCTTGCTCTAAACATCCTTGTCACAAGACTGCAGCCAATTAATTGTGTTTCGTACCTGTTATGTGCTTCGGGCACATTATTATTTCTTCTGTTTATTTAATGACGTTAATTTGCGGCATTGTGGCCGGCGTTCAGAATGTGAGGCCGCCCCACTCCACCCTGCTAAGACGCCGATTTTCTCTCGCTCCTGAGTTCGACCCGTGGTAGCGGGCTGAAACTGAGACTCGAGGTTGCCATATGGTAATTTTTGTATTTTTTTGTGGTTTGCCGATTTTGGCCTGGTGGGACCGGTGGTCTGGTTTTCGATCTTTTCTTTAATATATGTTTTTCCCTTTTTTCCTTTTTGCTTAGTCCGGCTTCAGCTGAGGCTTCGACGGCCCTGTATAGGGTTGGCCCTCGGCTGTGCCGTTGTGTTCTTTTTTGCAGGCCCACCAGGTCCACCTTTCTGTTAATACTTTTTGGAAGGTTTTTCTTTCTCTTTTCTCTTTTTTTTTCCGATTCCTTTTTTTTATGGGACACGGCATTTGAGGGCCAACTGACCATCTTTTTCCTTTTCCCTTTTAGGAAAGATCAGAAAAGTGGAGAAGTTGAAAATAAAAACTGATTGAACCCTCATCTTCTTTTGTCTCGTGTCCTTAAATATGTTGTGTCTTGTGTGGACGTAACAGTACCACATGATATACCAACCTGAGGTATGTTCATGCTTTTGTGTCTATTATCAAGTTTTTAGTAGGAACCTGGATGTTCTGGAGAAAATATACAAATGCAAATAAATAGGGGTCCTTTGTTCAGAAGCCACAATCAAAAAAAAAAAAAAACTGAAATTGAGCAGCTTTGATGTTTCTGTATACTATGTATCTGTGTTGTGTTCAGTGTCTGTAATGAAAGTCACGGGAGAACTGGTTACCATGACAAGCATTTGGCAATAATACTGCAGGAATTTAGCTTGCAGGCAATTCTCTCCCCGTACTAACTGAGTTATAGGAAGTGGTCTTTGGAAGCATGATTGCAGAGATATAGTTCATGGTTAACTAAGCCACTCTAACTAGAAGCTTTATCAAATGGCTAGTCTAAAAAGTAGACATGGTGTCTGCCTCACTGATAACAGCTCCCAGTTGTTGTCAGTGGGGCTCATCTCAGCCAAATAAAAACATTTCAGCAGGTATTAATCTACTTTTGATTAAGTCTGCATTTTCAGATTAAAATAGTTCTATTAGTTTGATTCAATATTCTAATCCTACATGTTTTGTTCTCATCAGCTATTAGCTGAAAATTATCATAATAAAAAAGAAATAAAAGCTTGAAAACGGTACTCTGCATAATTAATTACTGTAATGTGTTTCACTTAAAGCATCCAGTAACTAAAATAAATGAGCTTTTCCATAATATTCTAATTTGTTAAATGGGTCTGTAAGCTGTCGGTTCTCACTCTGACACAAGCTTGTTTACTTGAAACTGCTGATGCTCATTCAGCTGAGAGCAGAAAAGTATAAATCTCATTACATTAAGGGTTGAGTGGTAGTATTTATACCTGTTCAAACTTTATTATATACACGCACAAAAACACAACTGCCTTTAATGGGTTTTTTCACTGGGGGAATATAACTACTAAATTACCACCAAATAACATCAAAGCAAAACTAAGTTCCTAACAGTTCTATATTTGAATCAGATCCTCTGCTATGACTAGTAGGACTGCCGACCAATACCTTAAAATCTAGCTTGGTTTATCTTGATGGAGTTTTCATTAAATCACGTATGAGGCATATGAAATGCTCATGACCGAGTTTTTAGTATTTGAGCTTTAGTCATCTTAGTTGTTTAACTTTTTTTCATCCCTCTTCAGTTTGTCTTTATCTTCCTTTCATTTTGACTTTGTCCTTTGCTTAAATGTACATACTGTAAGGATTCTGTCCTTTGTTTAGGTTTCTTTTTAGTTTCGCTGTAATTTTGTGTCTTTGTAGTTACTCTCTGTTTCCCCCTTGTGCCAGTTTCCTTTGCTCCTTTCTAGCTTCATCAGTCCACACCTGCTCCATATTAACTGATTACTCCACTCTAGGTTCTGTCTCCCATATATTATCCTCCTCTGCAGTTCATCAGTGCTGATTTCTCCTCTTTGCTTTGCTCCCTATCTGTGTTTTTCCCTGGTGTCTCCTGGTTTTTGGTTTCTTTATTTTATTCCTGGATTTGTGCTTCTGTTGGCATCAGAATTTAAATTAAATCTGTCAGAAATCATCTCTGCCTCCTCATCTCTGCAATTGGGTCCCCAACCAACCTCCACCAAGCCTTGACACATATTTCTTAATCAAAAAGATTTCCAGTGCAGTTTAATTTGCCTATTACAAATATTTATCATCTCTTGTCATTTTTAAATTTTAGTTCCCATAAATGTTGGAATGGGACACAATCCACACGGTGCCATTCATTGTTTTAAAGGACCTACTGCATGATTGTTGATGATGGCTAATGCACTGTGGGTGGATAGAAAACACTCCAAATGTTCAACCCACATGCTACACCTACATGGTTAGAATAACATTTTAATCAAATATCTTCTAAAGTGTTAGTTTTAACTCAAAACCTGCATTTACCAAAACAATTACGCATTGAAAAATAAATGATACAACAAGGCTTTTGACTGCAATTATCATTTACTCCCTAATGTCAGTCATTAATTGATTTAGGTTCAGGCCAGGCCATTAGACCTTACTACCAAACCCTAACCAGTGGTTTTTATTAAACAAATGTACTTAAAACATTTTCTTTGGAGGTTAATTGATGGTTTTGTAATTGATGAAATCACTTACCATTCTATGCCAAACCTACGAGATGGGGGCATAAGATGTAAACACACGGCCAACATGATGTATGTTTGAATTGAGCTTAAATCATGGTCAAACAGCTCTGAATGATAGAAATTGAATTCACAACAACTTCCCTTCAAATTAAAGAAATGTATTACCAAATTCATTAAACACCAAGTTAAACACGTTTCAGTTAAAAATTATTGAATAAACTACTTAAACTCTACTTAACCAAGCTACTATTTATAAAAAGCCATAATTCATAATAAAAACCATTATTCAAAAATTTTACAATTATATCTCAGTTTGGCATTGTATGTTGAGAACCAATGGTATTTTCAAGAGTTTGGAATGAAGCCAAATTGTCTTTAAGCTAATTCATGGCTATTGGAATGTGTTCAAACCATTTCACATTCCAATGCTTGGTCAGCAGGAAGCTGTTTTTCCGAGTGGAGGTGCAGAAATTCGGTCCACATAGAGGGGTACGAAAGCTCAAATGATGTAACTGGGCACTTCAAGAATACACCAAGCTTAAAGACATCTATCCCTCCTACTCTGCACAGAGACTGAAAGACCAAAGGATGAAGATAGGGTTCCATAAGTCCAGCTACAATGTAGTGGAGTTTTGGGAATACAACACATCACTAACTTCGGCGATGTCTCCCCAAGACCTCGACCCCCACCAGACTGTTTCCACCCTGACTATATTCTGTTTGACCTGCTGCCCTTAGGGTGGCGCTACAGGAACATTCAGACAATTTGAATTTCTTTTGCAAATCAAGATCCCGGAGTCTGAACGACAGGCACAGACAGGGAAATTCTGGTTCCAGTAGCTTATATAGAGTTCAAAGAGTTAAAGCAAGATGCTGTAAAATATACAAGTATGAAAGGCAATATAAAAAGAGTGTATATTGTACAAAAAAGTTGTAATTCCCTGGAATGTTTCCCCTAGATATAAAAACATCTGAACATTAGAGAGCTAAGGGAAGACTACATTAACTGGAGTGTGAAATCTTCATTTTCAGTGATGATACTGATGCACATCATTACCCACAGTCAGTGAAGCTCATCATGCTTCCTTTTACAGAGATTTTTTATGGATGTGATAGATGCTATTCTCCTGCAGGACTTGACACAGGCCTACCCTGCTGAATATAGCAAAAAAAATCTGGCACTCAGACCATACTGTAAGTATGTGCAATTGGCCAACCAATTCGTCAAAAAAATCAATATTGTCATGTTAAGAATAAGATCTGATACTCTAAACCCAACAATGACAATGATCTTAAGGAAATAGTACACCCAAAACATGATTAGCCTTCATTTTCTACTCACCCCCATGCTGAACAACACTCTGGAGTACTTTTTTGATATCTCAAATGCATCTGGAGATCTGGGAGGCTTCTTGCTGTCTGCTGACATTCAAATAATGGAGGTCTATGGCGCCCGAGGCAGAAAGGTCCATAAAAGTCCACAAAAAACGTGTCAATATTCCTCCATACTGCTCGTCCAATGTATTCCAAGTGTCCTGAGTTGGTAGCATCCATAATTTACTCGAAACAAAGTCATTTAGAATGTTTTTAGAGCATAAACAGTAGTGTATAGGATTTCCTAAAAGCACGCGCCTGTGATTTCACGAGTCTACGGAAACTGCAGCAGACCAAGCCAGATGAAAGTGCGCATTCAGCTCGGCAAAGAACTCATGCCGAGCTGAAGAAAATGAAGGCTAATCATGTTTTGGGTGTACTATTCCTTTAAGGCTGCCATGAAAGCAACCTATACTTCAGCTATACCCATGCAGTTCCACAAGCATATCACCTCCTTACAAGGATGCATTAATGCAGCAAAGTAATAAGTGCATAAAAAGTTATTTAGAAGCCTGAGCTTCACTGTCTTTAAGATTTTTGTAATCAAACTTTTTTTTGATGTCCCTGTATATTTGAATATGTTAAAATGGATTTTGCTTTTTATGTACACTTTTTTTCCCTTAATTTTCCTGAATACTGCATCCCGATCCAATTCAACTCCAACTTCAAATGCAGGTAAAATAATATTTTTCTATTATAAACTGCATGGGCTTTGGGAGGGTTTGAAAGGGTTCTGTGTGCTGTGTATATCGTTTGTCACTGGTGAAGACTGTCATCTTCACCAGCAGGGAAGACTGCAAATCCCATTATCCTCTTATGCATCGGTTTGCTGTGACACTGACAAGTTGCTGCTTGCTTGTGTCATCTCACCTCCTGTGCTGACAGCAGCAGTGGTCGGTCTATGTTACGAACTGCAGCCATGTGTTTCTGTTGTCCTGGTGACACCTCAGATCACAAAATACAGGACAGTAATATACCGGTAGGCTGTGTGGACGTTATTTTTAGATCGCAGGGGTTTGTGACTCAGGTCCACACTCAGCACTCTGAAGCAGCTTCTCATTATTTGTGAAATGCAGTCAGATTTTTTTTGTACTGCTGTGACTTTTTAAATGTTTGCAGTCAAGCTAGTTTAACAAGGTGTAACAGCGTGCCTATACAGTGATTCCAAAAAAGCATGACTGGATGAATCTTCACCAGGATATACTTGGAAACTGATGAAGGAAATTATTTTTCAGTGATTGAGTTGAACTTATATTAAAATTCAATTCAATTTCAATTCAGTTTATTTCTATAGAATCCGTGTATCATTTGTTCTTTCTATTTTCAATTGCCAATCAAAAAAAAAAAAATTGACTGGTTATTTTGTTTTTTGTTTTTTAAGGTTAAACCAAAATTGAAAAAAGGATTGGGTTTTAATCCGTGTATCATTCGTTCTTTCTATTTTCAATTGCCAATCAAAAAACAAAAAATAAAAAATTGACTGGTTATTTTGTTTTTTGTTTTTTATCGTTAAACCAAAAACGAAAAAAGGATTGGTTTTTCATATTTCAATTCTAAGCTCAGATCAAGAATACGAAATGGAAAAACGGACAGCAACGCAGAATTTGATTTTAATATTTAATCGGTACAGTTTACATGACCCGGAAGTTTGGTGGAGCGTTAGCTAAAAAAACAATTGGCTTACTCCCACCACGTTCGATCAAACTGCACCAGATAAGGCAGTCGGACCTATCAGCCATGGACAGTTACGTTTTATTTCGAGGATCCAAGCGTGTGACTCTTGAGGAGGACATGACAATGGAGAAAATTTGCAGGATTTTCCAGGTATAACTTTTTTCTTGAAACTTTTCTGTGCACTGTACTTTTAACTAGCAACAACAAACAGCTTCTCGATCAACATAGTGTGTGGTTCTAGCGTCGCCATGGTAGCTACTTCATTACCCCAACTGCTGCGCAAAGAGCTATTTCCGGGTCACGTAAACTGTACTGATTAAATATTAAAAACAAATTCTGCGTTGCTGTCCGTTTTTCCATTTCATATTCTTGATCTGAGCTTAGAATTGATATATGAAAAACAAATCCTTTTTTCGTTTTTGGTTTAACCATAAAAAACAAATAACAAAATAACCAGTCAATTTTTTATTTTTTGTTTTTTGATTGGCAATTGAAAATAGAAAGAACGAATGATACACGGATTGGTTTTTCATATATCAATTCTAAGCTCCGATCAAGAATACGAAATGGAAAAACGGACAGCAAGAATTTGATTTTAATATTTAATCGGTACAATTTACGTTACCCGGAAATAGCTCTTTGGCGGCAGTTGGGGTAATGAAGTGGCTACCATGGCGACCACACACTATGTTGATCGAGAAGCTGTTTGTTGTTGCTAGTTAAAAGTACAGTGCACAGAAAAGTTTCAAGAAAAAAGTTATACCTGGAAAATCCTGCTGATTTTCTCCGTTGTCATGTCCTCCTCCTTAAGAGTCACACGCTTGGATCCTCGAAATAACACGTAACTGTCCATGGCTGATAGGTCCGACTGCCTTATCTGGTGCAGCTTGATTGAACGTAGTGGGGTAAGCCAATTGTTTTTTTAGCTAACGCCCCACCAAACTTCCGGGTCACGTAAATTGTACTGATTAAATATTAAAATCAAATTCTGCGTTGCTGTCCGTTTTTCCATTTCGTATTCTTGATCGGAGCTTAGAATTGATATATGAAAAACCCAATCCTTGTTTCGTTTTTGGTTTAACCATAAAAAACAAAAAACAAAATAACCAGTCAATTTTTTATTTTTTGTTTTTTGATTGGCAATTGAAAATAGAAAGAACGAATGATACACGGATTGGTTTTTCATATATCAATTCTAAGCTCCGATCAAGAATACGAAATGGAAAAACGGACAGCAAGAATTTGATTTTAATATTTAATCGGTACAATTTACGTTACCCGGAAATAGCTCTTTGGCGGCAGTTGGGGTAATGAAGTGGCTACCATGGCGACCACACACTATGTTGATCGAGAAGCTGTTTGTTGTTGCTAGTTAAAAGTACAGTGCACAGAAAAGTTTCAAGAAAAAAGTTATACCTGGAAAATCCTGCTGATTTTCTCCGTTGTCATGTCCTCCTCCTTAAGAGTCACACGCTTGGATCCTCGAAATAACACGTAACTGTCCATGGCTGATAGGTCCGACTGCCTTATCTGGTGCAGCTTGATTGAACGTAGTGGGGTAAGCCAATTGTTTTTTTAGCTAACGCCCCACCAAACTTCCGGGTCACGTAAATTGTACTGATTAAATATTAAAATCAAATTCTGCGTTGCTGTCCGTTTTTCCATTTCGTATTCTTGATCGGAGCTTAGAATTGATATATGAAAAACCCAATCCTTGTTTCGTTTTTGGTTTAACCATAAAAAACAAAAAACAAAATAACCAGTCAATTTTTTATTTTTTGTTTTTTGATTGACAATTGAAAATAGAAAGAACGAATGATACACGGATTCTATAGCGCCAAATTCACAACACATCTCATCTCAAGGCACTTTACAGTTCAACCAGATCATACAGTCAAATTGATACAAAGTTTTCTATCTAAGGAAAACCAGTTGATTGCATCGACTCAATGACTTAAATGCAATCCCCCACACTAAGCATGCTTGTAGCGACAGAGGAGAGGAAAGACTCCCTTTTAACAGGAAGAAACCTCCAGCAGAACCAGGCTCAGTGTGAGCGGCCATCTGCTGAGGCCGACTGGGGTTCAAGGAGACAGAAGCAGAGACACAAAAAGCAGCTGTAAAAGGCGGCCCCTACCAGGAAACACACAGCCAGGCAGACAAGCTCCGAGCCAGCTCCCATGTCAGAGGACGAAGAGAGCACATCCAGCCAGTCACGGTCAGAGAAACAGGACCACACTGGAAAACAGGACAGATGAAGCTACTATGAGAAAAAGCAGAGAGAGCAGAACATTAGAGATTGAACTAACAGATTCGGCAGAGTGGGAGAATAGAGAGAGAATGAAGCAGAAGCAAAAGTAATTCATAAACTTCCTGATGTTTATCATCTCAGTATTTGGTGAAGCAGTACCCATCTACTTTTAATCTTGGTCACAGGCTGTTACTTAACTGATATTTGGATTTATATGCTACTTTTCAACAGGCCCAAAAACCAATCAGGCAACATAAATATAGAAATGACCAAAATTACAAAAATGGTGCATGGTCCTAATCCAGAGGGAGACTCTGATCTGATAGGAGATGCGGACATGTACAAACTAATAAGTCTGTAGAGACCAGAAATCATCTAGGGGACAAACCAAGCATCTGCTTATCTGAAGGTCAGTTCAGGAAATTCATCTAAGTGAGGGAAGACATAAGGAGCAGAGTATACATGAGGGATGATGTCGAAAAAGGGGGAACTGTAATGTTGAGTTTGCTATGACCTTGAAGAGCAGTTTACAATATTAACAAAATAATAACTGTTCTACAGGGGTGGAAAGTAATGAATTACATTTACTCAAGTTACTGTAATTGAGTACTTTTTATGAGTAATTTGTAATTTTCTGAGTAGTTTTTGAAATATGTAATTTTTACTTTTACTCAAGTAAATTTTAACCTAAGTAGTTTTACTTTGCTACATTTAAAACCCCCTCAAGTGAATGAGTAAATAAAAAAAAAAAATACTGATGGTGAAAAAATTTAATGTGGCCCTGCCTTGCAGTTACCCTTTGTATTGTCTCATAATCCAGTGCTGCGCTTCGGAAGATGGCAGTTGCTAATCACAATTTAGGGAGTATGGATGAGGAAAGGCCTGAAGAGGAAACATATTCTGGAGACAAAAGCCAGAAAAACCCTCGGCCATATTTGGAAGGATTATTTGTTTTCAAATGCACAAAAGGGAACAATGTGATAATGCAGTGCAACATGTGCCTGACCAGCAAAACGGAGCTTTAACCTTTTAAAACATCAACATCCAATTTACGAAAAAATGTGACGGTAAGTTAGTTATCATGGTGTTGTCTGTTGGACAGTAGGATTGAAAATTGTTTGCACTTTATGGTAAAGGTTGTGACTGTCCTTGTGCTGAGAGTACGTATGTTCTTTAGCCCAGCTGATCTTTTGCAAGTGTGGATGTCCACTGAAATACGCCTTGAAATCGATTAAAACACCTTGTGGTCAATTTGATTCATGATCATCCTTTTTTTGCATTAAATAACTCAAAGTAACTAAGTAACTTTTACTCAAATTACATTTTAAATGAAGTAATTTTGTACTTTTACTTGAGTATATTTTGAGATGGGTAATTTTACTTTTGCTCTGAGTAGAATTTAGGCAAAATAAAGATACTTTTACTCAATAAAAATTTTTTAGTACTCTTTCCACCTCTGCTGTTCTATTAGTCAACTGTGCAACAGTTTCATAGATTCACAAATAAACTGGCATTGATAGCACTGGATGGATAATGAAGTAAGTCTAGAACATTTATTCAGAAGAGTTTGATGATTTCTTACAAAGCTTAACTATCAAAGAACAGAATGTTTTTCACGTAGTTCGATTGAAAGTCTTTTCATGTTGAGGGGAAAAAAACACATCTGGAAGTTGTCTGACTGTTTTAATTTCATTTAAAACTCTGACATTCATCTTTCTTCTCTAATTAATTGTGCATTTTTCCTTTGATACATCAAGCATGTTGATACTATGTTTCATTGTTCAAATTAAAGAAGACAAATTAAAGAAGTCTGCATGTTTTACCCAGTATTTTTTATCTATTTTTCAAGTAAAAAACATCCCTAAAGGCTCATAACAGATTTAATTAGATGTGTCTTATATAATTTCTTTAGTGACATTTCAAGTTAGAAAAGTTTGAATTATATCGATTGAATTATTCAGAAGTTCATTGAAGTAATTGAAATTAGTTCAATTAATTTATTTATATGCTTGTTTGACAAATCATTTTTAGTTTTAGATTGAGTAAACGTTGTATTTAGAGAGCCCAAGTTTCTGAGGACTAACTCACAGGATGCCTCAATAGTTTGATCATATCACAATGCTAGGAAAGGCTTCAGAAAATCATTTTTTAAAGCAAAACAGCTTTAGAAAAAATATGTTTCTTTCTTTTTGCCAGGAAAGAAACACAATTAAAACCAAACAAACTAATCAAGTAGGATTCGTTTTTATACATTCTACACGTTGATCGGTACAAAACTAGAAAAACCATCGTAAAAATTTGAAATAAATTATTTAAGCCTACTAAAAAGTGTTGCTGAATGTCTGACATGGTGAAAGGTACGTTTTTTGTTGATTTATATATTTTTTGACAGTATTTCATTAGTCTTTATGGTAAAAAAACAAAAACCCACCAGGTGTTTGTGAAATTAGGTTGGAAGAGGTTATGCGATTCAAGATCTTAATTTGTTCTTACTGCAGAGAAAGTAATAAAGGTAAACAAATAAAAAGGACTTAGGATAAATACTAAATCATGAAGTGTCTTTGCTGATTCTCCGTCATCTGTGTCAAGGCAACCAAAAATGGCCTAAATCAGGGGCAAGACTTTCACTCAGTTTTATTCTGAAAGCTTTTTGACTGTAGGTGGAGCTTTTAAGCAGCCAAAGTCCCATTAATCTGAGGACATTCCAGGACAGATGGAAATAAGTGACTGACACATCATTTTACTGGGTTGTTGGAGTCTGTTGGTTTTTATACGTTTTTATAGGTTGTGTTTGGCCAATTGAATCATCACAACTTCCTTTGTTTTTAATTTGTTAAAGGAGAAATCCGGTCATATTCAGAATTCAAACTTCTGAAAGTACTTTAAATATAAAATGAGTAAAATAAGTGTTTTAATTAAGAGTGATTTTAATTTGAACATACTTTACTGGAGACATCCATGTTTGTCAAAGAACACTACTGCCACCTACTGGTTTGTGACGTCACGGTGCGGTATCGGCTGTTGATCAAGTCCCAGTGCTGTATCTGGTGTTTGTCGCAACGCGCTATTATCCAAGTCATCTTGAAAACATTCTTCTTCCAAATGTTGGCTACATATTACGTGTTTTTTCTCTGGCCTGAAGTTATTTTTCACTTTTATCCAATGTATTCCAACATCCAGCTGCCATGCACGTGGGCATTGTCAGTTTCACTATAGCTCTGGTGAATTTCAATGGTGAACTCCTCTGGAAATCTTCAATAATTGTTGTTGATTGCAGATGTGTCTAGTAGTTCCCATTGATTTTGCTCGTAAAGAGGGGAAAATGGCGCTAGGCTTACCGCACCGTGACGTCACTGCCGGAAGATGTCAGGAGTGAAATGTTACTATATTTGGGCAAAAACGTATGTTCCCAGACTCAGTGATCACGATGAAAATGATAGTTTTTATTTTTTTACTGATTAAAGCTAAATTCATTAAATCACCACAAACGTATTAGTTTAGTATAGATAATGATACATTAGTTATTCCTTGCTGATCGGGTTTTCTTTTAAAAGGAAAATGTTGCGACAGTTTAAAAAGTTCCTTATCTACACCTCCGTTTAACTGGTCTCTTATAAACTGAAGGGGGATTCAACAAAAAACAGGGTTTAAAAAAAAACTAATAAACTACCTAATAAGTCCTGGATTTTATTCTATAAATTATCTTTCATTAGTCACCCACCGGCAATCATTAATGCCACACCCCGAAGGATGGTTTTTATGACAGAAAGAGAGAGACAAGGTGAACCCTGCAGAGGGTATAGGAGCTCTTTAATACAACCTCTCAGGATTCCAACCACAATCTTATATCCCTTGAGGTCTGCTGGCTGTATGAAGAATGCTTGATGTGACAGCTTAATAAAGTTAAAAGGCTTCTGATGTTGAGCTTTAGTTCTGCTCGTCAGATTGTCATGGTCACACATTTGCCAGATACAGATCACAGTGAAGTGTAGAAGGATAACCAGGCAGAGACTGAAGCAGAGAAATTAATTAGATAGCTTTTTATATTTATCCAAAAAAAAAACTCACAAGATTTTTTCCCCAGATTAAAGGTAAAGATGCTGTAAATAGCACTGCATGCACCATATGGCATATTCTACATTAAATGTATGCACAAAAGAATGTTTGAAAAAAAGAAAATCTTCTAAGAAATTCACCAAGAGTTTTAGAAATGCAAAAAATAAATAAAAAAGAGGGAAATAAAAGTAATATATCATCAGACTAACAATATTTGCACAAAAAGACTACAAAGGAAATGTAATTATTTTTTAATAACTAAACCTAAAATAACAGATAATAATAGAGAATAGGCTAAAAATCTATTTTAGTTTTATAACATTAGTCAGTCCAGGGTTCATGGGGCTTTATTTGTGCGCCTGGCATCTGAGAGGATACATTAACACTATAGGCTCAGATTAGTGTCAGAGCATCATAATGATTTTCTTTTCAAAGCTAACTGAAAGCTCTGACCAGTCACCACTTAGTGGGAGGGGGAAAAAATGAAACATTTTTATCCAGACAACAGATCTGTACCGAATCCCTTTTATGAATCTTCTTTGGTATCAGCTATTTATATGGAACATCATGCAGGGGTAGTATCGTCTTAGCCACTGTCAGAAAGAGGCTTTATAAGCAGAACATAGAGGGCAGCTCTGCCTTGGTATCCTCACTCCATTCACTGGTGGCTGTTAGACAATAGAGTGCCTCAAAGCTATCATGACTCCCTTATAGCGTGCTGATGCTGAAGCGTTCTTTCAGTGACAGGCTGCTGCAGCCCTGATTTATGAAGGGACATTATCGCACAAGCAGCAGCAGACCCAGGGCTGCTCAGTGCTAATCCGCATTAAACCTAACAAAATAATGATCCTAAATCAGTTTGACCAACAAATATAATGTCTGTCAATATGAAGTTGTCTAAATTTATAAACTCCTACTTTATGTAATCATATCTGTGTTAGATTATAAATCAAAATGGTAAGCTATGCTGCAGTTAACCCTGTAATGCCAAATGTATCGTATTTGCACTGCAAAAACGATCTCAAAATGAGTAAAAATGTCTTAAATTAAGTGTATTTACCCTTAATTTGAGCAGGTAAATAAGATGATTTGCCAATGGAATTAGTATTTTTACTCTTAAAATAAGCTATCTAGATATTATGCACTTGAAATAAGATAATGCGATTGTTTTTTTCTTGTTTAAAGTGTAAATTGTCTTGTTCCGTTGGCAAAGTGTCTCACTTCAATCCTTAATTCAAGAAAAAATGCACCCATTTTAAGGAAAAATGACTTATTTAGATTTTTATTTTATTTTTTGCAGTGTGATACATGCGGTTCCTGAAATGTTTTGAGTCTGACACCTTTTGCATAATTTAATGGTAAAAACTTTGCTCAAAATCCTATTGTACACAATCAGATATACCTGATAACAGAGGGCAGAAGAATAGACAAAAAATAATCTTGACTTATCCGCAAAGTAATAAAATATTAATATCAAAAATGTATTTCTGTTTTTTCTTTTTACATATTTTGTTAAAAGGCCAAATAAGGAATTCAAACAAAAAAAAAGTAATTTTCTGTTTTGTTTTATTCTTGGATCAGGCTTTAAAGGGTTAAGTATTGGTTCAAGGAATAAAATGAATTTCTCTCCAGCTGGTTTCTTATTTCATTGTTGTGCCCCCTCCTGTGTTGATATCACTGGAAATTGATTTACTAATTTAATGTTCTAAAAAAGAAAACGAGGTAGTAATGCTGCTTGTATATTGTTGACCAAACATTCCAAAAGCCTTTTGGATATTTCACAGATAATGAGACAGGATTTCTGATCAGGCTGGAGATGCTGGCACTGAGAAACATTCTCTTTTGGCAGTGATTCTGACATAAACTGATACAACCTCAATGATAAGAGTGCATCTTGGACCTCCTGGAGCGAACAAAGGTAAACTGCTAAGTGACACCAAACAAGAAATTAAAGCCAGCACGCTGCTTGACTCCACTTGGCTCTGTGTTTCAGGTTTTGAGCCAAACATGTAACATTGGAGAGGATCAAAAATAAAACAGCTTCAAGGCAGGAAAAAATATGTTGTGAGCCTCTATTATTTGAAATAAAATGCAATTAAGTTGGTTTGTACTGCCTTTTCCTTTCTTTATTTTCCTGCAGACACCATTACAGCATTTGCTACGGCTGAATAACTAATCTTTGTTTGCAAATCTGCGTGAAGATTATCAGATAAGCGATTTACTTCATCTTAGAAGAGAAATAACCAGCTTGACACAAAAATTCTAATAAATCCTTCACTTAAGTGAGGATGTTTTTTGACAGTAAAGAAGAGCAGGGTGACTGCAGGGTGGGGGGTAGTATTGAGGCAGGGGAGGAGGATTGAATGACTTGAGCAGGACAGAGAAACAGTCTGATGTCTATCAAATCTGTCGAAGGTGGATGTATCAGAGATAAGGGATAAAAACAAACTGACAGCATACAGATATAGCCTAGTGTTTACAGTTACATGCCCACCTCCTAGGGTGTTTATATAACCTGTTTTTTTAGGTAGTTTTTAAAAATAACATAAGAAAAAATATAGATATGCTGCACATAAATACAAAACATGTTTACAGCTTGGTCACATCATTTTCATCCAGGGTAATTTAGAGCAATTGCTGTAGTTCTGGGAACCAGTAGTCTCCTAAAGTGACTGAATAGAGAATATAAGCTGCTTAACAGTTTGGGGCCTCTTTTGTCATTCATTTTTTATTTGTAATGTGCCAAATTTTTCCAGTGACATTTTCACTGCAGTCCTTTTTGTTCTCAGACAATTATGTTTATTCTGAAAATTTGGATTATGCTGTTGATTAAACTGTTTACATTCGTTTTTTAACTGTCATAAAAAACTTGGGGAAATGGCTTTTTTCCTTTCATTTCTAAATATATTAGCCATCATGTTGTTGCTTTGCCAGTGTTGCTCCATTCCGTTTCTTAAAATTAAAATATAGAAAATGGATAAATAGACAGACAGGCATAAAGACAGGTGGACAGATAGGGTTGGGGTATTGAAAGCGCTATCAATGACCCATGGAAGTCGATAAGAGTCAAAAGATGTTTCGCACCACATATAGTAAGACGAGAATGTTTGTGTGTATGTGTTCTTGTATTTAAGACAATATGGGGCCCATTTTCTTGAAAATAACACATCGCAGGGACTGACAATTCCTACATTATGTTGAGCCTGATGACTGGACCCTGAGCTGGGAATTGCTGTTAAGGGGTCAGGGTTTTGCATTAAGGACATAAGGGCAGATTATACTTCTGCAAATGTCGCTTGGGTCTGGTCGCGAACCAGTTTTGCTGGTATGCTTCTGCACAGTCGGTCTGGAATTTCTAGGGATGCACAGCAGTTTCCCGCCAAAGCACAAGGGGGAGCCTATTTGAGAACTCGCGTAAACTTCACGGCGCATCTGCAAGATATCATGTTTACGGAGATGGATCTAGAGTTTTTAGACAACGAAGAGGAAAAGGTTCTGTTAATAGAGCAAACCTCCTCGATTAACCTTCCGTCATAGTTGTCCATTGTAGTTGTTCCTCGGTTCGTAAAAATGGCGCACCCCGGGACCAAATCGAGAAGGACGACAACAAAGACAGCTGGAAAGGCATACCAAGGACCAATAACAGCTGCTTTTTTTCTGCGCACTTCCGCTTCAGGTCTGCGCGGGTTTGCGACCATCCGATGGTTAGTCAGGATTTTTTTGAGTTGCGCGACCACGTCCCGCACGCAGAGGTTCAGCAACTGTCGCACAGAGAGAGATTTGACGGTTGCAGAGGCTATGTGTCAGAAGCACAAATTGGCCGTTGTGAATGAAGTTTATTTTGGGTTTATGCTAAGGTAAGAGTCACAGTTAGGCTGTAAAAGATAATAGAAGTCAGAGAGATGTTAGAGAAGTCTCTGGGGAGTGGTGGCCTAGTGGTTAGGGCATTGCGCTTGGAATCCACAGGTCTGAGTTCGAGCCCCACTCCCACAGACTGCCACACTGGGTCCCTGAGCAAAGACCCTAAACCCCACACTGCTTCCCAGGCACCGCACGATGGCAGCCCACTGCTCCCCAAGGGGATGGGTTAAATGCAGAGAGTGAATTCCGTTGTTCTGTACTTTTGACAGTGTAATGACAATAGAAAAGCTGGAATGGAAATCTGTTTTGTTAAAGTTTGCATGTGTGTGTGTGTGTGTAAAAAAAATTTATTGCATTTTTTTTGGTGTGGTTCAAGTCTGAGAGGTAGGCATAAAAATCATTACAGATCTTTTTTTATTCTTGAAAATGATATTACCTGTAACACTTACATACATTTCAAATTGAGTAAGGAAATAAAATGTTTGTTTAAGCAATAAAATGCATTATTATGCAATATCGCAGCATGGTAGGATTCTAATTAAATTTTGGCTGCTGAAGGTATCGATCACAATGAGGCTCTATGTGAGGTACCTTTTACATCAGAGTGGCAGCAGACTGGAATGTATTTGAATTATCCACAGATCAATAGGGGCTCTCCACAGTATGCAAGACGTTGACCTAGATGTGGTAGTAGTTAAAACCTAATCAATCTAAAGTGAGTCTTTGGAGGATCATGTTGAAATTAGATTCAATGGTAGCTTGTGTTTAAATGAAACATAAGATGAAACAGTGATCACAAAGACCTGAACTCTTTCCAATTCAGTTATAACTATGTTTTATGATTATGAATCATGGTTTGTTCAATGTTTTGTACTTTGGTAATTGAAATTAAAGTGAATATGGTTAAATTACGGGTTGCTTAGTGGTACAATGGGTGGCGCTGCTGCCTTGCCGCCAGAAGATTCCTGGTTTGATTCCTGGTTCGGGGTCAATCTGCATGTGTGGGATTCTCTCTGTGTACTCCAGCTTCCTCCCACAGTCCAAAAACATTCTCCGTAGGTCTGAGTGTGTTTGTGAATGGTTGTCTGTAATGTACCTCCCCTCTCGCCCATTGACAGCTGGAGATAGGCACCAGCATCCCTTGCGACCCCAGTAAGGATATGCGTGTCATGGTTTTGGTTATGTTGTGCTTTACTTTGCTCCTTGTTTTCTAGTTTTATTGGTTTAATTCCTATTTCGTTGTAGTTTCTAGATTTATGTTAGTTCTCAGGTTTTTCGGTTTTTCCTATGCTGCCCTCTTGTGTCTGTTCCTTTCCCCTTGGCTCCCTCGTTGTCTCCTCACACCTGCTCCTTGTCAGCTCGTTAGCCCTGCCATTGTCTCCTTCAGCTACATACTGTATACTCTTCCTCAGCAGTCACTCCTTGTTGGTTCCTTGTTGCTGGTCCTGTCGTTGCAGTTGTTCTCTCACCTCGTCTCTCCCTGGCTCCTTGTGCGCGTTTCCCTTGATGTTTCCGTGGTTCTGGTCTGAGTTACATTTTAGTTAGATTTTTGGATTTTGCCTCTGTTATTAGTGGTTTTATTAAAACTACAAGAATTCAACTCAGCCTCTCTGCCTCTGCATTTTGGGTCCTCTTAACTACAACCAAGACGTGACAATGCGTGTCGGAAAATGGATGAATGGTTAAATAACTGAAAATTGTTTTATTTAAAAAAAAAAAAGGAAGCATTTATTTAGTTAACATACTTGTGTAATAACTCTGGGTACTTGTACCTGAAGAAAAAAGGATTCTCATTATGCTTTAATTTCAGTTATTATGTGTTGCAGTCAATAGTAATATTTTTTTTAATTCTTAGTTTAACTTTCCCCGGTTAATTCTTTCAGTTATCTCTTTTCAGCCTGTATGGTCTTATTTATTCCTTGGTCTAGTTTTATTTATAGATATACTTTCTCTTATATTTCGGTTATGTTTTCCATGGCTTCATAGTTATCTTGAGTTATCTCCAGTCCATTCCTTTATCCTCTATTTTTCCACATTGGTCATTCTTTTTGTAGTAATTTGTTTTATTCCCCTTTACAAGAACATTTCAGTTTTTTTCTAGTTACAGTTAGATCCTGTAACTAGATCCTGTTTTCCCTGGTTATTCTTTGATGCCTCCTCGTGCTCCTTCCCTTTCCCCTTAGCTCCTTTCTAGTTGCTTCTGTCCCCACCTGCTCCCAATCAGCTGATTACTCTTATCATTGTTTTGTTTGCAATTTATACACCTCCTGTGCAGTTCCTCGTTGCTGGACGCTCTTCGTTTTTATGTATGTTTCTCAAAAAATTCTCCTCCTTTCAGTTATTTCCCTGTCTGCTCAGTTTGTATTTAAGCTCCTGTTAACATCAAAATTATCAAGAAACCATCTCTGCTTCCCTTTCTGCATTTGGGTCCAAACACCCACTAAACCTGTTAAGGGAACGATTACAGTTTCAGTTTGCTGGCATGAACAGTTCGGTCCTGGAATCATTCTAATGAAATTGCAAAAGCACATAGTCTTCATGATTAAAAGTGGCCTAAGACATAGCCAGTACAAAACAAAAACAAAAAACATTTACCCAAGAGAACAACCAGTGGGTCTTTGATTACAGCCTCATTTGGAATGTGCTTAGGAGGATGAATCTTTATACTGGTTCAAACATCAGAGCTCCAACTACAGATTGCGGTGGGCTATCCAACAGAACTTACAAAGGCTCCCGAATAGATGACGAAACGTCTTCAGACTGACAGAAAGTGTGGCTGTGTTTTTTGTGGTCTTTAATAAACCAACCACATGACTTCATTTTTCTGCTTTATTTATTTTGCCATCCAAGTTCCACAGCATAGCTGCTCTGTGATTTTACTTTAGGGAGAAAAAATGCTTCTTTTTTTTTGCTACAAAAAAAGATGTAGTTGCAAAATGTCCTTAGGTTTCGTTTAAACTGCTGGTTTGATGCATTAACTTAATAACATCTTTCTCGGAATTTGTGGATGTTTTAGTTGAGTTTGAAGGATGAGATCATAATGTTTTCTGTATTCTAACTTTACAGAAACAGAAATGCATCAAATAAATTATTTGTCTTCCCCTTGTTGTTTTTTCTTTGTCATTCAAATGGCATGATTTGTTTCAATCCATCGGTCAGCACTGTGTTGCTGTTAAATTTTATGATGCAATATTTCCTAAGAGTTTAATCCCTGTATGCTTTTTGAGATGAAAAATAATTCAATATGATTCTAAACGGGGGTGAATATAAGGGCTTGTTGGTTATACTGATTGATCAGAGAATCAGTTTTACAAACTTTTCTTGCTTGGCCACCAAGATGTACCCGAAGCAAACTTTTCAACGTTCAACTGAACTAAATTACACATTTATTTATAATAAACTAATGTCCCCTTTAAATAAAAAGACCCCCTTTAAAGTTATATTATACTATTTTTATCTGTTTATTTTACCATGTAACAGAATTCAGCATTGCCATATATATATATATATATATATATATATATATATATATATATATATATATATATATATATATATATATATATATGTTTTGAGTACCTATAAAACTTGGTTATGTATTTTATTAATTGCTCTCAAATATACTTTAGCAGGGTTCTCGTGGGTCCTTAAAAAGTCTTAAAAGGCATTGAATTCTTTAAAATAAAGCTAAGGCCTTAACTGTTATTAAAATGTCTAAAATCAGTCTTTCGTAGGTCTAAATTTTTAAAAAATCATGAGTAGGATTATTTTAATTACTATTATTTTGGTAATCTAAATAAAACGTTAAAATTTACAATTTTAAATTTTTTTTTTTTATAAAAAAAAATAATTGCTCGCCATTATTAGTTCCGTCCCGATAGTGGAACCAATACAATGCCGGGACATTTGGGAGATGCACCATTAACTTTTTGTCTGGAAAATATGAGCAAGTGTAAAGGTAACGAAAATTGACTCCAGCCAACAGTTTTCTCCATGGCTGAAACCAGTAATCTGACTCCGCCAGATGGATTTGCTCCGCATATCCATCTGGAAACCTTCTGTTGAAGTAATTTTGGGAAGGGGCGAAAATACTGGTTAGCTGATTGGCCTATGTTGGTGATAGATGGACCAAATAAACCAATCAGATCAACGAAGCATATGACGTACTGACAGAGCGACGACGAAGAGGAGCCAATTGATAGATCAAATTCTTGCCGAAACCAGTCGGGAGAAGAGCGAAAACTTCTTTTCCTCTGAGAAAAGCCTCCAGAGCAGTGTTTTGCTCTTCTTTCAGTGAAGAAATACTCTGGAATTCCGATAAAACTTGCTCGATAGCCACGCTAACGCTAGTTTCATCGGCTGAAGCCGCCATGTTCTTTAGACTGAACTGTCGTGCTTCTCGTTGCGTCACACCTCAACCCGCCTCAAAGCCAACGCTGATTGGACGTTCGTTTGGTGAACGGCTCCAAATATTCTTTAACGGAGAGACTCCAGACTGATCTGCGAGTGAAACCTTGAAAGCTTGCGAGATCAGGATGGTCTCACGAGGCTATAAAACCAGTAGCAGGGAACATACATGAGGCACGGTGTATTTTGTGCAAGAAGTCATTCAAGCTCAGAACGATGGGAATTAAGGCAGTGGAGTCACACATGCGAAGCGCGAAACACAAAGCGTCAAAATCGAGTTACAGAGAAACAGCTGGTATTTCTCAGTTTTGTTCCATCCTTGTCTCTGAAATGCCTCCACTTATCCCCAGATCAAAAAAAAGACTTAGCACTGGTTATGTTGTGGCTTTAAAACTGATTTGTTTTGTTCCCTGCTAAAACAAAGTTTGTGAATTCAGTTAAATAATTGTTCAAATATATCTGTCATTTGTGTGTTTTTAGCTTTCTTCCTGTATGGGAAGCTTTTCAAATTTTGAAACATTAGTGCAGTGGTTTATGTTAAAATAAACCTTTGGGTAAAGTTGTCGCAAGCAGGTTTTTCTTGTGTTTCTTTTGAATTTGGTCTTAAATTTTTATTTCAAGTGGCATTAAAAAGTCTTAAAAAGTCTTTAATTTAACTTGCCTTATGCTTTAGGAACCCTGTTTAGGGACCATTGGAATGTAGGAATGTTTACACTAATTTTAGCTGCATGATTGCTGTTTTTTCAGCTTTAAATTGGAATTTTTACAATGAATGTTTTTTTTAGCCACAACATTTTCAGAATTTTTTGTTTTTATATCTCAGCCATTCAGGTTTTACTGTTCTAATAATTTGAAGACATTTGCTGCTGTCTCATTCTGACATCTCGATGTAGATTAAGTTAAAAGAGGGAAATCTTTCTCACTGTGATTGAAACGCAGCGTGATTCATAAGGTTGAATAACTTAGTGACCCGCCTTAAACCAAAGTTTCACCTATTCATTCTTTTACTCTTTTGGTTTCTGTTTTATAATAGGGAGCTGTGTAATTTTGTCCTGAAACTCCCCGCCTTGCCTTCAGTTATACTTGGAGGGAAGAACTTCAATCTCATGGAGGAGTCAGTAATGGATGAATAGAAAATGCAGCTATTGTAAAGATGGGTTTCAGAAGGATGGGCAAAATAACATGATTACACCCTTTTATCTCTGATTCTGGTAGTGTCTATATCAGCCCCATAGCTGCTCTATGCAGTTTTTCAATTGGCTGTAAGAGCAGAATATTTTGCTTGGAACTCAGTGGAACAGAGCAAGGCCAGCATGCCGGTGTTAGAGGGCATCTGCAGGGATGAAAACACACATATTGGCTCTGTTCAAGAAATCAAATAAAAGACATAGTTATTTTGAAAAACCTTCAAACTAGCTATCAAAAAGGGGATGGAAGCGTTTTATGTTATATATATTTTTTATCTGTCTTATTTTTCTGTTTCATCATATGTTTTTCTGAGTTTAAAGGGGATGGTGAATATGATGAGGATGTGATTTAGCTATACTGGTATAACAAATCACTGTTTTCTCTTTTTCAGGCTTTAGAGTTTCTCCATCAGGCTTCTACATCCCATCATCAGAGGTATTCTATATGTTATGTAGTATATTAATTCCTGTTTTTATTAATTCATTTTTTATGTATTTAATGCCAGCATCCCTCCAGCAGAGGACCAGAAAGGCCAGTTGGATCGAATCAGCATTAGAATATTTGCAAAGACATATGCCTATATCGATAAAAGTGATGCTACACCTTATTTAATAAAAAAAAAAGCAAACAAAACAAAAAACAAACAGTGGTCCTAGTAACAACTTGAATCTGACTAAAGTAATAATAAATAAACCTTTAATGTAAACAAATAAAAGTTAGACATCACTTTGCAATAAATATTTAACAAAATAATGAATAAACTCAGGAAGCAGGCCTAGAAAAGCCAGAAAATAATGTGACCAAAGGGACAAGTTAAATCTGGGGGTGTCCATTAATTAGCATCACTGGTGTCTACAAGCTTAGAATTAGTAAGTGTGTCTATAAATAGGGCTACAGTTAGTTACTGAGCTGATCAGTGACATGGTGTGAACCTAACCTGATTCCGCCAGATGGATTTGCTCCGCATATCCATCTAGAAACCTTCTGTTGGAGTAATTTTGGGAAGGGGCGAAAATACTGGTTAGCTGATTGGCCTATGTTGGTGATAGACGGGCCAAATAAACCAATCAGATCAACAAAGCATATGACGTACTAACAGAGCGACGACGAAGAGGAGCCAATTGATAGATCAAACTCTTGCCGAAACCAGTCGGGAGAAGAGCAAAAACATCTTTTCCTCTGAGAAAAGCCTCCAGAGCAGTGTTTTGCTCTTCTTTCAGTGAAGAAATACTTTGTAATTCCGATAAAACTTGCTCGATAGCCACGCTAACGCTAGTTTCATCGGCTGAAGCCGCCATGTTCTTTAGACTGAACTGTCGTGCTTCTCGTTGCGTCACACCTCAACCCGCCTCAAAGCCAACGCTGATTGGACGTTCGTTTGGTGAACGGCTCCAAATATTCTTTAACGGAGAGACTCCAGACTGATCTGCGAGTGAAACCTTGAAAGCTTGCGAGATCAGGATGGTCTCACGAGGCTATAAAACCAGTAGCAGGGAACATACATGAGGCACGGTGTATTTTGTGCAAGAAGTCATTCAAGCTCAGAACGATGGGAATTAAGGCAGTGGAGTCACACATGCGAAGCGCGAAACACAAAGCGTCAAAATCGAGTTACAGAGAAACAGCTGGTATTTCTCAGTTTTGTTCCATCCTTGTCTCTGAAACGCCTCCACTTATCCCCAGATCAAAAAAAAAGACTTAGCACTGGTTATGTTGTGGCTTTAAAACTGATTTGTTTTGTTCCCTGCTAAAACAAAGTTTGTGAATTCAGTTAAATAATTGTTCAAATATATCTGTCATTTGTGTGTTTTTAGCTTTCTTCCTGTATGGGAAGCTTTTCAAATTTTGAAACATTAGTGCAGTGGTTTATGTTAAAATAAACCTTTGGGTAAAGTTGTCGCAAGCAGGTTTTTCTTGTGTTTCTTTTGAATTTGGTCTTAAATTTTTATTTCAAGTGGCATTAAAAAGTCTTAAAAAGTCTTTAATTTAACTTGCCTTATGCTTTAGGAACCCTGTTTAGGGACCATTGGAATGTAGGAATGTTTACACTAATTTTAGCTGCATGATTGCTGTTTTTTCAGCTTTAAATTGGAATTTTTACAATGAATGTTTTTTTTAGCCACAACATTTTCAGAATTTCTTGTTTTTATATCTCAGCCATTCAGGTTTTACTGTTCTAATAATTTGAAGACATTTGCTGCTGTCTCATTCTGACATCTCGATGTAGATTAAGTTAAAAGAGGGAAATCTTTCTCACTGTGATTGAAACGCAGCGTGATTCATAAGGTTGAATAACTTAGTGACCCGCCTTAAACCAAAGTTTCACCTATTCATTCTTTTACTCTTTTGGTTTCTGTTTTATAATAGGGAGCTGTGTAATTTTGTCCTGAAACTCCTCGCCTTGCCTTCAGTTATACTTGGAGGGAAGAACTTCAATCTCATGGAGGAGTCAGTAATGGATGAATAGAAAATGCAGCTATTGTAAAGATGGGTTTCAGAAGGATGGGCAAAATAACATGATTACACCCTTTTATCTCTGATTCTGGTAGTGTCTATATCAGCCCCATAGCTGCTCTATGCAGTTTTTCAATTGGCTGTAAGAGCAGAATATTTTGCTTGGAACTCAGTGGAACAGAGCAAGGCCAGCATGCCGGTGTTAGAGGGCATCTGCAGGGATGAAAACACACATATTGGCTCTGTTCAAGAAATCAAATAAAAGACATAGTTATTTTGAAAAACCTTCAAACTAGCTATCAAAAAGGGGATGGAAGCGTTTTATGTTATATATATTTTTTATCTGTCTTATTTTTCTGTTTCATCATATGTTTTTCTGAGTTTAAAGGGGATGGTGAATATGATGAGGATGTGATTTAGCTATACTGGTATAACAAATCACTGTTTTCTCTTTTTCAGGCTTTAGAGTTTCTCCATCAGGCTTCTACATCCCATCATCAGAGGTATTCTATATGTTATGTAGTATATTGATTCCTGTTTTTATTAATTCATTTTTTATGTATTTAATGCCAGCATCCCTCCAGCAGAGGACCAGAAAGGCCAGTTGGATCGAATCAGCATTAGAATATTTGCAAAGACATATGCCTATATCGATAAAAGTGATGCTACACCTTATTTAATAAAAAAAAAAGCAAACAAAACAAAAAACAAACAGTGGTCCTAGTAACAACTTGAATCTGACTAAAGTAATAATAAATAAACCTTTAATGTAAACAAATAAAAGTTAGACATCACTTTGCAATAAATATTTAACAAAATAATGAATAAACTCAGGAAGCAGGCCTAGAAAAGCCAGAAAATAATGTGACCAAAGGGACAAGTTAAATCTGGGGGTGTCCATTAATTAGCATCACTGGTGTCTACAAGCTTAGAATTAGTAAGTGTGTCTATAAATAGGGCTACAGTTAGTTACTGAGCTGATCAGTGACATGGTGTGAACCTAACCTGATTCCGCCAGATGGATTTGCTCCGCATATCCATCTAGAAACCTTCTGTTGGAGTAATTTTGGGAAGGGGCGAAAATACTGGTTAGCTGATTGGCCTATGTTGGTGATAGACGGGCCAAATAAACCAATCAGATCAACAAAGCATATGACGTACTAACAGAGCGACGACGAAGAGGAGCCAATTGATAGATCAAACTCTTGCCGAAACCAGTCGGGAGAAGAGCAAAAACATCTTTTCCTCTGAGAAAAGCATCCAGAGCAGTGTTTTGCTCTTCTTTCAGTGAAGAAATACTTTGTAATTCCGATAAAACTTGCTCGATAGCCACACTAACGCTAGTTTCATCGGCTGAAGCCGCCATGTTCTTTAGACTGAACTGTGGCGCATTTTTGTTGCGTCACACCTCAACCCGCCTCAAAGCCAACGCTGATTGGAAGTTCGTTTGGTGAACGGCTCCAAATTTTCTTTAACGGAGAGTCTCCAGACTGATCTGCGATAGCCTCGTGAGATCAGGATGATCTCACGAGGCTATTGTGAACCATACTGAGGGCCAGAGGAAGTGGAAGTTTTGAATAAAAGAACACTGTCCCCACTGTAAAACATGGAGGAGATTCCGTTATGCTTTGGGGCTGTTTAAATTCATCTGTCACAGGGTGTCTTGAATCCCTTCAGGGTCCAATGAAATCCCACAACTATCAGGGATTCTAGAGAGCAATGTGCTGCCTAGTGTCAGAAAGCTTGGTCTCAGTCGCAGGTTATGAGTCTTTAACAGGATAATGACCTAAAACACAGTTAGAAAAAGCCAAAATTAGCTAATAGGAATACAGTGGACTACTCTAAAGTGGTGTTCTATGAACCCTGAACTAAATCCTACTGAGCATCTTTGTAAGGACTTAAAAGATGGTGTCTGGAAAAGGCTCCCTTCAAATTAGACACCTGGAGCAGTTTGCTCATGAGGAATGGGCCAAAATATTTGCTGAGAGGAGCAGGAATCTAATTGACAGTTACAGTTGTTTGATTGCAGTTACTACCTGAAAACGTTTTTTTTTTTTTACCAAAATATTAGGTTACAGGTACTATGATTTTTGCCAAGGCCTGTTTCTTGAGTTTTCTTTCAAAATAATTCTGTTGACGAATGGTTAAAAAGCAATTTCTGACTTTCGTTTGCTTGTTTTTTAAGAATTTGTATTTATTACTTTGATATATTAAACTTATTATTCTGCCTGTTGTGGGTTTTTATTTCATTAAACAAGGGCTACCAACAATTTTGTTCATGTGTAGAGATACAATATCCTCATGCATTCCCTGCCCTAATCACGCTCTTTGCGTTATTTATTGCTTTCACAATGAGACTTTTACAGTGTTTCACATGTAATGAATTATTTTAGGGTAAAAACAGATGTAACGTGGTGACTCTTACTACTTTTTTTTATTTGTCTCCACTTTTTCCCACTTCAACCTCTGTCTTTATTACTTAAATATTTGTATCTGTCTGTTTTGAGGATGATGAACAAAATATAGATATACATATGAAAATACTGATAATAAAAAATAAAACTTACCAAATAAGCACCCAGAAATATAAGAAAAATAGATGACTAAAAAAGTTAAGTTAATAAAGGCTGAACTCAGGACTCAAGATAAGCTTAATCACATACAAAGAGGGATAATTGAATATGGGAAATGAATGTCCACTTGATTGAATCACGTATATTAGAATGGGTGCCTTTTTGAGTGGGTTTAACTAGGTTTTATTTTATTTTTATAAGCTACAGAGGCTATTATCTTATTTGTCTTAAAGTTCGAAGACCTGCTTTGAAATTGTGTAAATATCTTATGCAGAAGTAGAGAAAACATATCCAAATGTTGGAATAAATAACAGTTTAAGCACCTGCAGAACCCGCCTCATGATCGCTGGATTTATTGCTTTGCTGTTATATTGAATTTCCGTATATCTGATATGAGTAGGAAATAAACTTTATGGAACCACTAGCTATGAATTGTCTTCATGATGTATTGATGCATCTTGCTCACTGTTGTATATTTTGCTGATATCACTCCATATGTTTCTTTTCTGCTATTGGATTTTGTCCTTTATTAGATTGCAAGGGCAGTTATATTCCAATCGCTTACTCTGCTCATGATTCATGATCGATTTTCCTTCATGTATGTCTTGGTTACATTGCTTAATCATGTGTATAGATTTAGCATAACACTTAAGTTGCAAAAATCACATGATTAATGGTCCCAGAGTTCTCTATGAATGCTTTGATATGGTGCAAAATGAATCTGCAGCTTGTTTTAAAAGTCTAAACATCTCAAGAGAGAACTTAACAGCTCTGCCTCTCCTCTTTTTGAACAATTTTAGTGTTAGAGGAGATAACATACAAGTGTGAAGTTAGTTATGTGCTTGGTGCAAAGGTTTGAAATGGTGTCAGACTATCAGGAATAATAAATGATTAGAAAACTCCCCAATCAGTAACAAGATGGGGCATCAACTTTAAGTCAATTGGATTGCAACACCTTTTTTTGGACATAGGTTCTGAATATCAGAGGTGGGTCTCAACATTTCATATTTGGTTGGCAAAGGGGGGCACAGGTTAGGTTAAGGTGGCATATGTAAAATGGTTTATCAAAGGAAAAATAGAAAGAAGTGTAAACTATATCTGGCTTCCAGCCAAAAGTATATTTTTTCTTAATCACCATCAGAGCCAAGAATTCAGTTTCAAACCAACAGTGTGGAAAATATTATTTTTTTTATTACCAAAAAGATTTTCAAAAATAATAGATTTTAAAAAATAATACATCAACAGTGTGAGGCAGACTAAACGTATTAATGGTACTGAAAAAATATATTATTTAAATATCTGTTATACATTTTTCTGAAAGGTATAAATGTCTGAATATTTAGTTCTTGTCATGATGCCAAATTTGACATGAAAGGATACTGCACCTAACCTGACTCCGCCAGATGGATTTGCTCTGCATATCCATCCGCATATCCAGCTGCTTTTATTTTTCTTATTTTCAGACAGGTAGAGTAAATGCTACGTGTTAGCATTAGCATAACTGGCAACCAGCTGGCAAACATCAAAGAACAAGGTTGGGAAAGTGCGAGTGCATAAGTTATTGACACTTAACAGGTACATGTATTATGTGAAAGATTAATAAATATTCAAAAAAGTAGAACAATAAAATTATTAGCTTGTGTTCTCTTGGCTTCCATTTTAGGTTATAAGAAAGTGTAGACTTCTATGTCATTAGCAGGATTTGGTGTGGCCAAAAATGTTTGGAACTGGTAAAACATCTTACCTAGGAATGAGAGTGTAATTTACATTTCCTATACTAGACTGTGTGCTTCTTCTTGGACCCTGACAACAGTGCAGAAGTCTCCTCTCATATATATCACCCAACAATCTGTCCGTATGGTTACTTTGTTCTAGACTTAAAAGAGTAGCTTTGACATTCTGGACTTGATTTTCTTATTTAGATCAGCTGTATATCTAACTATAAACAATATCACAAAGATATGACCAAAAAAAATGTCTATATTAAGTTATGGTAATCCTGAAAATTAACTGTTCTACTGAACCAAATCTTCCGCAGTATGAATAATGATATGAATGAATTAATTAATTAATTGATCAATTTATATGTATATTTAGTGATAATATCTGAAGACAGTTATAAAGAAGTGAAACTAATTTAGTCATTATCTTTCTCCTTCCTGTGGTGTTTAACATCAACTGTCAGAATTCTGGTGTATCAATTTTTGCTTCACAGTTTCTTTCTTGAGGATCCCTAGTGGGGGGTTGCTGATTTCCCAGATTTAGGTAGCACACCTGTGTGTCATTACCATCCGCTTCAGCAGTGTTCTTAACAAGCAAGGCTGCAGCCATTCTTTGCCTGATGGACCCTCGTAGTTGGTTTATCTCAGTCTGCTTATTTTCCAGTTGACTTTCAGGGACTTTCTCTGGCAACTCTGACTTCAGGACACTGAGGACCTCATACTCCCCTTTTGGCCATACCTGCATCTTTTCCCAATAAGCCGTTACACTCTTTCATGTGGAAGATTCTTAATAGTGCAAAGCCAGCTATGATTCTCTTCTTCATTCCAGATTTCTAACGACCCACAACTCTGAACCTGGTTCTCTCCACTCTCCACAAATAACTCTTTGAAATAAACTGAATTGTTTGCTCTGTCTCACTAGTGATTTTCTGCATGTGAGTCAAGAAAATCCACCATCACACATCACCAACAATATGGCTGATTTCTGTTTACTTTTGAGCCAAATACATCCACAGTGAATTACAGAAGCAAAGAAAATAATTTATTGTACAAAAATACATTTAAAAGTTCGGTTTCTACCTTGGTGAAGTTGTACTGCAGCTACATTATGAGGATATGGGTAAACTAGAACCTTTGTGTTCATCCTTTCACTTATCCACCTATACCAATGCAGTAATATTTCTATAGTCTTCTTGCAAGTACATCAGCTACTTTATAAATGTCTGAATTATATGACTGCTCTGTGAGAGGAAGCTCAAAAACTTCTCCTCTTTGTTTAAGATTTTAACATCCTCTGATTATGCCTCTTACATTTAAGCTTTAGGTTTTAAATGCCATCACTGTGCAATATATTTAAAAGATGAAATTTGAGTAAACTTGACTCTAATACAAGACAGTCATTACTTGGTCTCTTCATTTCTTCCTGCTCCTCTTAGATCAGTCTGTCATAGGTCAAAAAAAGACAAAGTCCTCTCATGCATTTATTCACATAAAAAAAAAATGTTTTACCAATTTAATTGACAACCTCTGTAATTACAAACGGACAAATCGTTCATATTTAAGTGTACTGGGTAACCTTGAGTGTCTCTTCGGCAAAGGAAAATAGTGCCTACTTCTTATTCATGGTCTGTGATCTGTACGAATGTCTGTCACAGACCATTGGCTCTCTAGAATAGAAAATGTCAGCTGACACATAGCTCAGGATTAACCCTGCTGCATCTTTGCACATCAAGCTTTTTTGATTTCACAGAGGTCCGAATTTAAATTTGCCTCTTGTTGAGAAAGGGGTTAGGGCAGTGGTTCCCAAAGATTTTCTTCTGGGCCCCCCTTTGGATTACAATAAAATTTCCGCGCCCCCCCATCACCCCCCCCCCCCCCCCCCCCCCCGACACCCCCCAAAAAAAAAAAAAAAACAAGAATAAACTGGGCACACTCAGCGTTCAACCAGATATAATAAACGTATACACATATTTTGTTTTCAAACTCCACTGAAGTTTATTTCACACTTCAGGTTGCAACAAAACAAACTACACCATCTTTACAATGGAACACTTTTGTGTAACTGTATTTTTTTCATAGTTCTATAATGTAGATTAGAAGAGGATTCTTTGTTGTCTGTGTTATTTTAAACATATTTCTGTTTTTTTATTTGTAACAATATTTAACTTTGCTATAATCTATACATTAAAAAAGCCTCTGTGCAAAATGGAGTGAAAACATTGAACAGCTCCCTGAGAGTTTTTTCTTTGTACTTTAATCCTCCCATCTTTTCAGTGGCTGTAGTGAGCCTGCTTTTTGCTGTAGATCTTCTCAAATCTGGGTTGCAGTGTCACAACTGTCCATTATGCTCAGTCAAGCAAGCGCTGTTTTTTTTTTTTTTTTTTTTTTTTCTTCATTCATCCATACAGCTTCCCGCGCCCCCCCTGCAATGGCATTGCGCCCCCCCTAGGGGGCGCGCCCCACACTTTGGGAACCACTGGGTTAGGGGGTTAATAATAGGTACATTCCTATCATTCACATTTTCAAAAGAACACTGTTTCTGTTTGAGGATAAAGCAAATGACCAATCATCAATCATTTATTTTTTATCCTCTTTATACTATGAACTATTTTTGAGAATAGGTTGAACAACAAAGTGGACAATTCAAATACATGACAACACAGCCTCATACAAAAAAATATTTCAGATAAGGACACACTGACTTCAACAATCACATGCAATACATTACAATATGTTATCTTATGAGGCTTGTTTGTCAGAAAAAAGTGTTGTTTTTTTTGGCAGCCTTTGAGTCTTTGCCTTTAGAACAAATCCTCATTAGTGTGAGTCACAATAAAGTCATTTAATATGCTAAAGCTTCAGTGAAGTTCAAGTCAACAAAAGCTAAAAAAAAAATTAAAAAAAGCATACAGGCCCATTCCCATTCTTCTCACTTGGCTCTGCACTAATGACTTCCGTCCAAAGCAAATCCACTTATTGAGGGAAGGGCAAGTGAAGTTCTTCTCCATAAGAAATGGGACCCTAGCCTCATGAGACCAACGTGATCTCGCAAGCTTTCAAGATTTCACTCGCTAATCAGTCTGGAGACTCTCTGTTGAAGAAAATTTGGAGTCATTCACCAAACGAACGTCCAATCAGCGTTGACTTTGAGGCGGGTTGAGTTGTGACGCAACGAGAAGCGTGACAGTTCAGTCTAAAGAACATGGCGGCTTCAGCCGGTGAAACTAGCCTTAGCGTGGCTATCGGGCAAGTTTTATCGGAATTACACTGTATTTCTTCACTTAAAGAAGAGCAAAACACTGCTCTGGAGGCTTTTCTCAGAGGAAAAGATGTTTTTGCTCTTCTCCCGACTGTATTCGGCAAGAGTAGCCTGGCTTGTGGTTGTGTTTTCGTCGTCGCTCTGTTAGTACGTCATATGCTTCGTTGATCTGATTGGTTTATTTGGCCCGTCTATCACCAACATAGGCCAATCAGCTAACCAGTATTTTCGCCCCTTCCCAAAATTACTGGCGGAGTCAGGTTAATGGGACCCCACTACTCACAAAAATACACCCTAGCCCAGGAAATGGTGGTAATACATTGCCTGTACATTTCAGGCAATGTATTACCGCCCACTGTGTGGGAGCAGTTCCAAATTTAGTGGAGAAACAACACGGCATACGGTTCATACATGCTTCCCTTAAAAATTCAAAAAATATATCCACTGGACTTGGTTTCCAAGATTTGAAGACGTTTCGCCACCTCTTAAGGAAGCTTTCTCAATTCAAATGTCTGGATCCGCAGTGAGTTTGAGTCTTATATAGACAAAGCCTTGTATCGATTGGAAACATGCAAATGGTAACATGCTTCCTATGACATTCTGCAGATAATTTGCATTTTGCCAATTTTATTATTAATTACCTCCCCATAGTAACAGATGACAGCAACTGAAACAACAATGTGAAAACATTTGAATAAGTCATAAGAAAGTACTTTTTTTTGCAAAGAAACAAAAATTCTCTCGACAGGGGCACAGACATTTTAGTGGTTATTTTAACATGTTTAAGTAGACAAAGGAATGAATAAGAGTGTGCTATATTCCGTTGGTTAATGTCAGAAAATTCATTAGAACCATATTTTTTATTAATAAGATATCTTTTGAAAATTCTATATAAAAAGTAGACTTTAAGCAAACAGAGAAGCATTCATAAAAACTACATGCTTTGGTGTACAAATCTGATAACCTCTAAATTACACAGATTCAAATCAAGCATGCTCTTTTAACATGGCAGCAGCTCTGCCTAAACATCTGTGTGAGGAGATTAGTAGGAATGCAGCACAGTAAAACTGTTTGGCCCCTAAATGAATGTTATCATTATGTACTCAGCTGTAATTGCATTACTCGTTTAGGAAATAAAGAACAATTAACTGCTCTTTTATTCTCATCCTTTTTTTCTCCTAACAGTCTCCTTATAAACTTTGATTCATTTATTCAGGAACAGAAACCAAAAGGTTTAGACACTACTGTGCAGAGATGATCTGGTTGCTCCAGTTCAAGTGAAAAGAATATAACATGTATTTAAAAATACACTTTGTTTTAGATTAAGGATTGTTATTAACCACCCCTCTTGTTCAGAATGCAATTTCATTTTAATTTAATTGAACCAAACGACATTACCACGATTGGTGTGTTTACCTAACAGATTTTTATTCTGATCAGCCCTGTAATCTGAAGACTGTCCATGTAAACATACCTAATTATCCTAAGGAACTCTGTGCAAGAAATTGCTTGAAACTGCTGAAGTTTCTTTTCTTGTTTATTTTTTAACAAATTTAGTGATTATTTAAAATTGTTTAGGAGTGCTCCAGAGTGATATTTTATTTTAAAATCTAAGACCTTTTCATTCTGGGCTGATGAATGTTCAGCATATTTGTTAAACACTTGATTTAAGATGATAGGTTAAGGTGAAACTGAAGCTTTTTGCACAAACTAATTGTAGATATACAAATTTTGAAGGTAACCTTGGCTTCTATAAGTGATTGTAGGACTTCTTTCCAAAGGTATAAAGTTGTTTACTTTTTCTGGCCAGCCACGCTGTGGTGTATTTTGATGCGTGTGACGGAGCATTGTCCTGCATGAATATCATGTTTTTCTTAAATGATGGCGACTTCTTCTTGTACCACTGTTTGAAGAAGGTGTCTTCCAGAAACTGGCAGTAGGTCTGGGAATTGATCTTGACTACATCATCAACCCGAAAAGGTCCCATAAGCTCATCTTTATTACCAGCACATACCAGTATCCCAGCTCTACCTTCCTGGCATCTTAGTCGATAAGGAACTTGTTGGCCTTTACTTATTCAACCTTCTGCCCATCCATCTGGCCCATCAAGACTCACTCTCATTTAATCACACCAAAACACCTTGGAGAAATCCGTCTTCAGATATTTCTTGGCTCAATTTTGACCTTTTGTCCTGTGTGTCTTGTTCTAAGATGGCCTTTTTTCGGCTTTCCTTACCTTGGCCAGGTCCCTGAGTATTTGGCACTTTGTGCTTCTCGGCACTCCAGACATGTTGCAGCTCTGAAATATGGCACAACTGGTGGCTAATGGCTTCCTAACAGCTTCACGTTTGATCCTTCTCAGTTATTTTGCATCTTCTTTTTTCAACACGCTTCTTGCGCCCCTGTTGGCTATTTGCCATGAATTGCCATGATTGTGCGATGATCCCACTGCAAAAGCTTTGCAATTTCCAAACTACTGCACCCCTCTGAAAGACATCTGACAATTTTTGACTTTTCAGAGTCTGTCAAATTTCTTTTCTGACCAATTTTGCCGAAGGAAAGGAAGTTGCCCAATAATTAAGCTCACCTTATGAAGGGTGTTGATGTCATTAGGCCACACCCCTTTTCATTACAGAGATCCACACCCCTTAATTTACTCAATTGGTAGTTGGCTTTCAACTCTATACAGCTTGGAGTAGGACAACATGCATAAAAAGAAGGATGGTGTCGAAATACTCATTTGCCTCATAATTCTGCACACAGTGTACTGTAGGGTGGACAAAAAGTGGCTTTGTTTCCTCACGCTGGATTGGCCAAAGAGGATTCACTGACTTAGACAACTTTTATTGTCATTTTATATACGCAGAGTGTATACAAGAAAAAATATGGTGCAAAAGAAGCATTGATATGGAAGTTCAGAGCATTAAATATATATGGTGCAATTATGCAGTGTTTTGGTTTGGTGTTGTCAGTGTGATTCAGAGTCTGTGACATGATTTAGAGTTTTCTCAACAGTTCAGCTCTCTGATAGAAGTGGGAAAGAAGCTGTTTTGGAATCTGCTGGACCTGTATCGTATGCTGCGAAGCCTCTTTCCAGAGAGCAGCAAGGGGAACAGTCCATGGTGCGGGGGTGAGGGGTCATTTATGATGTTACGGGATGAAATGTCTTTTATGGACGGAAGAGGAGCCCCGATGATCTTCTCTGCTGTTCTCACCCCTGTTCTCACCTTCTTCCAGTCTGAGGCGTTGCAGCCTCCACACTACACATTGAGACAGCTTGTCAGAACGCTCTCTATTGATCTTCTGCAGAAGGTTGTGAGAATGGATGGGTGCAGGTGGGCTCTCCTCATCCTCCGCAGGAAGTACAAGCGCCCTTTTGACCAGTGAGGTGTCTCTGCACCCGTCCACCTGCTGCTCCACCTCCTCTCTGTAGTCCTGGTCATTGGCGACTCAAACTGGGATCGCGAATGTAGGGAGGAGACTGGAGAGGATTTAATCAGCCTTTGGAGGCACTTCATTATTATAGGAGTCAGTGCGACAGGGCCGGTAGTCATTAAGCGAGATGACCTAAGGCTTCTTTGAGACCAGAATGATGAGTGTTAAGAAATTTTTTTTAAGACACCAACCAGCTGACCTGCACACTCCTTGTACAAAAGCCCAAGTATGTTATCGGGGCCTTGGGCTTTTCTTGGGTTGACTCTCCTCAGAGTTTTCCTCACTTCAGCTATGTCAAGGTTGAGTACCTCTTCCCCCTGGTGTGGAATGGCTTTCACTGCTGGAGTGCTATTTAGTGCCTCAAACCTTCCAAAGAACTTGTTTAGTTCATTTGGGAAGTCAGAATTAGTTGCCATCTTCTAAAAAAACTTAAACTCCAATTACTTAGGAGGAATTTTTTCAAGCTTGACCATGACCTTGATGACAAAGTATCTTCATAGATATGTTACGAGTGAGAAGTGTTGTTACTAAAGGCACGTTTGAGGATTTATACATTTTGCTCATGACTTAAGGAAAAGGCAATTAAAATAAATTTTGATGTCCTTTATTGGCTATCTATCCTGACTTTTAGGAAATATTTTTTATTCAAATGTCGCTCTGGATAATTTCCCTGACCAGGAATTTGGGAACAGAAAGTCTCTCCTTGCCGCCACAACACATATATTTTCCTTTTCTCTCCTAGAGCTCAACATAAATATTTATGACAGTATTTAAATAATGTCAAGTAAAATTATGCAAATCATCACTTGCAGAGGTGAAGTGTCAAAACTGCAGGAAGGTAAAGAATTGGAACCAGGTTAGGTGAAAGAATGTTTCAAGCAATTAACTAAGCTCTCCAGGGTTTGGTTCTTTAACACAGGAGAAATAAACTCATACAGATAATGAAGTATAATCTATAATGATACATTTGGGGCATCAATTTTTGTTTGATTTGAACTAATAAAATCAATTTTATGTTTGCATTAACCTTTTGGTGTTACTTTGACCATAACACAGGTGGATATAAAATAACTTGTAACAAATAGTGGGAAAACTGTTGGTTAATCAAGCAGGGAAGTAAAATGTTCATGCAAATGGAAAATAAAAAAATGGGCTGAGATTAATGAGATGCTTTATTTCATAGAGTGTGGACTGAATGGAAGGGGAGGGAGTTCGGTGAAGAAATCAGATATCAAGTGGGCTGAATGTAAGATTAAAGATTGTGTGTGTGTGTTTTCAGTGTGTTTCTGCTGTAGCCTTCTGACTGATCCATGCAGGCTGATTCTGAGCTTGTGTGGATAATAGGCCTGGCATGATATCTCCCACAGGGACAGATACCTGGCTTTTATTTTAAAGAGATTGACCAAAATGTTCAGAGCTCTGGTTCCCTGAATCTAATTTTAACACCTTTAAAAAGTTTTTGACATTTATACAAACAGCTTTATAGAGATGCAGCAGATGTTCGATATTTGTCAGATGCATTGCAGGTCAAACAATTTAGAGTTAAGTTTATTTTTATAGCACACTTCAGTAGTTGAAAGTGCTTCACGTGAAGTAAACAATAAAACAGAAAGAAAATAAAAGCAGAGTTAAAGCAAGTAAAGATAAAAATAGGTTGCAGAGAAATAAAGCAGTTTGACCACAAACTTAAATTAATGATGCCTCAATTCAAAATTTTACTTTAACAGTCCAAGACACTCCTAAACAAATGGATTTTTAACTTTGTCTTAAATCCCTCCTTGAACCGTCACCTTAACGTACAGTAGTAGTAACATAGTGTGCACTAAAGGGCACATTGAGATGTATTTATTATCAAATAAGGTGAATAAAGTCATTATTGCTGGAAATAATGAGCAAATCACAAGACTGTTAAGCCTTTGAAAAAAATAAATATTCGGATTGCAAAGTTTATATGGACTTAAGTAAATAAAAAGGCAGATCAGATTTAAAATGTATCATTTAAAAATGCAGGATGGAATATTTTGATAGTGTCTTGCTACAGCGTCTAGCCACTCAAAGCAAAAATATGTTAACGTGGGGTGGATGTGGACACTTAGGCCGGTTTGCCTTATTCAGAATACCTACATCCTGACAAGCATTTATACAGTATACATGCCAATTGGAATGTCAGTCAGCATAAACCAACCGCCTCTCATATTACAATTTCATTCCGATCCTCCTGAATGCAATCAGAATATTCCGTCTGGCATGGTCAATTCTTAGTCTTTGCAGTTGCAATGGGGAGAAGCAAACACACCTTTTTTTCCCCCTTCTTTCATTTTCTGAGGCTGACTGTTACAGCAGTGCAGACAGAGACACAGATCAGGTTGTTCCTTACAGCATGTAAAGTGGTGCAAAAGACAGCCAAACAAGATGGAGGAACTTAATAAAGGAAAGGATAAAAAATGATTGATGCAAAATTATTTTAACTGTTAGGAATCAGGTAAGAAATAAATATGTGGTAAAAAAGTGAGACATTTTCCATGGAAAAAGTGACGAAGGGTGCTAGAAAGTTGTCAATATAATCTAGACTGTTTTTCCTAATCAATGTTTAGGTTGCAAGCATTCAGGCTATGTGTCCTTAAGGGAAGAGATTGCTGATTCAAATGCATAATCGAGGATAATTATTTAGGCGTATTCAGCTTGATGATTAACAGTACGGTAAAACCTTTAACCACTGTGGGCAAAATCAATAGGTTGAGTTGAGAAGGAGAATATACTTCAAGATGTGAGAATGACTGGTGAAAATGACAGATAGTAGGGCAAATTGATTTTGAACAAGCGCTTTCATGCCACAAAAGCTCTGCATCTGAGGAGAAAATTATTTCTTTGAATAAGAAGTGAGGTGGAAATGTGTTTTAGACCTGATAAAAGGATGCCAGAGGGAAGGTTGATAGAGACAATGGTTTGGAAAAAGGAGATAAAGTGAGATTGAAGAGACGGAGAAAGGAGGCAAAGCAGAGGCAAATAAAAGCAATGTGGAAAAACATAATGGACCAATGACAGGGAGATAAATGCAGAGGAAAAAACGGTGGGTGGGACATGAAGAGGGTCAGTGTCTTTGTGCAGTTCAGGTTTAGATTCCCTACATACCCAACAAGTAGTCCCTTTTTAGTGTTTAACAGCAGATTTGTCACAGATGTGCTAAAATGTTGCATGTGATCTCTGCTCTATATCCAAGAAGTAAAACTAATTTACTAAACTATTAAAGTCCTGATCTTCAATGATCCAGATAAGGGGAGTTAAATTGTATGTGCATTTTTTTTGGACGTGCAATAAAATGGTTGTGTTGCAGGTGATCTACAAAGATTAACGCTAATATTAAGACGTGTAAACCAGTTTAAAGTCATGGACCTTACCTGCACTACCTCAGCCTGTAATAAACTATTGCTGCTGTTTTATTCCTTTATTGCTTTTATTGTAATGTCTATACTTTATATTTATCTTATCACTGTTACCTGTCATGTCCCGCACTTTATGTCAGTTCTTAAATGTCAGTCTTGTATATTTCTTGTATATTTGTATATTTCTAGAGAGTAAACGTAATTTCATTTCCCTTGTATGTCTTGTACATATGAAGAAAGTGACAATAAAAGCTGACTTGACTTGACTAATAGAAATAATAAAAAAAAAATCCTTATAATACAAAATAATATTTATAGAGCACTTTACGTAGATCTCTAAGTAGTAGGAGGAAAGTAAAATAACAAAAATAACTGAAATTACCATGACAAAGTTGTCTTTGTTTGTTGATACATTTTTGCACCCGAGTCATGTCAAAATATAAGAACATAAATTTTACCTTAATGGAATTTGCTACATTTTTTCTTAGGTGTCAGTGTTGGATTTTCATTTATTTCTACTATCTCTTCTTCCTGCATTTAGATGTTGAATTAGAAAGATGGTTTGATTCTATTGTTTCCCTGTCATATGCTAAAGCGCCCTTATGCAAGGCACTTAACCCTGAGTACGAATGTGTGCATGTTATTGAGTTCGATTGGCTGTAGTGTAAAGGTTTTAGTTATTATAACCAGAAAATAACTTAATAAAAGCAGTCTGTTTGGCTTTGAAGGAAGAGGCCAGCTTCCAGCTAGAGAATCACCCAGATTGTCAACTGCTTCAACAGCATATACAAAACTACACACTATAAGAAAAATGAAAATAAAAAAATCAATAGAATGAAAGAAATAACAGCTTCAATGTGCAGACCTGACTCAAATACTTTTCTCATGTGCTGTGTATAATCAGAACAGGCAGCATTAACTATAACCTGCACCCTGCTGCTGTTATTCCTGTATTCTGCTTAACCCCCTGCTGCTGTCAATCAAATGTACTAAGAGGGAAAATTGAACCTCCCAACAGAATCGTCACAATCAACTGAGCTGATATAAGAGAAATAAATGTTTAAATAATGAATAAGTTTGTGTTAGATGGATTTAGTCAGTGTTTGTTAGCCAATGCTCGCCTCTTAATGAATTTTTCTTGGGTTAGAGTTGAGCAAAATAACTTTGGTATGTGGGTGTTGCTGTTAAAAGCTTATGATGTAATGAAAGCTTTTGACAACTCTGTTTGAGTGCCTTTTCCTACTACAGTAGCAATCATTCAAAATGGCCCTTCCCAGACAAACATCAGCCGAATTGTAGCCACCTTTCAGCCGTTGCCCTTCTCCTGGACATGCATATTTTTATATTCTGACTCCATTTCACTGAATTAAAGGGTCTGACCAGGAAATTGCGCTTCTTTTTAGATCCTAATGTCCATAAAAAAAGGTATCTTTGAGGACCAGCCAAGGGCCCATCAAGGAAAGTGTTGAAATGTTGAATGGCTACTACTGTAAAACTGTTGTGAACTTATGTTAGAAGAGCTTTGTATGAATTTACCTGCTAGAATTGTTACATAACAACACAGACTGCTAAATAAAGCTGATATAGCGTATTTATTACATTTTCTACAAAACCTGGTAAAGAGCAAATATCTTTTCTAGCATTTGCATTGAGCCATTGCATTTGCACTTAAAGGAATTAACTAATTAACCATCTTGTTTAAGTACCTGCAAAAAATTTTTAATGTCAAACTGAAATGAAGAGTTTTGCATGTTTTCATACATTATTTGTTATGCATGTGTCTAAATAACAAAGCCGTAAAGCAAGACCCACACTCGCGATGAACAAGACTTCTGAGCCTGTGGGTGCGGGCCGAGGGCTCCTGCAATTGCAAGTACGGTATTTCCCCTTCAGACCACCAGGGCGGCCGAGAAAACCTTTGTTCGACCTGAAATGACTCATTTAATCATCCAAAACGTTATGGAACACATTAACTGAAAAATGTTGCATAGTATGCCTTTAATATCCAATAACCTCCCCACATGATTAAATATGGATTTACTGTAATAGCCTGTTGTGTTTTAAACAATAAGCTTTATCTTGACTTCCTCCCTCAACAGTTTGTACATATTGTAATTCGGATCTATTTTTAGATTTAAATTTTAGATATTTAGCTCAAGCTGCCTTGTGCGATTATCATGAAGTGTTTGTGCAGGACAACTTACACACAGTTCATCAAAGAATGTCAGGTCAAGTGAAGGTCATGAAATAATAATTACAACTTACAATCTTACTCAAAAACTTACACTGTAACACACTTGTTTTCTTAATAAAATAGGATATGATTTTTATGGTTATAGTTAACCATGGGTAAGATAGTCATTCCAAAAAAGTAAATAAAAAAAAGACACGTACTGAATTTCGTTTCCAAGCTTGAAGATGTTTCGCTTCCTAACCAGGAAGCTTCTGCAATTCAAAATGTCAGAAATAGCGGTGAGTTTGAGGCTTTATAGAGTGGACCAAAAACAAAGCCTTGTTTGGGGTAAAATAGTTATCATAAAAACATATGTGCAGGTCTTTGGTGGATAATTCAGATCCAGAAAGTAAAAAGGCGCTTCAGAAATCTGTTCCAAATCTTTGCATTTCCAGCTCCACAACACAGACTGGGGGCTAATCACCTCCTTAAGTAAACAGAATGCAGAAAATTAGGCAGGGTTTTCACTTACTGGACCTGGATTATCCACCTCTTGTGCAGGAGTCTGAATTTGTAAATGTAAATCAATGATCAGTAGTCTCCAATTTAAGCCTGTTTTGTGGCTGCAATGACTCGGATGACTGCTATTTGCACAGGTAAGTCAGTAAAACTGTATAAATCAAGTATTTGTTCCTTGTTAACTCAAATTTCATGATTTTTTATTTTTTTTTTAATCTATGTGGGTTCAAGTTTAGAAGTCACAGATAGAAGTTATACTGTTACAACTACAGCAAAAACAATTCTAGCACAAATCCCAAATGTACAACTATGAACAACACGTTTCCAATAACTATACTACACCTGCATTGTGATAAAAACAAAGGCATATCATTTGATTGATGTTTTTGTTTATTTGACTTTTTAGTCTTCTCTTTTAATAGCCGTTAGCAAACAAATTTAAGGTACTTTACAGCCATTAACTGGTAAAGTAAACCTTCATCAGGGATAGAAGATGCATACTCGTATTTGTGGGACCTAGATATACATTTTGTGATTTGTATTTGTAGTTTTTCAAAGTTGTAACGCTTGCAACTTATATTCCTAACTAGTAAACTTTAATTATTACAGATTACATTTCTGTCACATGTATGTACTATATATTGACAACAAGCAATAGATACAAATCTTAAATGTGTCTGTTTTTATTAACTTTCATTCTCGCATTCAGACACCTACGCACATGTACTTGACAGTTATCTTACCCAATTGCAAGAACCCATCAGGCAAAGATTTTAATTCAAAGCCAGATTGAGCATGTGCAGTTATGAGGAACTACAGGGTATGTTAACTGATTGAGCATATACAAATCAAATACTTTGGAGAAACTATTATTATTGTTAGTATTTATTTAATAAAAAGATTAATTATTTCCACAATAAATAACTTATTTTTTCTATGTTTTTTCTTCTTTACCAATAAAACCCCCTGTCCCACCCTTCTATATCTCAAATATGCAATGCCATGACAGACCTGAAAGGATGTATTTTTGATGAGCGGATCTGATGTATATTGATGAGCATGTTCATCTACAGTGTCTCTAATAATATATACTTTATAACAACATCTGATAAACCTTAGTGGGAAGGTGAAAAAAGAAAATCTGGTATACGAACTGTGAAATAGATGGTTAGTCAACCATTTTTTTCCTGCTCAGTGGGTTAAAATATAGAATAAGTGACTCACTTAGTGGGTTCAGTTCAGATCACTGAGATCCAACATGTTCCTTTCTCTGCTGCCCTCATTATTAAAACTTTAACGGAACTAAATCTTATCTGATTTATTTTCCTGTTCTGCTCTTGGACTCAGACCAGCAGGCATGATGAGGTTAGATTTTCTGCATCCTAAGGACTTTTCTTCCCTAACTTTTGAAACCAACCTCATCTACTTGTTTCAATCATTTATTATTGGAGCAACATTCATTATACTTGAGGGTAGAATTAATTTCCCACATATGACTCAAATGTTTCCATGTAAATGAACATGAATTCTTACATGAATGAGTTGATGCTGTTAATGAAGATTCATGTATTTAGGCCTTTAAAGTTCTTTTTTGTGACTAAACCTTTGTTTACTTTATTCTGCTGTTTTTTATTACAGCGTGTGAAATTAGTTGAGTATCTCCTCTTAATGTCACAATTTGGATATGGTTAGTTGACCCAAAAGCGGAGGCAGGGAGGCAGAGGTGAATCTCTTGTGGATTTAATAATGAGTTAACAGAAAACAGAGGCAGGTTATCCGAAATCCAAAAAGAAAACAAAGTCCAAACAAACATGAAACCAGGAGTCCAAAAATCAATAATTGAAAACTAGTCTAAACGTACCAGAAACCATGGAGACATCAGGGGAATCACAATCATAAGGAGGAAGGCTCAGAGAGAAAGAGTAAGAGCATGTTTGACGGTGTTTGACGAGGACCCAGCAAGAGAGAGGGCTTTTAAAGGAGACTGAGACAAAGAGGGGGCTAATGAGGAAACTGGGAGCAGGTGTGCACAGAACAAGAGAGGGAAAGAGCTTGGGAAGAAGGAGAACACAAGAGGGCAGCAGAGAGCAACAAATAGAAACCTGGAAGACTGGAAATAACAACAAAATGACAATTAAATTATTAGGACTATAAAACATGGAGAAAAGAAAACTAAACACTAGAAAACAAGGAGTAAAGTAAGACTGAATACTCAAAAGAAAAACATAACAGAAACAGAAACCTGACACTTTAGTATTTTTTTCATTACTCATCCCATTCAAAAACCTCTTCTCTGTTTTATTGCTATTGTATTAGTATCAAAATTTATTTATTTATTTGTAAAGTCTGGAGCCTGATCTGAAACTACAGCCTTTGATAGATATTCCAGTTGGTGTGTTATGTTGTGAGCAATTAGGTGATGTCAATGCACTCATTCCCATTCCACAGTATAAATCTGACTTCAAATTTAGTGCTGCAGTCCAAGTTGATCCGTGCTGCATCAACAGAAGTCTTGTTTTCTGGTTGTCATTAGAAATGATTGCAAATTGTCTCTGTTTTCCCATCTGTTCATAATAATCCCTCTCATTTTCAGTCAAAGCGTTAAATTAGAACTTCTCAAAAGAAACTGTATAAGCCCAAACCGAGAATCAACACGGCTGATTGGTTTTGCTGTAAGAGGAGGAATCGGTGCTTAGTGGTGCATTTCTGTTGAGCTTGGTAATATTTGGCTTCATAATTTGTTTGTTTCATGCAGTTGTGGTAATAAATTGCACCAATAAAACCTCAGCTCTGAAAAGAAGATTACTTATGTGTCACATTCAGGCAAACAGTGAGGTATAATCTGCAACCCAATAGGTACTTTTCAAAGCATGTCGGCGTGATTGAAATGTGTGATGATTGACCAGTAAAAACATAAAAGTGGGGTGTTGCTGATCAATGTTTCGAAGGTCAGTGTATGCTCTTTGAGAAAAACAACAACAACAAAAAACAACTTCTGTTTATCTGCTTTGCTTTTTCACAAACAGTTTAACTGAATCTTTATAGTATTTCATGGTACATTATATTTGGGCTGCATGGGCACTGTCTCACAAATTGAGTCAAATCATAATTTCACCCCAGTATATATGGCTTGATAAAAAATCTATTTTTAATCCTGTCAATTGGATGACAGGTAATATTCTTACAGCCTCAATACATCTTGATATGCATATGAATAATCAGATTTAATTATGAAATCTGGCTTTCAAATGACATTTAATATGTTTTGATGAAATGGCAACATTCCATAAGCCTGATAGTAATAAATTAATATTGAGAGATAAAAATACAGAAATCAGTTTGCCAAAAAGTTTCAATGCCAGGTGAGGTTTCTTTCTAAGATTGTATATTGTTGATGAATATCTCTATTAATTTCATTGGCAGCTAATTATTTTGAATATTTACAATAAGCAATTAAAATGAGCTGCAAGTCTTTACATCTACCTAGACTGACAGAAGCAATCTAATCTGTGAACCATATCAAAGAAACAAGAAGAAAAATAACAGTGTTAGAATTAAATTAAGTATATTTTCATCAAGTTTGTAGTCAGATATCACGCCCTCAGGTGTATCACTACTTTCTGATTTCATCCTTAACTGTTTTATTAGTGCTAAGAATTTTAAAGAATATCGGTATTATATGCTTATAGTATTATTTGAGGCTAGCCAGAATGATGCTTGTGAAATAAATTCTAATTCATATTTTTTCATTTAAATTATAACTTTACTGAGTTTTAACAATGGTAAACGGTTAATGAAATGCTATATTGTTTGTCCTGTACAATTACTGAACCCGGTTACACCAATATTAGAAAATGTTATTTACTTTAGAGCAGCGGTCCCCAACCACAGGGCCGCGGACCGGTACCGGTACGTCAGTCATTTGGTACCGGGCCGTACAGAAAAAAAAAAAAAAAAAAAAAAAAAAAAAAAAAAAAAAATATATATATATATATATATATATATATATATATATATATATATATATATATATATATATATATATATATATATATATATAATTTATTGATGATCAGAGTCTGAGTGATGTTTTATTTTGATTATATTTTAAAAATTGGGGTATTCTCTCAGTCGGTGCATCTGTGCCTCTTGACAAAGGTTAATTCAGGTCAAGACTCATCCTATCTATAACATCCTATCTTTGTGAAGCGGGATTTTTTGCGGTTACAGCGACCAAAACAAAGCTACCTAGCAGACCGGACATCAGGAGCACACTTCAGTGTGTCATTGTCTCCGATTACGCCTAGATGGAACCGGCTTGTTTCGGAGAAACAAGCTCAGGGCTCCCACTAATTCAAGATAATTGTGAGTTTTATTTTTATGCTGTTTGTATTTGATTTTATGCCAGTCGTATCATTTATTGGATCGTATTTACCCCTCACACTTTAAAGTGTGAAAATATTGTCTGACATATAACCAGTCCGTGGTGCAGCGGTCCCCAAAAAGGTTGGGGACCGCTGCTTTAGAATATCCCATTACCAAGACACTAATGCCATGTTTAGTTAACTTCAGTTAAACATAGGGAACTTTCAATCATTTCTATTGTCTCACATTCATATTATCCAGGGCTTTTACAGTTGCCTGAAATCCTCTAAAATTCTTGAATCAGGCATTTTCAAGGTTTAGAAATTACTTGTTTTTTTGTAAAAAGTAATTGGAAGTGCTTGATATTTCACCTGGTTACTGTAGCTTTGGAATCAAGAGAGCATTTTAAGTAAAACTGCTATCACCCAGATGACTGACTTTTTATGTAAAATTGTCTGTGAGTGAAAACATGATTGAAATCATGTGATGAAAGCAGCTTGATTTTTTTTTCATGCAGGCAATTTTTCCAAAAAACAAAACGGCCCATAAGGAAGGTACTCAATAAATGAATTCATTTGTAGAAAGTGCTTACTTAGCCAGCCTTGCTTTCATTACTATCATCCTACTCCACCAGAAAGGGTTAGGCTTTCAAACAATAAGGGTCTTCAGGAAGTCTGTAAGCGTTGCTGCTTGTTTGACTTTTTATTTATTGTGTGAGTGACCAAGAAACAAAGCTAAACTGCTCATTTTTCTTTGCTAGATCTGCTTGCACAGGGAGAGACACAAGTCAAATTCTTGTGCTTATCCTCACAAGGAAAAAAGGACTATGACAAGGTGTCCAAATTGGCTATTCCAATATTTTTCTCCTAAAAATAAATTTAAAATAATAAAATATTTCTTTATGTTAAAGACATGAAATGGACCTCCTCTAATAAAGTCTCAGAAACGTTTTGCTTTGTAAGACTTGTATATGACATCACCTGAGTTAAAGACAAACAGCTGAACTAGAACCTTCCTCTGGCACAGATATGAAGCAGAACTAGTTTTAGCTGTTAATTATCAACTTCCCCTGTTTTCACGGACCGGCCAGGGGGGCTTAATCGGAGACAATGACAGACGAAGTATGCTCCTGATGTCCAGTCTGCTCTGTAGCTTTGTTTTAGTCGCTGTAACCACAAAAAATCCCGCTTCACAAAGATAGGATGTTATAGATAGGATGAGTCTTGAACTGAATTAACCTGTGTCAAGAGGCACAGATGCACCGACTGATGGAATTGGGAGAGAATACCGCAATGTTTTATATTTTTCAAAATAAAACATCACTCAGACTCTGATCGTCGAAGTATATATATATATATATATATATATATATATATATATATATATATATATATATATATATATATATATATATATATATATATATATATATATATATATTTACTTTTTTCTGTGTGGCCCGGTGGTTGGGGACCACTGCTTTAAAATACTTTGGTATTGACTTGTGTTAAAGAAAAATGATTATTTTTTAGACTTTATTACAGTTAATCTTATGGCATGTGTAAACACTCTCACTTGAACATATTTCTTAATTTTGAACAAGGCTGTGTTAATGATTTAAAACTACTAATGGGTAAGTATTCAAAGCACAGGAGGCCCCCCGCATTCCACAAGCTGTCTGTGAGAGCTTATCTTGTGTTTTATGACTTTAGGAATTCTAGATGCCAGGACAAGCTTTCCGCCTTTTCTTGTTAAAACAAAGAAGCAAATGACCCCAGATGTTTGCAGTAAATAAGGGGAAGCCCTAGCAGTGTCAGAGATGGCGTTTGGTTGGAGGACCGAGGGCCAGCCCTTTTTGAATGGATTAGATACAAGAGGATAAAGCTTTCTAAATAGAAGAAAAAGATCAGATTTGCCCTTGCAACTCTCCAAAGATGTCTCTGTACTCTTTGCTTTCTTTCCTCCTATGTCAGGTAATGGAATGTATGTCTCTGTTGTTCTGCAGTTTCTGGTGTAGGTTTGTGCATTGTCTTATTTCTAAAGTGTATGCATTGTCTTATATTGGATTAAACTCTGTAATTCTGTGACGTCAACACGCAATGTTGGTTTTATTACCAAACGCAGCTCGCCGAGTGGACCTGGGGAAGGGAAGAATCAGAAGCCAATCTTTTTCCAAAGTTAACTATGTTAGAATATTTTCTTCCTTTACAATTGGGGGCTCGTGCCGGTTCTGGAGTCTCGGCGCGCGGCTGTTTGGTCCTGATTGATCCGTTTCGGCCCGACGCTTCGGTGTGGTAAGACAGTATTTGATTATTTTTCAGTTGTCTGAAGCGCCGTGTGGTCGGACCGGGGCTGATTTGCTGTGTGCGGCCTCACAGAATTCAGATGCTGCAGAGGTAGATAAAATCCCTTCTAAAAGAGTCAGTTGTTTAAGGATTTGAATAAATACACATTACAGGGAACTGTGGCTAGTTCAAAACAGAGCCTTTACGTTAACTCTGACTTAAGCTGGGTTTTAAAAAATGTATATTCTTTTTACCCTGAGGAGCAATGCCTGGGCCTTGTTAAAGAAAAATGATTATTTTTTAGACTTTATTACAGTTAATCTTATGGCATGTGTAAACACTCTCACTTGAACATATTTCTTAATTTTGAACAAGGCTGTGTTAATGATTTAAAACTACTAATGGGTAAGTATTCAAAGCACAGGAGGCCTTAAAATGAGTATCTCCTGGGGGGTGAATAACAGTTAAGCCTGCAGGAGAGATTTCTGCTTGGTTTACAGAAGGTCAAAGGTCTTCCAGAATAAACATCTGAGATGCTGTGATACTGAATAAAATGTAGAATGTTAAAACACTAACATTTAGTTTTTAAGAAATTTTTCTAAGTATTAATATCATGTTTTTTAATTGAAAGTTGTACTATCTGTGTGAATATCAGAATCAAATTGAAATTGTTTGAATGAAAATGTTTTGTTTACTATTAGAAAATTGCTCAGGATATATGTTTAATGGGGTAATTGAATATGTTAGATTGAATATTATGTTTTATATGTGAGAAAAAGGAATTGTATCTCATGTTCTGTTGATTCTATGTGGTTTAAGGCAGGATTCAATCTTTTGGGGTGGAATGGTGCAAAAGAGCAAGATTGAGCTGTGAAGATAACCTTTCCCTGAACCAAAATACTGAATTTAAGTTTGTTCTTGAGATTTATGGCAGGAAAGGGGCCCTCAACATTCCACATCGATTCTGTTAAACTTTATCTCATGACAGCCAGATGACCTTAGAATCCAGGGGGGGCCAGGCCGTAAATTAGTTTCTCTGAGTGTCCAAAGTAGCTTCCAATTGGTCAAGCTGGACGACCTTATACTAAAGGGAAGGACTTATCTACATTATAAAATTTTGTGCACAGGGGCAAAAATTCAGATAGCTGCCACTTTTTTGCTTTTGCACCAGCTCTCTCCAAAGACGCGTCTTTGCCTCTCTTTTCTATTTTTCTCTATGTCAGGTAATGGAATGTATGTCTCTGTTGTTCTGCAGTATCTGGTGTAGGTTTGTGCATTGTCTTATTTCTAAAGTGTATGCATTGTCTTATATTGGATTAAACTCTGTAATTCTGTGACGTCAACACGCCTTGCTGATTTTCATATTACCAAACGCAGCTCGCCGAGTGGACCTGGGGAAGGGAAGAATCAGAAGCCAATCTTTTTCCAAAGTTAACTATGTTAGAATATTTTCTTCCTTTACAATTGGGGGCTCGTGCCGGTTCTGGAGTCTCGGCGCGCGGCTGTTTGGTCCTGATTGATCCGTTTCGGCCCGACGCTTCGGTGTGGTAAGACAGTATTTGATTATTTTTTAGTTGTCTGAAGCGCCGTGTGGTCGGACCGGGGCTGATTTGCTGTGTGCGGCCTCACAGAATTCAGATGCTGCAGAGGTAGATAAAATCCCTTCTAAAAGAGTCAGTTGTTTAAGGATTTGAATAAATACACATTACAGGGAACTGTGGCTAGTTCAAAACAGAGCCTTTACGTTAACTCTGACTTAAGCTGGGTTTTAAAAAATGTATATTCTTTTTTACCCTGAGGAGCAATGCCTGGGCCTCTAAAAAAGTATTTTGGAAATTTGTGTATTGGTTAGTTTTGGCTTGTATCAGCCGGAGATTTCGACTCATCTCCAGTGGACTTATAATTATTTGGGTTAATTGGATCGAGTTGTATCACTCATGGAAAAGGACTAATAGCAGGTTAATTGGACCGAGTTGTATCACTCGTGGGAAATAAAGGACTAATAGCAGGTTGGATCACCTTTCTTTGGCACCCTTAAGCGGGTTGCTTATAGTATAAAGAACTAAAATAAATTATTTGATTTAACACGGGTTCAATCGCTCTCCCCAGCTGAAAAAGAAAAAACCTTTTGTCACTGGGCGGATTGAGTGATCGAATAAACTAAATTGAGGCTTATTTTCGCCTCGAGCTTGACCCAGCTCTGAAGTGTAGGACTGAGAAGTTGAAATGAGAATAAAAGGGATTTGTAAAATTGAAATTGGACAATTAAAAGATGCGTCATACATTCTTTTAGCCGGCTCCTGACGTTTTCTTTTCTTTTTTTTCTGTCTTCTCTTGACTGAACTACAACGTTGTCTGTGTTTCTGTGTTTTGTATGTTTCTTTGTGTTTGTGGCTGTGTGTCTGTCTTCCCCCGTTATACTGTAGCCTATGTCCCACCACGCGCTGCTGTCTATTCGTCTGTCTGTGTCTGAATTGTGCTGAGATTGTGCGGAAGTGATTTGTGTTTCAAGATTGTGTTCTGAAATATTGTTAAATATTTTTGCTGGATGTTGTATTACTAACTTTCTGTTAAAATGTGCTTCTGTGGGACAGAGGTGTCTCCGTTTTGGATGCAAGTTTTGTTTCACAGCAGGGGGACTGATTGACCCCCCTTATTTGCATTTTGGGAGTGCTTCAGTTCTGTGCTATTTCCAGCTCACGCTTTCAGGATTCTTGGATTTTGATGTGAATTGCTTTAGGACTGTGTTTTGTGTTGAAATGAAAAGTACAAAATAACAGATTTACAGATGTTTTTACTTTCTCAGCGGGTGAAATGTGTTGCATCAGTTCCAGGCTTGAGCACTGGAATGATCCAATTGTTTATTATAATACTGTAACATTGACAATCACTTAAATTTCTAGGTTTCCTGACAGGATGGAACACCCTCACTGATTGTAAGAGAACAAAAATGAGAACATATGGATGTTTTTCTGCGTAACAGTGTTTTCTACACTGTTAATGTGGGACATGTTGAAACACTAATGAATGACTTTGTTTCTTGTAGGACGATCTTCGTGTGCAGCCCATTTCGCATATTACATGACCACATGAACGGTTTTTGGGTTTTCCTACAGGGGGTATAGGTAGCCATTTAATAACAGTGGGCTATCATGAAATACGGTTGTGTGTATAATTTGGAGTTTTTAAAAAGGTTCACTCAAAACTGAACAATATTAGAACTATTGGATAATAATGTCTTTTTATTATTTTTTCAACCATGGTGTTATAATATTTGTGTTTAAGACTTTTACAGGATGAATTTTGGTTTGAAATCTGGGGTAACATCCTGCATCTTTCTTACAATGGGGTGTTGATGAGTGCTTGAGTGTGAATGAGAGTGAATGTGTAGGCTGATGGCCTTTGATGGGTTTTAGGATGCTCTATGTAAATATGACCTCAGTTTAGTGTGTAGCTGTGTGATATTTTTCTTATTTTAAACTATTTAGGTACACTGAAGGTTTTGTTTCATAAATATGTTTTTATTACTGCTTTAAGGGACAATTTTAAGGTAATGACGATTTCATATTTTGGTGTCACAATCTGGTTGAAGCTGAATCATCTGCTTGTGCAGTGAAATTAATATGAAACGAGAATTCAGCCTTGGCTTAAAGCAGATAGATGTAGTTATTAGGAAATTGTGTTATCCACTTTGACTAACAACACTAACAAACTAACCTAAATTCTAACTAAATAAACTTGGTTTATATTTCATATGGGTGACTGATTGGACATGTTGAAATTTTAGCATAATGGGGGTAAGTTCTTCCATTTTTGTTTTTCCACCTCTAAATTGTTTTTCTTTTGGAAATAAGAAAACACAGGGGGATGTTATAAAGATAAGACATTACAGATGGAACTTTGAAATTTACATAATCTCAGTCTAGTTTGAATACTAGATGGAAGATTTGGAGAAATGGTGGAACATCTTATGATATTTTGGTTTTTCAGCAAATTATTATATAAAAGTGACATAGATTCCAAATTGTTTTCAAAATGGTAATTTTATTATATCAACAGGGGGAGAAGCAGAAGTAGACCCTAATTCCTGGTAAATTTTTGGATATGGTTAATGGTAAATTAGTTAATCAATAATTTAGATTTTTTCGATTCAACAATAGTGAATTATGGATTTCTTTAATGTAGAGTCATATGGCCTTCCTGCTTTACTACAATATGGTGTATGTGATATAGAAGCTTCTACTAAATTAGATTTGATCATCTCAAATTGAACGGTTTCAAATAACATCTATGCCATGTCTATTTACATTTAAAATTGTTGATAGATTTCTGAATCACTGCTGACTTTGATTATATACAGTTGGGTGTAAATTGTTAATTTTGAGGAAAATTTTGGTTAAAACTGCTATGAAATTCAGATAAAATGTAAAGGATTTCTGAAATTTTGAAATAGGACTTTGTCTTGAAGCGTGGGACAATGATAAGGATGTTTGGTATGTAGTAGAACAATATGAAATTCATAATTATTTGACCAAGGGCAATTCCATCACAACTTTTATAAGTATCAGTACTTGGACAATCTAGAGTTTGTTCTAATTCTTTAATGAGTTTGTGAGGTTTTGATTTTAGAATTTGTAGTTGATATTTGGCACAAGCAGAGTGAATGTCATCGAGGTATTGACGTTTATTGATTTTGAACAGTAAGTGTCATTATTTTCTTAATTCTGGCACATCCGATCGTGGACTATTTTAACAAATTTCTATCTATTCTTTTTGCAGTTCAGGATTTGGGGCAGTTGGCCGTTTGTGCTATAACAACAACAAATCTAGCGCCACACGGGAGGAGGCATCACAAGATAAATTTTATTTATAGTAGTGAAAGTAACAAAATGTGGCAAATATAAGTTTTGCTTTTTAATTACTTTGTATTATTTTTTCTCTGGCAGTTCTCCTTCCTTCTGACTTGATGGCAATCTTGGGGGAAGGGTCTTTTAAGCTCAGAGATCATGGGAAGATGTATTTGAAGGGATCTTCTTGATTACCGCATCAGGCCGCTGTTGTTGCTGAACAAAGACATGATGATGCTGAACTGTGCCCATCTTCTGCTGGACTGCTGTATGAAAGCCAAACGCTGTTGAGCGATTACGAAGGTCAGTGAAGGCGAACTGTTACCTGGCAACAGATGTCTCCTTTGACTGTTGCTTTTCATGCCTGGCTGAAAACAAAAGGGACTCAGGCGTTATCTGTGGGAGTCTTCTATGGCTGGAAATCAGCAGTGAGTCGGGACCACAAAGATCATAGACAAACCCGGACGGGGGTTTCAGTAGATGACTGGTCTGCTGGTTTCTATGTCCTGCTCTGTCGACCACGAAAGGCTGACCAAAGTTCATCAAAGCGGGACTGTATCCAGATGTTTCTGCACTGCTGGAATGACTGCTATTCTGGACACCTTCTGATTCAGCAGATAAAGAATTGGGGCATGGCAAGTCGCTCAGCGGTGGTCCTGTTGTGTGTTCTCATGTTTGATCCTGGATTCTCACCTCTGATCATGTGACCTGGGCGCCAAGGCCCACTCCTGGGGTTCCCTTCAGTCTGCAGGTTGGAGACGAAATGGGTGCCAACACAACTTGGTAGTGGTGAATAAGTTCTTTTCTTTAAATTTTTGTAGTGTGTGATGCCATTGTTCTCTTCTTATTTTAGATATAGCACTGAGGCGCCCTGTTTTCTTCACGTCCTGCAGCCCTGCAGTGTAATTCTAGGTGTTGAGGACAACCCCATCTCCTGGGGTCAGAGGTTTTACGATGCAGTTAGGGGTTGGTGTGCACCAACTGTTACGACACTGCATTCCTCCATGATTCACTCTGTTTGTCTCACAAAATGCTAGTGTGTTTTTTCCTTTCCTGCCTGAAAAGAATGGGCAGGGACTAACGATTGCAATTACATTTTTTTTAACTATAGCTGAATTGCATTGTGTGTTACGCTTCATCTACTAAGGAAGATGATCTAAATTTTATTTACATAGTATAGTGGCTATCATTCAGTAAAACTAAATTTAAATTTAAATTGAATTTACAATTAAGGTGTTAAAGTGGATTGGGTGTCTATAGACTGACTTACTGAGCAAATGACACCAAGTTCTGTGTTGATTTCATAAATTTAATCAAACATTAAATTCTTTGATTGAGGTGTGCAGATTGTAACAGTAACGGGGACACCATGTTTGAATTGCATCCAACTGTGTTACATGAGGCTAAAGTTAGTGGTGATAGCGGATTTCATCTCAATGAGTTGTATAGGATTTTTATTGTATTCTATGACAGAACATTTGTTCTGTTATAGAAACAGGGGGACATGAATGGAATTGATCTGATAGGCAAATTTTTAGTTTGGATCTCTGCATTTACTTTTCGGAAAAAGAGGTTATTGAAGTTAAATCAAAATACATTAAATGTTTTACGGTGTATTACCAGCATTAAAGATGAGCTAACTATTTGGATATGAAATAAGTAAAATGTATAAATTGAATATACTAAACAAAATATTGACTATCAAATAATTTACATAAAATAGTGTTCTTAAACTAAGGAAGGTGATCATTGGATTGTTGTATCTCTATTCATATGTTTTAAAATAAGTTGTTTAACTAAGACATCCAGGAAGGTCTAAACTAAAGATTTACATCATTTAATAAATTTAGCTGTATTGAATCTCTCTCCAAAACTGAAAAGGCATTGATAATTGATAAACAATATAAAAAGGGTAATACATTATTCAATTAAATATTTTATAAATAGGTTTTCAAATGAATAAATGGATCAAAGGTAAAAATGGTTGAAATTTTTGGGATTTAAAATAAGATTGGAATAAAGTAGGTCATTTTTTATATTTAGTGACTCATGTAAAGCAGGCTGATCATTCTTTAAGGCTTTAAAAAATAGAAAATATGATGATTGAAATTAAATTGGTCTAAATTGGAAATTTACAAATTAACAGTTATGGAACTGCTTCTAAAATACAGTTAAGTTTTGGGTTTAACATGATAGGAAACTTTCATTTCTCATGTAGGCCTTATATAAAAAGAGGGTCAAAGGATTGATAAAATACAGCTCCAAAGTAGCAGATTTATAATACAAAAGGAAGACAGTGAAGCTGTCATAAAGTGTAGGATCAATCATTAACCAATCAACAGGGTTCTCTCCATATGAGCTCCAGACAGGACGGATGTTTCCAGGACCTGCTACCCGCATTCCAGGATGGAAAGGTAAGCTTGCACATTTATCTCATAAAGATTTCTTCAATGAGTTACAGGTCCTGGCAGCAGAATTTACAAAATACCAGACGTCACAGGAACGTCCAGGCTCGGGATCAGTTCGGGGAATCGACTGGGTGCGCCTGATGGTCATCAAAAGAAAGTGGTCTGAACCTCGCTTCGCCAGACCATACCGAGTCGTGGAGAGTACATCTCATGCTGTCCGTCTACAAGAGAGAAGGAGAGACGTGGTTCCATTGGAGTCAGCTGAGGAGCCACAACGCACGCTGCAGGGCATACAGGAGAATCTACAGTCTCAACCTGCGGTCGAGGAGTGTCTGAGGGCCATCACAGCGCGGAGGAGGATCTGCATTTCCGGGCAGAAGTCTGCCAAAACCACTTCATTTTCCTGAATTACAAGGCTTAAAAGGCCCAGACAGGCACAATAATCCTGTTCCGGTGTCCTTCCATTGAGAAAAGGAGATTGCACCCTCTCCTTAAACTCACTGTTAAATTGGCATAATACTCCAATTTTCAGTGAGCAACGGACACTCAGGTGGAAAACCTGAGGTTTACAACCGAGGAGGAACACGTGAAGGATCCAGCTACAAGATCATCATTAACTTATCTTCTTTTTATTGCGTGTTTTCGTTTTTGCGAACTCTTCAAGAACATTCGTTTCTTTTTGCGCGTATTTTTGGATCGTTTCCTGACGAAGAATTCATATTCATTTTTGAAAGACTATCGAAGGAGCATAGAGACGAACTCTAACTTCTTATTATTGAATTGTGAAAAAAAAAAAAAAAAAAACTATTTTGTAATTTTTATGTGTTTATGCTATTTTGTAATTTTTATGTGTTTATGATGTATTTCTTGATGTTGTTATTGTTTTTTATTGACAAATTGTAGTTTTTGTGGTGAATATTGTCTTTTAAGTCTGCTGAGCATTTTTTAGTAATTTTGAGATATCTTACTTTTATTTTTTATTTTTTATTTCATATTCTGGGCTGATATTCCTATTGTGTGTTTGCTTCTCTTTCAGATAACTGAGTTTTATGATTTTTCATATTTGATAAGTGAAATGTATTTTTAGTTTAGTTTTTACTGGTTAAAATTTTGTGGTTCATCAGGTGAGTATTAAATTGTTGGACAGCGCAAGATACATTTGATAAGTTTAGATTATGGAGTTCAGCTTTAGACACATGGCCTGGCAGGGGACCTAGGAGGTGCTGTTTAAAAAAGGGGACTGTTATAAAATTGGGCTAATGTTTTAGTTTTTTAGTATACTAAATAATTTTTTGGTTCCTCTATTAGAAGGCTTAATCGTTTTATTTGTGAGGTCTGTATGTCTCAGACCTCAAAACGGGGACTGTTAAAGAAAAATGATTATTTTTTAGACTTTATTACAGTTAATCTTATGGCATGTGTAAACACTCTCACTTGAACATATTTCTTAATTTTGAACAAGGCTGTGTTAATGATTTAAAACTACTAATGGGTAAGTATTCAAAGCACAGGAGGCCCCCTGCATTCCACAAGCTGTCTGTGAGAGCTTATCTTGTGTTTTATGACTTTAGGAATTCTAGATGCCAGGACAAGCTTTCCGCCTTTTCTTGTTAAAACAAAGAAGCAAATGACCCCAGATGTTTGCAGTAAATAAGGGGAAGCCCTAGCAGTGTCAGAGATGGCGTTTGGTTGGAGGACCGAGGGCCAGCCCTTTTTGAATGGATTAGATACAAGAGGATAAAGCTTTCTAAATAGAAGAAAAAGATCAGATTTGCCCTTGCAACTCTCCAAAGATGTCTCTGTACTCTTTGCTTTCTTTCCTCCTATGTCAGGTAATGGAATGTATGTCTCTGTTGTTCTGCAGTTTCTGGTGTAGGTTTGTGCATTGTCTTATTTCTAAAGTGTATGCATTGTCTTATATTGGATTAAACTCTGTAATTCTGTGACGTCAACACGCAATGTTGGTTTTATTACCAAACGCAGCTCGCCGAGTGGACCTGGGGAAGGGAAGAATCAGAAGCCAATCTTTTTCCAAAGTTAACTATGTTAGAATATTTTCTTCCTTTACACTTGCAACTATATCACACTGCAAAAAAGGTAGATCTAAAGAAGTATTTTTTTTCTTAAAATAAGTGCATTTTTTCTTGAATTGAGGACTTAAGTGAGACACTGCCAATGGAACAAGACAATTTACATTTTAAATTAGAAAAGACAATTGTATTGTCTTATTTCAAGTGCAGATTATCTAGTTATCTTATTTTAAGAGTAAAAACCCTCATTCCATTGGCAAATCATCTCATTTACCTACTCAAATTAAGGTTAGATACAGTCAATTTATTTATTTTTGTACTTATTTCCAGATAGTTTTTGCAGTGCAGTGTCCCTCTGCTCCCCTGTATAAGGACTCATAGATTTAAATATTTATAAAATGAACCTTCCCAAATTTGTATTTGTATTTAAAGGATTTATGAAAAATCAGGAAACTATACACCACTGCATTTATGTAGTAGTTAAAGCTAAATTAGCAGATTAAGACGTACATCATCCAAAATATCAGACCACCAGAAGCCACTTTTCTGTAAGACAGATCTGAACTTTGGAAATGCTTTTCGTACTTAACGAAAGACAAGCCTTCCGTAAAACAGTGACAAATATGTTGATTTCAAATTACTTGAAAAGTCGGGAATTTTTATGGCTTTGGTTATTGCTATGTTTTCTATTCCAGATAACATTTTTTTTCTTATTTATTTGTGCATCTTTTATAGGGGATTGTATTTGTTTGCAATTAAGTAGTAAATATTGAACCATTTATTCAAGTAAAAAAAAGAGAATCAGCAAGGACATATGTTTTTCTTATATATATATATATATATATATATATTTTTTTTTTATCTTAAACCCCATTCAATTAAACCAGTTAAAACATAGACTGTTCAAACTGTGCTATGCAGATTAAACTAGGAGGCACTATTCAGTTTTTGCCATAAAGTTGTGTCTAAAAGAAACTATTTAGAGAGTAACTGCTAGGAAACCAGCAATTTACTCTTCGTCAGATTTTGTCAAAATAGTCATTTAAAAAAAAAAAAGGTTTATGTGTCTTTCCCTGTCCTTAGGTTAATTTACTGTTCTATACAAAATACATAGCATCTAACTTTAGTGGATTCACTAGCAAAAATAGTTTATGAGTTATCTTATGATGAAATTATATGTAGCTGTCTGTCTGCCCTATTACTCTATATTTCTGATCCTCTTCACCCACATAACCTACTTTATATTCAGCTTGAGTCGATGTTCCCGTCTGTCTTGAATTTTAAAGCACTACTTAGATATTTCTTCACAGGGTTGATGCACATCAGCTATTTTTAGTTTTTACTTTGGTAATAAGTAGGTTTGCTTTGAGTGCTAAAATGTATTTTTTATGGTTAGGTGTATTTTTCTATTCTGATTATAGCTTTTGTAGATGGCTAAATACCATCATTTATCGTCCAATCACTTGCTGGAACTCTGTGTTGGTAACAACTGGAAGCTGCTTCGCATTTAGTGAGGTTGCATGTTGCAAACAGAGCCGTGGGATGCTAAGAGGAATACTCTTATGTTTGTTCTGTCAATTTTGTGGGTTTTTTTCCGCTTTCTCCTTCTGCTCCTCCTGATCCTCCACAAAGCAGCATCAACTCACTGACAAACAGACAGGGCGAAAGTTTCTCGGTAATCTTGGTTAAATGCTGCTTCAGGAATAATCAAAGATTGCGTGATTGTGGATAAACTCCGATAAGGCATGTACTATTTTCTCTATAATCAACAAGGCATGATTGTGCAAAGAAAAAGGGAAATTATGTCAGTTATGAAGACATCCCATGAAAATAAGTTGTCATGGTAAAAAAATTTAAACCATTTTTTTCTTTTTTTATGTGCTGTGGGATTATTGTCATGCATTTTTTTAAATGTAATTTTTCTGTATTTTGTTAAGTATTGATGAAAATAGTGATTTAAAATTATAATCAGTTTCTATGTAAAGAATTTGTCACTAAAGCTTACTGTGTAAAGGCTTTTGGTCTGATACTCGGAAGGTTAGCATGTCTTAAAACTGGTATGAATAGGTTTTTATATGCAGAGCCGATTTTCAAAGAAGGCACAAAGTGATTTGCTTTTACAATTCAGTGGACAACATGTGAAACCTATTTTTTGTGTATCCGAAACATGTTATTGGTGAAGACACAGTGTCTGCATCAATATGCAGATTATATTCAAATGACCATATCACCCACAATTATGGTTGGGGGAGATGTATGGGATATAAATATTTACCATGCTCAAAGCAATTTTCCTAATTTGAAACTCAACTCTGGCCCCATTTTTTCTTCTTTTTTTTGTACTATTGAAAATCAGGTGCAAACTGACATGCAAACATTTCGGCAGTCATTTTGGCCAGAAAGAAGGTATTGGTACAATGCCATAGGATGGAGAGATATTTTGGGCGCATTTTAACACATTGAAACATCAAAAATAACAATAGTACAACAACACTAATAAAGAAAAGCTATCTGGATACCTTTCAGCTATCAGATGGGCACAAAATTAATAAAGTTACATTAGACAATTAAATTAAAAAAATGACTGAACATAAACATTGTAGACTGTTGATATAAAAACATTTATTGAAAGAGTCTTCAAAGAGATACAGTATTGAGCGTTGAAATAGTGCATCTCTTACACCTTACAAGAGTGATTTAGTTTTTTCACACCCTCAGTTCAACAAAGCATGAAGCACACGCTATGTTTTATACCTTCGTGCCTGCTTTAAAACACGCAAAGCTTGAGGGGGTTAATCAACAGATGAAGGGAACTTTCTCACGTTTTATATTTTATTTATATTCTATAACTGTGGTTATTTGCATTTTCTTTTACCTTTTGCTTTTAGAGATTGGATACCTATGTAAAGTGCTTAATAATTATTGTTTAGTACTATATATATATATATATATATATATATATATATATATATATATATATATAAGTGTCTATTATACAAACTCAGGTAAATATGAACCAACTCATTTCAATTATCCTTGAATGTCTTTTGTGACACATTTCTAAGCAGTCGTAAACAGAGGCTTCTAAAGAAAGAAGACATTAAAATCAGGTTTATAATGTCTGAAAAGTCTGGCAGGGGAGACAGGAGAGAAGAATGAAGCATGCTAGTGGGCTCTCTATGCTGCAGTTGTTGAAAGACAGTTTCTCCTTAATATTGTTCCTCATGAGAACTCTTAGGAAGTACTGCCTTTGCAGGGCCTTTTTTTGTCCACCCAAAGGTGCTCAAGTTCCATGTGAGGCCCTGCAAATAAAGTGTAGCTCCGGAGTTATAAAGTGGAAATGTAAAAGGAATATACATTTGTATGACAAGTGGCTGAATCTGTTGGCATTTCCTTAAAGCGGGCAAAGTTGATGTTCAGCTCCTCTGCCAGTGAGGTGTTGCCTTCCTCAGCTGCAAGGTTAGCCCTTTAGTTGGTGAGATGCTGTATGCCCTGTCACAACTGCATGATGTTATTGCTGTCAAGATAGCCTTTTATCTTCCTTCTCTAACCCATTTTGACCACTCTGATGCCTCTTTACAGATTACATTGGGCTGTTTGATAGACAGTCCTGTTGCCAGACTTGAAAGAGGTATACTATCTGTAAATACCAAACGTCCTGATGTTCAAAGACATTCCAGTTTGTGCTGTCAAAACCAATCATTCTTACTTCCAACTAGTCAAATATTGACTCGGTGAGGGTATCCCTCTCGTCATACAGTAAATTAACGGACCAGGTAAATGATAGTTTGCGGACATTGTATCACGTGACCCGCGTCAAAAACTTTTAAATGATCAGAATCAAGTTTTTTACCAAGTAGGTTTGCAATTACAAGGAATTTAACTTGGTGTTGATGGTACAGAAAAATTGGATATATATACAGAAAACGGAATATATAGCTATATACAATATAAAACATACAATATAATATATACAATATATACAATATATAGTATATAGCCATAGTAGACTGTGCGTTAATGTAACGCAGGAGGTCTGGAGATGCTACGTGGGTATAGCTGAGTCCTGAACAGGGGAGGGGGAGAGGCAGTGTCAGTGTCATGGGGGTTTCTGGGCCTTGTTGATAAGGCTGGTAGCAGATGGGTAGCCTACAAAGTTAATTTGGTAACTTTAGGAAGGTATGGTAACTAGGTTTATGGTGTGAATAAAGGAGTGTATGGTAATTGGGTGTAGCTCGTTAGGTTGAGGGATGGGTTAATGCAAGTGTTTTTACTTTATAGTTGGCGGATTAGCTCTTGCCACAACCTGTCCCTTAACCTGACTCCACCAGATGGATTTGCTCTGCATATCCATCTGGAAACCTTCCGTTGAAGTAATTTTGGGAAGGGGCGAAAATACTGGTTAGCTGATTGGCCTATGTTGGTGATAGACGGGCCAAATAAACCACTCAGATCAACGAAGCATATGACGTACTAACAGAGCGACGACGAAAACACAACCACAAGCCAGGCTACTCTTGCCGAAACCAGTCGGGAGAAGAGCAAAAACATCTTTTCCTCTGAGAAAAGCCTCCAGAGCAGTGTTTTGCTCTTCTTTCAGTGAAGAAATACTCTGTAATTCCGATAAAACTTACTCGATACCCACGCTAACGCTGGTTTCATCGACTGAAGCCGCCATGTTCTTTAGACTGAACTGTCGCGCTTCTCGTTGTGTCACACCTCAACCCGCCTCAGGGTCTTGTCTGGAAGTCAATAATTGACTAGTTTGGAGGGAGAATATATTAGTCGAATCATTCCTGCAGCTACAGTACTGTTAGGCATCCTCCTGCTAGGATATGATGGTTTTCATGGTGTTTGGCAGTTTTTCTGAGGGGGGAAGTAAGTGGGAACTGAATGAAGAGATAAGTGACCGACTGACCCGTGTGTTGAAGTGGTCTCTCCCTGCAGCCTAGCTTGATGTTCAAGTACACTTTGTCCAGGGTGTTAACTCCACTTATATCACATTTTACATGCTGATGGAATTTAGGGAGCCCTATCTTCAGGTCTGCATGGTTGAAGTCCCCTGCTACAATGTGCACAGCATCTGGATGGATGGCTAACACTGGCATATACTGTAGAAGTCCATTAGCTGATTTAACATTAGCATCTGGTGGTATGTAAACAGTACCAAGACTACAGTAAACTTTCTGGGGAAGAATTTGGTTCTGCAATTTACAGTAACAAACTCCAGGTCTGGGAAGCAGTAGCTGGTCACTGTGTTTGTTTACCAGGTTCATGTACACATAGAGCCCCCCTCCTCTGCTCTTACTGGAGTATTCCGCTCCATGCTGTGTCTTCTTCGATCAGAGGGGTGATGTGAGGCAGAGCGCAATGATTCCAGCTCTAAGTTAAGATGAAATGGCTCTTTTAGCTGCCCATTTGCACAAAATAGCAACCTCTCTTTTTAGTTATTGTCGAAGTCATAAAAATGTTTTCTTTGTTCTGAAAAGGTCTTTATTCTGCCTTTTACTAACAGTGTGATGCAGATATGTCATAAAATTGGCAGCACACAGACAGGAGAAGACTTTTTGTTTTATAGGCAATTTCAAGGTTGGAAGAAAACAACTATATTTAATACACAATTTTAAAGGCTTTAAAAAGCATGATATAGGATCTTTAAAGAGACAGCCTGAGTATGTGCAATCATTTTTAGATAGACACACAGACAGGCGGTAGGGAAAACAAGCAGGTTATGGTAGTGCAAACAGTCTTTGTTTGAGTGCATCGGCTGACTACTCAGGCTGTAAGGTGTTTATGATATTCATCAAAGAGACTGCCTGAGGGAAGAAATATCTTTGTGACTCCTGCCTTTTTTTTTTTTTTTTTTTTTGCCAAAAACACTCTTTTTCAGTTTAGGATGTGTAAGGTCTGCAAAATGTTAGTTGCCCTTTTTCTGAACCTGGATATGTACAAGCCTGGGTTAAGAGAAGGTAAGCCCCAATGATCCTTTCTTAGAATTAATTGATTTTTGGAGTTTGGACCTGTACTGTTTTGCAGCTAAGCTAAACCCCACTGTGATGGAAAAACACAAGCCAGACTGATTGACAGCAACATAGTAGATGACCATCAGCCACTATGGAATGTTGTGCTTTAGTTGGACTTCAGAATGGGTGTCTGCAAGAAACCAATTGTAATCTGCATATGCTTTGGCGTTGACCTATGGAGATCTACACGTTATGGTATGATACCTGCTGTCATCTGCATAGTCAATCCACCTCCTTATGATCATATCTACATTATCAATGACACTAATACCCCAGCATGGACTGATATCCCTGCTGCCCTCTGGGAAGAGGCTCCGAAGCATCCGATGCAGGTCCAGCAGATTCCGAAACAGCTTCTTCCCCACCGCCATCAGACAGCTGAACTGTTGAAAAAACTCTAAATCATGTCACAGACTCTGCATCAAACTGACAACACCAAAACACTGCAAAGTTGCACCATATTTATTATAATGCTTTGAACTTCCATATCATTGCGCTCTTTTACACCATGTTTTTTCTCCCACACTGTTTAGATCTGCTGCACTTTATGAACTGGAAATGTCATGAGAGCTGAACAAAACAAATGTTTGTTTTTTTGTATAAAAATAAAAGTTGTCTACGGTTGAAGTTTTATTTCAATGTAATTCCCTCAAAATAATGCATTTGTTTAAAAACTACATGAATACAGTTGGAACAATTCTGATGGCAAAGGTTTCTACCCATAGATCTCATCTCAGAGAGGAAAGAAGAAATAGTAAATGAAGATAAAATGAAGGTTTCAGCGGTCTGAATGGAGCTGGAAAAGGGAGATGTGTACAGCCTGCTGTGTGTGCCACAGGAGTCTGCTCACCATCTTTCTAGGTGTTAGGTCCCTGTGTCCTTTTACACACAGATGGAGTGTAGGTTCCAGGAAAAAGGAAAACAAAAAACAATCTTTTAGCCGTCCTTATGGGTCGACAATTTAATGATGCAATTCTATTTTGACCCAGGTCATTTCTCATCCTTTGGTGCCTTGCCTGGTTAAGATGGACCTGTTTTTACAGTTCTTGATACTTATAGAGTAGAAAGATGTGGTTTAAGAGAAGTTCTAACAACATACGCTGTTCATTGAAGGATAATCTATAAGCTGGCAGATTTCATAACTTTCATTTTTTTAAATGTTTGCATCTTTCTCTTTTTGTGAGGCACAGCTTTTCTTCCTCAAGAAGAAAACACAAAACTATAGATTTTACAATCAATACAACTAAGTCCAGTGGACTCTTTGTTCTGATTTTAAAATTGTTTTATGTGTTTAGCGTTTGATACTGTAATTGTGCCAAATAAAATATCTCAAAAGGATATTGAGTAAAGCCATTTTGTCTCAACATCAAATAGTAATCCTCTAATTGTGAACTGTTTGCAAATTTTTACTTGGATCTGCTAGTTGCAAGTCTTTTATCTCTCTTTGGTTTAATGTGAAGCATATTTGCATTCCTTTCAACATAGGCATGGAGAGTAAAAGTAGAAGGTTCATTAATGAAAACTACGTAGATACCAAAACCTTTAGCTGGGACTACTTTACTGAACTGCAGAAACATTGAAAGTCTGCTATGATAAAAGAGTTTGGCACAGATTTTATGTTTATATAGAAATAAAAGTTTATCTTGAAGTTGGGAACGAGTTAAAATTAACTTACAACATCTGTTGTTCTCCGTTTTGGAAAGCTGAGTCATTTCCAAAGTCAAGGAAAACGTAGCCCAATCAGGGTTGGATAAGTTTGTGTTCAGATGAACTGCAGATGCTCTTGATACCTCTCCACACAGCTCGTTGTTCTGTGCCTTGTTTTCCTCCATCTTCCTCCCATAGTCCTTCTTTCCTGCTCTGATCCTCCATTAGAGCCCTCGCTGAATTCTATGCTGCTCCTCTCTGTGCCCTCAGTTCAAAGCCCTTTTTTTCTGGTTCAGGAGGACTTTCAGCTCAGGGATGACCCAGGAATTGTTTTCTGGAAAGCTCCCTCATGTAGCCATCATGTAGGCAGAGTGCTCTCCACACAGAAGGTCATGTAGTCAGTGATACATTCAGTCAGGCTGTCAAACATGCTCCAGTCTGTGGTTCTGAAACAATGCCTTAATTTCTCAGTAGCCTCATCTGACCAAACTTTCACCGACCTCTTCTGCACTACTTTCCTTCTCACCACTGGTATGTAGTGGGGGAGACAAGATTGTGATCCGAGTGTCCTAGTGGGGGGCGGAGGTGTAGGCCTTTTTAAACTTTGCATAAAAAAGGTCTGACATTTTTCTTAAGTTTTGAAAACAATTGACTGTAACATGACAGGTAAGTTGCTTTAAACGCAGAGCACTTGGTTGCTAGGCAACTCTATGCCCATAAACACTAGCTCATGGATGTTATTTGCATCTGGATCTGGATCTAAAGATGGGTTACACGCTTTTATTACAAGAACATGCAATGGGGCTCAGCCAACCCCATTTAGGAATGGGAAACACCCGTTTTAAAAATCTAAATTGTCTCTTGATCCTTTTCATCCATAATATATAGACAACACCCTATTAAAAAAAAAAATCTTACACCAATGTGAGTGAAATGTAATAGTTGTTTAAAATCAGTAATAACAAATTAGAGTGTCGTTGAACAGTTGAAGTTACTCTTAGCAAAGCAAGTCTGATGGACTCGTAGCTTTGGCAGGCAAACCAACTTACGTAGTAAGCAAATGTTATAAATAAAAACACTTAAATACTTCAGAATAAAAACAACCACAAAACAACAAGGAGTAAAAATATACGGAAAAAAAAAGATAAAAGAGCATAAATGCAACATAAATGAATAAAACTAGTTAAAATCTACATAAAAGCAGAAAAGGGGTTGTTTGACTGCTTAACAAATGAACAGAATAAAGATATGTCTAAGGACCAGACTTAGTGGAACCCTTACAAGTATTTTACTGAAGGATCCCTAACATTGAGAAAGGGAAAATACAGTTATTAATAATTAGTAATGCCAGCTGAATTCTGACCGCCCAAGGCTCTAAACGAATAAACAAAGATTTTAAAATAGACTCAAAAATGTATCAGTAACAAATGTAAAGAGTTTAAAAGTAAGGTTGACATGCTGTCCTTTTCTTGTGTAGGCTAAAAGCCTTGTAGCGGTATTCTGCACAAACTGCAGGCCAAAATAGTTCTTTTTCAAACACATAAAAAGGCAATTAAAATAAGGCAAGATGAAATAAAGCATTATTAATTATCCCAGTCTGCTAAGGCTCTACACTCTCTGGTATAAAACAGAAACAACCAATCACAGTGTGGGGGATGGGCTCATAATGGAGTAGCACTTTGCTGCAACCATAATAGTAAAGATTACAGCTGCAACAGAACAAGGATTTTGCATCACATCCATATCGGTTCTAAAGTCTTTCGATTGACTTTTTTAGTCCAGCCTTTTAAATGCAGCTTTTTCCCGCTCCTTTCCAGTCTAATATGCTGTGTAAGTCCATCTAGCTGGCCAGGCTAATAGGTTTTGTCTATCTGCTAAGATCTGGAAAGTGTGGAACAGTGTTGTGCAGATTACTATTTTAAAGTAATGAAAAACCAACAAATAAAAAATAAAACTAAACCTATGGTTAAGACAAGAATAAGTACTTCATCCGAGTATGTTGTTAACTTCTTGAACTCCTGATGAATATCCAAGGTGACCTTACTCATAGAATTATGAGACAGAAAAAGTTGTTTTTAATACTATTCTTTTATACTTATAGTCTATGTTGAGCTACTTAGGAAATATTTAAGAAGATTATATTTTTCATTGGATAAGACACCTTTCACTAATTTTACCAGGGGATTATGTTGCATTTACAGCCAAGAGAACAGATGCCTGCTGTTACTGACACCTCCTCAATGACACAGCTTGTCTGAGCAAGACAAACTCAGTGGTAAGTCAGGCAACATCCCAGGGTCTTGGTTCGGATCGCTGATTCCAGAAGCTAAAATATCACCTAAAAGTTTACAAAGCCTGAAAAATAATAACACCCAATTCTGACAGTTTCATGTCAGTAAAGAAATTTGAACAGACTGCTATAAATATTGAAGTATAGACACTGGTTTGGCAAAATGTCATATATCAGAGGACCATCTGTAAAGTAGGCTAACATCTGTGAGATCCATCTGGGCTGAACATTCTGTCTCAGTCTCTTTTTAGTTAGTTCATCGCATTAACATAAATCTCTATGTAATCTTTCTTACACACTGACTTTTTCCCCAGCTTTTATTTAATTAAGAGATCAAAAACTTGTAGAGTTTTAAATCTCAAGGGATTTCCCTGGCCAGGACAGATGGTTGTTCAAGACAATAAAAGTTACAACTTTAAAATCATTGATGTTTACCCATCCATTAAATCACACAACATTCACTATAACTTCACCATAAAAAAACTATATATATATATATATATATATATATATATATATATATATATATATATATATATATATATATATATATATATATATATATATATATATATATATATATATATATATATATATATATATATATATATACATATATATATATAACATATATACACTACAGATACTACAATGTTTGTAGTCCTGTTTCTTGTCAGTTTCTTTCACAGTTGAATCGAACAAACTCTGGAAGACCAACACACAGACTGGAGTCTACGTGTCTCTTCTTCTCCGGAAACGTGAGTGGCAACAATACCTCACCTTCAAGATTAACAACTCCAATTCCCCACTGAGCCTGAATCTAACAGTCTGTCTTCCCCTCGTCTTCCAGTTTCCCGGCCAAGCAGAGTTCAGAGGAACTCTGTACTGAACTCAAAATACTCTTCAATAAAACCCGTTGAAACTTTTACTCTGTGTCCCTCTGTTTGGCTTCACTGCATGTGGGTCCGAGCTTTAGATAAAATCATGACAAGTGCAAACAGATCTGCAGTGTAAATATCGCCCTTGACAATGTTGTCAGCTCATCGGCCTGCAGGTGGCGCAGTGGTTAGTTCGCACGACCCATGTACTAAGGCCTTAGTCCTCGACGCAGCCGATCCAGCTTTGAATACGACCTGTGGTCCTTTGTCGCATGTCTCTCCCCCTCTCTCATACCCCTTTCCTGTCATGTAAAATGTAATGTAAAAAAATAAAAACACAATTCTATCAGCTCACACTTGTCGGCTGTGTGAGTCAAGAGCAAGGGCGTAGGTTTGATTTGAACTTTGGTAGGGACACTATTGGTCGGGTGTCTTTGGTGCTATGCAATTTGCATGCCCTTTTTTATGCTCGAAGTGAGCATCTGTACTGATAAGTGGAATTTATTGTTAAAAGAGAAAAGCATCATTTTGCTACATAAATAAAAAAAAATTAAGCACTACACTCATTAGATGCTGTTTATCAATGTTTAAAGTATCACCGGCTCTGATCAATGTGGGATTAGGACTTTTTTCCACTTTGAAAATGGTTTCATTTGAACCACTAAGAGAGAAGGTAAATACAGTATTTTCTTTTGAAGATGTAGAATTGTGCAGAGTTAAACCCCACTCTTATATTTTACCTACTATGCTCTCTATGTATCAAGTAAAATAATACATTCATTAAGATATTAACTTCACTATAAAAGTTAAACATCTGGGCTGTAGTTACTCTGTGTCACCCATTTCAGGTATTTTATCTGGGGCTGAAAAAATGAATCGTATTAATTGATTATTTCAATAATCGTCAACTAATTTAGTATGTAATTTATCTAATTAACTGGAGAATAGAGACTCTAAAACATACAGTAATATAAATGTAAAATGTGCCTTTCCCCGACAGAGCAACCCACTTAGATCAGTAATTATACCAAAATTGTAAAAAAAAAAAACAATATATATATATATATATAATATATATAAGATTAAAAAATGTTTTTGTCTGTCAATATTCTCCACCCAGAACTCCTCAAGTGGAAATATTTTAGTTTCACCTGGTTTATTTAGACATCACCTGAAGCACTGAAGGGCCAGCTGCTTCACCTACAAGCTGCTTTTATATTACTGGATATCTGTGTTTCCTATAATCATATAATGTATAAGTGCGTTTTTTAATAGTAAAGGATTAAATGTAACACAACCTTTCATCATCATCCTATATTGCTACTGTCTGACTGTTTAAATAGCTCCTTATATCTATTTAATTTTTTTTGTGACATCATCTACAAACACAACACTGAGAATGAGCCTAAGTGTATTAAAATATAAAATCACTTTTAACAATTATAAAAGACAATATAACACTATCTTATCTGTAATTTGATAATATCCAAAATAAACAGCCAGATTCAAGCATTTTTACCAGACATTAATGTTTGTACTAATTTACTTATAGACTGTGTGGAAATCTATGTAAGATAAAATCAATGTTTATATTCTTGCCTTATCCTATTTCTAGAAGTATAAATAGTCAATTAAATTACTATTATTATGTGGAACCCTAATTATGCTTTTTAAACGAAAAATAACAGATGTTTAGATGCCATTTCTTGTTGTTATACTTTATAAGAAAAATAACACCTGCTAATAATTATGCCTGAACTTCCTCAAAGAGTCATCAAAAAATGAAAACAGTAATAGCAACTAAATATTGATAAAAAGGAAACCCTCGCATTTTCTTTTTTATGTGGCTGTGGCTAAGAATCAGAAATGTTGACGGCTTACTGCCTTTATTTGCTCATTTTTCCAGCAGTCTTCGGAACTCCTGGCTGACTCAGAATATTTCGTTTTATAAAAGAAAAAAAAAGTTTTTTGTTTTTTAGTGTACATGATATTAATTTCTTTCTTTTTTTTTTTTATTGGGACTAGTTTTGTAGCCTAATATTTATTGTAGTGTAACAGACTGTTCTATGTCTGTATGTTAAAGTGGTGTCCATCCCTGTTGCCGGGGAGCGAAAGTTCGCCGGGTGTACGGCAGGGGGAGCTTGTGAGTTTGTGGTTATGTGTTGAGAGAAGAAGAAGAAATAAAACCGGAAGCGGGGCTACCGCCGAAAACTCCGACCCGTCTCTTGTCCCGTTATTGCCTCTAAAGTACGTAATACGGACCCAAAACGCTCGGTTACATTGGTGGCAGCGGTGGGATTAAGAAAACCCGTACCACTGCGTATAATCCCAAATCGGATGGCATGGTGGAGCGCCACAACCGGACTTTGATCGATCAGCTGGCCAAGCTGTTGCTTTCTCATGGCGGTGAGTGGGACACGTATGTGAAGCATGTTGCTTTCGCATACAACACCTCTAAGCATGCCACCACCCAGTTTACTCCATTTTTTCTCATGCATGGACGTGAGGCCCGTGTTCCAGCGGATGTGCTAGTGCCCGCTAATGCGCCCGACTCCTGGGGTACTGGATCTTTGATGGATTATGCCTCCGTCATTGCAGAGCGACTGGGGTCAGCATTCAGCGCTGCCAGGCTTAACTCGGCTGAAGCTCAGGAAAGACAGAAACTGTACTATGACCAGGGTAGCTGTCATCGCCCCTATGTGGTAGGTGCGCTGGTGTGGATCAGTAACCCCACGGAGAGCCGTATGAAGCTGGCGCCGCACTGGAAGGGTCCATATCGGGTCGTGCAAGTGTTGGTTTCTGGTGGGGAGTCTGCGCTCACGTATCGCCTCGTCAACGCCCTCGATCCAATGGAGCGAGTCCAAGTGGTTCATCATGACAGACTGAAACCGTACACTCTGCCATTGCCTGCACAGGCTGTTCCGGCTCCAGCTGCTGTGAATTCTCCTCTTGGGGTCGAGGCTTCCCTTCCCCAGAACGGAGATCAATCTCAGACTGGTGAGGTGGACAATGGACTGTGTGGGGACTTGCCTGAGTCCCAGGTTGGGCGGTCTCGCAGGGGGCGATTGGTGAGGCCTCCATCCTATTTGCAGGACTTTCTTAGGTTTTGAAGTTCTAGTTTTTGTTTGTTTTTTTTTTTTTTTGTTTTTTTTTTTTTTTTGTTGACATAAGTTCCACTTGGTGGGAGGGGTTACTTGAGAGACATGAGCGGTCTGTTTAAGGCTTTTGTTCTGCTCTGTTCCTTTCATGTTTGTAATTACATGGTGTACCTAACTGTGTGGTAAGGTTGAATTTTTTTTGTTTGTTTTGTTATTTTGTTACCTCTCTTTGGAAGGGTTACATTTCAGGTGCTTTTCAGGTGAAACGGGGACGTTTCTTGTTGAGGGGGGGACGTGTGTAACAGACTGTTCTATGTCTGTATGTTAAAGTGGTGTCCATCCCTGTTGCCGGGGAGCGAAAGTTCGCCGGGTGTACGGCAGGGGGAGCTTGTGAGTTTGTGGTTATGTGTTGAGAGAAGAAGAAGAAATAAAACCGGAAGCGGGGCTACCGCCGAAAACTCCGACCCGTCTCTTGTCCCGTTATTGCCTCTAAAGTACGTAATACGGACCCAAAACGCTCGGTTACAGTAGTAACCGCAGCATTCTAGTGTGAATACATTTTCAATTTTGTGCTCCAAGCACAGGCGGACTAGAAAACAGCCAATCAGAGAGAGAGAAGGCGGAACCTAAGGCAGAACAACCAATGAGAGTAGAGTTAAACAGCGCAGCACAGTTCCATGCGCTGCTACGTGAAAGGGACAGGAGAGAGCAGGCAGAGGAGTTGCGAGAGGAAAAGAAGCCTCTGCTGCAACAACTACTGCTGTAAATTATAAACATGTTGCTCACATCCAATTATTGGTAGGGACAATTAGGTCGGTTCAAAACTTTGGTAGGGACATGTCCCTATGGTCCCTATGCAAACCTACGCCCATGGTCAAGAGAATTGGCTCCTGGATAGGTGTACAAACATCTTCTGAGAAACCTGAGTGATAGTCAGGTAACCTTTCAATTCAAGCCTGTTTTGTGGTTAAAGGAGCAACGAGATAATTTTCTCCACAAGGTAGAGAACTGTCTGTAGTCCAAAAACAAGACCACATGTTAATATCACTTTCTATCAAGCTTAAGAACATGCCATGGGGTAATTTGTAAATACTAATAAGAAATAATAATAATTCAGACTGAGTATACATTATGTCCTTTATAAAATGATCTACTTCTCTGTTTATGCCAACAATCTATTTTTTTTATTATTTTTTTAATACAATGTAAGATTTATTGTTCCCCTCATCTCAAAATTGTGCTTTATATTACAAGAGACAACTCACACAAGCATCGGTCAGTGTAAATACTAATTATTACAACACAGAATACACAAAGCAAAGACATTTACTGGGTTATATCACTGACTTACATAAAAACTTTGAAAATCCTCCCTGTTATCCATTTCCTTAGTACAGCACATAAGCTCCATTTGGACACTATTAAAATGTTTAAGCCTTTTCTGGGAATTGGATGTAGATCTGCTGCCTCTGATTTAGTGATTTGTGTGTTCAATTTAAACTTGTTGGCTGAAGAAGGGACACCTCACTTTATTTTACTGGTCAGCAGAGTTTACAGGGGTTACATCTATTACTTTTATACAAAGTCAGAAATTGCTGTTTGGATATTTTATGTCCAACTCCACTATTTTCCTTTGATCCATTCTTTGCTCATAACTTTCTCCTGTTCCTCTTTATAAATTCTCTCTCATCTACATCCTTTTAAAAGCCCTGTTACTCTTCTTTCTGAGTTCTCCTGTTAAAGGAACCTGCTGATCATATTCGAACTTTTCTTTCTTAGATGTATAATCATTTGCTGGTTTCATGCTGGGATTTTTTTGTGCTCATGTGTCCAGTCTGTTTTTAGTCTAACTCCCTAGAGATCAAAACGTCCACATTCTCACCAGGAAAACAGGATTAGTTGGCCTGTGTGATTTGACAACAGCAACGATGTCCAGATGGACAGACATAAATGGGGTTACGGAGTGTGAAGCATCTTGCTTTAGAAAAATATTTTGGTATAACAAGGGCGTATGGTGTAGGTGCAGGAGAATCACACAATTCAGTCGCTGTATGAGAGAAAATACATTTCTAATTCAAATGTGTAAAAGAACTAGCTAGTCACACCACCACAAATCCACTTTATTTCCATTTGTTTATTTCGTTTTTTGTGTTTATGTATACATTTAGTAACTGCTTTAAGTACTGGCACATTTTAAAAGGTTTATTAAAATCCTATTATTGAGGGAAAATACAACATTTTCAGATGGAATCAAACTTTGTGTTGAGAGTTGACCATGAATTATGTGCTTGCACAGAAAAAAGTTTTTTAGTTTGAGGTGTTTTAATCTGGCCAAACACACTCTAATGTTCAAAGCTACAATGATATCAGTATTTGTTTTGTTTTTAATACAGGGTCAGAAATGTCATCTTAAACTGGATAGATAGTATATTTTGGTGAAATTATATTTGTCGCAAAAACAAATGATTAGTATCCGATATTATTGAGAAATGTGCCCGAAGTGTTGAGGGTAAAGCTGAGTCCTGGGGTCCATTGCATGAAGCAGGTTTAACAAACTCAGATTAAGATCTGCATCTATAAATTATATATATATATATATATATATATATGTATTAGGGATGAAAACCGTCCGAACCGTTCGGTTCGACTGTCTCGGTTCGGTTCGCGTGTGTTGCGTTCGGTTCATGCGCTGCTCCTTTTTCTCATAGGCGAAGCGTTTCCACTCCAGAGCAGAAGGTGGCGGTACTGTGACCAAAGCCAACCACCAGTAGTAAACAAGAAGAAGAAGCGAAGCAGCGTAGCCGGGTGTAGCAAAAAAAAAAAATCAGTTGTTGTGGAGAATTGTGTGGGTATGGCGAGTGGGAAAGAACAGGAGTTGGAAGCCGCGCCAGCAGCACTTTATAGGTCTGCTGTATGGGACCACTTTGCATTTGGAGTGACCTACGATGACGGCGGAAAGAAAGTTGTGGATAAAAGTGCAACAGTGTGCGAGCGTTTTGTTTATGCTAACAGCAACATGACCAACATGTCATGCTAACCCCGAAATCCCACATACTCCGTCAGCGCTTCGCCCCGCTGCGCTCCAGACCGCCTGCGCAAAGCAAAGCCTACAGCCTCCGCTGTGGCTCCCGTCCGCTCCGCTCTGAGTTCCTTGGAGATTGTAGAGGGCATGCGCCAGATGTTTACATTCAAAGCAGCAAAACATGTGGAAATGATCCATGGTTTCCGCAGATCATTAAAAATTATTACAATTCATTAATTTTTGGGGATTTTTTTCATTAATTTTTATGGGATTTCGGGGTAACAAACAACATATACCGAACCGAACACCGTGACCACGAAACCGTGAACTGAACCGAACCGTGGATTTTGTGAACCGTTCCACCCCTAATATATATATATATATATATATATATATATATATATATATATATATATATATAAAAAACTAATTGGCTGTAGTGACAGTGGAGACAGAGGAAACTCCGACTCCACTGAATAAAACCTGCTACTTACCAAGTTAGCTCTGGGGAGAATTTTACTACAGTGACTGAAACAGAAGTTGAGCAAACTCCTTCTGAAATTGAAAAGTCAGTTTCCCTGTTTTCAAGTTTAGAAAACTCAGAGTTTTCAGTAAACCTGCTTCGTGAAACAGACCCCAGATTTGGAGTGATTTAAAGTTGTTACATGTTCACTTTCAAAACAGAGTTATCAAGGTGTGGATCTTTAAAGGAGCCATACTGATATTTTTACACACACATTTCTGCAAGATTTTTTTATTTCATGTTGAATCACTTCTTGGAGTGAGAAAAAATGAAATAGAGCTGATGCATACCCCTTTTCAATCCTCCTTTCTTTTGAGGGTTTATACACACCAGATTTTGTTTATTTTGTTTAAACATACATTCATATGAATGTATGATTAGCAACATTAGCAGTTTGCCATTGTTTGTCTAAAATCATTTTCTGAATTTCTTACACAACAGCTTATAAATTACCCAAGCATTCATGCTTATGGCTGCCTGCAGGTAGGTCCCTGATTATTGGAAGTACTTGTTTCAGAGGAATATAAACAGGAGTTATAACATCAAGGAAGGCTGATATAGCACCCTTCCACCAATTACCTAAATAAAAGAGGAGGACATAAATTGTTCTTTGTTCAGAGTGTGCCATTGTGTTTTTTTTATTTTTTTGGTTTGATCACCCAGTTCTAATCAGAAAAGGAACGTTTCTCTCATAGTGAAAAAAAACTGCCATAAACACTTAAGAGTAACAGAAAATATTGTTCATAAATAACTGTTCAGCTAGTTTTCACTATGTAAAACACCAAAACAAACATTTAATATAAAAAAGTTAGATTCATGAGTGATTAATCTTTTATGATTGTTTGCTTTTCTCTGTCTTTTTCTTGACATTTAACAAATACCGAGAAATTTCAACAATAGCTGTAAATCTTCAAGACTTAAATAACGCTGTCATTTGTTTTACTGTTTGCCATTTCTCATCTCTATTTTTCACACAATAATGAAACACAGCAGACTCCCGCTGAGTATTTATCTACCTCAACAGTCAACATGCTAACAAATCATGGATATCAGGTGTAATAGCTGCCTAACACAACTGTTTTTTTTTTTTTTTTTGTATCGTTTCTGTATTGGATATAAAGTAAATTTAAAGGCTAAAAATAAAGTTTATAATGTGGAACTGATAGTAAAATGAACCTAAGATGACCTTTAGCTCTTAATGCAGTAAGCCCCATTTTTTCTCTTCTGTGACAATATGTACTTATAAACAAATAGAATGTTGCTATGCATTTAGATATCTATAATATTTAGGAAATATTTAGACTCTGAGGGTGATGATATATAATAGCTGATCTTGCTTGGTAGGATTAGCCATTGATGCTAATGTCTGTTGACTTGCTCACAGTAGCAATAACAAAGTAAAATGCAACATTGTGCTGCTTTTCTATAGAATTTCGAGTCAACAGGCATAGCCTACGTGTTTACAATGCTTTCCTATTGACAAGAAGAAGAGAAAGCAGTGGGAAGATGCTTGTGGACGGGCACAACTTCCCAAAGATCCACAGCCGTGTTCTCAACATTTTTCTCCTGATGCGTTCGAGGCCTTTAGTCAACCACAACTGCAGAAAGAACTCACTGGAGGAGTTGGGTATAAGCATATACTAAAACTAGATGCTTTCCCCACCATTTTCCCACACAAAGGGCCCAAATCTTGGTTCATGTTTCATGTATCCGTGAGGAAAATTTGTAAAAAGTATTTTTTCAGTCTTTTATCATTATTATTTTGTAAAAGCCCTCCAGGGATATATAGCTGTTTTCAGTTTGTCCGAGTTCTCTATTTGTCCCTATCAAACTTTACAACTAAAACCAATCTGTGTCAGAAATCAAGGGTAAAGTGTTGCAAGAAATCCCATAACATCTTAGATCGTTAATAATATTTTTCCTTTTTCCATGTTTCTGTTTCTGAGTAATCCTTTTACCAAGATGGTGTCATGATTCATGACACTAGTGCTGGTTTAATCTATCCTTCAACACACTGGTAAGCTCTGTCCTGTTCCAAGTCGGCCTTCATCGGATCCACCTGCTCACCTGACTATATAACCAGCTCGAGCCATCGGTGAGTTTTGTTCAGCATTCCTGTTGCCTGCCTGCTTGAATCTGACCCTTATTCCTAATTCTCTGCGCCTGCCTAACCCCTATCAAAGCTGTCATAGTGTGATTTCTACATCGGATTTCTTACTCTGGTCTGTTTTATCATTCTGTTTGTCTCTGCTCTCACGGATTTGAACCTCTGCATTTCCCTGGACCAACAAGTAATTGTCAAAGGGGGATTCCTTCAAACCAGCCTGGACAGATTAAGGAATCCTCAGAGATTCACCAGATGGGGAGAATTTTGGTGAACAAAATTGCAAAATATCATTGAGCAAAGTCCACAAAAGCTGTACCTCCATCCTGGAGAGAAATATCAGCTGTGTTTCTGCCATAAACACCTTTGTTTCTAGATGTTCGAGATCGGCTGTATGTGCTCTCTTCTTACTCTGACATGGGGGCTGGCTCGGAGCTTGTCTGCCTGGCTCTGTGTTTCCTGCCCGGGGCCGCCTTTGTTACTGGTTTACAGCTGCTTTTTGTATCTCTGCTTCTCTCTCCTTGAAACAGTCAGCCTCAGCAGATGGCCGCTCACACTGAATCTGGTTCGGCTGGAGGTTTCTTCCTGTTAAAAGGGAGATTTTCCTCTCCACTGTCACTACAAGCATGCTTAGTGTAAGAGATTGCCTTCGAGTCAATGAGTTGATGCAATTAACTGGTTTTCCTCAGATAGAAAACTTTGAATCAAATTGACTGTATTATGTAGTGAATTGTGAAATGCCTTAAGATGACATGTTGTGAATTGGCACAATATAAATAAACTGAATTGAAATTAATTGAAATTCAGAGAAAAACCAATAACTGTTGTTATGGTCCCGGACAAGCCCCCAATTTGTTATGGTCCGGCTCTTAAACCATAACAAATGAAAGGGAAGCAACGCTAGGGATAACTTAAAAAGGGAATTTATTTAACAAAAATCATAACTGGTTGGGGAAGAAAGGGAGAAGGGGGAGAGAGTGGCAAGGAGACAGAAAGAAAATAAGGGGCTTAGTCAAAGAAAGTGGTACATCTTAAAGTGGATCTGACGTCATCTGGAGACACTGGCCAGCTGCCTCCACTTCCAATCAGCACCAATTAAGGAGTCCAAAACATGGAGGTTAGAGACCCAGAGGAAAAGGCCTTGACACTGTTCAGAAGAACTATGGCTACATGAAGGCTACTGTATGCTGACAGATGTCCTCTCCTCTGTATCACATTCATGCAAGGACATGAAAGAGAGTCAAATTCATATCATGGCTCCACAAGACAGACTGACGGACTGGTAAATGTACTTATTTGTCTGCCTTGATTGAAATAAAATTATAAAAATTTAATACTAATTTTGAGTTATTTAAAGAGTTGAATAATGAACATGTGCATGCTTTTGAAGAAAAAAAACATTGGGAATATTGATGAAGCAATGTTGGAACTAATGTTTATCAGCTGAAACAACACAGCTCCATCAAAAGAGTCGTTTCTTCCCCATTTGCATATTCCTTTTTAATAGTGTGATGTCATGCAGCAAATTACTCCTGAACTTAAGGCTTCAGATTCTTATTCAAGCGCGCTTTAATTTCAGTCCAACTTTTAATAGTAAATCAAGATTTTTTTCCTTGCAATTTTAAAGCTCTGAACTTTCAAGAAGAATTCTTGTGGAAAATAAGTTGAAAATTGTACGTGTTGAAAAAAGAATATGTTACATTTATTTTCGGGTATCACATATCTTAAACCATAGTCTATATGTCAACAATTTTTTGTGGGTAATGAGTGCTCTCAAAAGTTTCTCATTTTCTCATTGATGCTCATTGTCAAACTAACCAGTATTAAGTTTAACTGACATAACAAACATTATGTCTAGAAAAACGTATTGTTTTAGTAACTAAGCAAGTGTTTTGTAAGTTCTGGATGGGATAAGTTAAAATACTAGTTAACATCTCATTTGTGTTCCACGGTGCTGTTAGGTTTATTCTTTATACATCATGTGCATTGTTACTTCATTAGCCAGATTACATTGTGGATGTCACTGTGTGTACGGAGGTCATCTAATCAGGGCAGCCTTCGTGTCTTTAAAAATACACAAGATATGGGCACATCTTGGAGCCGGACTGATAGAGGAGAGCTATCTGTAATCCTTGGGCATGGATGACGTGCCAGATTTCTGATACGGACAACTAAGCATCCACCTGATGCAACACAAAGACTCATGAGGTATAAGAAGCAGGAGATGACCTTGTTCGGGGCTCAATCTTTGCCGGACGCTCGCGGACGTGATTTATGAGCCCACAGCTGTGCAAGCTCCAAGCATTTTCTCTGTCCTGTAATGATCTGATCTGGAATAAACTCTGTTATTTTTTACTCCTGTTTTTATAGTCCTTTTTTATATGGTTTCACCCAGTTTGAGTTAAGAGTAGTAAATAAGTTGCTCCCAGGAAAAGAACCGTGAGGAAGCCCCTGAGGCGCAACGGCTTTTTTAGGGGACATAACTTCCTCATTTAACAATTCTAAGGGGAAATACTGTAGTTAGAATAATGCAAGGGAAGAGTTTAAAGAAAGAGGATGTTCCTTTTTAAGTGATCTATATAATTCCTAAAATATTTTTCTGTGATAAAGAGCAAACAGGCTTATTATTTAGAGAAAGTCCGCTGATCCAGGGTTGAATTAAATGTTTCTTTGATAAAAGGTGCACTTTAAAAGTTAAATTATTTTTATTTTTATTTCCCTGCTGTTACCTGAACAGGCTCCGTTTGTCAGTTCATGAGAGGCCAAATTTTCCGTGTAAGGCAAGGCAAGGCAAATTTATTTGTATAGCACAATTCAGTACAAAGACAATGCAAAGTTCTTTACATGATTAAAATATAGGAAAATAAAGCAGAATTAAAGCAAGTAGGAAAAAAAATATATATATAATAAAATAAAAAATGCAGAAACAAAAAAGAACATTAAAAACAGGTGGACTAAAGAAAATAAAAAAAGTTGAACTAATGATGTGTCAGTTGAACTGTTTAACTAGAACAGTCGAAGGCAATCCTAAACAAATGTGTTTTAGTCTTGATTTAAAGTACCTCAGGCTTTCCGCACTTTTCCAGTTTTCTGGAAGTTTGTTCCATGTGGGTGTGACACACTGCTTCCTATGGTTCACCTGGCTCGTTTGTTAAGCCAGGAGTGCACCTCAAACCCCATCACATACTCCACACAAGAGGAAGAAAGTAAAAAATTTACCTAGTGCCGCAAAAAGGGCCAAAGTCTGATCAGTGGTGGAATAAGACCAAAGTAAAGGGGTCGTTCAACAAGGAGGGAGCTCAGACCTACCCTTTAAATTCTAAAAAGGTAAAACTTTCAGTTAAAAATAACTGAGATATTTAAAACCTTCTTATCTCAGATCACATTATGCCTCTAAACTAAACACCAGCAGACTGCGAGCCTTTTACTCTTCAATGCGTTTGCACAACATGAGTGTCCTTTTCAGCTTGTCTCAAGAAGGTGGTGAATTACTGTAAAAACTAAACTTGCACATTCTCCTTTAGATGGAAAAAAAGAATGTACCTCCACTTTTGTTTTTCATGCTCTTTTTCATTGCGATATTTCACACAATAGAAGCTGTGCTAAACAACATGTTGTAAAACAAATGTAGCCTACATATTCTTCAGTGTCCTGCTTTTATAGTGCTGCTAATATATGGGCACGAACACGGGGAAATATTGATTTACAGCAATAAAAGGTTCCACACTTTGCTTTGTACAGTACTTGATCTTCAATCAGGTTTTCTTCACTTGTATTTCTACAGTGATTTGATCACTGCACATTGGTCAAGAACAATTTCTACGATTACATTCGGACCAAACCTTTTAATTACATACTTTGTGTCCGTTCCCATTCAGCATATAAAGCACTTGATTTTATAGCCAAGAATGCTATTCCATGCCTCTGTAACTGATACTGGCTTATTTATTGCTTCAGGGCAACATTAACACCTGTTTTGTAAACATCCCCATTAGTTAATAAAGATAAATAGGTTTTTTCTTTAATTAGTATTTACCCCACTTTTGAAGAGATACATAATACAGACTGTGAGGTAGTTTGGTCGAGGGTTAATAAGGTGAACCAAAAAAAAAACAGCTTCAGCCACCAGTTCCAGTTTCTCTGTTGTCTTTTATTCCTTTTCTCTCTGACAAAACATTTTTTTCCTCGAGCTTCCAAGAGCTCAGGCCTTATATAATCAAGTGTCAACACACCTGCACTTGAGTGGACCAAGCCTCAATTAAACAGGTAAAAAAAGAATACAAAGTCCAAACAGAGAAACAAGAATAAACTTACAGGTGCTGGTCATAAAATTAGAATATCATGAAAAAGTAGATTGATTTCAGTAATTCCATTTAAAAAGTGAAACTTGTATATTATATTCATACATTACATACAAACTCATATATTTCAGATGTTTATTTTGTTTAATTTTGATGATTACAAATGACAACAAATGAAAATCTCAAATTCATCATATCAGAAAATTAGAATATTACTGAAGACCAATAAAAACAAAGGATTTATAGAAATGTTGGCCAACTGAAAAGTATGAACATGAAAAGTATGAGCATGTACAGCACTCAGTATTTAGTTGGGCCTCCTTTGGCCTGTATTACTGCAGCAATGCGGCGTGGCATGGAGTCGATCAGTCTGTGGCACTGCTCAGGTGTTATGATAGCCCAGGTTGCTCTAATAGTGGCTTTTAGCTCTTCTGAATTGTTGGGTCTGGTGTATTGCATCTTCTTCTTCACAATACCCCATAGATTTTCTATGGGGTTAAGGTCAGGAGAGTTTGCTGGCCAATTAAGAACAGGGATACCATGGTCCTTCAACCAGGTACTGGTAGCTTTGGCACTGTGTGCAGGTGCCAAGTCCTGTTGGGAAATGAAATCTGCATCTCCAAAAAGTTGGTCAGCTGCAGGAAGCATGAAGTGCTCTAAAACTTCCTGGTATGTGGCTGCGTTGACCCTGGACCTCAGAAAACACAATGGACCAACACCAGCAGATGACATGGCACCCCAAACCATCACTGACTGTGGAAACTTTACACTGGACTTCAAGCAACGTGGATGAAGTGCCTCTCTTCTTTTCCTCCAGACTCTGGGACCTTGATTTCCAAAGGAAATGCAAAATTTACTTTCATCAGAGAACATGACTTTGGACCACTCACCAGCAGTCCAGTCCTGTTTCTCTTTAGCCCAGGCAAGACGCTTCTGACGCTGTCTGTGGTTCAAGAGTGGCTTGACACAAGGAATGCGACAGCAGAAACCCATGTCTTTCATACGTCTGTGTGTGGTGGTTCTTGAAGCACTCACTCCAGCTGCAGTCCACTCTTTGTGAATCTCCCCCACATTTTTGAATGGGTTTTGTTTCACAATCCTCTCCAGGGTGCGGTTATCTCTCTTGCTTGTACACTTTTTTCGACCACATCTTTTCCTTCCCTTCGCCTCTCTATTAATGTGCTTGGACACTGAGCTCTGTGAACAGCCAGCCTCTTTAGCGATGACCTTTTGTGTCTTGCCCTCCTTGTGCAAGGTGTCGATGGTCGTCTTTTGGACAACTGTCAAGTCAGCAGTCTTCCCCATGATTGTGTAGCCTATAGAACTAGACTGAAAGACCATTTTAAGGCTTTTGCAGGTGGTTTGATTTAATTAGCTGATTAGAGTGTGGCACCAGGGGCCATCAATTTTGAACCTTTTCACAATATTCTAATTTTCTGATATGATGAATTTGAGATTTTCATTTGTTGTCATTTGTAATCATCAAAATTAAACAAAATAAACATCTGAAATATATGAGTTTGTATGTAATGTATGAATATAATATACAACTTTCACTTTTTAAATGGAATTACTGAAATCAATCTACTTTTTCATGATATTCTAATTTTATGACCAGCACCTGTAATATAATTTACAAACTCATCTACATAAAGAAAGATTCTGCAAAATAAACAGTGTGAAACAAGATACCTCAAAAAGTTACTTTAAAGAAAAACAAACAAAGCATACTGTAACTCAAAAGGAAACCCTCTAAATGGTAGAACCCAGCAAAGTAATGGATGACATCATTTATTCAATTTAGTAGGAAATACTTAAACAATGGTGAGTAAAAAGGAAAACAAATGCCATGAATGTACTTAATAAACAATTTCATCCAATAATCCTGAAGTAATAGCTTTAACCTAAACATAAGTAGATGGAAACTGCAACATAATGCTAACACAAACAAACCCGGGATAGTAAGTGAAAGTCAAAGTTGCAAACTAATGTGTAAATTTAAGCATTACAAAGATTCAGAAGAAAGAATAAGGGACAAGTGGTAAACACAAACTAAACCACTTTGTCACACAGACCTTTACAGAAAATTGGAAGTGGATGCAGAAGTTTCAGTTGTAACTGCAGGGTTGCTGGTTCAAACTCCAGCTCTCTGTTTGTCTTAGTCAATGTTTTCCCCCAAGGTAAGACACCCCAATGCCTACTGATGGGGGCCCGGTGGCGCCTGTGTACGGCAGCCTCGCTTCTGTCAGTGAGCCCTATGGCAGAAGTAACTACAATGTTACTTTTCACCATCAGTGTGTGAGTGATTGTGTAGCATAAAGCACTGTCCCCTGACCTGAAAAGACTAATATATATATATATATATATATATATATATATATATATATATATATATATATATATATATATATATATATATATATATATATATATATATATAGTTATATATATATATATATATATATATATATATAGTTATATATATATATATATATATATATATATATATATATATATATATATATATATATATATATATATATATATATATATATATATATATATAGTATATGTATTTCAACCTAGAGAGACTCACACAGGGTAAGCCAGAAGGTATTATTCAAAGTATTTTTCATTTATACAGGTAAAAACATTGTATTCTTCCAAATATTTCTGTCTAGTCCTGTTAGGTTTATGGAGATGGAAGCAGATAACTACATATATGAAGTGAGTTCCTTGGCACCCAGTAGATGAGTAACCTAGAAAAAGATTGGAGTAGTTTTTCCCCAGGGCCCGGACACTGGTGGTGGAATAACCCAGAGGATGTGTGTGACTGAGTAAGAGGGAGGAGATGGGGTGGAGGTGGGTGAGAGGCCACTTGCATGCAGGAGAGAGATAGGCCAGGAGCTTAATGGAGGGGAAACATGGTTGGTTTCGGGGAAGCTGAAGAACCGAGTTGATTGACTGGAGCTGAACAAGGGACATCGCAGGTGGTTGTTTTCCAGCTTGAGTTTTTGCTAAAGCTTCATAAATACAGCCTGTTAACAAAGGTATTTAAAGTATGCTCTGTTTTGTGTTTTTTACAAATTCAATTAACAATGCACAATTCAAACTGCTACAACTTTTACCAACGTGTCTCTTGGAACACATTATTGCAATGCCACCACCAAATCTCTTTTTTATGTTCCCCTTGAGTATTTCTAAATTATAAGATTGTATGTATGACTCTGGATAAGGCTTATTTAACACAGCTCAGTTCCATTTAAAACTCGTCACCCATATCTCTGACCACTATCAATGATCTACCCGTTTCTTTTTTTTATTTTCTTAGCCATGCTTCCTTAGTTTGATGCTAAGAATGTGAGAATTACATCTTAAAGAAATGTTAATATTTCATTATAAGGTTTTAAATTTGAACTTTAAAAAATAGTTTGGTCAAGATTTAAATTTTGTTGTGTAGTGAAGCAAAAGGCTTGGAGGCGACACAGAGGATGCAGCTTTTTCTGACCAGGTAAAATCGCTAATCGTAAATTATAGTCAGTCTTCTCCAATTAAGAATGACTGAAAGAATAAGTCATTTTGATTAAATAGATTAAAGTTTTTTTCTCTGACATAAAATGTGTATTTTAGCTTGATCAACTAAATGTATTATTTAGTAAACAAAAGGGATTCATTATACTTTCAATACTGAAATAACATTTGTTTTCCTTCTGCATCATATATCAGTTTTTTTTTAAAGGTTTTTGGTCATAGATCAAAGGGAATATTCACTCATGGAGGGATACATCTCACACAGAGCATATAATGTACATTTATTCTCAGAGGGTTTATAAAAAGAAATATTAATCATGTTCCTTGATGACACTGCTTTTGAAGCAGTCACTGAAAATGTTGCATTAGGTTTGGAGGCCCTTTCCATCTAGAGATTAAGTGTTAATTAACAGAGTAAATGAAGTGTGGGAAAGAGATTAAAATAATCATTATTCAGGTTTTCTATAACCATAAAACTCCACCCCCTCAATAATTCACAAACTAGGTTGATAGCTTGCTTAGAAACGAAGGGAAAAAAACAAACAAAAAAGTCTGTTTCGGGAAAAAAAAAAGCTTTAATTAGAATTATTCTTTCTCTGCTTTTTTTGTTTTGTTTGTTATATTTAGTTCTAGATTGCTAGAATAGGAGCTAAATGAAAAAAAAAAAAGTGGTTACAGGTTCAAACACTTTTGGCTGATGTGGTGGTTGAGTGTTAAAGGACCACAGACTTGGCAGACAGAAGCATACTGACAGTTTCTCACATGGATACACACTGATTTAAACACGGAAGCTAAGAATACCATAGAAGGACTTATCCAGAATTACTAAACAAGAAAAATTGTGCTCACAATACTGATTTGGACACCTTACTTTGATGTATTAGATATCTATTAACTTCATTAGTAAACAAAATATGCAAAAAAAAAAAAAAAAAAAAAAAAAAAACCCAACATATTTTACTGAGAAACTTAAATTAAATGTTTTTTTAGTCTTTACAGACTTTACATTAATATGTTAATGGTTTTAGATTTGTGTTCATTAGATGTTTAATTCATGCCAGATTGTAGAAATGTCAGGACTCCAGTCTGTGTGTTTGTCTTTTTGTGTTGTTCTCCCTTCCACCAGCAGGAGGCGCCTGGTTCTGGTCCGCCTGCTCACACACCTGATGATGGTTGCCTCGTTAGTGGAGTGCTCTTAAGCTGCTGATTGCCACTACCTCGACGCCAGAGTGTTTGCCAGTTTTGGAAAGTCTTCCTGCAAACTGGATCCTTCCGGACCTTCTCTCCCTGAAGGAATCAACTGAGCCTCAAACCGAGCTGGAGATTCAAACAGGAGGTTTGGATCCTTCTTCCTTGAAGAGGACGCTGAGTTAACTCTCTGAGCAAAGGAATCATATCCATTACGACCCGTTCAAGTACCGTAGTAAATCTGAGTGGCAGCCAGTTTCTCCGTTCACCAACAACCATCTGAGTTCTGGGTAAACCCTTTTCCGCCCTCCACCGAATCAGAATAACACAGGAAAAGAGCACACAGATTGGAGTCAAAGATCCTACAACTTCTCTGGAAAAGTGAGTCAACCACCAGATCGCCTTCTCCATATCCACAAATGAAATTTCCCACTGAGCCTGAACTAATCGTTTTTCTTCCCTTCACCTTCCAGTTCCGGTCGAGCTGAGCACTGGAAAAAAGATCTAGAAATAAGTAAAAATGTCTTATTTTAAATGTAAATTGTCTTGTTCCATTGGCAAAATGTCTCTTTTGCCTCCTCAATCCAAGAAAAATCAATTTATTTTAAGAAAAAATTACTTATGTAGATTTAGATTTTTTCCAGTGAGTTCTGAGCACCTCCGCATCGAGCCTAAACTCTTCAATAAACCTATTCAACTTTTTACCTGTGTCTCTCTGAATTGGTTTTACTGCATGTGGGTCCGAGCTTTGGATAAAATCATGACATGAAAATGCTGTATGGAAATGTTACTATACAGATGCTGCTAAGGTTTTTCTCACAAAGACACTTACACGATTTAATGTGTATGCCAAAGATTCTCCTAGGAATCCACTTTGTTTTAAAACATTGTCTAGAATTGCTGCTGTTGAGGGATACTATTTGTCAAAATAAGTGAGGTCTTCAAGCCACAAAATTGTTTATCTTCCACTTAGAGGGACTTTCACCGAAAGGCCAAAACAGTGTTTTCACCAGATTGTTGGGATTAGGTTGGTCAGGTAGGGGGCACATATATGTAGTTTGCTAACACGTGCTACGTTACAATCCAATCGTCATGTTAATTTTGAGCAAACTTTTAAAACTTCAGATTCAAAATTGAAGTGAAATAGCCTCCAAAAACATAATTTCCTTAAGTTGTCATTAGCGTTGCTAATATTAACTGAAGTTCACGAACAAGTCCTCATACGAACAACACTTTTAGGACAATCCATGATACTCGATTTGCAGTTGCAAGCCGTTAATTTGGGAGCCAATTTAATAGCAATATTAGCCACTATCTCTTCACATCACCCGTGTGCCAAATGAGTCTGAATGTTATTTTCAATGCATGCTGCGTGCCTTGAAGGCAGCATGCTGGTCACGTTATCAGTGAGTGAGTTCCAGACACAGAGTGCTAACTTGAAAGAGAGAAAAATATTGTGTAAGCCTGATTATTCGTTTGTGTGGTGTGGGATCAGTTTATCCCCTTTGAGTTGGACGAAACAACAAGAAAATGTGTCTGAAGGATGGAAGATGGTAGCCCTCAAGATCCATAATTAGGCACCTGTGTTGTACAGAAATTAAACATCCTAAGAGTTAGTACATGATTCCCCTAAGCAGTAATACATTCCCCCACAAATGTTTTACAGGACATATTAAAAAAAAAAAAATGCAGAAAATCTGATTTTCATTCAGCATAAATCTGATGTGCTCATTACTTTTACAAATAAATCCTAATGCAAGCATATACTTTAAAGTTTTTGTTAAATGTTCTTACAATTCTGGTGTGAAACACAATGTCATTAAGTATAACACAAGTCATAATGAGCTTATGGGAGGCTTGTTATTATTCTTATTTATTCCTCTTATTGGTTACCACCAGTGATGGGACTAACGGCGTTGAAAGTAACGGCGTTACTAACCCCGTTAGCTTGTTTTAGTAACGAGTAATCTAACTAATTACTTTGACTGTAACTATAACGCAGTTACCATTGCAGACACCCCGTTACTGTGCATTACTCAGGTCGCACAATTAACCTTTTTTCATGATAGGACTCGTGCGCAGCTGCGTGAAGCTGACACCCCACCCACGTCAAAAAACTCTGCAAATAGACTGAATGGTTAGTGCAACGTTAGTGCAGATTTGTGCAGAAAAAAAATATTGTTTGTGCTACTTTTGTTTAAGAGATATTAAAGATTATTTTTTAGGTCATCCAGAGGTGCGCGCCTTGTCATGAGAGAGGGGAGGATGAGAATGGCTGATGTATAGTGAGATTCCGTCTGTCAGTTGGGTAGGTGGGTGTTTCCGCTGGTGGGTGTTAACGTACAGCACACACAGAGAGATGGAGGATGAGGAGGACTCCAGCAGCAAAACAGCGTTTTCCTGATGGAAATACCGGTGTTACGTCGAGCTGCGTTTCCCCATCACATACGGTTTCCTCTGCATCTCCGCACAGCGCAGGCGGCACGAGTCACCGCGCAAGCGACAGGAAACGCGCATGCTCGCTAAAGGCGCGCCACAGGAGAACTATGGAGAGCGTGAACGATCAAATGAAAGGGAGAGATCTGGATGGATGGATGGATGGATGGATGGATACGCTGCCTTTTCAACCTACTGTATTTTTTATTTTAAACATTATTTGATGGCCTTTGTGGCAGGGATGGAGATCCATATTTTATGTCACACGCAGAGTATACATCTTGATAGATAGATGATAGATAGATGTTGCAGTATCTATAACAACCCAAACACACAGGATTTCAGAATTAGACATCCCCAGTTATTAATTTTACCAGATCTGAATGCCCTGTTAAAAAACTTCACATGGCGTTCCCCCCTGATGTCATTTACGTTGAGTTGCAATAAATGCTAAACTCTCTGCAGGTTCTTGTCTTTGTCATCCGCTCTATTCAGCTGGCTTTAGAAACACACCACGAGAAGGTGGGGGCCGGGTGGTGAGGGTTACGGGGCGAGAAACGCAAAAGTAACACAATAGTTACTTTTACTAGTAACTAGTTACTTTTATTGTGGAGTAACTCAGTAACTCGGTTACTTTTTGGGAGCAGTAACTAGTAACTATAACTAATTACTTTTTCAAAGTAACGTGCCCAACACTGGTTACCACATCGAGATGTCACGGAAAAGTTCAGCTGATTTAACTTTTTCTCTGCTCTCTCTCCAGCCAAAATGCACCTTGAGGTATTTAATGAAAGGAAACAATATCCATCCGTCTATCAATTCTTCCATCACTCTTATCCTTGCTGGGGTCCCCAGGGGTGCTGGTTCCTATCTCTGACAGTCTAAGGGCGAGAGAACGGGTACACCCTGGACAGGTTGCCAGTAGGGTTGGGAATTGAAAAGATTTTCACGATTCCGATTCCCTTTTCGATTCTATGAAACGATTCGATTCTTTATCGATTCTTTTTTCGATTCCAATTTGGGGGAAAAAGGAGAACAAACAGTTTGATTATCAGCATCAACTATTTAACTATTGCACAATCTTACAAACTCAACAAGATCAAGATGTCCACAGGAAATGTGAAACTGGAGTAACATCTGTGTTTAAATGAAAAATGAATACAAGAACAAACTTAATAACCAACAATGTCTAATAACAAATGATGGGATAATAACCTATTTTAAATAACAAAAAATACTAATTATAAAACAGTAGTAGGGAAAATTAACAGTTCTTTTGCAGAAAGATGAGCATATCTGCCTTTTCTGGAAGGATACAGGATCTTTCAGGGCTTATGGTGTCTCCAGCCGTGGAGAACACCCTCTCAGATGGGGTGGAGGAAGCCTGCACACAGAGGTAGTTTTCAGCCAGTCCAGATAGCAAGGGCAGCGTATCTTGCTTGTTCAACCACCACAGTGTGGCGCTATCCCTGCAGGGGATGGAGGGCAAGCTTTTATAGAGCTGGATTTCCTGATCTACCCTCTAGGCTAAGGAAAGACGGGGCTTTGATTCACAAAGTGACCGCAGCTCGTTGTCTTCCTCCTCGAATAGTTCTTCCAACTTGCGTAACTTGCGTAACTTACGTAACTTACGTAAAAAACGTGACGTAAGTCGTGCTCCCCAGAGCCGACGCTCTAGGCTCTGGTGCTGCGGGAATCGAAAAAAGAATCGTTCAGCGAGCTGCCAAACGATGCCATGGAATCGGAAAATACGGAACCGGTTCTGAACAGGAACCGGTTTTCGATTCCCATCCCTAGTTGCCAGTCTATTATAGGGCAACCCAGAGACAAACAGGACAAACAACCATTCACACACAAACTCATACCTAAGGAGAATTTAAAGAGGCCAATTAACCTAAAAGTCATATTTTTGGACTGTGGAAGGAAGCCGGCGTACCCATGCATGCACAGGAAGAACATGCAACTTCCATGCAGAAAGACCCCCGGCCAGGATTAAAAACCAGAACCTTCTTGCTTTTTGAAAAAAGCACTCAGTAAAACTCTATGAGATCTCAGCTTGACTAGAGGACAAAAAATTTAAAATGTTAAACTCAGACTAGACTCAGAATAAAACAAGGCTTGGCTAGAGTACCCAAAACTGGCAAACACTCTCGCATCGAAGTAGTGGCAACCAGCAGCTTAAGAGCAGTCCGGTGATGAGGTAAACGCTTGCAGGTGCGTGAGGAGGCGAACTCCTCCTGGTGGTGGAAGGGAGAAACACAAAAGACAAGACAAACAGACGAACACAAAAACAGGGATCCTGACAATATTCTCTGTCTGATTCAAGAAACAAGTCAATTTAGCTGGAGGAATCATGTTAGTAAAAGCATGTTAGTAAAATTAAAATAGCAAATTAAACCCAAAACTCTGGTAGAAACGAGGTTATTCCTTCTTTTTTCCACCCGACACAAACATTTTAGTATTATAAGATAAAATTTGAAATGGAAAGTTGTTGTATATTACATTTTGGTTCTTAAAGCTGGGAATATTGTTTTTTGAAATTCAATATTAGTCTTTAAATGCATGGATAAATTTAAAGAATTATTAAACAAGTACTGTGCAATTGGTGGCTTTTTGTTTAAATGTGGAGGAGTTTGTTTAAAACAGGCTTTACTGGTCTTCTCCTTTGAGCCAACCCCATGAAATAAGTGATGTGGTCATGTTTCTTTGGGTTTTATTGTGCAACTTGCTTCATTACGTACAAATGATCCTTTTTGCTACATATACAGTCATCCTGGGTTCTCATTATCATTATTTTTCAGTGTGAATTTGTGTGGTAGAAGCTGTATGGAGGAGGAACACAGTGGGTAGCATCATCTTACAATGTCACTGATTACCAACGCCTTTTCTCTCGTTTCTTCATCACTCTGCTGTTCTCATTCTATTGTAACAACTCTCTTTTTACCCACTGTTTCCATTGGGTTTTATATTCAAATGTCTGTTTACATTATGTTTTCATTATCTGTATATATTAAAGTCATTAAAACGGTTTATTTATCAATAATGCTCCTGGGTTGATGTGTAAAGGACAGTTTTGCATCAGATAAAGAAGCTATAATTATGGAAAGGGGCTCACAGCAGCAAACGCTAAATAGTTGACTGTCTTTTTAATTTCAAATTTCAGCAAAAATATTTTCTGGCAACCTGCTGTGTCTGCATATTTATTCAAAGAGCTTAGTCAATTGTGTATTTAGCTCTATTTTAAAACAATTATTATGAGAGATTAAAAGAAAAGGGTAAGTGAGCTTCAGACAGGTTTTTCAAATGGAAACATACCTTACAGGCAGTTATTCAGATAGAATGGATTAAATCAAATTAGGGTTGTGGGGTTTTAGCTGACTGCACTTTGTTACTGCTGATGTTTTCCATGTAGGAGTAAAAGCTTTATAATAACTAATAGAGAAAAAAAACTCCTTTACTGTTAGAGTCAGATGAACTATGTCCCTTTTCTTTTTTGCCATTGATTTATTTAATGTTCTGCTTTAAAAAATAACATGAAATGTAATCAAAATAGGTTATTCAAAGACAGAAACTTAATTTTCCAAACTGCAGCCGAATATTCTAAAGCTGTGTAAAGAAAAACTCTTATAGGGGTCATAGAATGCAAAACCAAGTTTACGTTGTCATAGATGAATAACAAGAGTTCAGTGGGTGAAATGGACGTACAGAGAAGTTCAAACCATATCGACACCTCCTTTCTCTGCAAATCTCACAATTCTTGACGTTAAATCGGGAGTGTTGACTTATTTGGTTCTGGCCTTTACTTTTGTCACACCCCCAAATTGACATACAGACCAGCCCACTGGTTCACTGGCCTAAAAACATGAATAGAGGTAGATGTAAGACACCAGTTTAGCTGTTTAGCCTACAGTTGGGTTTACTTCTAAAAGAATTAAAAAGCAGGCAGTTTCTCTATTGAAAATGAGCCAGAACAACGGACGTAAATGCAGTGTTCCAGGCTGCACAGAGAAAGGGGAACATTTTCAGTCTTCCCAAGGATCCGAAGACTCGTCAGGCATTGATTATTTTTGTGTATTCGAAGATCCCTGCAAAGTTTGATGCTCAGCTGTTCATTTGCTCTAAGCATTTTACTGAAGACAGCTTTCAAAATCTTGGACAGTTCAAAGCAGGTTTTGCTAAACTTCTTTTACTGAAATGGGGGGCTGTTCCGGCCGTCAGGCCATCACAACCGGAAGCTGTAAGTATTATTTTGTGTCTAAGCTGTTGATATAAATGCTAGCACAGGCATCCTCAACCTCGGACCTCGAGGCCCGCTGTCCTGCAGGTTTTAGAGGTTTCCCTGCTTTAGCACAGCTGATAATAAAGATTGCAGTTAATCAGCTGTTTATCAGCTTTCAAATAAAATCAGCTGCGCTGGAGCAAGAAAAACTCTAAAACCTGCAGGACAGGTTATAGATGGGGTTTCGTTATTGACTAGATTTTTTTTATTGTATTGATTTGAATGTTTGTAAATATTTGGTGTATAGTGGGTGTATTTGGGTGTATAGTTTATTGTTTTGATCTAGGTTTGTATGCATATTAATTTTGCTTCTTTTTATTAATAATCCCTTTTTAATGGTTCCTTCCTTCATGTCACCTGAATTGAGTTTGGTATAACATATTGTTTGTTCTTTTTAGTGTGAGAAGGTATTGGTGTGCAGAGGCTGGAGTACAATAAAGCCACCAAAACGTCAGTTTCGTCTTGCCTCTCCGTTAAATATTGGGCCTCTGCCGGTCAAACTAGTCTGAGCTAAAATGTGCCTAAGGCCACCGCAGATGGTTTGGTGAAGAAGCAGAGGCAAAATAAGACCATATGACTATGCCAGCCCTTTCATCCTGCATCCATCCCATCCATTTTTGCCTCTGTTCATGTGAAATGTTGCTGTACTGTAGATGTATGTATGCATCTCTAAAAATGTTGGATTTGGATTGGGTGTTGGAGCCACCACTGCTTGCTGACAGCAGAGCCTCCAGCCCAACCATGGAACCAAGCAGAGCAGGAGTTTAATTACTCAGCAAATTCAATACTCATCCAAAAATCCACCAGTGGATCTTTTTTTCTTATATGATAGTTCCCTCCTGCGATGGACTGGTGACCTGTCCAGGGTGTACTCCGCCTCTCACCCATTGACAGCTGGAGATAGGCACCAGCACCCCTCGCGACCCCAATTGGGACAAGCGTGTCAGATAATGGATTGATGGATGGATAGTTCCCTCAACACTACTATGATTCTGTGTGCTGTTTAAAAAATCCTCCTTCTCACATATAAAGCCTTAAACAACCAAGTTCCATCATATATCAAAGATCTGATTGTTCCTTATGTCCCTAACAGAGCACTTTGCTCTCAATCTGCAGGTTTACTAGTGGTTTCTAGAATTTCTAAAAGTAGAATGGGAGGCAGATCCTTAAGTGATCAGGCTCCTCTCTTGTGGAACCAACTACCAGTTTTAGTCCGTGAGGCAGACACCCTGTCTACTTTTAAGGCTAGGCTTAAAACTTTCCTTTTTGATAAAGCTTCTAGTTAGAGTGGCTCAGGTTATCCTGAGCTATCTCTATAGTTATGCTGCTATAGGCTTAGACATCTGGAGGACATAGGGACCCCCATTTCATCATTCTCCTTCATTCTATCTCTATTTTTCCCACTCTGCAGAATCTGTTAGTTCAATCTCTAAAGTTCTGCTCTCTCTGCTTTTCCTCAGAGTAGCTTTGCCTCACTTGTTCCTGTTCGGCTGTGACTCCATCCTAGAGAGAAAAATCAGCTGTGCTGCTTCCATCAACACCCTTGTTTATAGATGCTGGAGATCGGCCTGTTTTCCAGTGTGGTCCTGTTTCTCTGACCGTGACTGAGTGGATGTGCTCTCTTCATCCTCTGACATGGGAGCTGGCTCGGAGCTCGTCCGCCTGGCTGTGTGTTTCCTGGACGGGGCCGCCTTTTACAGCTGCTTTTTGTATCTCTGCTTCTGTCTCCTTGAACCCCAGTCGGCCTCAGCAGATGACCGCTGACACTGAGCCTGTTTCTGCTGGAAGTTTCTTCCTGTTAAAGCTACAGTGTGTAATAATTACAGGGATATAAAGTCAGAAATGTAATATATTATACATAACTATGTTATTTATCATCATCTACGAGCTCAGCCTCTTAACCTTAATATTTGCGTTGCCTTAGAATTCGTTTTTTATAATTACATAGGAGCAGGTCTTGCAGCCATGGAGGCAGACATCTTTGCGCTACGGCAGCGCAGAGCCAACAAACTAGCGATTGCGAGATCGCCCATTACGCTCGAAAGTAACTATGGCAAGTTGAGAGAGATGAACTGAGACGTTACTGAACAATAGATGGCAGTATTAAAATTATCTATGTAAACAAACCTCATCACTTGAGAAGGTAGGTGATGCGGACGTCGTGGAAGACATTTTGTCCCGTAACGCTCGCCGTACTGTTGGGGGGGAGAAGCGGTGGGGGGAGATGTTCATGTTGCTGCGGTCTGCAGTCTGGACGTTAGATGTCGCTGAAAATTACACACTGTAGCTTTAAAAGGGAGTTTTTCCTCTCCACTGTCGCTACAAGCATGCTTAGTGTGAGGGATTGCATTCGAGTCAATGAGTCAATGCAATCAACTGGTTTTCCTTAGATAGGACACTTTGAAATCAATTTGACTGTATGATCTGGTTGAACTGTAAAGTGCCTTGAGATGACATGTGTTGTGAATTGGTGCTATATAAATAAACTGAATTGAATTGATTAGTTTTCTATAATCTTAGCAGTGTTGCTTTTACTTGTTGCTAATCTAGGGTCACCTTGAGATTATTTAAAGGCATTGTTATAAAAGAAAATGTAATATAACTCTTGCCGGGAAAATAAAGTTTTATGTTGTAAAATCAAAGGTGGCAAATAATAAATACCTTAAAATGTTGTATGAACACAAACAGGAATGCACAGCAGTTCATCAGAGTTATAACAACACTGCATAACACCCATTGTTTTCTTTTATTTTTTTCTAAAAGAGTTAAATTGTGAAGCAATGTTAAGCAGCTGAGGCACAAGATGCATTAAACTTTCTACCATAACATAATTCATTATTTACAGAAAACAAACTGGTGGCATAAAGTTTTTCTAAGCTGAGGAACACTTTGATATTGCTAAAGAAACAGCATGTACAATAAAGCTAACCCCGGTGATGTTTTAATGAGGCATTTGCTTCTATGGTTGTCATGTTTGTTTATCCCTTTAGATTCTGGATCAAAGATACATGGTTTAATAGGTAGAAGTTTAAAATGAAAATAAGTTGCTGCATTAAGCTGCTTTTTACTAACACTGAGGACAGCGGCTATTTGTTTAATTTTCTCTTCAATATGTGAATCACATCTTTTTCTGGCACGGACTATTCTCAGAGAGCATCGTGTGTATAAATGGCTTTGTTTAAGACAGGCAGCTAATTATCTTTGTTTCTGAGGGTTGAAATACGATTTCCTTTTAAAATGTAGAAATTCAAGGTGGTGTTGTCATTTGTGGAGCTTTTTTGGAAAGTCTCTGTTCCCTAGTGTTGATTCGATTTTAAAATAAAGTAAATCTACCAGTTTGCCTGTCATGGTTTTGGTTCTGTTGAGAAGTTCTGTAGAGATGTATGTGCTCTATTAATTTTGGAAAGCAGCTGGATAGCTCAAGTGGTAAGTCACCTGTCTTGCAAACAGAAAGCCTTGGTTCTTAGGCAAGACCCTTCACACTAATGCCAGCTTTGGGGAGTTGCGCCTAGTAGCTACTGTAGGCATTGTGCTTGTAATCCTGAGGTTTTGTGTTCCCACGGGCGGCCTCTCTGGCTCCCTGAGCAAAGACTCTTAACCCCCACACTGCTCCCCGGGCACCGCACAATGGCAGCCCACTGCTCCCCAAGTGGATAGGCTAAATGCAGAGGGTTCGTTTTGTTGCCAGTGTTGCCAACTCAGCGACTTTGTTGCTATATTTAGCGACTTTTCAGACCCCTCCAGCGACTCTTTTTCAAAAAAGCGACTGGCAACAAATCTAGCGTCTTTTCTGGTGTCTGCCGTGGGGCGCCTCCCCCCGTCCCAACCCCGTTCTCCCGCTTCCGCAGTAGTCCCTCTCAGCGCTACAGTCAGAGACACAGCATGTTTACCCTCAGCGTCCAGACTGCAAATGAACCGCGCGCATGCACCGGGTTTGACAGCGCAGGTTGATCACACTGGAGTCAGCTCCCTCAGTTGCTGAACCTGCCATAGAGAGCCTTGACCAACATGACCATGATCCACTCTTTCTTTGAGCAGGCAAGCACAGCCTGTGTCTGTGCAGGGAATTTTTATTAGTAAAAAAAAACAAAAAAAACAATAATTAACATTTGCTCACATTGTCATTGATTCTTTATAGTCTTTTTTTTTTCCCATTTAGATTGTTAATGTAATGTAAAAAAAAATGTTATGGTTCAAAATGTTCATGTGCTTTTTAAGGTCCTTAGTGGACCACAAGGGAAAAAAGAAAAAGTTAAATAATTTATAATTTATACTCCTCTTCCGCAGTTTCTCAGTGCTGGTTTCTTGTTGTTTCCTTGCTCCTCACATCTGTTTTTCCTGATGTCTTCTGGTTTTTAGTTTTCTGTATTTTGTTATTTTTGGATTTTACATTAAGTTCCCTATTTCTGGTTATTAAATCTGCAAAAAATCACCTCACTTTCTGCATCTGCATTTGTGTCCTCTAAAAACACCCACACAACCTAACATTGACTAAGATTTTTGGTTGTATCTACAGATTTACAACACTACTTATTTATGTAAATCCAAGGATCAGAACCACTGATCCTTTTTCCATTTTTTTACAGAACAGGTTTTCGAATAAATTATACCTCTAATCGATCCATATGCTTCAGATTCTTTGGGGGCTGATTCTAAAGGTCAATACTGAGAAGTACTCCTCCATTTAAATTATCAAATGACACAATGATAAAATATTTACACAAGTCTCAATTTAAACACAAATGAAAAACAGCTATACAATCAAAACACTGACAAATAATAGGGGAAAGCAAACAGAGGGAGCACTAATGCATGGACTTGTTGCTACATTCACCAATGAATTGACAGATAGCTGATGTATCGCTCTACCTCTTAAATGTATGTACAAGACATTATTAGTACAATGGTTGCACATGCTGTTTTTTCATCTACCTCTTCTAATGGAAGCATCTGTCTTCTAACCGTCTCATCAGCTTCTAGTAACAGCTGTTCTGATGCAGTGAAGTACAAGCAAACTGTGATCCTACCCACACAGATGTATCATAACTCACATATTCAAGTGGGTACACTGTTTTCTGTGTCTGCATAGAGTTAGAATTTTCTAAGAAAAACTTTTCTTAGAGAAATTTCAAAGACCAGAGCACCAAAACTGTTACACGGTTTAACCCCTGAAAAACATTTTAAAGGTTCTGAAGGATCAGTTAATGGCTTTTGCATATATAAGATGAAGCGTTAAGATACAGTCCTAAATTTACTCCACTTACTACATTTGTTTTAGTTATTCTGTTCTTTTTGCGTGTGTATATTTGTTTTGGTATGTGGGGTTATCTAAAATATTTGCATGCATGAATATAAAGATTCATTTAAAAATAGTGTCATATTTATGTTTAGAAGACAATATTTAAATACAATGATGTCTAATTTTATTCAAAAGGAACCATGGAAGGATTTTTAAGTTTTTGATTTCTTCCTATGCGATTTTAGATCTGACTTTTACTTAACTTGCAATATATGTGTTTGGTTATAGCAATGAGATGATTAGTGTCATGATTTTATCTAAAGCTCTGACCCACATGCAGAAGACCAAACAGAGAGACCAGGGAAAAGTTGAACAGGTTTTATTGAGAGTGAATGAAATGAGTCCAGTGCTGCTCTGAACACTGTCGAACCAGAACTGGAAAGTGAAGGGGAAGATACTGCGGTTAGTTCAGGCTCAGTGGGAAATTTGTGTCTTTGATTTGAAGAAGGGGATTAACGTTGCAGGCTCACGTTTCCAGAAAAAGGTGACTCTTGTTGGATCCAGTCGGTGTGGGTTGATCCAGTGAATGTCTTGTTCGTTGGAGGGCGGACAGGGTTTACCCAGATTGCGTTTTTTCCTTGGTGAACGGAGGAGCTGACTGCCACTTAGTTTTCCTGCGGTACTTGAACGGGTTATTGTGGAGATGAATCCCCTGCTCAGAGAGAAGCCCAAACAATCCTTGAGGGGGAAAAGTTGATCCAAACCACTAGCTTTAATCCCCAGCTCAGTTTGGTGCTCAGTGAATCCTTCCAGGGGGGAGAAGGTCCAAAACATCCAATTTGCAGGATGACTTCCTGCCAAGAGGCAAAGACAAAACAAAGTTAAACTCAGGTAGACAAAAACTCAGTTTGACTCAGCAAAACTCAGCTTGGCTAGAGTACCCAAAACTGGCAAACACTCTGGCGTCGAGGTAGTGGCAGTTAGCAGCTTAAGAATCCTCCGTTAACAAGGTAACCCTCCGCAGGTGTGTGAGGATGCCAACCAGAACAAGGCGCCGCCTGGTGGTGGAGGGAAGACAAACAAAAGCACAACTCTCACAAACTGGATTCCTAACAATTAGACATTTATATATTAAGAAAATATTTTCTCCGACAAGTTTAAATTTAAAGAGAAACAAACTGAGTTTAAAGTACTTGAATGCTTTGAAGGAAGATATGTTATGCTTATTTCATTCCTTTTCCACCAGCAGTTATTTCCATATCTATGCAAACGACACACTCAATATATTTTCAGTTACTGTCTTCTGCTCTTAGCCAGCCTTTATATAAGCTAAGTCTTTGGTTAGGATCTGTCAGTGTTGTATTAAGAGAAGATGGGAACTTCTAACATAGTTGTCACAAATATCTTTAGACTTTAATCTAATAAAAAAATCCTTATTGATATTACATTGATATTATTTATGATAGTAAAGATTCTCAGTCATCCAGGTCATAGTAATTCCAAAAAGATTAAAAAACGATCCACTGGACTTTATTTCCAAGTGTGAAGACGTTTCGCTTCCTATTGTGTACACTTTGACAGTACCCGTGTATTAACTCTCAAAGAAATATATACCAGGTTCTGAACATGTACGATTTTTCAAGATTTTTAACAAAAAATAATCTCTCTTTTGTGTCATATAAGGTATTACAAAAAAAAAATAGGGCAACATATATGTAAAGGTGCTTATGCATATCCGTTCATAATTTCAATGACTAGAGGACAAAGTGCTTCCATTATTAGGCTATGTGCTGAATCTGCATTAACAACCTTTAGTGGAATGCTTTCACTTTGTTGTGAGTGGCTTCAAAGTGTTAAAAAAAGCCTTAGCAAATTTTTCAACAGTGGTCTACGGGGAGCATTAAAGCGATGGCAGGTGCTGTCACCACTGAAAATGATAAGATGAGATGAAAAAATACCTTTATTGTTTTTTGAGTAGGGAAATGCTGGTATGATGCTTAGACATAAGACTTACACAGACGACTACGTTTATTATTAAAAAAGATTTAAAGTTAAGATTTACCCTGAAGGAAGATAAAATATCTCAGTAACAAAAAACACTGCATTTATCATTAAAAAAACAATACAATCTCAAGCAGAGATGGGAAGTAACGAAGTACAAATACTTCGTTACTGTACTCAAGTAGATTTTTCTGATATTTTTACTTTACTTTACTACTTATTTTTATGGCGACTTTTTACTTCTACTCCTTACATTTTTACACAAATATCTGTACTTTCTACTCCTTACATTTTAAAAAATTGGCTCGTTACTTTAGTTTTGAATCATTTCAATGGAGTTACCGTTATTATTTTTCACGTCATCAATACCAAATTCAATCTAATTGGATGGGAATCTACGTTGCATTTGACGCACCACTACAAGATGAATCGACAGATTCGGCGGTATTCATTCGCGGCAAATCATTGCAGCTTGGTGGCGGTGGCGTTAGCATAGTAGCATGGACGACGAGATGATTGAAAATGAACACAACGGAGATCTAGTCCTATTGGCAGACATCCATTTAAAATGTAGGCAGCGGCATGAAAAAAGTGGTTTCTACTTTTACTTTTATACTTTAAGTAAATTTACAAGCCTGTACTTTGTTACTTTTAATTGAGTAAAGAAGTTTAATCAGTACTTCCACTTTTACCAGAGTATTTTTTAACAGAAGTATCTGTACTTTTACTCAAGTATGGAAAGTGAGTACTTTTGCCATCTCTGATCTCAAGTGAGTAATATATACATGAGATTATGTCTAAAGTAAAGAAGGAAAAATATAATACTTTATTTGTTGTACGCACTATTGTATTAAAAAGTCTGTAAAGAGGCCAGGATGGACAAACCTCTAGATCATTCTCATCTAAATAGTTTATGGTTTTGCTTGGATTCAACAGATGTGTCATACTGGGAAAATGGGTATTTGAGGCAATAAAAGCTTGCTCACTCAGCGGTTGATGGCTTAGTGTTAAAGATCACCACACCATTAAAATCTCTCATTCTATACTGTATGCAAATAAAGAGGGAATTATTACAAGGAAAAATATATCAAGTGCCTCTATAATCCTGGATTTGATTAAACATCTTTTTTTTACTCTTGTTGACTCTGTTCCTTCGATTGTTTCTTTTGTTTCAAGGACTTATTAATACATGTTCTGTGCATTTTGTAAGGACCTTATTTTGTTTGAAATATAAGACTAGATGGATTTAACACTTAAAGGTTAGTGAAGTGCATTGTCCTTGTTGAATAACATAAGATGTGGTGTTGCTCAAAGAATGCAAATAACTTTCTGAAAAAAAAAAAAAAACTCAGAAACACACACTGTTGTATAATTTCACACATTTTTTGCTGTTAAAAACCTTAATATTTTCTAGACTTTTTTCAGGATGCATCTGAATTTACAGTGTCCCTTTCAATATTTGCCTTGTATTAACCTTGGTTAAATACATGCAGTAATGCATCTATTTTAATATAAGCATTGCAATTTTCTTACTTTGTGTGAACTATCTGGATTTAAATATTAATGTTATACTAATGCTTTCCTAAACTGAGATCTAATTCAGCATTTCTAATATTCCCACTAATCTCATTTGAAATGATCAACCCCTCCCTGTTTCCTCCTTCCCTCAATCCTCTTTCAATATTCACTCTGCAAGACATCTGGAGTTTAAGTAAGCCTAATCAATCTTTAACATTGCACATTCCATTGATCATACGTGATGCCGAAAGCATCAAAAAATATTCAGACAGTAAAGATTAAAGGGAATTTTAAATCCATGGTCTCATAAATCTCCTCAGTTCTGTCAGAGAGAACTCTTAAAGCTGACAGGAAGCTCAAGGCTCCTTGCTACAATGAGTCGTTGAAAGCTGCACTAAATTCAACACATATTGACATAAAGTATTTCATTAATGACAGTTGTATTTATTGTAGGCTATAACAATAAATACAACTGTCAGTATAAAAGTACAGTCCTTTAAAGAATTATATTGTTCTTGTTTGTTCAAGTATTATATTTGGACATTCGATGAGTGTTGCAATAAATTGTACAATAAGTTCCAGCCTGAATTAGGTTGCATTACAATATTTGAACTGTCATTTGATTTCTTGGAGCTGTATTGTCATAGCCTGACGAATATGAGTCTGATACTGCTCCATAGAGCTGTGATTATGGGGCGTGTTTCGAACGAACCAGGAAAAAAAAGCCTCTGCACTCAATTGGATAGACCTACAACCAATAAGAGCAACGGAGTGCGTGACGTATGTTAAGTGACGCATAGTTGTTGTCAACAAAAATCAAAGCGTGCAGTTGCACGCCTAGAATAAGAAGATGAGCCTTGATCGCGTTTCTCTGTTCCTCTTTTAAAATTAATTTGCTGTCGATACCTTCTAGAACAGACCTAATAGCAGAATCTACACACCTCAACTCTCCAGCGGCAGCCATTGTTGTTGTCACCCAAGCGCGCTTTGGTCACATGGTTGATTACGTTACTGTTGATCATCTGTCCATCATCGTATAAAGCCCGCCCTGACAATTTGATTGGCCCGCCAGATTATGTGCCAGCATACTCGCGCTAATATTGAGCAATGCCAGACCAAACGGAATGGCACCCAGGCTAGTATTGTCATTCAAGTGTGATACAATATGTACCTCTGTTCACTTTAAATGATACGTTTGAAAACTGACAAATTGACACTACATTTTACCCCATCAGTGATCCACAAATAAAGCATACCGTTATCGTCACTGAAGTCATTTAACATTTTTTCCTGAATCTCAATCTCCACCTAAGAAGGTCATGGTTTGCATGGAGCCTCGTTACACTCACATATACACACACATGCACACTTGTTGAGTTATGGTCATACTTGGATTTGAGAGATGGGGTATTATTCCTGCTGCAGAGGCTGATGCTGATAAGAGCCTATAAAACACTTTCAGCTCTTCTCTGGCTTTAAAGCTGTGCACAGAGAAGCAGGAGTCTGATTAGAGATTCTGCTCACATTTCAGTGAGTAGAAGGCAGCAGCAGCATTGCAATCTACCTCTGAAAAAAAAAACTGAAGTATGTGTCTGTCCTCATGGGAAATATGAGACTGATGCAGATTTTGATTTGATAAACCATCTCTATGTGCAAGTTCTTATTAATTAAAATAACATAAAGATGCCATATGAACTTTGTGACTTACAATTTGCATAATCTGTAAAGTTTTCACATCAAAGGGCAGCACGTCTACAGCTAGATCTTTTCTGATCTTAGCTACAGTCCATATTTCTTTATTTTCTTAGGTGGATTATTAAAACAGTATATTTTGGTTGTATTTACTAAAAATGAACTGTAAATTGTAACTTTTGTCCTAGCAGCACACAAATTTACACCTTGTTTTTAAGCTTGAGTTGTTAATTTTAGTGAGTCAGAGACACCAAAATTAAATGGTTCAACACCACTGTTTGTCTCTGGGTGCTAAATTAGGAATGCTTTATCAAATAAATGACATTTTGTTTCATTTTCAAGATTTATTATGAGAGCAAAAAGGTATGCTATTATTCTCCAGAGTAACAGTGCTCTTAAAAGCTTTATCTCACTATAATGGACAGATCCACATAGAGCCTTTAACTCCATGTTGGGTTGTTATAATCAAGATGAAGGGCTTCTGGCTGATCAGGCACATGTATTTCCTGAAAGGGAACATATCAGTGTCGAGTAAGAGCAAATGGCTTGTCACATAAAGCAAGAGTACAGTGCTCTTCTGCAGCTGTAACACTGATTGCAAAAAACACAGTAAGATTAACATTGCACCTTAATGGAACCATAATGATGTCGGCTCATTGCAGATGCTTTGTCACACAGCCTAAGTGCACCGCATTGCAAGGAAACATCATAGTATTATTTGGTTGTCACATACATTTATTTACACTTCCAAACTCAAAGTATAAAGAGAATCAATAAATTGTCCAGTCATTTTCCTGTGGGTGATTTATTAAAATATTTTTTATGTAGTGACAATGATTATTTTCCTTCCTTCAGTTCAATGAGATTTACTCCCCCCACAGCTGGTAAAAACCGCCACTGTAGGGAGCACAAAAAAACAGGCCACATAAATACGTGAATTACAGTAATTTGAATATGCTTACAAAGTGTTCAGTTTTTAGATGCAGTTTTAAGTTTGGATTACATCACTGCCAAATATTAATAATAACTGCCAAAAGATATAATGGATGCCATAAAATCTAAATTTTTAGACTTTTTTTTAAAGATGTCTAATATCTTTTTTCTCTAAAAAAAAACCTTCAATATAAATGTATAATCTTTTTTATTTTTGCTTGTTTTTTAATAAAGGCAAGGAGGGGAGTTTTGTTGTTTGCAGAAACAGAGCTCACGAGGACACAAGTTCGTGTGAGTTTACACGTTCAACATATTCTCATTATCATTTCGTATGAAATTGTACGAAAAGTTATGCACAGTATTTCGTACGTTTTTGACGTTTTTCCTAAAAAAAAAAACAGATCAGTGCGCAGGCAGACAGACGAAAAAAGCAGATCCGCGGACGGACGTAAAACTGGGAAAAACAGTGCAATAATTACTTCTTGATGTCTCTAACTAGGTTGCTTGTTGTTTTGTATCTTAGGGTTAGGGTTAGGGTCAGGGTTAGGGTTAATTGTATGTTAAATTCTTTGTTATTGAATGGTGCATAAGATGTGCATGCGCAAGGATATCTTGTCTCGAGGCAAGACGTAAAAATACGACGAAATACGATGAAAAAAACGTACGAAATTACGTGGCATAACTTTTCAGACGATTTCATACGAACTGATAATGAGAACTGACACGTTTGCCAGGATTCTAGAGCAGAACCTATCTGCACATAATGTAAATATCCTTTTTTCCTCTAGTTCCTCCTCTGTTTCCTTGTTTTTCTGTTTTGCCATTTTTTTGCCATGTTTCTTTTTCCAATCCTCTGCCTGCCTTGTCATGTTTGGCTTTTGTTTTCCCTGTGTGTGTTTTTTTTTTTTTTTTACCTGCCCCTTTCCCACACTGGAGGGTCTGGGGATCTCCTCCTGGGTCTATGTGTCTGTTCCCCTGGGGGATTGGCCCCCAGATCTGGGAGGATGATGTATAATGTATGTATTTACATACAAGAATCAAGCTCAACCTTAACACAACAACCATAATGGTCTGCTTGTGAAAGCAAAGCTGTTGGGCTGTCCTCTAGTTCTGGCACATCTATTCCAGGAGCCATATTGGCAAAACAGGACTTGGAAAAAATAAAAATAAAAAGTTAATAGTTGGCTTGCTCCTGTTAAAGTAATCTATAAAAGGATGCCAGATCTGTAGTAATGTGTCTCCTCATCCCCTCAAGAAGAATTTCATACAGTTGGTGTTGCATGAAATATTTTATAAGAGTAAAGTGAGTCGGGTTGGAGCTGGCTTCCAGTTTACTAAAATCAATCTACGTGTTAGAAGAGATATAAATGTTATATTAGAGTGAGATAGTTCTAGACCAAGTTTAACTCCAAAGATAGCTGTCAGAGGGTTAGGATTAATAACTCTTCCTATGATGTCCGAAAAAGATTGGAAAATCCAGTATGTTGCAGTTCTCTGGCAATTGATGATTTCTGGCATTATCTATCATTCAACACCCCTGTCAGCTCCACCCCATCCCCAGCCTCCATGTGATCCACCTGCCCCCCTGACTATATAAACTGTTAAAACCTTACATTGTTACTGGTTGAATTCTGGGTCTTCCATTTTCTCATCATTACACAGCCTTTCTGTTTTTTGAAGACTCAACAGCTAAAACTTAAAGGGAACAGGAATATTTACATTCACCTTTATTGCACTATACTGGTAAAAATAGACAGGGTTGTCTTTTTTTGTTTCGTTCAACAGATCTGATGAAAGATCAGTTTTACTCTCAGTTATCCCACATATTGCTCCTTTGTCAGTGTTTTTACTACCCTCTGTTTCTGCCATAATGTACAACAAAACAGAAGGCTCTAAAAATCTGTTGTTGGCCTAGCTAACTTTTGAGCTTTGTGGTGTTCAATAATTTGTTCTGTATATTTAATCATATTATCTTATACTTTGAGAAATTATGATGACTGTGTAAATCTTCTTACAAGTGAAGCATAAATTATCTGTACATCGGGTCTATCATAGAGTGGTGTCTTAATAAACATGCAAATAAACAAGCAAGATATTTTTCAAACACTTAACTGGAAACCTGCCTTAGGTATAAAGGATTCTCCTAAATAAAAGGGTGCTGACAAGAAAGTTTGTAAATTGACTGTTCAGCGTTTCGGTTTGCTGGACCTTGAATTCATTTCCTTTTTTGTTTCTGCACCCGATCATTTCCCAAAGCTCTCCAGCTTATTTAGGACAAATACAGTGTGTAGAATCACTATTTCAGGGTGCAGTTTTATCTCAAAAGTGCTGTCATGGGAAATCAAAGACCCTTAGCGAAAGAGGAATGACAGTAATTTAGTCCGTTATGTGGTGATTCTGTCCAGTTATATTAATGAACTTGAATGTCCATACAAAATGCAGTTTGAACATGAAAAAGGCTCCTGCTTGCTGATGAAAGGCTGCAATGATCTCAAATGGTTTCTATGGGGAAGGTATTAAGACTAAGGCCACTTTTTCTTTGTAAATTTCTTATTTTAGGCAGTTACTTTTCCATGTATATTGTAAACTGAAATGTGAGATATAACAGAGTGAAATATAAGAGGAACAGCATCTCTACAAAGTTCTCGATGGCCCTCACTCCTATATGGTCGCAGCAGGGTAATGACCTATTCTTAATTGCTCTTTATCTCTGGTAAGCTTTCCAAATCAGATACTCTTTAAAATAAGCTCTCAACCAAAACATTCCGAACAATTTCTTTATTGTTCAACCACATGTTGCATCCGTTGCAACCATGGAACCACATTAGGGTTTTCTGTGTTCTTCTTGATGTAATGGCAACATTTTTGTTAAATAATAAGAAAAAAATGTGCATTAATTTAAAAGAATATATTACTAATTATAATCAAGGATTCTGTATAAAAAGAAATTTCAGGTTGAAGTCACATGATAGGGGACTAAGGCGTTGCCAGGACATAGTAGCTCTGTATTAGCAATAGAAGATGGCTTTTCCTTGGTGTCACATTCTCAGATTCTAACACACCCATTTTTTTGTCAAAAATAATCATGATCTCAGTCTACATTTTGAATTAAATTATTCTTTAATTAAATTTCTAATGAGCAATTTTCAGTAATACTACTGCATATTTGGGGAATGTTACACCCCTCTGCCATTGGCTTCTAGACTTCCTCATCAACAAACCTCAGTGGGTCGGTTGGACAGAACACCTCTGATGGTATCACCTTAAGGACAGGCTCCCATCAGGGCTGCGTCCTGAGCCCCCTGCTGTTCACCCTGATGACACAGGACTGCGTCCCCAGGTTCACTACCAATCTTATTGTGAAGTTTTCAGACGACACCATGGTGTTGGGTCTCATCAGAGACGACAACGATCAGGACTACAGAGAGGAGGTAGAGCAGCTGGTCAGCTGGTGCAGACAACAGCCTGATCCTGATCGTGGAGAAGACGAAGGAGATTGCATCAACAGTTCAGCTGTAGAGGTGGTCAGCAGCACCAAATTCCTCTGGGTGCACATCACCTGACCAGGTCTGTTAACACCACCGCACTGGTCAAAAGGCCACAGAGGCACTTGTACTTCCTGTGGAGGATGAGGAGAGCCCACCCACCACCACCTTCTAGCACCATAGAGAGCGTTCTGACCAGCTGTCTCGACTTCCCGATCTACCTCTTAATCACTGAGTTTGCCCTGTTCCTGTCTTGCCTCGGTGGAGAGTGTGTGTTTTTAGCCGGTATCCTGGCATGTTTTGCCTCTCAAACAATGATTCTACCCGTTTCCATCTGAACACTCTGCCTGAACTCTCTGTTGGACTCTTGGAACCCTGAACCAGCCTGTTCCTGTTCTAACTGAAATCCCTGTCCGGGCTACAGACTCCTGGACCTGAGCCTTCCTGTTCTGATCTGTTTACCTGACCTGACTTGGATTTAGGACTGCAACATCGGAGATAGTCTGGGCGGCACCTGCCTTCCGGCTGAATCCTACCATTTTACATGGAGATGGACTGAACTGATAAACCAGGTAAGTGACTCACATGAATAAATCATCTTCTGTGAGTTTATCATGGTCACTTGTGTGACTATATATTTTCTCCACCAGTGCTGGTGACAGGCAGTGCCCCACCCTACTGAAGCCGCTGCAGATCCACAGCTCTGCATCATTTCTAATCAATGCGTTTTAAGTAATCACTGTCTGTGTCACCTGAATTCTACACTCACCGGCCACTTTATTAGGTACACCTGTCCAACTGCTCGTTAACACTTAATTTCTAAGCAGCCAATCACATGGCGGCAACTCAGTGCATTTAGGCATGTAGACATGGTCAAGACAATCTCCTGCAGTTCAAACCGAGCATCAGTATGGGGAAGAAAGGTGATTTGAGTGACTTTGAACGTGGCATGATTGTTGGTGCCAGAAGGGCTGGTCTGAGTATTTCAGAAACTGCTGATCTACTGGGATTTTCACGCACAACCATCTCTAGGCTTTACAGAGAATGGTCCGAAAAAGAAAAAACATCCAGTGAGCGGCAGTTCTGTGGGCGGAAATGCCTTGTTGATGCCAGAGGTCAGAGGAGAATGGCCAGACTGGTTCGAGCTGATAGAAGGGCAACAGTGACTCAAATAACCCCCCGTGTGGGGAATATTTTCTTGGCACTCTTTGGGCCCCTTGGTACCAATTGAGCATCGTTGCAACGCCACAGCCTACCTGAGTATTGTTGCTGACCATGTCCATCCCTTTATGACCACAATGTACCCAACTTCTGATGGCTACTTTCAGCAGGATAATGCGCCATGTCATAAAGCTGGAATCATCTCAGACTGGTTTCTTGAACATGACAATGAGTTCACTGTACTCAAATGGCCTCCACAGTCACCAGATCTCAATCCAATAGAGCATCTTTGGGATGTGGTGGAACGGGAAATTCGCATCATGGATGTGCAGCCGACAAATCTGCGGCAACTGTGTGATGCCATCATGTCAATATGGACCAAACTCCCTGAGGAATGCTTCCAGCACCTTGTTGAATCTATGCCACGAAGAATTGAGGCAGTTCTGAAGGCAAAAGGGGGTCCAACCCATTACTAGCATGGGGTACCTAATAAAGTGGCCGGTGAGTGTAGGTCCTACATTTCGAGCTTCTAAAAATAATTGTATTTTCAGTATAAAATGTCACAACTTTTCACTAAAAAATTATCTAAGTTATCACACCCTTACTAATTATTATCAAAGTATCTCAATAACAGCAAGTACAGTTTTTGCAGTGCCAAGTACTTCATATCTACATATTTTATGACAGTCCTGTGGCCTGTAGCTTAAACTGAGGACAGAACTTCACCTGGTTAACTAAATAAATCTGTAAAAAAATGTTTTTTCTTTTAAGTTACATAAATGATAAGAGTCCAATCAGCAAGCAGCCCTTGGTCACATCCTTTTACATATTAATCCTTATCCATTCATATGTTGTTGCAGAATATATACATTTTTTGTTCAGATTTTTTTTTTGTGTTGGTTCAGAAAATTTCTATGCGCTGCATTTATTTATCTGATCATTTAACCTATGTTTTCTTGTTTCATAATTATTCCTGTGAGTCTTCTTGGAATCTTGGTATTTCATTCTTGGAGGAACACTAGCTTCATTTTTACAAAAACTATAGTAAGTGATTTTTTTTTTAGCTAATCTCTACCTTGCAAAAATACGTTTTTCAGCTGAGAAAAGTCTTAAACTTTGGCAACATTACAATATATATGACTATAGGTGACTTCAGAATGCTAAAAAAAAATTTGAAATACGACCTATAATAATAATAAAAAAAAAAACTCTCATGAAGTTTTGGCAACCGACTCTAGCATGACCAGAGTATTTGTTCCATCTTCATGCTAAAATTATCCACCTACATCTCCAGGGTTGCAGCCCTTAAATGCTGTTAGTCTCTTTATTGTCTGTGTGACTGTGGTCAAATAAATAACAACACATAAGCTCTGTGTAGGGAGCAGGCAGGAAGAAGGAGAGTCAGTCGATGGGAAAGTGGTTGAAATTTAATAACATTAAAAGGTTTCACTATGGAAAGCACACATAATCCAGACAGGTTTTAAGTGATTTCCAGCAAGATCCATAAATCAAGGTACATTGTGGGCAAGTCAAGATACATCAAAGAGGCAATGCAAAGTTAGAGAGGATCAGCAATTGTATGTACACAGTCATTCAATTAATTTCAATTTAATGCAGTTTATTTATATAGCAGCAACTCATAAAACTTAATCTCAAGGAACTTTACAGAAACATTTAAACCAGATCACACGGTCAGAATAGTTTCTGTTGAAGGAAAACCAGCTTAGCACATCGACTCATTGATTTGAAAACAATTCCTCACACCGAGCATGCATGCAGTGACAATAGAGAGGAAAACTCCCGTTTAGTAGATAGAAACCTAAAGAGCAGCCATCTGCTGAGGCCGACGGGTTCAAGAAGATAGCAGCAGAGATACAGAAAGAAGCAGATATACAAAAGAAAACAGTTAACAAGCTCCACAGGCAGCCCCGTCCAGGAAAGACACAGCCAAGCAGACAAGATCTGAGCCACTTTCTATGTCAAAGGATGAAATAGAGCACAATAAGTCATAGTTACAGTAAAATACACAGCACTGCTCTGAAAAAAGCCCAACTGCAAAATCTATTGACAAAGGTGCTGATGGTAGCAGCCCAGCTGATATTTCTCCAGGATGATGTCACAGCCAAAGAGGAACAGGCCAGGTGAATCTTCTATAGCAGGATGAAGCAGATCGAGCATAATATTATATGTTCAACAAACAAATTCTGCAGAATGAGAGGATAAAGACAAAATAAAAGAGAATGATGCAAGTGGTCCCTATGTCATCCAGCAGTCTAAGCCTATAGCAGTATAACTATAGCGATTGCTAAGGATAACCTGAGCCATTCTAACTACTGTATAAGCTGTTTTCAAAAAGGTAAGTTAAAAGAAAACTGCAAAAGGAGATCTTTAAAAGTTAACTCTAAGGCCTAGTCCACATGAAGATGTTTAGGGTATACTTTCCATAAACGGTTCAGAAAAAAATGCATCTACACAAGTGAACATAGCACCAATTACATATTGTAGTACATAGTTCATGTGACACCATCACAGAATTACACGCAAACTATTGACTAAAACACTGGGTACGTGCAGACAGCTCATGCATGGTAACCATAGCAACATGACAGTGAAGTGAAACATTCAGCTTACAGAGGCCAGTTGAGCTACAACGTCATCACTGTACACACCAGTGACGTGCGGTCAGGGGAGGCAGGTGAGGCAGTGCCTCACCAGCCATCATGGAAAGAAAGAAAATATATAATCATAAAGTAATTTAAATTGTTATATTCATCCGGTGGTTTGTACTAAAAAATATTCATTTTTCATGTAGCTTCACCAATTTCGATTTTTATTTGTTCAAAATCGCTGAATTTTCTTATTTTCCCATTCAAATGCTTGGAAGCGATGCCGGTGAGGCAGCAGCGAGCTCTGCCTCACCTTGGATTGCGCAACCCCTGGCTCTGCGCTGGCTGCAAAGCGGAGAGAGCATGTTGCTGTACGGCGTCAATAAAATGGTTTAAACAAATGTAATATGTGAACTTATTTCTAATAATTTGGCTTATGTATATAATGTACAGAGCTTTTTGTCACCAACTGTGTTCGTGTAACGTGTTTCGTGTAATGAGCGATTATAAACGGCAGAGAACAAGTTCGAGGTGAGGCAGGCAGTTCTCTTGCCTCATGGCAGGGGGTGCTCAAGAGACTGAAAACATAAGGCAGGAACAGGACGGATCAAGGAAGGCTTTCTTCCCTGGCAGTGATCTCCATTGAGACAGAGAGACTTTTAAAACTGAAGGAAGATAAGGAGGACTTCTATTCATTTATAAGTAAAGGTAAGACAGTAATAACATTTATTTTGTTTTGTTTTTTAAGGAAATGTGTGTTTTGTGAGCTACAGTTTGTATGTGTAAGGATGCAGAAGTGAAACATAACCTGTAAACTGCTGTCAATCTATGCATCTATTTGCAAATCTGATTCTGATGACGTCAGTGCCTCACCAGCTATGAACCTCACCGCACGTCACTGGTACACACCAAATGATGATTTTTCCACTTTAGGACCAAATAAATAAGTAAACATTGTTTAGTTAGTCTTGTTTCTGTATTGAAAACTTAACAACCAAGACTTTCTTGCTGTGAGGCAATGGTGCCAATTTCTACCTTATCATGCCAGCAATTTGTCTCATCCATATCAACTTAATTTTACTTTTCATTGTTTTTTTTTAATTAACCTGCTGTTAAAACTCTGTGGGAAGTAACTTTTAATACTTTAAAAATCAAAAACATTGACCTTAGAATGATAAAGAGACAAACCAGGAAAGAGGTCAGTGGGGACAAGGGTTTTAACACCTTGATGCTTTTATCTTGCATATATTCAATTAACCCTGAGATAGCAGAAATAACATGTTCATTCTGTAAATGCCAGTTATTACACATTTAGCAAAGACCAAGAAATGTCTGGCACCACATTTTTCTTGTATTAATGGTCCCTGATGGTGCATGTTTTCACTGGCTGGTGCCAGATAAAAGGAAGAATTTAACACAGAGATAAACAAAGTAAAAAAGTAGGTGTTGCTTTTTCAGAGACTTGAACTGAGAAATTGGAGTAGCGTATTTGCTTTATAACAAGTATCTGTTAATGTATTTTAATGTGCTGAAAAATGACCAACAGAGAGGTAAGTGAGGGAAGATAGGATGCTGGTAAGATGATCTTTTTCTCCTTTCAGAGAGAGAGGGACTGTGGAAAATGGTGGTGAAATTATTTCTTAGGGAGGCGAGGCCAGTCTGAGCTGTGAAGATGTTAGAGGTGTATAATCTCTCAGTTCCCAATGATAGAAGTCTGCACTCCAGCTGTGTAGGTTAAATTTCTCAGTGTCTGAAACAGAAAGGCTCAGATAGCTTTTGTTGCTTCTGTTAATGCTTTCAGTGGCTATGACTTTCTTCTCTATGGTTTTAATTTTTTCCTCATCTCAGTTTTCAACCTCTTGAAATAAGCAAGCTTTGCTATAGTGTTGAATATAGAAAAAAAGAAGGGTGAACATTTCAGGTTATGTATGGACCTAGCTATGTCTTAACCTAGCAGCTGTGTGATTTAAATAAATGGGCCAAAGGGGAAATTGGGGTTCCTAATGTGTGTAGTTGTGTCACAGTGTCTCACAAATAGAAGCAAACTTGTTTTTTGGTTTGTGTTTTTGCGAAAGCTTGTTTGAGGATTTTCCTGCTGTGTATAGCTGAATACATTCTGAAAATCCATTTTCCGTACCTGCATGTGTAGGATTATCTGGGAAATGACTAGAAATATGAAAAGGAGAGTTAATTGAAATTTCAAAATGAATGCATACTTCTTTATATTGGACTAAAACATAACCGATAATAATTTCCAAAACAACTTGAGCGAGTAAACACCACCTCACTGATCAAAAGGGCACAAAAGCGCATGTACTTCTTGCAGAGGATGAGGACAGCCCACCTGCCCCCACCCATCCTCACTACCTTCTCCATAGAGAGCGTTCTGACCAGCTGTCTCACTGTGTGGTGTGGAGGCTGCAGCGCCTCAGACTGGAAGAAAGTGAGAAGAGTAGAAAGGACAGCAAAGAAGATAATCGGGGCTCCTCTTCATTAAAGACATTTCATCCCAGCGTTCCATATCCCGAGCCAATAACATGATAAATGACCCCTCACACCCCCACAATGGACTGTTCTCCCTTCTTCCCTCTGGGAAGAGGCTTCGAAGCATCCGATGCATTTCCAGCAGATTCTGTAACTTCCCCACTGCCATCAGACTGCTGAATTTTGTGTAAAGGGGTTATTCCATCTATATAAAAAATGATTAGAACTGTAAATATACAGTCATTTGTTAATATTACATTTTTTTATGTTTTTGTTACTATTTTTCAAGGCTGCACTTTGAAAGAAATGAAATTGTCTAGAACTGTTTTAAACTAAATTTCTTTTTGCATACACTCGTGTCCACAAAAATGACAAAATAAATCTAAGTCTAAGTCTAACTTTAAAGTTCCAAACAACAAAAATAGCAGTGTCAATAAAGAAACAAAGGCCCTCAGACATTATTCCAGTTCCAGATATACCTGTAATTAGGGTTGGGAATTGATAAGACTTTCACGATTCCGATTCTCTTATCGATTCTGTAAAACAATGGTGCCATTCATCTACCTTCGCCTGGAACATTCTATTTCTAGAATTCTTCTGCCAGCCTCTGAGCCAGCCGTCTCGTCACAGTCATCTAAATCTAATGGAAAAGGCATCTGTTTAATAAAAAAGCATTACTGTACAATTTCGGGAAATAAACTTATCTCCCCCTGATTTAAATAAAAGAGCACCAACTTTCTCTCGCTCCCTGAACTGCGGAGCACCTTTGTATAATGTTTAATAACCCCAAAGAAAGGTAGGAAACTGGTTTATTTCCAGAAATCTCATATGATTTACTAGGAACCACATAAAGTACAGCCAGTGATATAAAACTAGCTACTTACCACCAGAGTTGCCTTCCATGCTGGTCATAACTTTAGCTTCAGTCCGGAAGCATGAAAAACACGGCATTGATTAAAATATATGCCATGTTGTTTGCGCAGGTGTTTCTGCATGTTGGATGTAATCGCCAGTTTGCAATGATTTCAAAGCACATGGTTGCCATCTTTCTCTTCCTTGAAATGAAGCAAAACTTTCATTCTTTTTAAGCGCCTTTGTTTTGCTTTTCTAGACTTATGCATGGTCACGTCGTACTTGCTTACTGAATGCTGTGTGCGTAACTTGTGTAAAAAACCTGACATAAGTCGTGTTGCCCAGCGCTGGGCTCTGGTGCTGCCTGGAGCCGTTAAGAGAATTGTTAAGCGAGCTGCCTAACGGTGCCATAGAATTGGAACACATGGAACCGTTTCTGAACACACAACCGGTTTTTGATTCCCATCCCTACCTGTAATTACATTAATATTCTGTAAGGATTATTTAAAAATATGTCCTAGATTTACTATTGTGTGGTTGAGAAATAATTTGGTGAGCTGATTAATTTGAAATTAAAGGCAGCTAATGGCAGCTAGTATGCAATGCCACTTGGTTGCATTACAAATTTACCCTTGGGAACAATAATTAATATTTTATTCTATTCTGCACAGACTGATGAAATGAAATAATAATATAAAAAAAAAAGATCTATGTAAACCAAACTTATAATGGCCACTGTTGAGGTGTTATGAAGATGACCAATTTTAAACACCAGTTGTGCTTTTAATCAGTTTTTTTGTTGTTGCTCTTACTATATTTTTTTGTTCTGCTTTTTCATACAAAGAACATCTTATTTATATTTTCTGAAGAGTAGGCCCTACTTTTTCTTTCAAATTGATTTCCTCATGCACCAGGAATCTTGGGATCCAATTGAACATTTTTGGTTTATATTTTGAATATTTTTCTTTATATATTTTGTATTAGTACATGAGAAAGAACTAGAAGAGGTACCCCATTTCACCACCATTTCACACAGAACATGTACCAAACCGAACCGAAACTGTGGCACAAAACCGAGGTATGGACTGTACCATGGGCTACCTGTACCATTGCATCCCTAGTCAGTACATAAGTTAATTTGTGACTTTAGGAAAATGTCATAAAGGTGACTTTTCAATCTCAGATATTCTGCACACCAAAGTATAATTCTAAGATACTCTACAGGAAAAAGCTTAAAATTAAATTCATTTAGACATTTTTCTCCTTACATGGGATCATCTGATTACTAGTGCCTTGGTATGTTCAATGTTTGGCTTATGCTGATACCAGACATAGGCAATGTGGAGTCAACAAGTCATCTCCATGTCATGTATTTATTCTACCCAGCCACTGAAGCAGGTGAGTCCAATCTTCACCGTCAATTAACCTGTGCAGATTGGACTTACCTGGTTAATTGGCTGGGTAGATTAAATACATGACATGGAGATGACTTGTTGACTCCACATTGCCCATGTCTGGCTGATACATACAGGTGGAAGGTCCATCATTACAGTACCTGTATGTTCAACTGGGCAAAGGGGCCGTTTTCTGTAAAAAGAAAAGGCAGATTATCACTTAATTGCCAATCAAAACTAGTAATAAGTATTAACTGGTTTCTATTTACGTCTCACTGTCATGAAACGGGGACAGATAGACCCAGTATTCGAGAAGAGACAGTCAGTAGGAAAGTTCAAAAAGGTTTATTAAATGAACAAAAACTAAAGTGGAGCTGTGGCTCACGGACACTGCAGGATGGGGAGCGGGGCACCGCCTAATCACAGAACTCTGCAGGAGAAACACAGGTAAGTGACCACGATCATCTGACATAGGATGATTATCTGAGTTGGCCACTTACCTGGTTTAACAGTCCAGTCCTAGAATGTCCCCAAGTGCTGCAGTCCCAGAGGACATGCTTGAACAGGATCCAGATCAGGCAGGAACAGAACAGGTGGCAGGATCCAGACTTCCAGGCATCCACAGGCTCCCAGGAGGGTTCAGAGTCTGACAGGGTCCGAAAGCATGACCAGGTGGTCACGCACAGGAGCAGACAGGATCAGGTGCAGATGAGCAGGCTCAGTGGAAGAGGGTAGCCAAGACAGGACGTGGAACCAGAACTTGATGCAGGACTTTAAACTGGTCTCCACCTTGGAGCCAGGCTTACTTGGATAAAAACTGAACCTCCCCACATATAGAGCCAAAAACCCAGAGGATTCAGTGGGGGAGGAACAGAGGACGATCAGGAGACGAGACTAACACAAAAGCCTCTTTCCACTGGCCGCTAGATCCAACACATGAACCAAGGAATCAAAATAACAGACAGGCTAACAGAAAACAAATAATAATCTGGCACTGAATGCTAAGGCTGAACTGAATATAACCAAGAGGAAACAGGTGACAGGAATAAATTATAATAGAGGCAGGGAGGGAAAGAGACAGGTGAAAGGGATTACTAATTAAGGAGGAGCAAACATGCCAGATCATGACACTCACGACATAATTATGCAAATGTATGCTGTTTAAAAAATTGTACTTCACTTGTGAAATCAAAATTTTTGTTTGGTTGCTTTAAACATGCAGGCTGATGTTTGGGAGTCATACTGCGAGTTTTAAAACATTTTAATGAAGTTGTTTTATGCAATGAAATTTATTAACAGTGAAAGATGAAGAATTTGTAAATTAACCAAGGACCTGATGAATACTGGCAAATGACTTAGATCTTAAAAGTACAGGGGAGGACGTGCTTTTTCCGAGTGCATTATCAAAATAAGCGGTCAATCAATCTGGTGATATGTTCACGTAAGGCCTTTCTAAGTGTTCTACCCCATTTTCACATATCGACGGTGAGTCTGACATAGTGGAAAAATAGCAAATCGTCTTTTAGAAAGTCAGCTTATATGAGTGATGCAAACAGCAACTTTTAAACAGAGCTTGCATGAGGAGAAATGGGCTTGTCAATGCAGGCAGCAGTGCACATGTTGAATAGGCAATCCCTGTCTGGAGTGGGTACAGGGTTTTGCATGTGCTTTTTTGAAAGTGGAGAGGGTGGATCTTTTCAAAAACGAAAATCCTTTATTATACCTTTAGGTAGAGGGAAAAACAAGTGCAAATGACTAATTAACTGACTAGTTAACAGAAGGTTTTGGTGGAGAGAGAATTGGTGAAAGAAAGTTAAACACCAGAAGGAATAAACTAAGAAAGAGAATCCGCCCATCCAGAAATTAAATATTAGACAAATTTAAACAAAATTAAGTAAAAACCAAGCAATAAACAAGATCAGTAGACTAGAAAACAACTGAATAGCAAAACTAGCAACACGCCTAAGGCAAAAGCAAAATGTGAAATTCTAAAAGGCAAAAAGATCTACTAAGAAAAAACAAACAGAAAAAAATACCTTAAAATGTAAATTAAGATTAATACTTTATGCTCAAAATAACAAAACTTTGTCAAAAGACAAACAAAAAACAACCCTTTTTTAGAGATGGAACCTTAAAAATAAACTGGAACTGTCTCTTGTTAGACTATAAATGAAGTTCAGACAGCCCCTTAAGGCTTCTGTTTTTCTTTCTCTATAGCTGATAAGAAATAGAACACGGCCACAGTAATTGCAGTATAGGACAGGAACAGAGGCTGGACTTCTTATCAACCTCTAAGCTTAAATCACTGTTTACTTCTTAACTTCTCATTTAAAAAAAGAGACAATTGAAGTTTGAGCTTCAGTAGAAGCTCTGAAAACCTAGAGTTTTATTTTACAAAAACTAAGACTTTGGCCTCTCCTTGTAAAAGAATTTTAAAAGAAGCATTTTTATTATTTAGGTATGTATTGTTTGATATATCTGAATTTGTCGATGCTTTTTCTTTACTCTTTTCTTCAGTTGTTTTTCCATCACTGTCTATCCTTTGTTTTGATAGAACTGATAAAATCTTAAATAGCTGTCTTTAGTTAGACCATGTCATTGATTTCTTTTCCTAAGATGAAGACACAGTTCCATCAAAAAAAAAAAAAAAACTACTTTGTGACTACATAAAGCTTTCAGACTACAGAGGATTGATTTCCTGACAAAACCGCAATTAGTCAACGTGAAATACAACTTTACCCGTGGAGCCAAAAAATCAGATTTACCGCTTTTCTCTTTCATTTTGCTTGGATCCATAAACTGAGATCATAGATCCTTTAGTTTCATATTTACAACACCGAAACAATGATTTCTCAGTATGCCTGATACCATTATTTTGTTAAATTTGCAGTAGGAGAGAATCACATCTTTCAATGCAAGTTAGGGAATTGATGAGAGACATTTCTTGACTTCTTTTTTCAAGGTGTTTGTAGTTTGTAATCGGCAGAACACAAAAGGCTGTTTCTTTTTTCCTACATAATTTCATTCCATTAATATGCAGAGGGTCATTTGAAGTAATTGAAAACAGGAAAATAGCTTTAATCACACCAGAATTAAAAATACTTGACCTCAGAAAGGTGCCTTGAATAATTCTCCTTACACTGTTTCTCATCATAAAAAAAAAAGTTTGAAATGTGTGGACAGATGACAGAATGGACAAAGAATCTCAGACTGTGAGAAAGGGTATGTAAGATCTGGCAATTCCCCAAATGGTTTGAAAAGCCAGGATTTCCTGAAAGCGCGCACATGTGCGATCACGACGCTACGGAAGCCGGCAGACCAAACCAGCGCATTCAGCTCGGCAAAGAACTCATGCTCTTCCTCAACACTGAAGTCCTCAGACATTTTTCTTTCGTTGTTTCTTTCTTTGCACAGGTAAACGGCACATTTCTTCTTCTACGCTTGCATTATTGGAAGAGCAGACGCTGAATGCGCACTTTCATCTGGTTTGGTCTGCCGGCTTCCGTAGCGTCGTGAACGCGCATGTGCGCGCTTTCAGGAAGTCCTATACACTACTGTTTATGCTCTAAAAACATTCTAAATGACTTCGTTTCAAGTAAATTCTGGATGCTACCCACTCAGGACACTTGGAATACATTGGACGGGCAGTATGGAGGAATATTGACACGTTTTTTGTGGACTTTTATGGACCTTTCTGCCTCGGTCACCATAGACCTCCGTTATTTGAATGTCAGCAGACAGCAAGAAGCCTCCCAGATCTCCAGATGCATTTGAGATATCAAAAAAGTACTCCAGAGTGTTGTTCAGCATGGGGGTGAGTAGAAAATGAAGGCTAATCATGTTTTGGGTGTACTGTTCCTTTAAGAAAAAGCTCTGTAGACTTTTAGGGATCTGTCAGAGAACTTTAAAATAAAAGATTTGTGATAAAAGTGATATGCATCCATCAGCCTGTTCGTCCTTCTGGGTCATAGTGGCTCCAGCAGTCTTAGGGCAAAATATGCAAATATGCACATACTTTGCAGGTGGAAAGTTCTGACAGCTCTTTTTTTTATGATAGTATTAACAGTTTAATTCTATCACTGAGTTTCATCTTAAAACTCTGTGATATTTCTAAGCAAAAGGAGCTACAGTACAATTACAAAGACGGATGTGGCAGCATGATGTGTGCTGACGATATCCCAGTTATGCCTGCAGTGGTTAGACTATCAGTCTGGGAAGAGCGCTAAAGCTTTCAGTTTAATCTTAGGTTCTCATCTTCCTTTTCATATCATATTCTTAATAGTGGAGGCAATGTTTATCTAGACTCCAGAACATATGAAATATCTTGCAAAATGGCAAAGCATTTGTGTGGTGTATATATACAGTAAACACTTTTTATTTCTACCACATACAAAAAAAAATATTGACTTTGTAATGATTATAGCCATTATACTGATCTTCAAATTATTGCTTCAAGCATCAAATTGACGACACTGAAGGCATATAATTTGAACATTTATTTGCTAAATAAATGTTCCCCTTCAGGTTGGAGAGTCCCTGCCTCAAGTGGAGGAGTTCAAGTATCTTGGGGTCCTGTTCACGAGTGAGGAAAGAATGGAGCGGGAGATCGATAGACGGATCGGTGCCGCTGCTGCAATAATGCGGGCGCTGCACCGGTCTGTCGTGGTGAAGAGAGAGCTGAGCGAAAAGGCAAAGCTCTCAATTTACCGGTCGGTCTACGTTCCTAACCTCACCTATGGTCATGAAATTTGGATCATGACCGAAAGAACGAGATCCCGGATCCAAGCGGCTGAAATGAGCTTTCTCCGCAGGGTGGCTGGGCTCCCCCTCAGAGATAGGGTGAGGAGCTTGGTCATTCGGGAGAGGCTCAGTGTAGAGCCGGTTCTCCTCCACATCGAGAGGAGTCAGTTGAGGTGGCTCGGACATCTTTTTCGGATGCCCCCTGGACGCCTCCCTCGGGAGGTGTTCCAGGCACGTCCCACTGGGAGGAGGCCCAGGGGACGACCCAGGACACGCTGGAGAGACTATGTCTCTCGGCTGGCCTGGGAGCGCCTAGGGCTTCCCCCAACAGAGCTGGAGGAGGCGTCAGCGGAGAGGGAAGTCTGGGAGTCTCTGCTTAGCCTGCTGCCCCCGCGACCCGGTTCACGATAAAGCGGGAGACGACGAGTACGAGTATTTGCTAAATATATTTCAAGTGAAATTTTTTCTCTTTGATGGTAGAATCTGGCTGTGCTCTTTAATAACGATGAAGATTTTTGGAAACTCACCTTTGCTGCTTTTAGGGGATAAGAATATACAATCATGTGGTTAAAAACAAGTGCGAATAATGTCACATAGAAAATAATTTCCTCTGTACTGAATCCACCAAGATTCACCGAGCCAACTTGTTGTACATGCAGAGTATTTCTGCCAAGGAATGAATTGACAAAAATGGTGCTAATTTCCTCCCTCTTGTACTCCACGTGAAACTGAGGGATTCTATTGTCGCTGACTTGTAACTGATTTACCTACTGAATCTGTCTCAGACCTTTTGGTGCAAAAATGAATTAACCTGAGGACTGAAATAATCAGGAATCATTAAATCAGTGATTTATTTAACAAATCTTATTACCCATGATGAGTGAAAAGATCTCTTTTATGAGTTAATTATTTGTTTATCCAAAGTTCTGATTGACCCCAGTTTACATTGTGTCCAGCTATGCTCCACTGCTCTCTGCTGCATATTTGCAGCCATTATAATCATTAAGAGAAATTGCATAGCTCTCACACACAGCATTCCGCCCATAGGGTGGTCCCTTGCAGATGGCATGCTGGCAAAATTGGTACACTGGGCACCACCGCAAAACTGCTGTTAACTTTTATTTTCAAATTGAACCACAAAATAAGGTGAAATGAGAGCCTTCAAAGTCATTATAATTTTCATCACCTTCTAATTCCAAAGGAATATAAGGCTGTTAAAATTCTAGTTTGCAGACTTAATTTCACTTTAGCCATTTTACTGACTAGAATGTAAATGAACATAAAATGCAGTTAAAGCTCTATACATTGCACATTAAATGTGATCCAAGCTTTTTAAATTCAAAGGAACTGCTAATTTAGTAGCACTGCTGCTTTGCAGCAAGAAGATTCTGGTTTCGATTCCCGGCCTGGGTTCTTTCTGCATGGAGTTTGCATGTTCTCCCTGTGCATGTGTGGGTTCTCTCCAGATACCCCAGCTTCCTCCCACCGTCCAAAAATATGACTGTTAGGTTAACCGACTTCTCTAAATTCTCCTTAGGTGTGAGTGTGTTTGTGAATGGTTTTTTGTCCTCTTTGTGTTGCCCTGTGATGGACTGGTGACCTGTCCAGGTTGTACCCCGCCTCTCACCCGTAAACAGAGGAGATAGGCACCTTGCGATCCTGCTTGGGATAATTATAACGGAAAGTGGATGGATGGATGATAATTAAGCTGTTATATATTTATCCTTAGTATTACTGATCTCATCAGCTCATCACAAGAAGCTTTGAAAATATTCAACTTTTTGAAATTTAATTGTGATGATCTTTACCACCGTCTTTCTGTCTCTCATCATAATTTCATGATAAAATCAGAAAATATTTGAAACCATCTCACCTTTGAACGTTGCAGTCTGAGCTGTCAAAACAGACTTCTGAGTAATAGCCTTGTGCACAGACTTTAAAGTTGACCTTGAGAGCACAGAACTGAGAAAAAAAGATTATGATAGTCATAAAACCTGAAAGACTTATTTTTTAATATTGCAGAATAAAAAACCCTCATTACTGCAACATTCACACAAAGTCTATCAGCACACTCAAAGCAAACAAGTGAAGCTGTTTACACCAAAAAACATAACCCTACTATTTGTTTATCTGCTGATCTTCTGATATTTGTTCATCTTCTGATATTGATTATATTATTTGACCTCCTCCACAGATCCTGAAATTAAAGTAAAGCAAAATTACCTTTCTAATGTGCTGTGATGGTGTGTGAGGAGGTTTGTTCATGCTATTTTTCTCTGCAAGGTCACACTGCTTTCAGATGTTTGTGCATCGTGATAAAGTTGCAAAGTAAAACTTTTTAGGATATGTTTATTCAGCCACATTTTTTTTCTTACCCCTTGCAGACAACAATTGTCAAAATTCCAGAGGAGTGGTCAGCATCTAGAACTAAACGCTTGATGCATGACTCACAAGTGCTGTTTTCAGAAATTCTGAGTCACAGAGACTATAATGTCAGGTTTTCTTTTGCATGTAAGGTTCCTTCTGAATCAGGGATATAGCTGTACAGAAGTTTGTTTGAGAAAATACAACAACCCGCTTGGTGTGCTACCAAAAGCCTTCCTAGGACTTCCTATAATCCCCTGGGGGTTATCCACATAAAAACCCTCGTTCTCCAAAACAGCCGTGATGACCATCGGCATGAGTGAGACAAGTGTACAAGAGGACATTGTTTGAACTTTAATCCAAAGATAACCATGACCTGGTTAAAGAAAAAAACTGCACATACAGTATCACAGGTCTGGGTATTTGCTTCATTCTCTCTGTTAGTTCTTAGGAAGAACTTGAATTTGAGACCCAGCACAGCCTGAAGGAGACCAGCTTTCTCATCCGTTACCAGTTACAGAGGACAACAATCAAGGCCCCTCTAGCTGGTAGCATCCCGCTCAGCCATAATCCCAACCACCAGTTTATGGCTGCGTCTCAATTCGCAGGCTGCGTACTTCCGAGGACGCAGCCTACCTAGCCTCCGGAGGACCCAGACTTGGTAGGCTGCTCCGGAGGATCCTCAGCCGTTGGTAAATGGGACGGTCTAGCCTTTGGAGCACTTCCTGGTTGCGACACGACGTCATCACGTTTACCCCAAACGCAGCGCGAAACAAAATCCGACAGCTCGAGAAATACGGAAAGAAATAGATATGGACATTTTTATTTTTTTTTTTATTTACTTGTTATTGGAGGAGGAGAGTCGCTTTGACGGCTTCGGCGGCAGCAAAACCTGCGACGGATTTTTCTCAGGCTGGCAGAGCGCAGTGGAGAGGTAAGATCTACCTGCTATTATTCTAACCCACAGGGGCCTGCTAATGATCAGAATATACCAGTTATTAAATAAACGCTTGTCAGCAGATTGATGAATATGTTTAAATATCAAGTTTTATATTTATTTGTAAGTTTGTGATTTATTTGTTTGTAACTTTAGTAATTTGAATTGAATAGTTAAATGTGTACAAACCCTGTAAATAACTGACTTAAATCACTACTTTCACTAATGTTGTGTTGAGAAGCCAAACTGTTGAGAAATAAATCCTTTTTGTCTAAATTGTTATCCCCTTACTGCCTGATTTTATTTGCAATTTTATATATATATACATATATATATATATATATATATATATATATATATATAACATAATACAGGAAAAAAATCAAAATATAAAAACATAAAAAATAAGTTAAATAGTGGATCTAGATGAAGTAAAATTTAATTTCTAATAAATCATGTAATAAAGATAAGGAAAAAAGATAGATGACTGAATAAAAATAAATCTTTTTGTCTTTTTTTTCTACAGGTCATAACAGCCCCAGAGGATGAAGAGCAGGACGACATGCCAGAGGATGAGGAGGGGGAGAAGGTGTAGGAGGCAGTCAGTGGTGCTCCATGGAGGGACCAGCTGTCTGCTGAGGTGTCTGCTCTGGAGGAGGGTCTACCTGACCACCGTTACATTTAGATGGCAAGTAGAATCACATTTTAGCTGTTCTCATTTCAGGGTTATAAAAACAGTTTTAGTAAAGTCATTATTTTCTGCGTCTTCTTGAACATTTTTAGTAACATGGCAGCCATCGATTGGATCAGCAGTGGAGAGAGGCACCCCCCACCCCCCAGATGATGTCCCACTCGCAGTCAGAAGACTCCAAGGTCATCTGTGTGGCATCCCATCCAGTCCAGCAGCACCACCAGGGACTCCTGCTCAGTGACAATTGTATATATATGTTCTCTAGTAATATTTACTGTATATCTTCTGTAAATAGTTGTAGTAGTTAATTTTAAAATCTAATTTCAATAGTTAAAAATGTTTTTAATAGTTTATTGTAAATACTTGCTTCTCTAAAAATAAACTGATGTCACTGAGAAGTTGCTCTAAGTTTACTTAAATTACAAAGAAGTGATGAAATAGATCATGTAAAAAGGTTAAAAGACTTTAAGAACACACCGACAGCAATAACTTTTATAAACAATTTAATAATTTAATTTAACCATAACAGCAACACAGAACCTCAACTTGTTAAAAAAAAACACCAAAAAAATAATAACATCTGTCCACCATCCTCTCCAATAAATGAAATAATCTGTCCATCCTTTCTTGCCTCCCTCTGCCGTCTCATCTCCTCCCTGATTAAATCCACCAACTCGTCACTCCTTCTTCTCTTCCTCCTTTCCCTCCTCTCTCATCCTCATTCTCTTCCTCATCTTCACCCTGATGCTGCTCAGCCTCTGCAGCACCTGGCCCTGGTGTGTCCTCAGGGATGGAGGCAATTAGGACAGGTGGGTCAACAGAGGGCCTCTGTCCTAATACCTCATCCATGAGGACAAACCAGGGCCAGGTGGCAGCAGTAGGATTCCCACTGACCCGCTGCCCTGTCCAAGGATCTTTGCATTCCTATAGTAGAGGAAAACTATTTGTATCAACAGATGCTATTTTCTGTAGCGTTTCATTTAAAGCTAGAAAAAAGGAAGGTTTCATGATTTGGATGGATTGATGAATTTGAACCTGGAGATTACTTTTTCAAGCTTACTCAAAGTGTAAATTAACATGAATATAATAAATGAAAGATGTAATTTCCCTACACACACACATACATATATATATATATATATATATATATATATATATATATATATATATATATATATATATATATAGGTGTGTGTGTGTTTCATTACATTATCCAAACCTGAACATACTTTGTATTTTTTTTTTTAAGTTGTCCCACACAAGGATCACTTCTATCACAAATATGAGATTTACAAAAAGTGGCATCTGAGCATCATTTGTTGTGATCAAATTATTATATTTGTACGTTGGTGTTTGAACAGGACTTCTTTTAACGTGTGTGACTTTTACATAGAAATGCAACATGTAGATGGAATTCTGCCTCTTCCCTCCATCCGACTGCAGCAGTATTTTTGGCCCCGATGATAAGGAGGTAATTTTATCCACTCCTCTGTCTGCTCCCTGGAATAAAATGACATGTAAAGCATATTTCTGTTAAGTCAACAGGCAAAATGACTGTTCTGTATAATTACGCCTGTATTGTTCTTCAAGCGAATTATACTTTAAACCTTATTATACTGTACTGTAAATTAACTATACATTATTGAGTATTAAAACAAAACGTTTGCAGTATTAACAGCCCAGTACAGCTGGACTAATGTTATTTCTTCAGCTGCATTAAGCTTTAACAGTTCTAATACTTTTTTATAAACTGTATGAGAATAAATAGATCTGATTTGTGGGGGCTACGGCTATCAGTACAGTAAGATGTATGTTAAAATAAAAAATAGTGACATTTGTATGAAGGCTTTTAATTGTTGATGAACATCACGTATCAACAGGTTAGCTCTAAGCTTTACTTTAGCTTTAGCTGCTCCTACACATTCCGGTGGCTCCGTTACCGTCATGTATTTTAATAGATGTTCATAAAAAAAACAAAAAAACAAACTACTTACATTTAAAGGTGTTCTCCGCACTACTGTCGGCGCTGCTGCTGCTGCTTTCGGTTGTCCGTAATTTGAAGAAAATCCGACTTTCTTCTTCTTCTTTTTCTTCAACTAAAAAAAAAAAAAAAAAAAAAAAAAAAAAGCGCGCAAAGCACCTCGGGAAATCTAGCGGGAGGCGAGGCCACTAAGGACGGTAGCGATGCATCCTCAGAATTCGGGGAAAAGGAGGACGCATTTTGAGGCTGCATTTTAAGCGTCCTCAGAATTTTTGCCAAATGGGACGGCCTCCGCGCAGCGTTGTGACGTCACCGGCCTCAAAATGCGTCCTACCAAGTACGCAGCCTGCGAATTGAGACGCACCCTATATCAACTTTCCTAAGAGATTAGAAACTCCTTGTTATTCTCAAAAGATCAGTGGTACAGTTTTTAAACCATTACGGGTTTAAATTTTTCCCGGTTTTCATGATGGGTCCTTGACTAGTCCTTGACTGGTCTTTCACTGGATGGCTTTCATGCTTGGTTAAACTTGGCTGGAGACCAGAGGCTATTGGGCTAGCTTTCATTCTAAAGGGGAACTTTAAGACTGCTAACGCTGTACCTGAATTGGTATGTACCAGTGGTATCAAAAGTACACACATTTGTTACTTAAGTAGAAGTATAGATACTGCAGTTTGAAAACACTCTGGTAAAAGTTGAAGTATCAACTTCACCTCTTTACTCAAGTAAAGTGAAAAAGTATCTGCTCCAAAAACTACTTCAAGTGTAAAAGTATAAAGTAACCTTTAAAAAAACAGCCAGATGCCACCATATGAATTGAAAGCTACATCTTTTGACTATTTCGAAAAATTCTTTGAGATAGGGCCAAGGATGAGGGAGGTCTTGTTGGTCTGCGTCTCCCGATACGCTCTCGTCTGCGTCCGACCTTTCAGACTTTTCAACATCTTTTTCTGAATCCCATAGCATGGCATAGACAATTCACGTTTGCAGTTTGAAGAACACCTGCTTGCTTCTGATGATTTCCTTTAGCTAACCAATGAGTGTTTGCGTTATATGACTCATCCAATTACACTAGTTTTCACTAGATGTCACTGCATTGGATGGTGCACATGATGTGAAAGAAATATTTATAAACTTAAAACCGAGGCCAAAATGTAAGGAATAAAAAGTACAGATACTTGGATGAAAATGTAATGAGTAGAAGTCAGAAGTAGGAAGAAAAATAAGTAATTAAAGTAAAGCATAGATACCTAAAAAGTGTACTTAAGTACAGTTACAAAGTATTTGTACTTCATTTCTTGACACCTCTGGTATTTACAGAGATAGTATTTTTAGTCAATTAATTTGGGTACTGTCCTTTTTTTCATTTTTTTTATGTATTTTATGGTGTTTAGAAGCCAGCCTGCTGGCGCTGCACCACTCAGTTGTGGAGGTAAAGGACCCCAATGAGTTCAGCTAGAGCTTTTGTTTGCATTGAATATGGAGCAACAACAAATTAAACTTTACATATAATAGATATATTGCCATATTAGGCACTAAGGGTTTGTTCAGAAGCAATAGAAATTACTCCCATAAATTCATCATTATCATATGGGCTGACAGTGGGATTCGGATGTAGGCGTTTGCAGTGCAACTGGAAGTTTTTCAATTCAAGCCTCGGGTCACGCATATAATGTCGCTGTGTCCTTGGGCAAGACATTTCAACCACATTGCTTACTGATGGTGGTCAGAGGGCCCGGTGGCGCTTGTGTATAGCAGCCTCGCTTCTGGTAGTGAGCCCCAGGGCGGCTATGGCTACAATGTAGCTTTCCATCATCATTCCGTGAGTGTGTGTGTGGATTGTTAGAAAATGGTGGCACTCTCTTAGAACTAAGAATAATAAAAATTGCATTTAATATTGGATCAAATAAATGTCAAAGAATATCTGGATTTAAAAGTATTGCATAATTCTTTGGGAAGTCATAATTTTTTATTCCAAGTCCAAATTGAATCAAATTTATTTACTTGTCTTACTCAGTGCTATTTAATTTGAGCAGCTAAAACTGTCATTTGTGCAGATATGGTTTTTAAGATGGAATAATTTTGTCAGGATCCCAGTTTTTGTGTTTGTCTTGTCTTTTGTGTTTCTCTCTTCCACCACCAGGAGGCGCCTGGCTCCAGTTCGCCTCCTCACACACCTGCAAGCTGTTGCCTCATCACCGGACTGCTCTTACTGTAAGCTGCTGGTTGCCACTACTTCGACGCTAGAGTGTTTGCGATTTTGGGGAAGCCTTCCTGCAAACTGGACCTTTTTGGACCGCCTTCTCCCAAGTGCGATCAACTGAGTCTTACACTGAGCGACTGATTCCAATCAGGATTTTTTGGATCCAGCAACCTTTGAACACACCAAGATATTTCTGAGTAAGGAAGTCATCTTCACCATGACCCGTTCAAGTACCACAGGAAAACTGAGTTGCAACCAGCGGCTGCATCATTCCCATCCGAGTTCTGGGTAAACCCTGTTCCGCCCTCCACCGAATCAAACTTTCTCTGGAAGACCAACACACAGACTGGAGTCTAAGTGTCTCTTCTTCTCTGGAAACGTGAGTGCCAACAATCCTCTCCTTCAAGATTGACAACTCCAATTTGGAGTTGTCAATCTTCCCTCCGTCTTCCAGTTTCCGGAGAAACTCTGCACAAAACTCAATATACACTTCAATAAAACCCATTGAACTTTTATATTGTGTCTCTCTGTTTGGTTTTATTGCATGTGGGTCCGAGCCTTAGAAAGAATCATGACAAATTTTAAATTTTACCAAATGACATCACTATGCCAACAGATGTTAGTGCAGCACTAATTTCCAGATATATAGTTATACCATAATATGGTGTTCCTGTGTTGGGATTGAATATAACAGTGGACATATTTACCTTATTTAGTGTGTGGAATGATTGTTAAATATTCAATATTTCATCGACCTTCCATATTCTTTGGTTTGGACCTGCTGCTAACCTTGGCAACCGCATGCCATTAACTGTCAAGGTTCTCACTGTTAGCATTTCACCACAAAAGCACAAGCAAAACTCACAGAATGCTGCTAAACTATTCTCTATGCACCTTTTTGAATCAGCTTCGGGGGACCAAAAAAGAATCCAGGATGATGGTCGAATTTTGTGTTACTTCCTTGTAAATATTCCTCCTCAGAGTGCCCCACTGCTGGGAAGTGAGCAGTGACAGACCAGGGTCTGAATTGGAAGTAAGGGAGGACGACAAGTAGTCCTTCTTTGGCTAAATTTAAAAAACATTTTTAAAAGACCATAACATGAGGAATATCCATCTTCGTAAGGCTTTAAGCAGCCAAAACACAGTTAGTGCAGGTTTACTGGGATTTCATTGTAATGTAAATACTTCAATATTTACACTAATGAGATCAGAAATGACTACAGGGTGAATTTTAGGCTAAAACAGCATAAAAAAGAAACCTTTATCTTAACTAGGGCTGCAACAACGAATCGATAAAATCGATAAAAATTGACTTTTAAAAGCGTTGGCAACGAATTTCATCATCGATTAGTTGTGTCGCGCGATTATTGCGTCATCCGCTGCGCCGTCATCACTGCCTCTTGACTGAAAGAGGAAGAAAAAAAAAAAGGCAGAGCGAGTCAGCGCCGCAGTTGCAGTGTTGCCAACTCAGCGACTTTTCAGACCCCTCCAGCGACTATTTTTTTAAAAAGCGTTCTAGCGACAAATCTGTCGACTTTTTTCGGTGTCACTGGCGGCTTTTGGAGACTCTTACGTGAAAGCATGTATCGTTCCTACTCTGCCGTGGGGCGCCTCCCCCCACTCCCGCAGGAGTCCCTCTCAGCGCTGCAGTCAGCCTCAGCGTCCAGACTGCAAATGAAGCGCGCATGCACCGGGATTGACGGCGCAAATTGATCACAATAATTAAAATAGCCTGCGCTTTGTAAAGCGAAAAAAGTGATAACATGCAACTTTTTTCAAAAGAAATTAACATGGCACGGAAGCACCATGTTTGTTTGGTTTTAAAGTGGGGAAACGTAACGTTAGTTTCTCAGGTAGCTCATCTGATGCTTTCCTTACCGTGTTAGTAGGTTACAGACAGGGATAAGGTTGGCTACTTATTTTACCTTTAATTTCATTTGAATTAGCTTAAGCAGCGTTTATATTTTCTTTATAAATAAATTAACTTGCAAATTATGAGGGCAAGGCTTTTAAAGTTTAAATCTTCTGGCAAAGATAAAGTAAAGAAGATCCTGCAATTTATGGAAGTAAAGCAGAATAAAATCCAGCAAGATCAGTAATATGTCAATTAATTATCTGCCACATTCCCATGTAAATATCTGTCTTTGGAGGATGTGTTTTTTAGCACCCCTAGTTCTCTCATTTTTATTCCAAATACAATTTATAATTTGAATCACAGGGCTATTTTTATCTCTATGATTCAGTATTTTCTCAAGCAGCAACTTTAACTGCTATACTTTCCTGTCTTAAAAGGCAGAACTCTTCTAGTCTAAAAAAACTAATTTGTTGAAATGGGGGGGGGCTATTGTTTTAACCCCTTAGGGGCTTTTAAAAACAAAAATGTCTTTTTTTGTGCTTTATGAAACAAAGTACCCTATATTTTGTGGAAGTACAGCTACATTTCTCATGTAAGTTTGCGTAGTTTTAACACAAACATTTATTTTTCATAATGCACCAGTACAGTTAACGAGCAACCTGTACTTGTGTGCTTGTTTGTTCAGTCTAAAATGTTTATTTTGGAATAAAGAGGTTAATATAAAAAAGATTTTTTGTCCAATTCATCTATTAATCGAAAAAATAATCGTCCGATTCATCGATTTTTAAAATAATTGTTAGTTGCAGCCCTAATCTTAACCGACCTTCTTGAAAAGCAAATATACCAAATGACCATTGCTCACCTCATGACTCAAATTAAAATACAAGACGAAGTATTGGCAACTATAGGGGGTAAAAGTGGGGCTTGTTAGGATAAAAGTTTAATTAAGGACAAAGAATTCTGCGTTTCTTATTTCTGCTAAGGTAGCAAACCTGTATCCATCATCCTTTTGGATCTACCAATAACAGAGAGGCACCTGCAGATTCAAATTTAGATAGTTAGAAAAAAGTCAAACAAATACCGCATGGCCATAGTCTTAACAGGGTGGTGGACAGAACCACAAAAATAAGAACCATTTTCAATTCCCAAATGACACATGAAATCTGTTTTATACGTGTTGAAGATTAAATAACCACTGCATTCTACCTGTGACGTCCCTACCAGAAATCATGTAATTGCACAACTGATTTGTTTATTAGGTGGCATGAAGGGCTTACCACCTGTTTTACCATATGTTTAAAGGATATGCTTCTACTTTTGAGTATGGTACTTCTTTTGTTGTGTTTTTTCTTAGGTTTACATTCAAAGTATATTCTATTCATCTGCTTAGAAAACTGTTTGTTTGTATGTGGTTCTTCGTTAAACTTTGGAGCCTGTACCTGTACATGTAAACACACACCTGAAAATGAGGATTTCTAATTGTCCAAGCCTTATCTGAGGAAGCAAAACTGTGAGGTGAATACTAAATTATTAAATACCCTAAAGGTGAAGGGTTAACTCTTGTATTTTCATGCTAAAGACACGTATGAATTGATCTCTTGTAAATCAAACTGACCTTTAAGTCTGATTAGGAGATAAAGTAAAAGTTACTTTTTTCTGAAATACTAAGCTTTGAGATGGTGAATGATTAATTATCTGTCAACGTTTTCATTAAAGGCTGCTCAGAATTAGATTGCCTTTATTGTTATTATAATCAGTACAATCAGTAAAAGCCACCGATATTCATGCAAAGACAGAGTACAGAAAATATGAAAATATTAAATTTATACAATATAGACTGTAAACATGTGGAAATAAGTGTAAAGTGCAGACATTTGATGATTTCTGACAGTTTTTGGAGTAGTGCACAAGGTTTAGAGATTGCATGAGGGAAAGTCAGTTCATGTTTGAGTTTATAGCTTTCGGGAAAAAACTGCTATTGAGTCTGCTTGTCCTTGTCCTAATGTCCAGTGGCTAAACTCCATTCACTGTCGAGGCTGCAGAACAGCAGAAACATTCCCCTCACTCTAGTTGACACTCCCCCATGCCATCCTTGATCTCTCTCTCTCTCCGAATGCTTTGTCTGACTCTCAATGTTCTGTATTCTGCCTCCAAAAGAAGAGTAGCACTTTAGCAAATGAAACAATGGAAAAAAGCGGATTCTGCTTTCCTTATCTGGAAAAATCCGTAGACGAAAAGGACATCCAGCAATGCTTTTAGGGTGTTTTTAGAGTCTGCTGTAATGCAGACTCTTAAATACATTTACATTTATTTTATCTAAATGATTAGTATCCTATTAAATGTTGCAGCTGTTGAAATAAAAAGATGACCTGTTTTTAGTAAGGTGCATGGTAGTGTAGACTCTGTTATATTCACTTGATTGGTTAAATATGAAAAACAAAATGGTTTGCTTTTTTGAGAAGCTCTTCCGAGCAAAGAGAAACATGTGGACCGTGCCTGCTTATCTACTTGATATTGCTTAAGCTATAGCTATAGTACTTCCCGAAATCCACTGCATGCCACATATGAGACAAAGTGCTGGTTCAAAGATGTTTTAAGGCAGCCTGGAGTCTGATTGAGTTACAAATCATGAAGGCCATTAGATGAAAGTAGATACAGAGGGGAGAAAAATGTTTGCCATGGGGAAGTGTTTGACACCATTTATTTCGTAGAGGGATAGAAGCCCGTTCGCGTGTATGTGTGAGCATGTATAAATGTGTATCTCAGCCCCTCTAAATTTAATATCTCTTTCAGATGGATGTTTTCAAGCTATTTCATCATTGCTGTTATTTCTCTGCTTTGGTGCAAATACACACTCAATATGTCTCTGAAATTAAAGGTTTAAATTTAATGACACAAATATTCAAGCTTGAAGTTGCACTTGAACTTTGTACTACAGTACATGGTAACATCATGGTATGCTGATAAAGATTCTCAGTTATCCAGGTCATAGTCATTCTGTAAAAGTTTAAAAATAAAACAATCCACTGGACTTGGTTTCCGAGATTTGAAGACGTTTCGCCACCTCTCCAGGGAGCTTTCTCAATTCAAATGTCTGGATCCGCAGTGAGTTTGAGTCTTTATATAGACAAGGCCTTGTATTGCTTGGAAACATAGAGATGATCCCTTCCAGATATCACCACACCTCCCACCCCATCACAGAGCAACAAAGTACCTCCCCTCTTCAGCCGGTGAACAATACCTCCTTAACGACCCTTAACAATCATAGACAGGTTTCAGGTATTATTGGAGACAATCCCCCCCCCCCCCCTTTAACGACCGACCTTCAGAATAATAGACAGGTTTCAGATATTACAGGCTAACAATGGAACCAAACAACCCACTCATCGGTTTCCATTTGCATGTTTCCAAGCAATACAAGGCCTTGTCTATATAAAGACTCAAACTCACTGCGGATCAAGACATTTGAATTGAGAAAGCTTCCTGGAGAGGTAGCGAAACGTCTTCAAATCTTGGAATCTCATGATCCTGGCAGTGGTGGCTGGCCTGATTGATCATTCCGTTCACCTGTTTAACTCTGCCCGGTTTCTCATTACTGCTTATCTGATCCACCTGTTTTCAGCTCCTATATATGCTGTGTGTTTTCCAGCTACCAGTGCCAGAATATTCAAGCTGTTTTGTGTGAGTAACTTTCTGTTTGTTTTTCTGATTACCTGATTGTGACCTGTTTCTGTCCTGTGGATCCCAAGTTTAGCTTTGCCCTAGTCTGCTCTTTAATCTGCTCTGTTCTGGACTGATTCCTGGATTCGCCTGGCTCACCAAACTTGGACTGTTTTTCTGACATCGGCTTGGATTCACCTTCTGTACCTCATCGGCTTTCTGATCTTCTGGTCTGTGAACTTGGTTCTGCTTCGACTTCGGCTTTGGACATTCCCTTCAGGACTCTGTTGCCCCTCGGCCTCGGCTGGCTTCAGCTCCACTCAGAAACAGGATCCGGTTTATCCGCCCCAGCTGACATGCAGCCATACTAACTGCTCAATAAAGTCTAGTTTTGAACAATCCAGATCTGTCTGTTTTTGAATATTGGGTCCAGGGTTTTGAACTCATTACATGGAAACCAAGTCCAGTGGATTTTTTTTTTAAACTTTTACGGAATAACATCATGGTAAAGTTGCTGCTACTGTAATGTCCAGTGAATTATTGTATATAGAATGTTTATTATTGTTTTAATCAGAATTAGATTTAAAGGTGAAGATTGTATGCAGAAACAGGAAAACGTGAAACTGGAATTGTCCAAACTATATGTTGACAAGCCACAAAGCCTCAGGGAAAATGTCCTTTGGACAGATGAGACAAAATGGAACTTCTGTCAAGGCACACCAGATGCAGAAATAGAGACTTAGACTTAGACTTCTTTATTTGTCAATTTGTATGAAAAGAGTGCATACAGAACGAAATTGCGTTACATACAGCTTATGAACGTTGCATTGATATTTCAAATGGCACAAGTTATACAAAAATACAAAAAGTGCAGCAGTGGTCAAAGTGTGAACAGTGCAGAGGATAAGAGACAGTGTGCAAGTTGCAGTGGTTCAGTGCAAATAGGAATTTGTGCAAAAAATGCGTTATTGAAAATAGAAATGAGATGAACAATTAAAGGGCTAAAAGTTGAACGTTCAGCAGCATTGATGCCCGATAATGTGCAATAGGTGCAGAGTTCGGTTTGTGGATCAAAGGTTCAACAGTCTGATGGTAGTGGGGAAGAAGCTGTTGCACAACCTGGTGGATCTGCAGCAGATGCTGCGGAACCTCTTTCCAGAGGGCAGCAGGGAGAACAGTCCATGGTGGGGGTGTGAGGGGTCTTTGATGATATTACGGGCTCGGGACACGCAGCGCTGTGATGAAATGTCTTTAATGGAGGGAAGAGGAGCCCCAATGATTCCTTCTGCTAAAGCATATTAATAAAATGGCACTGTCTCTACTGTGAAACATGGAAGAAGTTCTATTATGCTCTACAGCTACTTTGTTTCATCTAGCACAGGATGTCTTCAATCCTTGAAGGATACAATAAATATTTAAGATGATCATGGGATTGTAGAGAGATAAATGCTGCCTATTGTTAGACAGCTCGGTTGCAGTTGCAAGTCATGAATCTTTAACGGGATGGTGACCGAAAAACACACAGCTACAAACGCAAAAATGGCTTAAGAGGAAAGCAGTAGACTATTCTGAGGTGGCTTTCTATGAACCCTGACCTGTATTATATGGAGTATCTTTGGAAAGAGCTGCAACATACTGTCTGGAAAAGGCACCTTTCAAACGTTAGACAACTGGAGTAGTTTGCTCATTAGGAGAGAGACAAAATACCTGCTGAGTGGAACAGAAGTGTCATTGACAGCAGTAGGAATCGTTTGATTGCAGTGACTGCCTCAAAATGTTTCAAAGAAAATATTAAGTTAATGGTACCATCATTTTTGTCCAGGCCTGTTTGATGAGTGATTTTTTTTATCTTTATCTTTTCGTTCATTAAACTCTTGAGATAATGTCTTTTAATAAGCTTTTGTTTTCAGTATATTGATTTTAAAATATTGGCTAAAACTTGCGTAGTGGGTAGCACCGCTGCCTTGTCTTTGTGCGTGCAGTTTGCATGTTCTCCCTGAGCATGCGTGGGTTCTTTCCGGGTACTTCTGCTTCCTCCCACAGTCCAAAAACATGTGTGTTAGGTTAACTGTTAACTGTTAGTCACGCTGTTGCCCTGTGATGGACTGGCGACCTATCCAGGGTGTACCCTGCCTCTCCCCTGTAGACAGCTGGAGATAGGCACCAGCACCCCTTGCCACCCCGCTTGGGATAAAGTGTGTCAGAAATGGATGGATGGATAAAACTTTCTTTCCCCAATAAAAAAGTTTATCATTATTGCTCCCTATCTGTCTTCAAAATACCTGTTCTTTACAAATTTTTAATGTGTAGGGTACCATAAACATAGATTGTTTTCTTTATCTTTATTTTAGGTAAGTAAACAAGATTGCTTTTAAGTTATTTTTTTTCACTGTTGTTATCAAAGTGTATACATATCTGTCATAAACCATATATGCAACCTTATATTATCATGTTTAAGCTCATTAACAGCAAGAACATCCAATTGCAAGTGGGAGATTCTTCCTCCTTACATGACATTCATCACCACTATGCTTCTGATCCGTTCTGGAGAGGATGTTCTGCTTAAGAAGTCAGTTTATTCCAATGTCATTATAAATATTTATGACAAAATATGAAAAGGGCTGGATGGCATTCTCTGACTCCACCTCTGTGGTTTTGTAGTCACACAATTGAGGATCACAGATGAACAGAGAAAGTGATGTATTAAGAAATGACAACTCAATGAACATTTTCCATTTTCGATGGTAGATGTTGTAAGTTACAAGATTGCATAAAAATTTCAGGAAGGATGATATTGTTAGCCTATTGCAGTTTTGCCTACCTAGGCATTTAAGCATAGCCTCATCAACAAGAACATATGCTGGTACTGTTACTGTATCTTTGTCATGTGCTGGTGAAGATTCTCAGTCATCCAGGTCATAGTCATTCCAAAAAAAGTTAATAGACCATTTGTCAGGTTCAATTTGCATTTTTTCTAAGCCTAATCAAGGCTTTGCTTTTGGTCAAACTCAATGCTATTTCTGACAATCTAAATTGAAAAAGCTTCCTGGACGGTAAGCAAAACTTGGAAAAAAAAGTCCATTGGACAAAAAAATGTCTAGGGGGAATTTCAAAATCATACAGGATGTTGGTCGACTACAGTGCAGCAGAACCGAGCCGTCAGCACCGGTGTGAAGATGGTTTGAAGTTGGTTATTGGATATCCATGCTCTGCGGAGTCATTGGGATGTAGCAAACAATTGATCTGACTGAGGGACTTCGATGTTGGCCAGTGTCTCTCAGCTGCTCCCGCCTCCACATGCGGTGGTGCATTTAGGGGCCATCAACAAATCTTTGAACCAAACACGCTTGAGAAACAAAAATCAATAAATTCTGAAACTGAAACTAATATAAAATCATTCCAATAAATAACATATGTAAGGCACACTTGCTTTTATGCAATTTTAAGCTATTTTAAAAGCTAATTTTCAAGATATTTTTAAAGGCAAAAGTTGGGACTTTCCTTCAATAGCTTCCAGGACATGTGAACTACTGACTCAAATTTTTTGTGAAATTGTTTTACTACATTAGCCTGATGAGGCACAGCCATTTTAAATTTTAGCCATTTTATATTTTTAAACAGTTTATATTTTTAAACATGCTTTATTGCAAAAATAGTTGATTTCTTCAATAGCTTCCAGGTCATGTGACCCACTGACTCCAAATCTATGTCAAGACCCCCCTTTTGATAAGTATTGGTTTTACTGAAAATGTATACCTAATATCTGGGAAAAAAAAGAAAAGGCTTTGTCCTTGGTTAAATGAAAATTTCAAACAAAATGGCATTCTTCACAGCTAGAGCAAATATTCTGCATGTCTGCTAATTATTACTGGTCTTCATTTTTATTATTTTGACCAAGAAGAAATTAATTTCAGATGTCCAGATTTTTTTGTTACTGGTCATCAGATATTCTAAATACATATTCAGTCAAGCTGATAAATGTCAGAACATCCAATTAAAATGTTTAAACACTTGTAGGAATTCAAAACGTTATTCCTACTAGCATTTTTTTTCTGAAATTCAGTTTCTGCTGCTAAAATCAAATTTAGAAAATCTGTTATTACATTTGAGTCTATGAATGGGATTTCAATTAGGACGAATCGCATTTTAGTTATCTACAAATGAAACAACAGAGAGGAGAATGCTTTTAATAAAGGTAAAAAGGCCTGCCATAACCCACTTCCGATACATTCTCCATTAAAATCTCTAGTTCCAGTGGGTCGAAATAGGCACTACCTCTTGACTCGTTGAATCGTTGCTTCACTGATAATGACTTTTCATACCCGTTACATATGTGCTTAACTCTAAGTGCACCTAGTTAGAGTTGTTTAAGTAATTGATAGCAGCTGTTGTGAAAACCAAAACTCAAGAGTTCCCAACCTTAGGCTAGATCAATTTCGGCTAGATAATTTAGAGTTGATGATTTGAACCTGAGTTTGTTAAACTTGAGCCTTGTAATGGACCCCTTGTTATTGCTATCTTGTCTCTGTGTTTTGTTTGGTGTTTTTGGTCATAACCTGCACGTGTATTTTCTACAAAAGTAGGAAATAAATGACAAAACCTAAAGTAGGAAATTAGATTATTTTGCTCATCATACATTACTCAGCAACATAAACATGGGCACGCTTATTAGGTTGTTTATGGCTCTGTCTGTCTACAAACAAATAGCTTGTATGTTAGGTATTCGGTCAATCAAGTGTGGAAGCATATTTCTCCTATTTGTGAGATAAAATGTTTTGAGTGTGCCTGCCTGAATAGTAGTGAGTTCAGAGAAATCTTGTACCAGCCTCTATGCTGTAATGTTTAAGGTAGGGGGGACAGAAAGAAGATGCCTCCCTACTCTAGACAGGGGTGAAGGGAAGGTCATGAGCGATAAGAATGAGTTCACATAGCGTCCTTCATGCCGTGAATAGGAGATCGTTTTTGAGTGTTTTTCTGGCTAAAATGTATATCCTTGATGATTTAAAGTGTTTTCTCTTGGGAATAACCAAATGTCCAAATGTGAAAAAGTTTCCTCATGCAGGGGGTGGTTTTGTTCCTCTGGTGGGAGTTTGTGTGATTTTGTAAGAAATAAATGTATCTACTTTAATGCCTACAGCAGCATGCAATAACTATCTCTGACCTTAAGCTTGATAAAAAGGAAAGAGTGAAGCCTAGTATTAAAAGTAGATAGGGTGTCTGCTTCATGGAATTAAACTGGTAGTTGGTTCCACAGGAGAGGAGCCTGACTAAAAAGCCTACCATTCTGCTTTTAGAAATGCTAGAACCCATGAATGAAGAGTAAAGTGCTCTGTTATGAACAAGTGTTTTTTTAATGATATGTATAGCTGGGTTGGTTAAAAGTTACAATATTTTAGCTTTTTGTCTTCCACCAAATATGGCACTAAAATATAACTAGAAACAAGTGATACAATATTGTCTGTAAATGGAAGTTTAATTTTTTATTTCTAATACTGACCAGAACTATGAAAGTTCAGCTCTGCATAAAGCATTGCCTTTAGGAGCTAAAGAGTTCCTATTCAACGTGTCCATTTAGTCCAACATCTCCGATGTAATCCAATTACTTTAAACATTTTAAAATTTTTCTAATTAATCAAAATGAACACATCCCAGCCCTAAAAAAAAAAAAAAAAAAAAAAAAAAAATTAAATTTGTTAGAACTGTAAATTTACAGCAATATGTTTATATTACTGTTTGCATATATATATATATATATATTTTTTTTTAAATATTTTTCAAGGCTGCACTTTGAAAAAAAAATTAAAATTGTCCAAAGAGCTGTTCTAAACAAAATTTCGTTTTGTTTTACACTTGTGTAGTCTAAGTCTAAGTCCTAATATATATGTATGTCTTTTAAAAAACTATACATTTCCAGATAATTTGTTTACAGTAACAAAAAAGTCTATTTTTGTCTTCCTATTGTTTTTTTTTTTGTTTTGTTAGATCACAAATGGCCCAGTGGCATGCTTTTGGTATCAATCCACTTTTGTTTCATTGGTGTGGGTCTTTATTGTGATATCTAACATTTCTTTGTAAACGTAAGCAATGAAATAGCTTTACAGAAGATAAAGAAAATGACTGCCAATATAATCAAGAGGGAAGACAAAATTAACAACAAAAAACAACAAACAAAAACAAACTTGTAGAATGAATGTTCAGTTACTGTACGTTTTCTCTCTCTCTAAAGGCCAGAGTTATGCAAATAGCAAAATAACACCTGCTGCTGCCCAGGTGACATGTTTGCCTCAAACATGTTTCAGAGCAAAGAGAAATTTTAGTTGGAGAGAATGAAAATATGTTTATATGTTTTTATTATAAATGTTGTGTGATTCACTAAATCAGCAAATAAGTGCATCTATTACCTCTCTAATATGATACTGATGTTGCACATCCTAATTGGGTGATTTGATTTGCAACCGCAGTGCGAATATTGCACATAAGAGATATAAATATGGCTATGTGGACAAGACACATGCAGAGGAGAAAGTGAAGAGAAAGGAACTTTATTGTTAGGATGAGCATGTATAAGAGCCTATCACCAAGACCTATCACCTAAGATGACTTGGATTCTCAAACTAGTGTGACTTCTAGATCATTCACCATAGATGAGATTCAACATGTCTCAAATGGTCAGAGTTTATTTCCATTTGCAGCGGCACTTTAGGCCCATGGGGCTTATTCTGCTGCCTCATTATGCAAGCTGCAGCTACTATTTTTTATCTACTTGTTTCTTTTCCCTAGCTTAGAGTTTGTAATCTTTGTTGTCATTATTGACATTGGTAGGTTAGCAATCAGAACCTCTGCCCTGACCACATATTATTTCTCCTCTCTGCTACTTTGTTGCAAAGGGCACATTTGAGTGTATTGTTAACACAGAGAAAAACACTGTCTTTAAAACTTCAGTTATGGTAACTGGATGTGAAGTTTTCTAGCAGATTATCAAAAATAGGTGAACTGCTGAGTCCTTTCTTGAGGAGTTTGTTTAGCCATGCGCCTGTTTAGCAGTTGCTTCGTCTTTTCAATGTACAGGTCTGTGCACTCTTCACTACACTGAACAGCCGAAACCACATTGTCAGCGTTGTTCCTGGGTGTCTTATCTTTGGGGTGAACCGTTTTTTGTCTCAGGGAGTTGCCCGGGTATATATATATATATATATATATATATATATATATATATATATATATATATATATATATATATATATATATATATATATATATATTCCCAGGGAACAAATTAGTATTTTGTGCACATGTAACCTTACTGCATATCTTCCCCTTCTCTTTTCAGTCCCGGTTCAATGTTCAGAGCAGCACTGTACTCCTCTCAACTTGCTGTAAATTCAATTCAATTTCAATTCAGTTTATTTATATAGCGCCAAATTCACAACACATGTCATCTCAAGGCCCTTTACAGTTCAACCAGATCATACAGTCAAATTGATACAAAGTTTTCTATCTAAGGAAATAAAACCTGTTAAACTTTTCCCTGGTCTCTCTGTTTGGTCTTCTGCATTTGGGTCAGATCTTTATGGTAAATGGTAAAAGGCATGTACTTATATAGCGCCTTTATTCAGTTAAATCATGACAATCACATTGCATTACAATCAGTTCTATCCGCAGATTCTCTTTGACGTCTTCTGCATCCATCAGAAAGAGGGTTGAGAAAAGCTTGATTTGTTTTTCAATGAGAGAAAAATCTTGGAAATGCTGGTTAAAGCTGTCAGGAGAGATGCAACAACAGTCACATATTTCTCCTTTTTAGCAGAAAGGTCGGCCTTTGGAAAAGCAAACTTGATCTCTGGCAGTGCAAGGAAGTGTGCTGCGTTAAAACCTCATAGTTTGTAGGTTCTTGTTTAGTGTCTTCAGATGATGCGTAAGATAAACTGAAATGCCAGGTCTGCCAGCCACAGAGGGTCACTGAGTTCATGAAGAAGTCGGCCCTTTTCTTTTAAACACTGGTTTGATCTCAGCTATTAAAACCGGTGCACATCCCCATTTTCAGCAATCACATCAGATAGGAAAGCCTGAAATTCTCTGTGTTAAAGTCCTCTAGTGTGGACTACAGGACTGTAACTGTAAATAGTGAAAACAGTGCTCATCACATAGCCCAGCTGTACAGTCTTGCCACATAGTGCTTCTTGATGTGTCATGTAGTGCATCCTAACACCCTTACCTCCACTCTCTTTTACCTTGGCGTACACCAACGATACCATTCCTTTGTGCTCGCCCACCATGGCCGGAGCTCCATCTGTTGTTACTCCACAGAGCTTGTTCCATTTAAGCCCATATTTTCAACTTCCTCTGACACATCTTCAAAGATATATTGTCCCGTTGTTGTACCTTTTAGGTAACCAGACTCCGCCAGATGGATTTGCTCTGCATATCCATCTGGAAACCTTCCGTTGAAGTAATTTTGGGAAGGGGCGAAAATACTGGTTAGCTGATTGGCCTGTGTTGGTGATAGACGGGCCAAATAAACCAATCAGATAGACGAAGCATATGACGTACTAACAGAGCGACAATGAAAACACAACCACAAGCCAGGCTACTCTTGCCGAAACCAGTCGAGACAAGAGCAAAAACATCTTTTCCTCTGAGAAAAGCCTCCAGAGCAGTGTTTTGCTCTTCTTTCAGTGAAGAAATACTCTGTAATTCCGATAAAACTTGCTCAATAGCCACGCTAACGCTAGTTTCATCGGCTGAAGCCGCCATGTTCTTTAGACTGAACTGTCGCGCTTCTTGTTGCGTCACACCTCAACCCGCCTCAAAGCCAACGCTGATTGGACGTTCGTTTGGTGAACGGCTCCAAATTTTCTTTAACAGAGAGTCTCCAGACTGATCTGCGAGTGAAACCTTGAAAGCTCACGAGATCGGGATGGTCTCACAAGGCTACCTTTTAGGCTCATCATATGAAGCAGCTCCTGCATACAGAAAAAGTTATCATCTTCTCCCGACAAAAAAATTAACAGCTGTGCAGTGTATGTGTCATCTGTGCTCTTATTGCAAGATATTGAATAAAAATAAATTAAGTGAAAAGAAGCACAAATATTGTCTCTCAAATGACGTTTCAAAATGGCTGACAACCACTGTATTTCTAGACAAGCTCACATTGTTGAAATCCGTCCATTTTTCTGGGTACATTATTTCTGTGACTTTGATCAGGTACTTCTTTATGAAATCACCGTCAGAAAGCGGTTCGCCATTCTGCACAGTAAGTTTAATGACTTCAGGACTTGCTGTTGTGACATTATCCTGAATGTTTAAATTTCATTGGAATGTATTGACCCAGGACAACCTAGTGGACTGAAAGGACTCTCAACTGACCTTCTATGGAAAATGTTTCTGTTGAATTATGTGGTTGATATTTTTCCACTTCTCCGCCTAGTCTTTCTTGCTGTCTTCATTTTGGGTTATGTTGATAAAGGAAGTTGTTACTGGCACACTGCTGAGGCTACAGTGTGAGTCTCTGTGAACCCCTTACCATTCAGTCCACTCCGCTTCACTTGGCAGCCTGATTTGCAATGAGAACAGCCAGTTGAGGCAGGTTCTTTTTTGACTATATGGCAGCACAGCCTGCCCTCACTACATGTCAGGTTCACCAGCTGGACCTGTAGAGGTGACATTGTTCTATGTACGTCATGTTGTTGAAAGATTATTCACTCCTGATCTTTGACACTTTAAGAATAGCAGAGTTTGAAATTTATAATAAGCAAAGAATTCATGCTGTTTTCATTGCATGCCCCCATCCTCCCCACGTTAGCCCAATTCAGTCAGCACAGCTTTGACTTAGCCTCTGGAAAAAAAAAAAAAAAAAAAACTCTGGAATGCTATTTGTTTAAAACAACAACAGATGTAAAATTTCATAAATGTGTATTTATTATTTCATTAATTTATTTATATCATATATAAAAAAAAAACAGGTTACAGGGCTCCCCCTAAATAAGCTCCCAACAGTTTAAGTGAATTTATCTCAGCATTAATGACTCATAGCAGCACTGTTTGGTTTTAATCTTTAAAAAAATCCAAAGTTGTTCATAACACCTATTAGAATGTAATCATATCACCCAAATAAACAAATCACTGCACACCTGACAGGCCACTGTTTGAAAATATAACCTTATTGCATATGATGCTACAACACTTTTGTTTTTATATGTAGAAATCCTTTAGTTTTTTCTCCCTTTGTATGTATTAGTTTTCTTTGTGTACCCCAGCTTCTTATCACAATCAGAAAAATTACTAGAAGGTTCACTTATTCTTCTAAATTGACCTTATGCAGGTGTTATGGTGCATTGTTTGTACTACCCTGCGAGAATAAGTAGGAATAGATGATGGATGCATGGATTTTTAATCTACACAACTTCTCTATTCTCACTTTGAGGCCTCTTTCTCTGTTCCTATTCTCATTGTTGCTATTGCGTAGTATTGCAACATCTATCGCACGTACACTCTTGTTTGCTTTGTCCACTTCAATAATCTTTGGGTTGTAGAACCATTGGGTTTTTTTCATTGTTTTTAGTTACAATATACAATGTTATCCTTCATTTAATGACTAATATCGTTATTATTTGAAAAGAAAATGTACTCATCGAAGAGGTAGACTTTCCACTGACAGTGTGTATGTGGGTTTGCATGGTTTATGGGGAAGGTAGAGGGAGGTTTTGTGTCGACATACCTTAGGAGAATATCATGGTTTATATTTACTGTTAATTTCGTTTCAGTTTTGTTACACAAGTTAACCAATTCACAGACATTAGACCTATAAGATAGAAATACTTTAAAGGTATTAAAGAGGATTTTCTCTGAAATTAAGTGTCCAGATTCATCTAAAATGAAATAATTGATGGATGGCATTTTTCACGTATAGTTTCCTCCCCCCACAAAAATTGAAACCATAAACTCTGGCTGTGGTGGAGCCTAAAAAAACATTAGCCAGTCCGCTTTGCCTACTGTCAAAAGTGGATTGGCTACTTGTTTTTGAATCAAACATTTTGCGTATGTGCCGTCATGATGTTATTTACGTAGGCTCCAAGCATAACTCATATGCTGTTTGGCTAGTAGCCATTACGCCAAAGTACGAAGAAGAACTCCTTTTCCTGTGCAGCTTATTTTGACTCATATTTTCACTCTTTTGCATAAACTGGAGCATCAATTGCTCCAGAAAAGAATCGTGACAAACCTAACCGTAAAAGAAAGCCTTTTTTCGAAGCTAGGCTAATTAGCAAGATGGTTAGCATTAGCTATAAGGATCAAACTTTTCTGATGGTAAAAGACTGACTTTATATGCCCATTTTCTCATAATGGAATATTTTTATTAAGAATATGCTGTATTACTTTTTATCAGTAGACCCTTACGGACGAATCTAATATTGAATTTATAATACTTCAAATTTTTTACTTAAATTTTCAAATTGATTTAAAATGCTGCTATATCTTTATTAATTGTGCTTTGCTGCTCATGGTGTCCATAAAACGAACTTGGTGGTTGCATTGTGGAGAATCTAAGCTTTTTAAGGATTATAACATGTCTATCTTGGTAAGAGTTTGTTATTTTCAAGCATACTGCTGTAAATACACAAAACGCAGCTTTTGTGTTATAGCAGGCAGGATTTTTCTCTGCCTTTATATGTCCACCAAAAATCTTAATTTTAGGGCATCCATGCATAAGGAATATGAAAACATTAAAAACTATGTTTACAAGTTCCCTTTCCGCTCATATTTCAGTCAGTTTGCTCATCAGTGTGCGAGAGGGGAGGTAAAGGAAGTTCCCGGTTTAAAATCAGCAGAAGTGTTTCTAGCGTAGAGATCTTTTCTGAAGGGGTGGGAACTAACGCATATGCACATTTAAAAATCTACACAAACAGCTGTCTGATATATTTTCCACCACAGAATCCTCTTTCATGCCTTTAATTGATATGGTGCACAAGAATCTTTCCATGCTTTAGTGCAACCAAATAACAGTAAAAGTAAAAACCTTGATTCATCTAACTTGTCCATACTGTGGGTCATGTTTTAGTTAATTTTGTGTTGTCTGCCTGATGCCAACAATAATGGTTATTGCTTCACTTTCGACCAAGACAGATTTTTCTTTTTCTTTTATTGAAGCCTAATATTTTCCACCAGAATAGTGAATATTTAGCAAACCTGTGAATCTAAAAAAGCTATTTTGTTGCAGTTGCTCTTATTAGGTTTTCATCAGTTGACAGTCTGGGATATTAGGCTCAGTTTTCCACTCTACAGCTGATTAACTGTGTGTCAACAACCACCAGGCAATGGAGAGATGATCTGTTATCTATTCAGCTCTAAAATTAATCTCCATCTATGAACAGAATTATTACTGTGACAATAATGTTTATGCTACATTCAAATGTTTGTGTGCCTCTAGTAGAGCTGCTGTACATTTCAGTTGTATATGCTTCTATGTTATGTGCTTATATGTGTTAAATCAACTCTGTGAAAGAGAATCTACACACAATTGCATTTTCACAATAAACACGTGTGATCTTCACCCAGCCACTGAACCAGTTGAGTCCAATCTGCACAATTTAAAGGAATAGTACACCCAAAACATGATTAGCCTTCATTTTCTACTCACCCCCATGCTGAACAACACTCTGGAGTACTTTTTTGATATCTCAAATGCATCTGGAGATCTGGGAGGCTTCTGGCTGTCTGCTGACATTCAAATAATGGAGGTCTACGGTGACCGAGACAGAAAGGTCCAAAAAGTCCACAAAAAACGTGTCAATATTCCTCCATACTGCTCGTCCAATGTATTCCAAGTGTCCTGAGTGGGTAGCGTCCATAATTTACTCGAAACGAAGTCATTTAGAATGTTTTTAGAGCATAAACAGTAGTGTATAGGATTTCCTGAAAGCGCGCGCCTGCAAGTTCACGACGCTACGGAAACCGCGGCAGACCAAACCAGATGAAAGTGCGCATTCAGCTCGGCAAAGAACTAATGCTCTTCCTCAACACTGAAGACCTCAGACATTTTTCTTTCGTTGTTTCTTTCTTTGCACAGGTAAACAGCACATTTCTTCTTCTACGCTTGCATTATCGGCAGAGCAGACGCTGAATGCGCACTTTCATCTGGTTTGGTCTGCCGTCTTCCGTAGCGTCGTGATCGCGCAGGCTCGCGCTTTCAGGAAATCCTATACACTACTGTTTATGCTCTAAAAACATTCTAAATGACTTCGTTTCGAGTAAATTCTGGATGCTACCCACTCAGGACACTTGGAATACATTGGACGAGCAGTATGGAGGAATATTGACACGTTTTTTGTGGACTTTTATGGACCTTTCTGCCTCGGGCGCCATAGACCTCCATTATTTGAATGTCAGCAGACAGCAAGAAGCCTCCCAGATCTCCAGATGCATTTGAGATATCAAAAAAGTACTCCAGAGTGTTGTTCAGCATGGGGGTGAGTAGAAAATGAAGGCTAATCATGTTTTGGGTGTACTATTCCTTTAACTCACTGTGCAAATTGGACTCACCTGGTTCAGTGACTGGGTAGTATACATACATGGCAGATCCACATTTCCCACCTCTGTTTTGTGCCTTTTTTAAGATGCACAAACCTTTGATAGGTGAGGTGCTAGTTAATTTGTGGATGCATTTTTTTTTATTGATAACTGATGAAAAAGTGGTAGCTATGATGCTTAAACTTTAGTTTGGCTGATCTTCCATTCTGGGGTGTTAAATGAATGAAGCAAACACTTCCCAAAGACATACAAAAATATTCAGTCTTGAGATATTTCACTAATATACATGTTTATGGTATTGGTTGCATCTGAAGAAAGTCTAGCGATCTTTCATTTAGTTTAAATTTAGATTTATCTCAGTTGCATAAGGGCGATAATTTCACTTTATTGTCTGCCCAAAGTCTGCCCATCCATCTTCTCTTCCATCTTCTCTTGCATTTTTATGAAGAGACGACTAAATGCAATTGAGGAAATTAGTATTAGAACCTGTACTGATTTGGTACATTTGATCAGCTTAAAAGAAAATAAGACTATTTCCTTTCTTTCACAAGAAGAATGAGATTGTGAAAATGAAATGAGAAAATAACTACAACAATAGCACTCAGTGAAATGAGCATAATTCCAGCAGTCCATGGAAAATAAAGTCGATGAACCATATAGGCTCCAATGGAAACTAAACATATAGCTGAGTACATTTAGTATCTAAACTAAGGCTCTTGAACACTGTATGAGTACCTTGGCAGATACTGATTACACTTTGTGGTCTCTCATTCAATTTCTCAAGAGGGCTGAATCTATTTCTGTTATCAGACAGACAATAAGTCAGAAAACCTGAAAGAGTTGAATACATAGGAAGGGACATGCATTAAAGATGAGTAGGTGGTTGGAGTGGTAGCCAGAAGACTAAGAGGCCTTCACAAATAAAGAGTGGGAATATGGTGAAAACAGGTTTGATCTGATAAAGAGAGATGTGGCTTTGATGTTTGAGAGAAAAAATGGTTATAAACAGACAGAAGTAAGGATGGAAATGTTAAGAATAATAAACAAAGGGGATAACAGCTTTTGTAAGCTTTCAATGTGTGTGCTATATCTGTGTTGGGACCCGTTCTTTCCATCTTCTCTTGCATTCTTAGTTTGTAAAGTTCACTTATGTGCATTTAATGCACAACCTGTGGTTCCGCTATAGTTGTGGTGAAGTAATGCCAAGAAGCTTCTTTTACCATCACCGCTCTCCAGGCAAAGATTTTCCAAACTCCCATCCCTTCTACTATTCCATTTGCAGACCTCCTTTCCCCACATAAAATATATATTGCTGTTCTTTCTCTGGCTTTCCATCCTATCTCAGCCTACTGTAGAAAAAAGTTTTGTTTTCTTATTCGTTCACAGTCTGATGGGGTTTACAGTAAGTTGCACTTGTGTCAGGTCTTTTATCATTAATTTTCAAAAAAGCTCTGTTACACTGAGGGTGTCTTAAAACTATGTGTGAGTGAATTTTGGAAACTGAGGTTACTTTATCAGAATAGGCTTGTATAAAAGATGTGAAAAAAGATAAATGGAAAAGTATAAGACTTGAGATTCTTGAACTTGTAGAAATATGCATTGTTTATGCATAGTGTATAATATTGACATGCCATAAACATAAAAAGTTCCTTAAGTGGCTCTAGACCACTTTAACCCTGATGGGCTAAAAAACAAAAGTCTGGTGTCATTAAGTTGAAACATAACATAAATTGTGCACACTTCTACTGAACTCTATAAACATTTCACAATCAGTATTACACTTTAACCTTCAATCAATAAAGGTAAAACAAATCCAGAATGGTAGTGAGTATTAAGAGTCACCACCTGCCTGGGTCCCTTCTCACAATTCACCATCATTACCAATGCTTAAATAGAAAGAAAATAATAAGATGATACACATTTTGCTTGGTCTGTTTTCTTCCTTACGAATAAACATACAGATCTTAGGTTTTGCGTCATTCCAAAAACTTGGTCTTCGCCTGTCCCGCTGCATTCACTGCCAAATTGTGCAGTTATAATGTGCATCCACTTTCTGATTGGCTACACATTATATTCAAAAGTTTGCATCCTTGTTTTGACCCTTAGTCACTAGTTGGAGTCCTAGTCTGCTGACCTTTGCCCTCTGTCTTCCATTCTCTCTCCATTCCCCTTTCTCGTAAGCACACTAAAAAACAAAATGAAAAAATAAATAAATAAAAGAAATAATAAAGGCCACTAGAGCCTAAGTTTAGAAAAAAAAAACATCATCAGTCTGTGTGTGACTCTGGGAATGACTGAATGTAGTTTAAACACTTTGATCAAGTCTCCTCACTTGAAAAATCACTATAAAAATACAGGTAATTCACCTTATATACGATTGGTTGAAGTTGTATTATTATCATCAGGGGTTCTTTACAGTTGTCAGGGGTGGCATATCAGGGCAAAACTGAGGCTAATTATCCTGCCATGTTAAACAGCCTTAACAGCAGCTGGTAAGAATGAGAAAATGCACCCTGGTGAATTTAAAATGCAGAAGTCTGTTGCTGAAGGAACTGTCTGGCTAAGCAAAACCTTTTCGTGTGAGGAGAGAGACTGCATGCATAGAAAATAATGCAATCTCTTGGCTTTTAAAGCAAACATAATATGTGAGAAAAATTAGGAACACGTGTAGAAATTATAATAGAAGAAAAGAAATTAGACATAAAACATCTTTTTTTATTGGTGACAATCTGCTTTAAGGTTGAGGAAACTTGGTGCGGCTGCTGGGTGATATGTAATGCTAAATTTTACTTAAGGTAGATTTTTCAGGCCTTCTGATGCATAGAGTGTCAAAGCCTGGTAAGAAGCTGATTAAGGTGTCATCTCAAAATATTTCAAGAAAAGGTATTCAATTCAAAACTTGTACACAGTAGATTCTACATTATTTTTGACTGAAAACTACTTTCATGCTTACACATCATTTCGCTGGTGAAGATTCACAGTCATCCAGGTCATAGTCATTCCAAAAATGTAAAAAAAAAACAATCCAATGGACTTTGTTTCCAAGTTGAAGACGTTTCGCTTCCCATCCGGGAAGCTTTTTCAATTCAAAATGTCAGAAATAGCGTCTAGTTCTAGGCTTTATATTGTAGCCCAACAAAGCCTTGTTTTTGCTTAGAAAACATGGAAATTGAAACAAACGAACAGTTCCACCCTTTTGGAATGGGGGTCATTTGGCTTCTTTGTTCGCCAGCTGTCTATTTCTCTGAAAGGGGGGTCATTAAAGGGAATTGTTGGCCAGGCTGAATAGGCGAGGTCTTCTGTTAACTTTAACAACCTCCCTTTCAGTTGGAAACAAAGTCCAGTGGATTTTTTTTTTTTACTTTTTTGGAACACGAATCAGTTTCTACCATAGAATAAGTATGTGGCATTGGAACGAGTAAGCTAAGATAAGCTAATAAAGCCTTACTCAGATCTCTACTCTGCATGCTGTTGACAAAAGGGGATTTGTCAAAAACAAAATGAAGGACAGTTTAACAGCAGGCCTGCTTTTAACCACTCAGATACCATCTTGACCCTAACACCTCAAACACAAGCCCAGACGGGATTTCAGAGCTGATAGAATAGTCGTACCACCAGACACTCACTGATAAAGATTACAATCTGTCTGACAGTGGAGCAACAAAGACATGCAGCCGGAGCCCACAGGGTGTCCTTCACCATCATGTTGCTACAAGGACAGCACACACAGCTGGATGATGATAGAAAATTCAAAGCAGAAAAAAAAAAGAACAAAAGTCATGTAGCTGTTTCAATGTTTGCTTAGAAATGCTACTCGAAAATGAAGTGATTCAGAAATGAAAATATACCTAGAAATATTTTGGAACTCAGTAAAAATAAAGTTTTCTTAAAATATTTATTCCGTTTACTAAATCCATTGTCATGTGATGCAATAAAGTTTTAACTTGCAGCTACTGTTCCTCCATTCTAACAATATAAACATCCTATTACATGTGCGAAAAGGAGTAGGAAGAAGTAAAACTTATGTGCTCCTACCCCTTTAATTCTTGTATTTCTTCAATTTACAATATTTATAATTATGTTGCTATATATATCCATATAAATACATACATACCTGCACATATACATACATACATATATATACACATATACCTTCATACATATATACAAATAAACAAAACAAAAAACACAAACAAAACTTTCTACAATGCTTCTCTATACCTTTTAAAAAATAATTTCTTTGTACATTTTTTTGAAAAGGAATATGTTTGGGCATTGCTTTAGGTTATCATTTAGTTTGTTAAACAATTTAACTCTGCAAATTGATAAACATAATCTTTTCCTTGTTGTTCTTCATCTATTAGTCTTAAAATTTCTTCTTCCCCTTAAATTGTACCCTCCCTCCTTTTTCAGAGAACAACTTTTGTATATTCCCAGGCTTCTTTTAAAGAATGTTTACAGAATAGTAGTGATGGAAATAGCAATTCTTTGAGGCCTTTGAATCAGTTCATTAAAATTACTTATTTAAAAGATTTTTTCAATAAATTTATTCAATTCATGCAACTATATATTGCATTCCTTTAGTAAAACAGACATTTAGTGTGGAGTGAAATTTGCTCCATTATTTTATCTAGCAAAAACATTTGTTTTGAATGGACAATGTAAGAAAATGCAATTAAACATTGCATTTTAAAAAGAAAAGTTGAGAGTAACTTCACAGTTTTCTCATATTTTTTTTTTCATTATTTATCTAAAATGTCTTATTTGAAAAAAATTCAACATTCAAATTTCTGTTCTCCTGGAAAAAATACTTACTTTCTAACTCCAGAGGAAAGCCCGTCCCCAGGATAAAAAAAAAATACAATTTCTATAACTCAATCTAACAAAAAGATATTTTAAAAACACTATTGATATTTAAAAATGATATATGAAAAACCTTTAATAATAAATAAAAAAATCTTAAAAAAAAAAAAACAGCCAAGTTACTTGCAAAACATTTTTAGATAAAAAGTGAATGGATTCAAATTTTTCAAATTTTAAGTTAAATGTTTTGTTTCTTTTTTTTATTTAAATGGATTTCTTGATTGTGATCTGCAAACACTGCTATGCAAATGTTACAACATGCAAATCAGTTTGCGTATTCTACAGGAAGTTTGAAAGTGTACCTGAAAATGAGTAGAGTCTCTAAGCTACTGTATGTAGTTGGAGGAATTCATCATAACAACTAAGTAAAATATTTACTATTGTATTGATAAATAACATTTATAGAGCACTTTATATTGTTAGCCTATCTCTATTTGCTTGGGGCACAATATAAATAACACAAGTGGAGAATAAGTGTATAAAAAAAATAAAAATCCTTTCACTAAGACTTGGTCTTGGACAAACTGTATTGTCATCTTGTATACGCAGACTGTATACAAAAAATAAATTTCGATGCATTCAGCTTTTCAACAGTGAATGAGCAGCTTTTAGCAGTGAAATGAACATAACCATTTATAAGGTGCAACAGTGGACAAATGTAAACAGTATTGGAGAAAAGGAAAACAAGTTTCAAGTCATGGTGCAAAAGGCATTGATATGGAAAGGTTCAGACAGCTGGAGATAGGCAGCAGCACCCCTCTGACCCCAGCAGGGATAAGCGTGACAGAAAATGGGTGGATGGATGAAAAGGTTCAGAGCAGTGCAAGATAAATAAATATGGTACAAAATGCAGTAGAACACTGAATTGTTTTCTATTTAAAGGGATTATGAAAAAAAAATCAGCCATGTTGGTAGTGCAAATATGATAGGGGTGGGTATTGCCAAAGAAGTCACGATTCGATCCAAATCACGATTCAGATGCCACGATGCGATTCTATCACGATGTATCGCGATACTTGAAATATTGCGATGCATTGCGATATTTTCACTAAACACTGTAAGACAAAAATACAGCTATTACCAGTGGTTGACTGGCTGGGTATGATCTGGATAGTGACTTTAATTGATACATAACTGAAAGCAACTGAATTCATACTTAGCTTTATTTATTGAAATGTCTATCGAAGGTGTTGCCATGAAAACAAATACTGGACACAAATATTACTATTACTGGAGTGGACACACTGACAAAAAGTGCTTAGGATTTATAAAACTTAAAATAACAGTGCCTTTACATGGCCTCAGTGGTCCTTTAAACCAATGAAATGGAAACATTAAAATGTTTGACATTTCCCCTTTTGCAAATTACATGCGTTATATTTATTTTGTTTTTACATTCTTTGTTTTTAAAGCCAAAATACATCCAAACATCTGACTTGGAATGTGATGGAGCTGGGCAAATTTTCTCAGTCTCCATGTTTTGTTTATAAATGACTCGTCGCAGTATCCGCAGCGACATCTACTGGACTGAAAGTTGTATTCCACTTGTTTTTGGCTGATGTGTGCCAACCAATTATGTATTTAATTTATTCCTTTTTGTTAATTAAGAATCGATACTTGGCATCAAGAATCGATGCAGCAGATCACAAAAATTAGAATTGCGATGCATCGTCATGACGATTATTTTGCACACCCCTAAAATATGATGTTTTCAAGTGTGATGCAGTGTCCTGATAAGAGTTTCAACAGTTTCACAGTCTGATGGCAGCAGGGAAAAAGCTGTTACAGAACTCGCTGGTCCTGCAGGTAAATCTGAAACCTTCAATTTTTTATTAGGACTTTTCATTGTTAAGATGTCAATGTTCACATTTGAGCAGTTAACTGAATTAGGTTTTGGAAAACAGGTAACACAATTATTATCAGTGCTGATTGACATCATTAAAAAATGTAAAACACTGTGAGATGTTTCCAGTGTGTTTGTTTCCTGTGGCGCTAATGAAGCTCTTTTGGGATATTGTAATTTTCTGACCTCTCTCATGTCAAAGAGCCTGTAAATAATATCCGATATTTTGTACCAAAATTACATGGCAAAGCTGCGCACTGAATTAAACTTTAATTAGACTCATACTGGGAGCATAAACACCACTGACACTAGCTCTGCCCAGCTTGCTCTCCCTCATGACTGTGCCTGAGTTTGAACAGAGTCTGCAGTGTTCTCAAAGGTAATGCTGGCTGTTTTGGTTCTCTGGCCATGATTTTATGGCAGGCTCTAGAAGGGATCTAAGATCGTCAATGAAAGAATGAGGAGGGATTTTGTTCTTGGTGATCTTACAGACCTGCTGGAACATGATGATGCATTACTCTAGCTTCTTCAGATTGAACAGCATCACAGAGGGGCGCTGGGCAGAACTAGTATGTGCCACCAGTGTCGGTTAAATGTCTCACTACTGTTCTCGGTACAAACGTGTGAAGCTGATTGACAGATTTTAACAGTTATCCCTGAGCTGTATATGGAATGACCTCATCGACATGTTACTCAGAAATACAATATATATATATATATATATATATATATAATGCAGCTTATTATATAAACTGCACCTGAATACCAATATTTGCAAGGATGTGGCAAGGATGTTTTTCAAACCTATTCATAGTTATGACTGTACTTATACTGCTATGAGGACACTATCCGTGAATAATTTTGCTGTTATGAATACAGCTTATTTGAATTTAATAGCTATGATCCATTTGGAGTGGGATGTTTAATTGTTTCAAACAGTAATTTTCTTCACATTGTGTTTGCGGTGATATATTCCTAATAACAGTTCACTTAAATTATCATGATACCTAACAATCATTAAGCTCAATGCAGCACAATGACAGAGTCGCTTGGGCTTCCTACAAATAAAGTAAAACATGTGCTGAAATACTTTCTTTTGTGTTTTATACCTCATTATTATTACAAAGTATGCCTTTTTGTTTATAGCTACTTTATTTAGTAAGTCTTTAAACTTTCTAAGAAGTTGGAGGTTGGCTATAACAAATATCCCTGAACTGTGTTTAAAAAGTTACTCAGTGACAGCCTGAAAGTACTGTTGCAATGGTTATTTTTGACACGTATTGGGTTACTTCTTGTTATTTTTCTTGTTGTTTGAAAATCAATAACTGAAATACCAACAGCGGGGACTGGTACTCTCTCATTATGTTGGGTCTCTGTGTTGGCTGCGTGTGTCTAACCTTTTCTTCTCAGGGTGTGTTCGGCTAACCTGACAACAGCCAGATGCATGTCTCGCTCCGTCTAGCTCCACTCACATACATCTGGGAACCCGCCATAGGAATTGCCTTTACTGAAGGCTGGGCCTTATCAAAACTCCTTGCATATGATTGGATAAGCCACTTGTCTGTCATCTTTATTGACGTGCTATTTCAACCACTCACACCGAAGCTAACCCGTGACGCTGTGAGAGGAGGAGCCATTTGGTAGATCAAGCTCTTGCCAAATCCGGTCGGGAGAAGGGCGAAAACATCGTTTCCACCAACAAAAGCATTCAAAGCCGTTCTCTGATGTTCTTTTAATGAAACAATATCAGATAGATTGGACAACACAGAAGAAATAGCAGCATCAATGCTAACGCTTGCTTCCTCAATGCGAGCCGCCATTGTTGTTGGAATCTCACGGTCGCTTCTCCACTCCAGGACACACCCACCCTGCGTCCTGATTGGACAGACCATAAATTCGGTTGGGGAAATCACTTTCAATGAGCGGGTTCCCAGATGTATGTGAGTGGAGCTGGGCGGAGCGAGACATGCATCTGGCTGTTGTCAGGTTAGTGTTCGGCAGGATGTGCTCCCAGCTGATGCCACTTCGCTGCAATCAGGAGGGAGTGTTTAGAGGAGTGGATTTCCTAGGATGAATGCCAGTTGTTTAACTTCCAAAACAATGGTAACTTACCCGCTAGCTCCTCTCAATCTGATATTTCTGATGTGTCCTTACCTTCCTTGTCCTCCTCTTTTTCAATGGCGCTGGTTCCGAGTCCGTCTCCCTCGCTGGGTCCTGGATCCATTCAAAGAACTCACCTGCCTTTCCACCAAACCCAAGAAAGAGAAGTGAGTCACTGACCCCCAGTTGGATTCCCATTCAGTCTGAACGTCTCAGGGTACCCCTCCCGGACCAATCACTGCATAGGAAATGTGTAAGGACAGCACAACCCTTCTTCACTTCAAAGATTCCTCCTGAAGCCGCATTACTCACTGAGTTTCTTCCCCTAGAATGTTCCAGTCAGAGCCTCCCTGGAGCACCCATTTCTGGGTTTACCAAACTCCTGAGCTATCTCTATAGTTATGCTGCTATAGGCTTAGACTTCTGGAGGACATAGGGACCCCCATTTCATCATTCTGCTTCATTCTCTCTCTATTCTCCTATTCTGCAGAAACTGTTAGTTCAATCTCTAACGTTCTGAGTTTTGTGAAAACTGTTTTAAACTGTGTTTAAAACAGTTTACATAGCCTGAGGTCAGATCCACTGAGTGGCCTAGTGTTAGAGCAGTGCACTTTTGCTCTGAGAAGGTTGCAAGTACCCTGTTTGATCCCCAAAACGGGCACTCTGCATCTCTAAGCAAGACCCTTAACCCCACACTGCTCCCTGGGCACTGCACAGTGGCAGCCCACTGCTCCCCATGGGGATGGGTTCATTTCTTCATTCTGAGATCATTTAAGTTATATTTCTATGTTTGAAGTTTGGGGGAGAGAGAGGTAAAGTGTGCGGCGCTAGTTGTATGCACATTTTCGTACACCTGACTTGTTCCCCTCCCTAAAGCCAACTTTCAATATTAAAGCTGCAGTCTTTGAAAATAAGGCCCCGGGACACCTAGCATCTTTATTTTTATTTCTTTTATGTACCGTGAGTGCTTTTTGGATTAGTTTGGCTATCATTTTGAGACATGATCTGCTACGATGCATACTTAAATTGTGCCAGAACAAACATTTCTTAGTTTATATTTTCTTTTGCAAGATTGAAGTTTTGCATTCAGCTTTGTGAAGTTTCTATTGATGAAAGAAAGAATGCTGTTAATTTGTTTTTGTGTCCTCAACATCACATATTACTTTCAGTTGAGAAAGTCTTTCAAGGGAAAATCTAGATAACAGATTTAAGTGGAGCAAAGTGTCATGATTCAGCCTGTTGATATGTTTATTTCTGAGAGCTTTGACTAACAAGGCAGATTCAAAATGTTGACACTCTTCGCCATCTGTTTAGAAGGTTCATATTGTTTGTCACAATAAGAACTATAGAAGCTCCAGCTTCTGCACGCAGATCTGTAACCTCAAACATTCTAAACTGAGAGTCGTAGAAAAGGTGCTGAGTGAAATTGAAGTGGAGAAAATTGTTGGTTGTCTACAGATTTCAGTCTGCACAACCCAAAGCAGGTTGTAGAGCTGGAACATATTTTATTGTGAGAAGAGCTGTGTGTGTTATCTGTGACATAAGAGTTTGTATGTTCAACTGAAAAAAAAATCGTTTCAGAATATGTGTTATCTGTACGGAAGAGGATTAGGGCCACTGAAAAAAAAAAGTTAACTGATTTTTAAATTTTATTTCAGTTTAACATGGGAAAAAAGTCAGAATTCTGACTTTTTTCTCAGAATTCTACATTTAATCTCAGAATTCTGACTTTTTTATTGTCAGAATTCAGTCCGAATTCTGAGATTAAAGTCAGAATTCTGAGAAAAAAGTCAGAATTTTGATTTTTTTTTCTCAGGATTCTGACTTTTTTTCCCATAGTAACCCGAAATAAAATTTAAAAATCAGTTAACTTTTTTTTTTTTTTTCCACTGGCCCTTTTCCTCTTCCGTATATCTGGACCAATGTCTGTAATCTTTGTTCATATAAAATAAAACACTTAATAAATAAAACTTAAGACTTTGACTCATTGTCCCAATATAGGATTGTTTCTCCTTTGTCAACTCTCTGTCTGTGATCAAAATGTTATTGGAGGAATAACATCTAATTTTTTATATTACACTATATTGCCAAAAGTATTTGCTCACCCATCCAAATTATTGGAATCAGGTGTTCCAATCACTTCCATGGCCACAGGTGTATAAATTCAAGCACCTAGGCATGCAGACTGTTTTTACAAACATTTGTGAAAGAATGGGTCGCTCTCAGGAGCTCAGTGAATTCCAGCGTGGAACTGTGATAGGATGCCACCTGTGCAACAAATCCAGTCGTGAAATTTCCTCGCTCCTAAATATTCCACAGTCAACTGTCAGCTGTATTATAAGAAAATGGAAGTGTTTGGGAACGACAGCAACTCAGCCACGAAGTGGTAGGCCACGTAAACTGACGGAGCGGGGTCAGCGGATGCTGAAGCGCATAGTGCGAAGAGGTCGCCAACTTTCTGCAGAGTCAATCACTACAGACCTCCAAACTTCATGTGGCCTTCAGATTAGCTCAAGAACAGTGCGCAGAGAGCTTCATGGAATGGGTTTCCATGGTCGAGCAGCTGCATCCAAGCCATACATCACCAAGTGCAATGCAAAGCGTCGGATGCGGTGGTGTAAAGCACGCCGCCACTGGACTCTAGAGCAGTGGAGACGCGTTCTCTGGAGTGACGAATCGCGCTTCTCCATCTGGCAATCTGATGGACGGGTCTGGGTTTGGCGGTTGCCAGGAGAACGGTACTTGTCTGACTGCATTGTGCCAAGTGTAAAGTTTGGTGGAGGGGGGATTATGGTGTGGGGTTGTTTTTCAGGAGCTGGGCTTGGCCCCTTAGTTCCAGTGAAAGGAACTCTGAATGCTTCAGCATACCAAGACATTTTGGACAATTCCATGCTCCCAACTTTGTGGGAACAGTTTGGAGCTGGCCCCTTCCTCTTCCAACATGACTGTGCACCAGTGCACAAAGCAAGGTCCATAAAGACATGGATGACAGAGTCTGGTGTGGATGAACTTGACTGGCCTGCACAGAGTCCTGACCTCAACCCGATAGAACACCTTTGGGATGAATTAGAGCGGAGACTGAGAGCCAGGCCTTCTCGTCCAACATCAGTGTGCGACCTCACAAATGCGCTTCTGGAAGAATGGTCAAAAATTCCCATAAACACACTCCTAAACCTTGTGGACAGCCTTCCCAGAAGAGTTGAAGCTGTTCTAGCTGCAAAGGGTGGACCGACGTCATATTGAACCCTATGGATTAGGAACGGGATGTCACTTAAGCTCATATGTGAGTCAAGGCAGGTGAGCAAATACTTTTGGCAATATAGTGTATTATGTGGTGTCTCCTTATAGGGAAATATATTATGTGTGGTGTTTTTAGGCAAGCTAATTTTGAGGACAATCATTGGATGACTATAGCGCTGGAATTCAATCTGAAATTATAACAAACAACATCAGTAAATATTTAAAAAGTGAAAAATAGGTTTTTGCCCTTTTAGGGAAATATCTACATATTTATGGCAGAACTAGTAAACAGATATTACAGATATTTTTTTGGGCAAATAAACATGAACAAAAAGAACAGTGACCAATTCGGTGCATTTTTTTCCTTAAAAGTCACAAATAATTTATTCTTGGAGTTTTTCCATTGTTAGAAAAAAAATCTAAAAAAAAAAAAAAAAGAGAGAGATTTAAAAAAAACTACTTCTACTTGCAGACAATGGCTTTGTGTTTGTCTTTCCTTGTATTTTCATGGTTTCTAGATCTGGTTATCTGTGTGAGATTTGCTAATAGTCAAACAGAACAGATTTTATTCAGTGCATTTCTCACTTGTCTGATCCTTTTAGGGTAACACTGAGCCAATGAGTATGGCAGTTAGCAGACTGTGTGGTTATGTCTGCGAATAAAATCAAATTACAGAAAAAAGAAATGTGAGGACCATTTGTGTGCAAGAAAGATCATTTTAATTTCAGAGTTGTCATCTTGAAATTTATAATGAATCTTCCAACGGGGAAGGAGCACAACTTTTTATAAATAGTTTACTAAGTACTATTCCCCTGTAATCACATTCCATCTGAATTCCATCTGAAACTTTTGTCTTTTAAATGAAGATGAAACTAAACATAATTGATCAAAAAATGCAGTAGACAGGTCCACATTGGCCACCTCTACTCAAAGCTCAGCTGAAATATCTCTGGACTTATTGAGTCACATGCTGAGGCTCTCAATATCCAATGCTGGATCACCAAAATCTTATGGATTGTTCCTGGGTATTAGGGAAACCTCTCATAAAATTCCACTAAAATCAATCCTTAACTTTTCAAGTTATCCTGTAAAAAGACAGACAGTCAAACTACATCTTAAAACATGACCTCCTTGGCTGAGGTAATCATTTTGACATAAGATAAAGTAGGGAATGTTCTTAGGTAGATGGCTTCAAAAAAGCCATTTGAATTTTGTCCTTAGTAGGACTCTTAAATGATTTATCCTTTGTGTTCCACTTGTTCCTCCAGAGCTGGCCCTGAGCACCCGCCACCTTCGTCCCGGCTGAGGTGCTAGTATGTATCTATGTATGGCATCTTTCTTCAAGTTACAACTATACCTAATGTTGTCTCCAAAGCTTGCCCAAGCCAGCGACTGCCTCTGTCCAGCTGAGGTGCTCTCTCTGCCTGGCGTTTGGCTATTTTACCTTAGCTCCAAAGCAGTACATGGCTAATGCCCCTACCCCTCTCTGGTGCACTCTCTGCTGCATTTGGTTGCTGCTGAGGAGGGAGTGGGTCCCAATGACCAAGTTTGAAAATCACTGCTATTTAGGATTTAGGTTAAGGCTTACAGGAGGCCACTCTAGAATAGTCCAATGTTTTCGTCTTTGCCATTCTTGCGTGTTTTCAGCTGTGTATATTGGATCATTATCCTGTTGAAGACCCATGATCTGCAAAAGAGACCAAGCTTTCTGACACAGGGCAGAATCCCTTGATAGTCTCTATTAGCTAACTAATAGAGCATAATAGAGCCTCGTTCATGTTTTACAGTAGGGAAAATGTTCTTTTTATTATATGCTTCATGTTTTTAATCAGTGAACATAGAGTTGATGTGCTTTGCCAAAATGTTCCATATTTGTTTAATTTGTGTCACAATATCCAGCCTGGCTTTTCATCAATGTTGTCCACTTTGGTTCAATCCAATCAGGTCCACTTTTGTTCAAAACCTCATTGTTGTGATCTGACAATGATGTTACTTGAGCTTGAATTTCACCTTTAATCTCCTTAAAAGTTTTTCTGGGCTCTTTTGCTGCCATTTGTATTATCCATGTTTTTTTATATGTCATCGATTGTCCTCTTCCAGTTCCCAGGGAGGTTGCCTACACTGCCATGGATCTTACTTTCCTGACTACTATGTGTAACTGTAGACACAGGGACATCAAACAGTTTGAAGATGGTCTTTCTTTGCTTCTTCTGGTCCAAGTTGAGTGTGGTATGCACCAATTCAACAAAGAGCACAGTGACTACCTGTAACCCTATATATATATATATATATATATATATATATATATATATATACGGCTACTTACTGATTACAAGATTGTAGACACCTGTGATGCTAATAAACATTACTTCAAATATTCCTGTCTGTTCCATGGTTCACAGCTACTCAGATTTAATTTACACATTTAAAATGAAACAAAAAAGATAAGATGTAAATGTATGTATCTTTGTGAGACCTGCACAGATGTTGAAGTGCAGGGGTATGTGCTCTGGGTGCATATTTGTAAGTAAACAATCTTGTGAAGAGAAAAATCATCTAATACACAGTCCAGGTCTCCACTCATTAGTGAGATAAAACTGATATGGAAGCTTCTGCATGGGTTATGCATCACGCAACTCAACACAATATATGCAGCAGTAGAGAGCGTAACACCCATCACCAAATAATTTGGTGTATGAGAAATAAAGCAGAAAGAAAAACATCTTAGTGACCACTTTTCTGTTTCCTTTCAACTTTTTTTTTTTTTTTTTTGCTTGTAGCTTTACATTTGCACCTTGCAAAAAATTATTATTTATTTGTGTTGGTAAAGTGCTTCTTGGAGAATAACTACTGTTAGGGTTATATGCATTTCCGTAGTTGGACTAATATTTTTAATTCAGTTAATTATGAGATCTGCAATTATTATTTGTATTTAATTACATATTATTTGAAAGCTATTTATCAACAAAATAGTATAATATAACAATTAGTTTATTTCTCATCGTTGAAGGTTTTTAGTTTTTACATGAAAGCAATTGTCCACTATCTCTACATTCAGGAACAAAAGTCATGCAAGTCAAAATTTTTATGCAATGCTCTGGGTTTCCTGAGAACAGGGATCTGCAACCTTTCAAATCCAACAAGGCATTATACCCTGAGCTTAGAAAAATAAAAACTTAGAGCTGCAAATACTTCATGACCTTTACATTTGACACAACCTATTTGTTTTTGTTAAACATATGCCGTAGAAAATCTGATGACATTTTATTTGACAGTGAAAGGTTCATTTGTATTATTTGTTTCATAGTTTCTGATACCTCTATATTAACAGCGTGATGTTTTTGTTCTTAAAAAAAATTTTTACACAGACACATATGGTGAGCAGAAAATCTGATATAATACAAGTAGCCTAACTTGTCTAATGTAATTATTCAACATTGATGTATATTTGATAACTCTAGTTTAAAAGTATGTACATATTTTATGGTTTTGGCTTTACACCAATATAATGTGTTAGGACTCCTGTCTGTGTGGTTTGTGTTTTGTGTGTTTGTCTTCCTTCCGCCACCAGGCGGCGCCTGGTCCTGATTCACCTCCTCACACACCTGCTATGGGTTACCTCATTAACGGAGCGCTCTTAAGCTGCTGACTGCCACTACCTCGAGGCCAGAGTGTTTGCCAGTTTTGGGTACTCTAGCCAAGCTGACTTTTGCTGAGTCAAACTGAGTTTTTGTCAACCTCAGTTTTAATCTTGCTATTTTTGTCTTTGCCTCTCGGCGGGAAGTCATCCTGCAAACTGAACGTTTTGGACCTTCTCTCCCTGGAAGGATCAACTGAGCCTCAAACTGAACTGGGGATTCAAACTGGAGGTTTGGATCCACTTAACTCCAAAGGATCGTTTGAGTTTCACACTGAGCAAGGGATTCTCCTACAAACGACCGCATTCTGGCTAAACCCTGTCCGCCCTCCACCGAATGAGACAAACACTGGAACACCCGACACCGACTGGAGTCAAAGAGTCAACCACTTTTCTGGAAACGTGAGTCTGCAAACCTTTTCTCCTCTTCAAGTTCGAGATTCAATTTTCCCACTGAACCTGAACTATACGCAATGTCTTTCCCTCACCTTTCAGTTCCGGTTGAGCAGCGTACAGAGCAACACTGGAATCTCCACAAGCTTCTCAATAAACCTGTTAAACTTTTTCCCTGGTCTCTATGTGATGGTTTCTCTGCATTTGGGTCTGATCTTTAGTTAAATCATGACATAATGGACAAAGTGACAAAACATCAATATTTCATACAAAGGAAGCATAAGTTTTCTTCTATAGGAATTACATGAAATACAGATTAAAAAACATATCATTTTTTATAAAATAATAAACAAATGTTCTTTAAAAATATCAACTAAAGGTTTAAAGGTTTTTGCTAATATGCTTTAATGAAAACCATTAGTTGATTCTTTTTTTGTTTTATCCACTGTTAGAAGCCATTGAAGAGGTTCTAGAGAGCCAATGGTTCCAGAGCCATGCCTAAAATGGAAACCTTTATAACTAATCTCAATCTATGATTTAATTGTACTCAGTCTCTGGCATACCTTGAGATGAGTGTTGAAAACTGGGCAGTTCAAAAACATACTTATTAGATTTTATTAGTTATTATTTAAAAAGGTATGAAATGTCTGAGTATGAGATTCAGTAGAACTCATCGATGCATCCTATATTTCCGAAATTTGTAGACTCCTTTGCTTTTGGAGCAATTATAGGGGAACACCATTTTTGTTTACATTGGCCCCTTTATTTTAAGTTATTACATCATGTTCTACTCACCCATATGAGTTCTGTTTCATTTGGAGCTGTTCGGATTTATTATATCCAAGTAATGTCTTCCTTTGGGCAACGAATTGAAGGCACAAATTAAACTGTTGATAATTTATTCTTTATGGTGCGCCAGCATTCATAAAACGTAGGCAAATCACTGTCCCCCAGACATCCGCGGTTATATTTTTTATATTTATATATTTTTTAAAACAAAGCGGAGTGTGTATGACGTACAGGTATTGCGTAGGAGCAGTTGACCATTATTTTATTGGGTGACAATAGTCTACACTGGCTGTTGCTGGGTAAAAAGGTAAATGCCCCCTTTTGAATTGGTCTTCTTGGTCATTAGCTCAAAGCTATTGCTTCGATGAAGAAGATGGTGAAAAGAAAAAAAGTATTAAAAATTTCTGGAAAAATAGACTGAAGAATTCGCCTTTGTGTGCCTAATTTAAAATGACAAAAATTGCATCGATAAAATGGTTGAATTTAAAGCAGTCAGTTTGAGACACGCCATGCTAGCTTTGCATCCACAAACAGGAAGAAAGCGTGCAAAGAGAGACGAAGCAGGGTGCAAGCAAGCCAGCGTCAACTCGTAAGGACGCAGCAAGGTCACTTTAATTCCACTAGTTTTGCTGGATCTTTTGAAATATTGAACAGAAAACCATTAACAGATGGAGAGTATGCTAAAATGTTCATGCTGGATGCAGCCAATAAACCGTTTGATGAGCTTCCAAACTAAGACAAAATAATCAAACGTATACAAGACATGCCTCTGTTGGCAAGAACTGTTCAAAATCATACCATCATGATTAGAAAGCAAGAGCAGGAAACGCAGGTGATGGACATAAATCCAGCACCTTTCTTTTGCCTTGCTTTGGATGAGTCAACAGACGTAAGCCATTAGTTGCAGTTCAGTTCAGCACACCCATGCAGCACCAGAAGTCAGGATTATAATAATATATTTTAAAAAATAATTCAGAGGCTTTTTATACTCAAATTTACAGTAGTTGAATTCAGTCTTAAAGAATATTATATGGCTCTCACTGAAATATATTTCCAAATATTTTGCTTTCATGGCTCTCTGAGTCAAAAAGGTTCTGGCTCCTGGTGTAACAGAAGTACAGGGTATAGTCTGAACACAATTGATGATGAGAGTAAATGAGCTGAGAGTATCTCTATGTACAGCAGCTGAAGGTGACAGAGGAGAGCAGCTGGGTGCTGATGTGTTCGGTAGGTAGTTCCAGCTTTGGGATTGAAGTGAGGAAATTGAATCTTGATATGTTTGAAATGTAACCAACTTTTAATTTTTATGGTCATGTATATCTCAGTTAGGACTGCTCACTTTTGAACAGCAAAACTCTCTCTGGCACACTCTCATGTTGGCAGGGAACCACTAGATGTGGGGTGTGCTCCAGATGGATGGGACTCATGGGGGTGATTGAAGATGACAAAGAAGTGCCAGATTGATACCTGAGTTAGCCAGGAAACATGATGGAGATGGGAAAGAGGAAAACATCATATAAATTCTCCTGTCTACCTTTGTAAATCAGTCATCAAAAAAATAACTTTCTTCTACTGTAATAGATAATACAGATAGGAAATGAGATTGTTTGCTGTCATTGTCAGAGTTAGATGGTTTAGCCACAAAACTGACAAAAAACGTGGGGAAGGAAGGCCAGGTAGTAACCTGACTCATCATCAACCATTTGTCCGTAGATTTTGTTGTTGTGTAGTCATACATTTTGTGCTGTATTTATTTTCCAGCTTTTCTCACAGCAGTCAGATTTGTTTTTTTTTATTCAAGGATTCAGCTTTTTATTGATTGACACTAATATTGCCACCAATATTAACCAATAGGAGTTAAACCTTCATGGTTCAGTACCATGCTTTTAGCTACCAATCCGCTTGCAAGTAAACTAAACGCAACGCCAGAGGAAAACCAGGTAAATACGTTGGTGTATTGCATGGGCGATGAAGTCGAAGATGTGCTAAAGAACAACTTGACAGTGGTTAGCAAGACACTTAACCCCCCCGATTGCTCCCCGTTCTTGTAAATTGAAATGGCCATGTGTGTAAAGATGCAATTAATGCTTGTGCTGCTCCTGTGTTCAATGGCTGAGAGTGGTTTTGCTATATTTGCTGTGATAAGCTGGTAAAAAGCAGTTTTAATACATTTTTAAGTGAGAAATTCCACCTCAAAAAATCATCTGTGTAGTCAGTTCATCAAGAATATGATCCTGCCTAAAAAGTTTAGCATTTTTGAGGTATATGGTATAAACTGCAAGCACCAGAATAACAAAAGTGAACATATCTTACCCGGCAGGTTTCGCCCATAATGAGAAGATAAGCAAGAGGTGGAAAGAAGTAAAATAAGCCGTTACTTGGTATCTTGTAAAAGATATAGTTCCATTCAAGGCAGTTGAAAACAATGGGTTCAAATGCCTGCTCTTAGTAGTTGTAGTGGTACAAGCTGCCTAGCAAAAAATCTTCAGACATAGGTCGCATTTTAAGAGATCAGATTCGTATTGGACTCAGGACCACATAGCCAAGTGGCCCGGGTTGCATTGAAAAAAATCAGATCTGTGCTGTTCAGACTGCCATGAAAAGATCAGATACAGGTCGCATATGGGCAAAAAAAATCGGATTTGGGTTCCTTCAGGCTGCTGTGTGAACGTAGCCTAAGCAATGACAGGGAGCTGTTTAAAGTTGTCCCACAATTTTACTCCTGGAGTCCTGTCCAGGAGTAAAAATGAAAACAGCTCAGTACTAACTGTACTAATACCATTTACTGTGACATAGAATTAAAAGTTAATACTGGCACAGTGAATTGGAGCTCAATAAGTTGATGATCTCTTGCTGACAGGTTTTTAAATAAGCTGTCAGTCCTCTACCTGGGTTTCATCTGTCACTTTCTGCCACCTTATTGTTGTCAGTCATCCCATTCATACCTGCTTTCATGAGAGCTTCATGAGTGCGACAGTTTGAAAGCATACCATAATGGTGACATAAGCTGTCACTTCAGTCTGATACTTAGCTGTTTACTTTTAAACTCCACCTGCTCGCTCTCATGATAGTCTTAAAGCAGGAAATTATTTAAATCATGAGCTGAAAGGATTTTACACTTGAAGTGTGCTCCATTTTATGTTCCCCAAAATACACACCTCCACATACAATATTAGTATTATACATTATGATGAGTAGATTTTTTTTCTTTTTTGTTAATATTAGTATTAAACATTATAATGAGTACATTTTTTTTTTCATTTCTATTGTTTTAGTTTTCAAATAGTCCATTAGTTTTTCTGTCAAAGGTAATGTTTAAAACTTTTGTCCTATTTCACATATTTTTGGTTATTTTGAGAATTGGCATTGGACTATAGTTGGATAGTGCATATTCCATGTTCAGTTTTTTTTTATATATTCTGGCCAATATATATCTGCCAATATCTGATATTGGCCAATATATCGGATATGGTTTTTGTAAATCCCCAAATATCAATATTGGTATCAGTCTTCCTAATTCTATTTTAGTCAGGCTCTAATTTTTGGTATTTTTTATTATTATCTTGTGAATGAATGGTCTCTAATGATCTTTATTATGACTTTGATAAACATCACAGTTACATGTTTGACGTGAAAATGTCTGTTGAGCTGTTTGATATCATTGTGGACTGTTTCATGGCTTATTCGAAAACTGCTGTTGTTTACATGCTTAGGACCAGGGTGCACAGGAAAGGTAGCCTGGGTGCCATTCCGAACTTAGTCCCGCCCACAACGTTTGAGGTCGGGAAGTTCGGTCTGGCATTGCTCAATAGTAGCGCGAGTATGCTTGCCCAATATCTGGCGGGCCAATGAAATTGTCAGGCCGGGCTTTATACGATGATGGACAGATGATCAACAGTAACGTAATCAACCAAGTCACCAAACGGCGATGCAACTCGGCGTGAACGATGAGGTGGATATAGCCAGCGGTCGTTGCCAGCTCCTTTTCGGAAGCCCGGAATCCTGGCTGCTGAACAACAAGTGGAGGGACATGCTAGGCTCAGATGTTTGTCAAGCCACCGTTATGGGTATCGTCGTGGATGAAGTTCATCTAACTTACAAATGGTAACAGATCATCTGACTGTCTGATTTAGTAAATAATTCGCAATGTCGTCATATTAATCCCATGTTTTAAACATAGTAGGTAACGTTGTACGTTTGAGGTCAGGAAGTTTAACATACGTCACACACTTCATTGTCCTTATTGGTTGTAGGTCTATCCAATTGAGTGCAGAGGCATTTTTTTTCCTGGTTCGTTCGAAACACGCCCCATAATCACAGCTCTATGGAGCAGTATCAGACTCATAGTCTGACTAGAATTGAGTAGGACTACGTCAGGCTACAGGAAAGGTGACCAGAAGTAAATTTATGTATTTTCAACTTCTGCAGGTATCTTTTATGTTGAGTTAAACATTTTATATCTGTTCATTAATTTACCTCTACTCCATTGTGGTTTGTTTTAATGTGGCCACCAGGTGGTATTTTGTCTTGTTTACATTATTTTTTTTTTTAAGTAATTGTTATTATCTTGTAAGAAAGAAAAGTATGTAGCGGATCTCCGATCACTGGAAAACAGGAAAAGATTTGGCTGATTTGATCTCGAGTTCTGGACATTCCTAGTTAAGACCCCTGCACCTGACAGAAGCTTTTCTACATATTATACAAAATAAAATAAAAAAATCAAGTCATAATTTTGAAAATTCTCTATTTGGCCACCCTTTAAGCGTGTTTTATACTGGACTGCTCAGGTTTACTATTCTCCTGTATCTTGTTTACCTGAGTCTGTGCGCTTTGTCCTAATGGCAGATACAGCTAAAGCTGGTAGCTTCCAGTCATTTGATTAAGTGTATCCACTGACTTTTACAAGAAATGAGTCAAATACACCAACACCTGATCAGATGTGCCAGCTCTTCTAATGGGGAATTAGTGAGGATACAAAGAGTAATTTCAGAAGCAAGGAGCTTGCATTAACAGAGAGGAATGAAAGAACAAAACACAGCATAATGAAAAGTACACACATTAATAGTACCCTGTTGTGCCTGACTCACCAGCTGCTTACAGCAGCCTTTGTGCTTTGTTTTAGCTTGACGAAATGAAAATGTTAAAACATTGAGAGCCTCTGATTTACCATTTTCTTTCCCAATTCAGGCTTTGAAGAACACCTTAGATAGCCATCTATTTCTGGATCTAGATTCAATTTAATTAAATTCAAAAATACTTTATTAATCCCAAAGGGAACTTAAATTTTGCAGTAACTCATGCTTTATTTTTTAAACAGGTGCTGTTTTTGCTTAGGCTTATAATAAATGTATGATTTTACCCTACCTTATCAAATATTAATATTATTTACTTGTTGTTAATAAAAAATATAGTTTTGTACTTACAAAAGTGCAGATTAAGAATATAAAATTTCTGATAGCCATAAAATCTAGACAATAAGAATAAATGTAGCGTTAAGATTTTGATTGTTTTTTGTTTTTGCCAGTGGTTATATTAGTGGGCCTGATGTCATGGACTAATGCTTTTCGACTGTCATAAAGGTTCAGGATGTATGAACATATGATTACATCCCACTACTGCATCTTTAGTCAGCCCAAGCTTGATTGAAAATTTGGACCAGGATGCTTAACAAACTGCTGGACATTATGAACAATGCCACCCTCTGCACACTTTTAAACTATTGAAAATTATACAAAAAAAAAAAAAATGTTTGTGTAAGACAAAGGGGGCAGCAATAATGAGTAGATGTGAGATGAAATCCTTTTAACATAGCAATGGACAGCAAATTGGACTGGTCAAAACACACCAACAACCTGTACGGGAAGGTACAAAGTAGAATATACTTTCTTAGGAGACTGCGGTCCTTTAACATCAGCAGCAAACTACTATATGTTCTACCAGTCTGTGATTGCCAGTATCCTCTTCTACACCGTGGTGTGCTGGGGAGGCAGCACCTCCAGGAAGGACACTTCCAGACTGGACAAACTGAGCAGGAGGGCCGGCTTCGTGGTCGCATGAAGCTAGACTCTCTGGTGACGGTGGCAGAGGAGAGGACACTGAATAAACTGATGGATATCATGGACAACAGCAGCCACCCTCTTCACTGGACCAATAGACTTAAGGACTCTTTTGTCCCCCACGCCATCAGACTGTACAACGCCTCACTGGGGGCAAGGAGGCGACACAGGACAGGGGGAAGAGGGAAGGAGTAGCAACACTTGTATTTTTTTTTGTTAAAGGTGAACTCCATAGTTATTTGTATTTGTATTTTGCTTAATTATAATTTAATTTAACTTAATACTTTTTGTTGCTTAATTTTAACTTAATTTAACTTAATATTTTTTTGCCCTGTAAGCTCCTGGTAACCTTAATATCCGGAGGGAGTCTTCCCAAAGGATCAATAAAGTTCTGTCTAAGTCTCTAGTCTAGGTCTAATCTGTCATGAAGTTTTCTGTAAAATATTGTCAAGGAGGGTGTATCAGGGAAGAAGATGGACATCGCATTGTTATATAAGTATAGGGCTTTGCGATAATTCAATAACGATTTATAACGATCGATAGACGTGTGGCACAATATAAAAAAAAAAGTTTGAAACGCAGTTTTCCTTCCTTCTCATTGTAGCCTAGCATGTAGGTTTATGCTAGTCACTGCTTCCTCCCAACCAATCACAATCGTGGACCCAGGCACGCCGTCACCAAGCGCCGCCCTCTCAAACCACAACACAGAGCACATGAAGATGTTACAGCAAGGAGAGGCGGAGGATATTGTTCCAAAGAAAGGTTTTTGTAGTTCGCCAGTTTGGCAGTATTTCGGTCATGACAAGTCGGACAAAAAACAAACCACAGTCATCTGTAAAATTTGTAGGGAACCAGTGAAAACGAAGTCTGATAACGCAACCAACTTCTTTTTTTTATCATCTCAGCCTCTCACACCCGCAGGAGTGGAGTTTACATGGTAGCCTAGTCCTACAATCTTTTAATTACCAAAAGCTGGTGGTGTACTATTCCCACCCAAATAGGGTATTCTATTTATGTATTTGTTATATTTATTTTGGTCACTTTTCTGGTCACTTTAGTTTATTCTTTGTATACAACATAACTCTGCTCCAAGTTATTTTAAGTTATTTTTCTTTAAAATAATTCTGTTATGATTAAAAAAGTTGGTTAAATAAATATTTAATTGGAAGTGTGTGTTTGTGTTCTTTATTAAAATAAAATCATTTAGCAATATCATAAAAAGTCCAGGCAGAGCTGCACATAAAATATGGTTTCAAATCTTTTCAATAATTATCGATATCGATCAATATGCATTTTTTTTTATCGATAAGCTTTTTTTCTATATTGTCCAGCCCTATATAAGTATGACTTTTTGTTCTGTCTTCTCCTTTAAAATTATGAAAGTAATAATTAATTATAGTAGGAACATTTTCTCAGTGGTTTGGACATGTTGATATTCTTTAAAAAAAAACCTTTTAAATAATTTCTAAATGGTCAAATTGGGTCATTTACATTTCTGTGGTTCCTTGTGTGCGTAAACCTGCCCTGAAAGCAAACTCAATAGATACAATGGTGAGTATATTGTTCTGAATAATGGATTCACCGTGCATGCCAAGATAGAAATCAATTACTTTTCAACAAATGAGGCCAGTGGTCATTACATTTTTCAGTCTATTACAAAACAAGATTTGATTTTGTTCCTGGCAGTCATCAGCCTCTTCTGCTCCGACTTTGATTGAAGAAAATATTTTTCATCTGTGAGTCCATCTAACAGTAATCTGTTTCTGCTTTGACAGTGCATGTGTTAGCAAAGTTTTTTTCTGTTTTTTTTATGCCTAAAATATAAATGTGAGGGAAGGACGTTTTGAACACATTTAATCTCTCTGAGAGATAAATATAAGAATAAAAAAAAGGAAAAATCTGCCTTATCAAAAAGCATTAAAGAAATTAGCTAGTGCTTTGATCTTTTCGTCTTTCCTTCATTATCTGTTTTGTCCTGGAGTCATGTGCAATAAATTAGTATGTGATGAAATGAACAAGTAAATCACCAAATCCATCTGAGGTTTAAAAAAGGAGGATATTCTGTAGCTTTTTAATGTAAAATATTCCTTAATATTATTAACTTCATTCCCCTTAGGACTAAATCTGTATGATTATAAGTAATGATAGTGATATTGCGGTTAATTTAGAAGTACTTTCATGGATGGATGGATGGATGGATGGATGAATGGACCACAGTCATTATTTCATTAATACTCAACAAAGGTCACTTTTGTGTGTGTTGCTACACAGAAGCGGGATAAAACAACAAACATGGTTGACAATGATGTTGAGAGTAGTCTTTTTTCTTTTCTTTTTTTTAACCATCTTGAAAAGATTGAGTTTTTAAGGTTGGGAAAGATTACTAAAGTTCCAGCAGTACCATCCATGTTTAGTCTGTAAGGTAAGACAGTCTTGCTTGTGATGTCATTGTGTACTCTACTGCGCATGCAGGACACTTAAGCAGTTCACACAGGACATCACATACAAGTTCCAAGTTCCAATGAACGCAACCCCACCCCCCACCCCCCACCGGGAAAAAACAAGAGAAAAAACGGATTTTATGAAGAAATCGGAATTGAGCTTTGAACAGTTCTTACATTAAAAAAGTAATCCAACTGATAACTTCTTAAATATTGGTAACGCAGTTAAGTTACTTTGAATCTAACACAGCAACTTGCGGCCCACGATCATTCAGGGAATGGGCGGTTCTAGACAGGGGCCAACAGGGGGCAGGGCCCCTGTAGATAATGTCCTGGCCCCTATTATGTCCCCTGTACTGAAAACATAATACTCAAAGAATTTCTAAAGATGATCTGCCTTGCAACAAGCATGGTTACTGAAAGGTCCTTTACATCTATTTCATTTTTTTTCTTTACAAATTGTATTTTATTAACTATTTAAAAAAAAATAAGGTGATGGCTTCAGTGGTATTGAGATATGATCCCAGTTTTCATCTGCTAAATGTTTTTTTCCAAAACAAATTAATAACATACTCAAATTTTTTACAGCTTAACAGTTTGTCTTAAACTCTAATTCAGATTTTTTGTAGAAAACTGTAATTTCAACTTAAATTAAGTCTTAAATATGTAAAATTCCAAAATTCTGAATGTATATTCACCTAAAAAGACATTTAGAATTTTAATGAAACTTAATTGAAGAGAAGTCTCACTTTATGCAGCTATCCTGTTTTTTATTTCATGCTCCTCTGTGCCCCCGTGAAAACACGCTGGCCCCCTCCTGGCCCCCCTGGTACATTTGGTCTAGAACCGCCACTGATTCAGAGTGACACCTTATAAGCGCTCTCTCTCTGCTCAATGCAGGCATGAGCAGGGAGCTAAAAAAAGGCATGTGTGTTGTTGATTGGCTGAGGAGCTGTAATTTGGGAGGGTGTTTAGCATGCCTTGAACACAAAATTAAATTGAGAGATGATAGGGCAGAGACACTGACCATTTTGAAGGAAAGCGCTCGTTAAAGTTAGAGGGTAATCAATTTCGTACTTCAGGCAATTATCCATTTTGGCAGTAAAGTTGCAGCCATTCAAAATGGTGCTTCCCAGTTAAAGCCAGCCGAATGGCGGCCCGCTTCTCTGCAACTCCGAGCAAAATCCCCTCCAACTTCCAGCCACTGCAGTGACCCCCTCCTTCCCTGGACGTGCATAATTTTTTATCTCTGACTCCACCCTTTCACTGAATTACAGGGTCTGACCACTAGATAATGCTACTCATTAGATCTTAATGTCCACAAATCATGACACAATATTTTAGATTGATGTTAAGTTTTATTAACCTAATAAATATTACTTGAAGGTACAGATGTTTTACATCCTAATATTACAGAATTATAGAAGAAAAATAAATAATTTGAACCACCTCATAAAATTTAATATTTTTAATCTCCTGACATCTTTATGATCTTATTTTCATAGGATCCCTTAGAAAAATGGTATTTCTATATCGCCTTTAACTTTGACCGAGTGTGCTCATTGTTATTTGTGTGTCTTTGTTCCTTAAGGATTAATCGCTGGAGAATCATTCCAGCCTAAATCGAAAAAGTGAACATAGATGACAGATGGCTGACTCTAAAATGGTTTGAATGATCAACAATTACTCTCCTGTGGATTGTGTCATTTCTCTTCATCTTAACAGTTGTTCAAACCGAAGATCATCGTAGTAGCATCCACCTGTTATAGTAAAGTGAAATGATAGAAAGGTGCTATTTTCTGATATAAGTGAAAATAATAAATCATAATCCTAGTTTACTACAGTCCTTACCTCATCATATTTATCATTTCTTCCAGAGATTGATACACACAAGCAAAGAGAAATGTTCTCCATTTACAAAAAGATGAAATACTTGCATCATTTAGTTGACAGCAAAACTAATGGTCTTTGTATTCAAAATTACTTGAGTCTTTACTACTCAGTAAGAGGAAGCTGACGTTGGTGCATTTATCTTAGTAGAAGTCATTTAACACGGACACACAGCGTGATGTTCTGACTTCTTCCCACTGAGCTCAGAGCCAACAGTGAGAGGGGAAACTGAGGATAACTCCTAAACCATGTCAGATACAAGGTACTTTGCTTAAACATCTTATTCATGTTATTTAATTATACATAATGTTAGCTAGTGTTAAATTGGTAATAAATTGACTGTCTGAAAAAACGCTTTTTATATATTTTTATCAAAACTTCAACAGCTCCTCTGTAATATCAGATCCAAATGCTGATGCTGAAATCCTCAATTACAGTGGAAGAAATATAAGTAAAATGTCCTGTGTCCTCACTAGGACTAAGAAAGTAGAGCACATCACCCCAGTTCTAAAGTCCTTACACTGGCTCCCTGTATCTCAGAGAATAATCTAGAGTGGGATCCCCCCCAGTTATCCGGGTTGGCACCATAGGATTGGTGTGTATCGGGCAGAGTTAAATTGCATATAGGGCAGAGTTAAATTACCTGTAGATAATGGGAAAGGTTTTGCAGTTCTATCGTAGTAGAACAAAAGTCAAGGTTTCCGGGGAATTGTCAACTGCCCAATGAGAAATGTTTGATCAAAGAAAATAAGGTTCTTTTAATGTTGCAATAAAAAAAATGTTAAAGACAAAATAAAAGATAACTTTTCTTTTTGGGGAGCAGAAAGGCAGTTCAGGTTTTGTTCCACCTGTGAACCAAAAGACCTCGCATAGGAACGTGAGGCTCTCTCTAAGAGTGAGAGGAAGGTTGTAGGTGCCACCAGAAGGTACATAATTTTATAGAATTTTTATGAATTGTCAACTGCCCAAGCACAAATTTTTGATCAAATGCTAACCCAACTGTTTTTAATATTCCTTTTTGTTTCTGCATTTTTTTTATTTTATTTTATTCATATTTTATTTTCCCTACTTGCTTTGATTCTGTTTTATCTTCCTGTATTTTAATCATGTAAAGCACTTTGCATTGTCTTTGTACTGAATTGTGCTATACAAATAAATTTGCCTTGCCTTACCTTGACTTTAAAATACTTCTGTTAGTCTATAAATCTCTGAATGGCTTAGCACCTAAATACATCACAGACTTGCTATCAGCGTATCAACCCTCCAGACCACTCAGGTCTTCTGGCTCCAGCCTGCTCTGCATACCTAGAACCAGAACTAAACATGGAAAAGCAGCATTTAGTTCCTATGCTCCACTTATCTGGATAATAAACTTCCAAAAAACTGTAAAAGTACGGAAAGCCTGAGTTCCTTTAAATCAACACTAAAAACACATTTGTTTAGGATTGCCTTCGACTGTTCTAGTTAAACAATTCAACTAAAACATATTTTCTTTAGTCCAACTGTTTTTAATATTCTTTTTTGTTTCTGCATTTTTTATTTTATTTTATTTATTTTTTCCTACTTGCTTTGATTCTGTTTTATCTTCCTGTATTTTAATCATGTAAAGCACTTTGCATTGTCTTTGTACTGAATTTGTTAGGATCCTCAGGCTTGCCCTCGAGAGGGCGCCGAGGATCCTCTTCTGCTCTGTGTTTTTCCCTTAGGGTTGAGTTACTGTGGGGATCTGGAGACTACCCTCTGTCTCCAGCAGAGTGCGCCGTGGGTCTTCTGGAGCTGGAACCTTCCTGCACACCTGTTGCTAATCCTCTCATCAGAAGACCTCTCCTATATAAGCTGACTTCAGACCTTGCCTCAACGCCGCAGTTTTGATCTTAGTTGGAATCCTGTCTCCTCGTGACGCTCTGGATGAGCTTAACCTCCTGTCTCCTCGTGAAGCTCTGGATGAGCTTAACCCCCTGTCTCCTCGTGAAGCTCTGGATGAGCTTAACCTCCTGTCTCCTTGTGAAGCTCTGGATGAGCTTAACCCCCTGTCTCCTCGTGAAGCTCTGGATGAGCTTAACCCCCTGTCTCCTCGTGAAGCTCTGGATGAGCTTAACCCCCTGTCTCCTCGTGAAGCTCTGGATGAGCTTATCCTCCTGTCTCCTCGTGAAGCTCTGGATGAGCTTATCCTCCTGTCTCCTCGTGAAGCTCTGGATGAGCTTATCCTCCTGTCTCCTCGTGAAGCTCTGGATGAGCTTAACCTCCTGTCTCCGCGTGAAGCTCTGGATGAGCTTAACCCCCTGTCTCCTCGTGAAGCTCTGGATGAGCTTAACCCCCTGTCTCCTCGTGAAGCTCTGGATGAGCTTAACCCCCTGTCTCCTCGTGAAGCTCTGGATGAGCTTAACCTCCTGTCTCCTCGTGAAAGCTCTGGATGAGCTTATCCTCCTGTCTCCTCGTGAAGCTCTGGATGAGCTTAACCTCCTGTCTCCTCGTGAAAGCTCTGGATGAGCTTATCCTCCTGTCTCCTCGTGAAGCTCTGGATGAGCTTAACCTCCTGTCTCCGCGTGAAGCTCTGGATGAGCTTAACCCCCTGTCTCCTCGTGAAGCTCTGGATGAGCTTAACCCCCTGTCCCCTCGTGAAGCTCTGGATGAGCTTATCCTCCTGTCTCCTCGTGAAGCTCTGGATGAGCTTAACCTCCTGTCTCCTCGTGTAGCTCAGGAAGAGCTACCCCACTGGAACCCTGTCTCAGGTCTGAGGCTCTGGGAGAGCTGCTTCATATGAAACCAGTCTCAAGCCTGAAGCTCTAGGAAAGTCTAACCTGCTAATCTGCCCTGGTGAGCCAACCCGAAGATTCCTACGTGGATGAAACCTGATGACTTCGTTGTGGAGTTTCCCTAGAGGTTCCCATGTGGATTTTCCCCTGTTGTTCCCTGCAGTGAGCTGGAAGCTCAACCAGAAGAATCCCTTGTGTAAACTCCCTGTTGATCTCTGCAGTGAGCTGGAAGCTCAGATCTGAGCCTGCCTCGCTAAGCATACAGCTAGATGCTTAGCCTCTCATGAACTCAGCTAACCAGCCATCTCCCGTTCCCTGCACAGACCCCAGCGAACCAGCCCCCTGCCTGAACTGTTCCGGTTTATTATCCATGTGCGTGTGTCCTTTAATAAACTCTTTGGACTTTTAACCAGTTTTCTCCGTGTGTGTTCTGCATTTTGGGCTTACTCCTAGAACCCATCATGACAGAATTGTGCTATACAAATGAATTTGCCTTGCCTTGCCTAAAATGGAAACAGTTTTTAGCCCCCCAACCATCATCTGGAAGCATTTTTGACTTTATCTAAATACACAAAGCATTTGAGTCAAATTTTAATATTTACAATACAAACAAATTATGACAAAATATGCAAATAAGGGGATGACATCACTCAGCAACGTTTAGGCCACAAGATGACAGAGATATCAGAGTAACATTGCGTTTATCCCACATATTTTTGTTAACTATATTCTTCTTAAAAACAAAGGTTATATTTATTATAACCTCTGCTCTCAAAAGATAAATAAATATATTAAGGAGTTGGATTGTCAGTGAAAAAAAAATGTAATGCTGCTTTTAGTATACAGACTCATTTTATTTATTTTTTTCCTTTTAGAGAAAGAAAATAATAATCCTATAAAGCAACGTGCAGTATAGCAGCAATAAATCCCCAAAACACGGAATCAGAGAAAGTTTAATTCATCTTCTTTAGGAGATCTGAAGATACTCCAATATTTAATAAGAATCTTCTTTAGCGGATGGTCGGGGTTGTCCAATATATTCCATACCTTATTCATCATCCTTTGTTGCATAATCATATCTAGACACTTTAAATAGGTCTCTGTGTCATGATCGGTACACTAATGTGACCCAATTATGCAGAACACCACGACACAGGAAACAGATGAAAAGTTAACAGAGTTTATTGAAGACAATCCAACGATAGTATGTTCTGGTTATGGTCCTGGGCAAACGGGTTCACCGGAGTCTGTGAGGAAGACAGTTAGTTAGCTGGGCTCTTAGCGGTTTGTCCTTTGATAGTCTCTGGTTTGTACCTTGTGGGTCCTTGAATGGATCTTGGAGAGGAAGGTTGTTGGAACTGGAGAGAGTCTGATTAGCTGAGTCCGTTAGCTGCTTCAGCGTCTTGCTTCTGAAAGGTAGCTGACCTTGACTTAGGATCTCCAGCTCTTGGTCCAGAGCTGCAAGAGAATCCAGGGGAAGTCTTCAGGTTTGGCTCTGAGGGCAGGCTCGGTGGGTTAAGTTCTTCCAGAGCTTCACGAAGGAGGATCAGATTTTCCTGGAAAAACAGAGACAAGATTAGGATCCTGTCAGGATCTCAGAGCAAGCAAAGTTCTCAGAGGTTCAGGGCTTAGGTGCTAACCAACTGGCTCAACACTGCGGCGTTGAGGCAAGGTCTGAAGACAGCTTAAGTAGAGGGTCCTCCTGATGATGGTAACGAGCAGCAGCTGTGCAGAGGGCTCTGCTCAGGAGGATCCACAGCGGACTCTGCTGGAGAAGAGAGGTACTTCTCCAGCTTCCAACAGTACCCCCCCCCTCAACGACCGCCCCTTGGCGGTCCGGAGGAAGTAGATGGGCAGGAACGCTCATACTCCTCGATCAGGGAAGGATCGAGGATGTAAGAGCCGGGAACCCACTGACGGTCTTCAGGTCCGTAGCCCTCCCAGTCGACGAGGTACTGCCAGCCGCGACCTCGCCGACGGGAGTCCACGATGCGACGGACGGTGAATGCAGGGTGACCATCGACTTCCAGGGCGGGTGGTGGGGAGTCGGATGGCGGGCACAGAGGGCTAGAGACTACGGGCTTGACCTGAGACACATGAAAGGTGGGATGGATGCGTAGACTCGGAGGTAGCTGGAGACGGACTGCGGAGGGACTGATGACCTGGGAAACCTTAAACGGACCGATGAATCTGGGAGACAGTTTCCGAGACATTCCCTTGAGGGGAATGTCCCGGGTAGACAGCCATACCTCCTGTCCGATGGTGTACTCAGGAGCGGGACGTCTCTTAGAGTCGGCAAAACGTTTGGAGGTTTCTGATGATCTGTTGAGAGTGGTGATGGTTTCCTTCCAAACCCTTTGACAGCGGCGGATGTGTTGGTTGATCGTCCTGACTGATATCTCCTTTTCATCTGCGGGAAAAAGTGGTGGTTGGTATCCATGACTGACCTGAAATGGTGACTGGCCGGTGGAAGCGGATCTCTGGGAGTTATGGGCGTACTCAATCCAAGGGAGATACTGGCTCCAGTCGGTGGGGTTGTTGGAAGTTAGGCAGCGGAGGGTGGATTCAAGGTGCTGGTTCATGCGCTCGGTCTGACCGTTGGATTGTGGATGATAACCTGAAGTCAAAGCAGACTTACAACCCAGAGCTGAACAGAAGGCTTTCCAAACTTGTGAGATAAATTGAGGACCACGGTCTGATAGGATTTCCTGAGGAATGCCATGTAATCTGAAGACGTGTTTCACGAGAAGCTGAGCAGTCTGGAACGCCGAGGGGAGCTTCCTGAGAGGGACTAAATGACAGGACTTGGAAAAACGGTCAACGATGGTGAGTATTGTGGACATACCTCGAGAGACGGGGAGACCAGTGACGAAATCTATGGCAATGTGGGACCATGGACGTGAAGGGATCGGAAGAGGTTGAAGCAGACCAGAGGGTGGCTGATGCGAGGCCTTGTTTCTAGCACAAATGGGGCAGGCCAGCACATATTCCTTTACGTCCCTGTGGAGAGTGGGCTACCAGAAGCGTCTGGTGATGAGAGCGATGGTTCTACTGACTCCAGGGTGAGCCGAGAATTTGGCAGTGTGCATCCATTGAATGAGCCTGGACCTGACGGAAGACGGGACATAAGTTCTGTTAGCCGGACCGTTACCTGGGTCGGGTTCCGTGGCCAGGGCGGAGTTAATGAGATCGGAGATCTCCCAGTTCACGACTCCCACAGTACAAGAGGCCGGGAGGACTGGCTCTGGAGTCTCGGGTTGATCGACGGAGTATAGGCGCGAGAGGGAGTCTGGTTTCACATTCTTTGATCCGGGTCTGTAGGAGATAACGAGATTAAATCTGGAGAAGAAAATGGACCACCTTGATTGACGAGGATTGGCCTGTTTGGCAGACTGGATGCTAGCAAGGTTCTTGTGGTCAGTCCAGACTAGAACCGGGTGCTCAGCTCCCTCTAACCAGTGTCTCCACTCCTCCAACGCCAACTTAATGGCTAATAGTTCTCGATCTCCAACACCGTAGTTCTGTTCTGCTGATGAGAGTCTGCGGGAGAAAAAAGCACATGGATGAATCTTTTGATCTGAGTCGAGTCTCTGGGAAAGGACGGCTCTGACGCCAGAATCCGAAGAATCAACCTCGAGGATGAACTGTTTAGAAGGGTCAGGCTGAATTAACACCGGTGCTCTGGAAAACAAAGATTTCAGTTTGTCAAAAGCAGACTGAGCTTCGGGGGTCCATTGAAAATTCCTCTTAACCGAAGTTAAAGAGGTCAGAGGTTGAGCCGTCTGGCTATAATTTCTAATGAAACGACGGTAAAAATTGGCGAACCCCAAAAACCTTTGAAGCTGTTTTCGAGTTTCAGGAATTGGCCAGTCCAATACCGCCTTTATCTTGTCCTCAGCAGGCTTAACCTGCCCGCCCTCGAGCACAAACCCCAAAAAGGTCACTGATGGTTGGTGGAATTCACATTTTTCTGCCTTGACGAATAACTTGTTCTCCAGTAGCCTCTGTAACACCAGGCGGACATGTTTCTTGTGATCAGTTAAGTTCCGTGAATAAATGAGTATGTCGTCTATATAGACAAAGACAAACACATTTAAAAAATCTCTGACAACATCATTCACTAGTGCTTGAAAGCAGGCGGGGGCGTTAGTTAAACCAAAAGGCATCACCAGGTACTCGAACTGACCTAATGGTGTCTTGAAAGCAGTCTTCCATTCATCACCTTCTCTGATTCTGAGGAGATGATATGCGTTTCTCAGATCCAGTTTGGTGAAGACTGTTGCCCCCTGAACTGGTTCAAAAGCTGAGGCTAGGAGAGGTAGAGGGTACTTATTCTTTATAGTGATTTGGTTCAACCCTCTGTAGTCAATGCATGGTCTTAATGAACCATCCTTCTTGCCAACAAAAAAGAAACCAGCACCCAAAGGAGAAGAGGACGGACGAATAATTCCAGCAGCTAAAGACTCGTTAATATACTTCTCCATTGTCTCTCGTTCTGGTTTGGAGATGTTGTATAAACGGCTGCTGGGTAACGGTGCTCCAGGTAACAACTCAATTGCACAGTCATATGGTCTATGTGGTGGAAGGGACGTAGCACTGACCTTACTGAAGACCGGGGGCAAGTCATGGTACTCAAAGGGGACTGAAGATAGGTCAGGGGAGTCCATCTCCTCCCCCCCTCTAGGAGGCCCCACCACGGGGGCTGCCGACCGAAGACAAGTCTCATGGCATGACGTAGACCATGCTTCCACGTGACGTTCGGTCCAATTAATGCGTGGATTGTGTTTCTCCAGCCATTCGAATCCGAGCACCAACGGGGAACATGCGGAGGGAATGACAAAAAATGTGATAGTTTCACGATGGTTACCTGAGAGGAGGAGCTCGAGGGGTTGAGTTTGATGAGTAACTTGGTGGAGATTTTTCCCATCAATGGCAGAGACACGGAGAGGTTGAGAAAGGGGAACAGTTTCAATCATCAACTGTTGAACAAGGTTAGAGTCTATGAGGTTCCGTTCACAGCCTGAGTCAATAAAGGCAGAAAAGGAGAGGTTCTGATTTTCACAAAACAAAGTGGCAGGAAGCATCAATCGAGGAGATTTCTTAGAGTTGGTTTGGCCCGCCAGACTCCTCAGATCCTCTGGCGGGCCCTGCCTTTTGATTTAGCCGGGCAGGAAGCAATGAAATGTCCACTTTCACCACAATAGATGCAAAGTCTGCTCAAAAAACGTCTTTGCCTCTCCTCAGGAGTAAGCCGAGTGTGTCCCACCTGCATAGGTTCGACCTCCATACCATCAGAATGTGAAGCCTGAACAGGCAGAGGGAGGGACTGGGCTTTAGGTCGCCCTGTGGGAGGAGAAGAAACAGTCATAATATTTGAAGCAGATGTAGAGGCATGAGACCCAGAATTTCTTAACTTGGAGCTGCTTCTGGCTCTAATTCTGTTGTCCAATCTAATTGTCAGTTTGATTAGATCCTCAAGGGAGGCTGGCTCGTCGAGAGTTGCCAGTTCGTCTTTAATATTCTCATTTAAGGCCATGAAATAAGCTCCCTTCAGAGCACTTTGATTCCATCCGGAAGCCGCTGCCTTAACCCGGAAGTTGATCGAAAAATCAGCCACAGATGAGTTTCCCTGCTTAATACTGAAAAGAGCACGAGAGTCAATTGTTTGATCAGTTTCTTGATTAAAAATCTGGGAGAACTCAGAAATGAAATCAGAGTATCGGCAGTTGAGACTTTCATCTGAGGGGAATCTGGCCTGGGCCCACTCCAAAGCTCTTCCTGTTAGTTGAGAGAGAATAAAGGTTATTTTCTTAAAGTCCGTCGAAAAACTGTTGGGAGAGTTCTGGAACAATAATCTGCACTGAAATAAAAATCCTCTGCAATCCTTCATATTACCGGAGAATTTTTCAGGGAGGCTTGGGCGGAACTCTGATGACGTCACTGCTGGTGACCGCGGAGGTGGAACTGGACCCGGAAATGGTTGCGCTGCCGGTATGGCGTTAGCACTATTAAAGTAATTAGCATAGCCTTGAATTACCAGGTTCTGCATTTAAAAGCGGGTGTTTAGCTCACGTAAGGCCAAGGCATGTCCATTTAGTTGGGCCGCCTGCTCTTCCAAGTGGCGGGTGAAGTGATCTGCTGGGCCTTGTGTTTGGCCGCAGTGTTCTGTCATGATCGGTACACTAATGTGACCCAATTATGCAGAACACCACGACACAGGAAACAGATGAAAAGTTAACAGAGTTTATTGAAGACAATCCAACGATAGTATGTTCTGGTTATGGTCCTGGGCAAACGGGTTCACCGGAGTCTGTGAGGAAGACAGTTAGTTAGCTGGGCTCTTAGCGGTTTGTCCTTTGATAGTCTCTGGTTTGTACCTTGTGGGTCCTTGAATGGATCTTGGAGAGGAAGGTTGTTGGAACTGGAGAGAGTCTGATTAGCTGAGTCCGTTAGCTGCTTCAGCGTCTTGCTTCTGAAAGGTAGCTGACCTTGACTTAGGATCTCCAGCTCTTGGTCCAGAGCTGCAAGAGAATCCAGGGGAAGTCTTCAGGTTTGGCTCTGAGGGCAGGCTCGGTGGGTTAAGTTCTTCCAGAGCTTCACGAAGGAGGATCAGATTTTCCTGGAAAAACAGAGACAAGATTAGGATCCTGTCAGGATCTCAGAGCAAGCAAAGTTCTCAGAGGTTCAGGGCTTAGGTGCTAACCAACTGGCTCAACACTGCGGCGTTGAGGCAAGGTCTGAAGACAGCTTAAGTAGAGGGTCCTCCTGATGATGGTAACGAGCAGCAGCTGTGCAGAGGGCTCTGCTCAGGAGGATCCACAGCGGACTCTGCTGGAGAAGAGAGGTACTTCTCCAGCTTCCGACACTCTGGGATGAAGTAAGCCTTCTTTTTATGCTTGTTCAGCATTTCAAGACACTGACTTTGATTGTACTATGCTGACAAAAAAAACAACAAAAGTGATTCTCCATAACAAACTTAAAAAATAAAACGGCATCTTCCTTACAACTTTAGATGAGATAAACTCCATCAAGGCATTCACTCTAATCAATTTCATCTTAAATACATATCCACAGTCCAGTCTATAGTCTAGATTAACATCAAAGTATTTATATTACTTGACTGTCATTTGCCATAATGGATATCTTATTGAACAAATTCCTGCTGCTACAGCAATACAGCAAGAATATTTACTAGAGAGATGTTACAAAAAATGAGTGGAGAATCTACCAAACCAACACCGTCTAACATATGATAGATGAGGACTTAAAATAGTGATACTTTACAAAAGGTTTTCTTGTTGCAGTGCAGGATTGCTACAATTTGCCTTATGCTACGTTCACACCGGACGCAGCAGGCGCGGCAGAAGCAGCGAGTTTACATGCAAAGTCAATGGCTGACGCGCGTCAAGGCGCAGCAAAAGGTCCCGCAGCGCGTTTTGAGCAGCTGAAGCAGCGCATCGGCGCTGTAAACTTGCTGCTGCTCGAGATGGAAAAATTTAACTTTTGCTGCTCGACGCGCTGCTTCAACCAATCAGAGAAGCTGATCTGGGAGCTGACAGCGAGACAGACACTTCGCCGATGACACAGAGCACTGTGATCACTCCTCTGAAACAGTTTATTTACGCATAAATGAACTTAAAATGCAGAAATCTGCCGGCAGAATATGTTCGCTTTTATTATCCTGCTGCCTGCAGTTTGGATTATTTAGATGAAAAACACCTACCAGCTGCCGCGGTGAACCGCGAGGAAACGACCCGGCCAGAGGCTGCTGTTGAAGGGATTCCTACTGTCGGCGCACCGCTGGTATGTGGGGGTCTGAGCGGCTCCGACAGAAATAATACTGGAAGGCAGGATTGTAATCTGGATGAACTGACTGCACTGATTCAATTTTCAGGTAGGTTTTCCCACTTAAAAACATATTAAAACTACTTTATTCCCACTGATCACAGCAAATATAGCTGCAAGGCAGAGAATGGATAGAGTAGCTCCGCCCAACCTGCGTCAGACCCACTTATGCACCACGCACCCAGAGCAGCAAAGCTGCTTCAGCCACGCGTCAGAACTAACTGGAACAAGCAGCAAAAATAAGGCAGGAGACGCGATTTTGCTGCTTTTGCTGCGTCCGGTGTGAACGTAGCATCATAGAGACATTAGCCCCTATTAGCCTTGGAGATCTTCTATTAGTGATGGTGATATTTGCCTCTGAAGGTTTGAGTCCTTCACAACACCCATATTTGGAGCCTAATGGTGGATTCCACTTGTATTAACTGAAGCTGTGCACTTTTTCTTTTTCTTTTACTCCCCACAATTCTGACATTTGATAAATGTTGTAAAGATTTGTATTCACCCTATTCAGCTGCACATTCAATTTGATCTAAATATGCTGTTTTTGATAACTATAAAGATTTATTTTTCGTTTTTTAAACGTTTCCCTTACTTTCTGCCTAAAACACTTCACTGCATCTAAATAAAAGCCTTTTGTTCACCAGTCACACCTCACTGTTTCATTATTTTTCAACATGAAATGTTCATTTCCTTTTAAACATCACTATTTCCACCTAATGTGTCTAAACCACAACATCTATTGAGCTTCTGTCTCCGTGAGTCTTTCGGAGCAGGCTGCTACCACATGCAGGTCTAATCCTTACAAGCTGTGCGGTCACTATTGGTTTGTTGAAAAATCTAATAACTTCCAGTCTGCTGCTACTTCGATGTGCAATTCTATACCCTAGCAATCAATAGTTTAGTTTAATTAGCACCTTGTCAATACCTAGAGTTGGGGAAAAACAATAACTGGGGAAACCTTTGTGCTGGAAAGAGTTGAAACCATCCTATTTACAACTGGGACAACAAAGTTATTAAGAATTTATATTTCCTTAAGTAACCTCTATGAAAAAAAACAGAGTGGAAGCTAGACATTCAGAATATACAGTAGTAGCCATTTAACCCTTTAAAGCCCGATCCAAGAATAAAACAAAACAGAAAATTACTGTTGTTTGGTTTGAAGTCCTTATTTGGCCTTTTAACAAAATATGTAAAAAGAAAAAACAGAAATAAATGTTTGATATTAATAATTTATTACTATGCGATAAGTCAAGATTATTTTTTGTGTAGTCTTCTACTGGCTGTTATCAGGTATATCTGATTGTGTACAATGGGATTTTGAGCAAAGTTTTTACCATTAAATTATGCAAAAGGTGTCAGACGCAAAACATTTCAGAAACCGTATGTATCAAATATGTCAATATATCAATATTTGGCATTACAGGGTTAAAATGTCCCCACTTTCCTTGATGGGCCCTTGGCTGGTCCCGTACAATTCCCTTTTAAACACCATTCTTTGTACTAAAGTATTCTTTCTGTCATGATTTGCTTACACTAAGATTTAAAAAGAAGCGTAAGGACCTGGTCAGACCCTGTAATTCAGTGAAAGGGTGGAGTCAGAGTAAAAAAATATGCACGCCCAGGAGAAGGAGGGGGGTCACTCCAGTGGCTGGAAGTTGGAGGGAATTGGGCTGCCATTCGGCTGGGAAGGGCCATCATGAATCGCTGCTAGTGTAGTAAAAATTCACTGTTATAAACTAAATTAAAATACTATTGATCACCTTTTTGGGGTTGCCCAGTTGTATCTATATTCTGGCAAAAAAAATTGCAAAGAACTAAGAGTTATATGTGGATCAAAAACTGATTTTAACTGGGAGGAACTTCTTTTCGGAATATCACACTCAATATCGACAAACACAAAGACCAAATATTTATTTGGAATACTGAGTGTAGCAGCCAGGAAAGCAATCACGAAGAAATGGCTAAAACCAGGCAGCCCATCCATCGAGGACTGGTATGGTATCATCTACAAAATATTCATAATGGAAAGAATTATTTTTTCCATCAGGTTACAGAAATCAAAATTTGAAGACAATTGGAATTTATGGAAAACGTACATTTCTTCAAGGTGCCCTTCCTTTATCTAATTAATTCAATTATTTTTGATACTTTGTCTATTTAATTTCAAACAACCCCCTTTACTCTTGACAAAAATGAAAGAACACCTCAGGTTCTATGTTTGTACCTATGGATGGGCGAGCTGTACTGAATAGAAAAACAGAATGTACAAAAGGAAAAAAAAAATTTTTTTGTTGTAATATTGTAACCATCTTTGTTATGATGAGGTGGTATTTCAATAAAGAGAATAATAATAAAAAAAAAAAATACTATTGATCAGTTAGTGGTACCTGGCTTAATAAACTATGTGAATATCCAATAGTTTTAGTAGTAGCCATTCAAATTGTCCCCATGTTCCTTGATGGGCCCTTGGCTGGTCCCCTATAATTCCCTTTTAAAATACCAATCATCAAAAATCCACATGTAGAAACACAGAGTTCATTTTGCCATATATTTATATTTAATTGGGGCGACAGTGGCGTTGGATGTTAGCCTGGGTGCCATTCCGAACTTAGTCCCGCCCACATAGTTTGAGGTCGGGGAAGTTCGGTCTGGCTCTGCTCCATAGTAGCGCGAGTATTATCGCCCACTGTCAGGCGATCCAATCAAATTGTCAGGGCGGGCTTTATACGATGATGGACAGATGACCAACAGTCACGTTATCAACCACGTGACCAATGTGCGCTTGGGTGACAACAATAATGGCTGCCGCTGGAGAGTTTAGGTGAGTAGATTCTGCTATTAGGTCTGTTCTAGAAGATATCGACAGCAAATTAATTTTAAAAAAGGAACAGAGAAACGCGATCAAGTCTCATCTTCTTATTATAGGCGTGCAACTGCACGCTTTGATTTTTGTGGACAACAACTATGCCTCGCTTAACATACGTCACGCACTCCGTTGCTCTTATTGGTTGTAGGTCTATCCAATTGAGTGCAGAGGCATTTTTTTTCCTGGTTCGTTCGAAACACGCCCCATAATCACAGCTCTATGGAGCAGTATCAGACTCATATTCTGACTAGAATTGAGTCGGACTACGTCAGGCTAGTTGTATGTAGGAGTTTGCCCTGAAATCGAAGGGTTGACGGTTCAAGCCCCGGCTCCGACTTTCATTGACGTTGTGTCCTTGGGCAAGACATTTCACCTGCATTGTCTACTGATGGTGGTCAGAGGGCCCGGTGGCGCCAGTGTACGACAGCCCCGCTTCTGTCAGTGAGCCCCAGGGCAGCTATGGCTACAAAGTAGCTTGCCACCATCAGTGTGTGCGTGAATGAATGTAGTGTAAAGTACTTTGGTCAAGTCTCCTGACTTGAAAAAAGGCGCTATATAAGTACATACCATTTACCATTTAATGTTTTGGTAATTATTCCGAAGTTGAACCTGCGTCTTCTAACAACAATGTGTTATTAGGGTTTTTAGCGTGAACTATATACACCTCTACTAAATATGCTGTTTTTATATTTGTTAAAGGTATCACAAAAAGGCCCGTTTATTTGAAAGATTATGAAGAAACCTAAATTTTCTATTTAGACTCCTATATTTAAGCTTCATGATAACAAAATTTGGTTTATTCCATGTTGAAAGGATTATGGTTAGTTTTTTTTTTTTTTTTTTTTCCAAACTGTCAACATAATTCTTGAAATCATATAACACTGTGCCTTATTAGAACAGAAAGACTTCTCTTATGATGGGTTACTCTTTGCCAAAATCCTTTCTCTGGGTGCTTATGCAATTGTGGGAAATCCACTGAAAAGCTATTTGTCAGTTAAAAGCGGTATTTCTTACTGTTGCATAATTGTGTTATTTTAGGTGCTTTCAGAAGGTCTGTCTTCCTCTTCTTTCCCCTCAAATGTTAACGTTCAGTACAACCTTGAGTTTGTCTTCAGGAGAGAACTACTGGCTACTTTCTTATTCAGACTGTGTTTCCAAGTAATGTCTGTCACAGACCATTGACCCTTTAGAGCAGAAAATGTTATCTGACACAAAGGTCAGAAATACCCAGTTGTGTTTTTTTATCCTGACTAGATGTGGATGGGAGGGAATCTGCAAACTGTCCATTGAACTGTTAATTGTAGAATATTAAGATTCACATTGTTAAAATTAAACTAATCAAACCTCTTATTAAAACAAAACAGCTTTTTTGTATTTTTTTCAGTCTTATCTGCATTGAGGCTTGTTTATGTCGCAACCATCAATATCCTCAGTGTTACCTGCATTATGCATATTCAGTAGGTGTTAAGGTACTGTTTAAACAAAGACAAGCTGTAAAAATGTAGAAGTTCAAATGTAAACAGATGCATGAGATTTTTAACCCATGCAGAAAAAAATGATTTATTCATCACTGTCACAAGTTACGTAGGTGTTTTTGGTACAGAGTTCACATGTTCAGTTTTTTTCTGCGTGAATGCCATGTTTAATTAGGGATCATTAAAAAGAAAAACAGTGGAGATACTGTTCTGATATTTTGGATTAACAAAGATGATAAACTGAGCCATCTTCTCTGCGTTTGCTTTGTTGGATCTTAACAATATTAAGCTATAAACACTTTAATCTAAGTTTTACTCTTTGTGCCTAAAGGTGAGTGAAATACACTGTGATATTGCAAAGTTATTAACCTCAATGTCATTAAAAATGCAAATATATTTTGTGGAATTTATTTTTGAATATACCAAGTGAAATAATATAGATCACTAGCATTTAAAAGAAAACATGGAGATAAAAAACATTCCCAGCCTGATATGAATGAGAAAAAAAAATTATTTAAGAGTAATTTCAGTGATTGTTACTTGGTTTTGTAATTGACTCTCCTTTGTGAAACAAAAGGAACAACTCCTCTGTCCTCTTCTTTTTTCAGTCTTCTGCTTTTACTTAAGCTAAATTATCTACAGGAAAATTTTAAAATCATATGATTCTGCATTTGGCCTCACAACTTTATCAGATAGCGCTAGCACCAAAAAGGAGATAAAGTGACCAAATCTGACACTTTGAATACCTGGTCTGTTACAAAATCTGCCCGACTGTCTGCAGCCGAAATCCCAACCCATTTTGAACCTTCTGGTAAATATATGATCTATGAAAGACATAATAAAGAATGAGTCAGCCTTATTTTCTTGTTTTGTTTTATTCATTAAAGTTGCGCTTGAGTTTCTGTAGTCCTAATGTTCATCATTTAACCTTGATGATGCCAAATTTGACAAATCTCCCAGATTTAAAAAAATAAATAAGCTATAAGGATACATTAAAACAATGGAAAAGTCTTTCCCTTTTCTTCCAGTTTACTATTATTACTTTCTAAATATTGTCCAAATTTAGTCTGAATTTTAATAACCAGGCAAACACTTTTTTTTCCCTGAGATTTTTCTTCCACTCTACTTGTTCAAAAAAGCCAATTTTGGCAGAAACCGACCAAATCTAGACTGTCCTTTATTAACTCAGTCACCTTCTGAGCCTCCCTCCCTTGACCCTTCATTGCCATTTTTTTTTTAGAAGACTCACTAAAATATCTTCTTTTTTATGCTACAGTCTCTTCTCCTCAGTGCTCTGCTGCCATTTTAGTATAGGATATTGTTTTCATAATATCTAAACATTATGCACATCAACATGTTTGTCTTTGCGCCACTTTTAATTTGTTGTCCAATGTAGGTAGCCTCATAAGACCATCCTGATCTCGCGAGCTTTCAAGATTTCACTCGCTAATCAGTCTGGAGACTCTCCCTTGAAGAAAATTTGGAGCCGTTCACCAAACGAACGTCCAATCAGCGTTGGCTTTGAGGCGGGTTGAGGTGTGACGCAACGAGAAGCACGACAGTTCAGTCTAAAGAAAATGGCTGCTTCAGCCGATGAAACTAGCGTTAGCGTGGCTATCGAGCAAGTTTTATCGGAATTACAGAGTACTTCTTCACTGAAAGAAGGGCAAAACACTGCTCTGGAGGCTTTCTCAGAGGAAAAGATGTTTTTGCTCTTCTCCCGACTGGTTTCGGCAAGAGTTTAATCTATCAATTGGCTCCTCTTCGTCGTCGCTCTGTTACATCATGTGCTTCGTTGATCTGATTGGTTTATCTGGCCCGTCTATCACCAACATAGGCCAGTCAGCTAACCAGTATTTTCGCCCCTTCCCAAAATTACTTCTATGGAAGGTTTCCAGATGGATATGCGGAGCAAATCCATCTGGCGGAGTCGGGTTACAAAGTAGGCATATAGATTGTACATATCTGCTGCAATAAAGAATAAAGAGCAAAGTTCTTTAATGTCTCTAAATATCCCATAAGTTTGTGTTTTATGGTTGTGTCTCTCTGTGTTGCCCTGCAATGGACTGGCGACCTGTCCTGGGTGTACCTTGCCTCTCGCCCACAGACTGCCGAAGATAGGCACCGACCCCACCGTGACCCTAAAGGAATAAGCAGGAGAAGATGGATCTTTATCTTCCAAACTTTTGGGTTAGCTCAGGTACAAAGTTTTTATTGGTGTCTGTGTGAAGTTAAGTTGAAATAGCTTTATTGATAATGCTCCATTCATGGAATCATCCTTTTCATAAATGGAATTCAAATCTCATGCTTTATTTCTGTGATATCATAATGGTTCAAATTGTCAGCCTCTTTTGAAGCAAGGTATTATTTTACACATTTCCTTTGTTAAAAAGTCTCTAAGTCCTGACAGATAATGTGATTCTTATTCTAAGCAGGTAAAATCCTAATCTCTTTAGGCTTTTAGCGGAGGGTAAAGCTGTGCATCTTCAGCAGGGGGCATTTCATCTCAATGCCGTTCTTTCTTTGTCTCTAAAGATGACTGCTGAGACTAAGCTGAAGTACTCTCTGCTTCAGAATAAATCGGTTTTGCACCTCTTTATTTCCCACCATCCTCAGGATTCTAAGATCACTCCATGAGATTGTGCCTTCTGAAGAATCCCTCTGTCAAACTGTGATCTAGAAAACAAATAGTTGCCGTCGCAATTAATTAATCTATAATCACAGTTAGAAAAATCCCTTCACACCTGAATTTCCTTTGTTATTTATAATTTGGCTGAATATCATTAGTCTTATTTGATTTATAATTATACTAATTATTAAATGCTTTGTTTTTTACAATGTATTTAAGATACCAACTCAGTCTTTTATATTCTGTAAATACAGTGGGGAAAAAGGTCAATTGTTTTGAGGGTTTATTTTATCCAGGATATTGTGTATTTATCTTCCTGTTACTTATGACATGGAGATTTCACAGCTTACATCCACTCTGTTGCCTGCAGGGGGTCCTTGTGAATTCCAGAATAATAGCAGTCATACAAACATTTCCTCTGGTTCTACTCAGAAAGCATATTTCAGTTATTCGTTTTAAACTTTAAATATGCCTTAATAACAATGTGCTTGTATTCGTCTTAGGACTAATTTAAACTACTAAGTTTTGAGGTGCATATTTTTGCTTTAAAACTTCCAAATTTGTTGTGACAAAATAATTAACAGGAAATTACATGATCACTTGTCAACATTAAGGCTGGGGAGATCCCATTACACATCAGGGAGTCAGCAACAACACCGGCCTGACACCACAGGGCTCTTAGCCTCGTGAGACCATCCTGATCTCGCAAGCTTTCAAGGTTTCACTCGCAGATCAGTCTGGAGACTCTCTGTTAAAGAAAATTTGGAGCCGTTCACCAAACGAACGTCCAATCAGCGTTGGCTTTGAGGCGGGTTGAGGTGTGACGCAACGAGAAGCGCGACAGTTCAGTCTAAAGAACATGGCGGCTTCAGCCGATGAAACTAGCGTTAGCGTGGCTATCGAGCAAGTTTTATCAGAATTACAGAGTATTTCTTCACTAAAAGAAGAGCAAAACACTGCTCTGGAGGCTTTTCTCAGAGGAAAAGATGTTTTTGCTCTTCCCCCAACTGGTTTCGGCAAGAGTTTGATCTATCAATTGGCTCCTCTTCGTCGTCGCTCTGTTAGTACGTCATATGCTTCGTTGATCTGATTGGTTTATTTGGCCCGTCTATCACCAACATAGGCCAATCAGCTAACCAGTATTTTCGCCCCTTCCCAAAATTACTTCAACGGAAGGTTTCCAGATGGATATGGAGAGCAAATCCATCTGGCGGAGTCAGGTTACAGGCCTCTACCATTCTGAGAAATTTAAGTTAAGCTTGGAGATGAATTTTTATCGCATAAAAACATCTTAAGACTTTTATTTCTGACAAATTAAAGGCATTAAAAGAAGATTTGTACAATCACCTTCTTTATTTTCTTCCAAGGTTTACTAGCTTTGACAGAGCCTTTTATTAGTATTTGATAGATTATCTTTTTTGCATCTTTGTTCAGTTCAGTTTGTGTTGTTGATTATAGCATGTCTGTTATATTAAAGTATGGTAATGTAATGAACTACTGCATAACATTTTTAGAACAGATTCTTTCACCCATTATTAATTTTTAAGTGCAAATTTATTTTTGGCGACAAATGACCCTAAAATAAAAATGTCACCGGCAGCAGAAGGCGATCTAATACCATCAAAAAACACATCTCAAGACACTGAAAATAAATCCCAGACAGTAGCAACACATAACAGAATGCAAAGTAATGCCAGGTCAGATTGGTAGACAGATTTCGCAAAAGCAACATGACAGATTTGGACCTCCATGCTTGCACAGGGACACAGACTGTTCGAAGTCTCACCCACCAAGGGAACAACACCAAACGACACCATTTACTTTTGAAGCTTTCTTTCCTTTTATGTGAATCATGATTCACATAAAATATTTTGAAGTGTGTTATGCAACAATAGTAACATGGTAGCCAGGTCATTACAAAGGTTGATGCAGGTATTTGACAATGAAGCTTTGAAGATAGAAGGTAGCTTCAACTCAAATTAATTGCAACCTTTAAGTTGTAACTTACACAATTAGATATAAAGAAACTATGAACTGTATAACTAAACATTACCTCAACAAATTGCTGTGATTCATCATAATATGCAGAAAGAAATCAAAACAAAGACCTAAAAATAACTTTATCTTGACATAAAATATATATATTTATGTGGGAATAATATATACTGCACAAAATATAGCTATTATCATAACTCATCAGCCATAATAGGAATTTCTCTGGTTCTGTGGGATTAACCTGAAGTTTGAGCACATCAAAGTTTGCCACCTCCTACAAAGTAGAAACTAAGGATCGTCACACCTTCATTTTAAGGCTCGTCAATAAAAGAGTACTACTTTAAAGTAGTACGCTTTAGTCTGTTCTGTTGGTGGCGTGACTTTTTTCCATTGAAAACTCACGTTTAGAGAATGTTACAAATAAAAGTAAAATTTCATTCAACATGCGTGTGTATTTTTTTTTTATAATAAAGTGTTCCACGTACGCTAAAAAGTGCTTACAGGCCACCTACGCGTCCTCCCATTTCTTTTTGCCAACTCCATTAACAGAACCTGTTCCTCTTCAATGTCTAGCAACTCTGGATCTATCTCTGTGACTGTGATATCTTGCAGGCACGCCATTATTGTTTTGGAAAATAAAAACTCCCATCGGCACCACCAAAGTTCTAATGACCATCCTCTGAAGTTCTTGCGAGTTCTCGAATAGGCTCCCCCTTGTACTTTGGCGGGAAACTGCTGTGCTTCCCGAGAAATTCCAGATCAACGATGCAAAATCATACCACCAAAACTGGTTCACGACCAGACCCAAGTGACATTTGATGTGTGCGGTTTCAGAAGTATAATCTGCCCTTTAGAGCTGTGTGCCCAAGCCAACTGAGTGGGATGGGAGAGCAATAGGAGGGGAGGTGAAGGATCAGAGGGGCACATAATCAGTGCTGTCACTCTGTTATTGATCATTTTATACAGTTAAATATAGAAGCTGCCAACTGGAAAAAAAAATTCTAGAGGGGGTTTTAACGCCCCCTCTAGTGCACCACCCCTATGTGTCACATACAGTGCATACCCACATTTTGCACCACTGGACTCTGATCTGCCATGGAAAAACGATCTAGAAATAAGCAAAAATGTCTTAAATTTAGCCTTAATTTGAGGACGTAAATGAAATAGTTTGCCAATGGAATGAGCATTTTTACTCTTAAAATAAGATCATTAGATAATATGCACTTTAAATAAGACAATGCAATAGTGTTTTCTTATTATAAAGGTAAATTGTCTTGTTCCATTGGCAAAATGTATCTTTTACCTCCTCAATCCAGAACAAATGCACTTATTGTAAGAAAAAATGACTGATCTAGATTAAGGTTTTTTCCAGTGTGAACCTTCAGAAGCACATAAAGGCAGATGTTTTGTGCTGCCTTTGACTGTTAAAGTTAAACCGTTAACAGAGGTTGTACTAAAAGGTTGTGATCCAAATGTTTTATTTGTTTTAGACATGTTTTGTAATCTTTGCTTTTATTTGTCTTCTGTTTTATGCCTGATTTATGTAAAGTACTTTTAATTGTCCATGCACTGAATTGTGCTATACAAATAAAATTGCCTTGCCTTCTTCACACCGGTTTTCAGACATATGGAATGAATTGTAAATATAATAACTATAACTACATAATTTTCCATAGAAAATTGCTTTCTAATCTTGTTACAGGTTTGTCTGAAATTAAGCTCTGCATTAATTAATAGCGCAGAGTCCTCCTGTTGACCAAAGTAAAATCATGTGTATATATTTTAACTATTTTTGGGATATTTGTAAACAAGATCCTAAACCTTTGCAATTTCCCCATATCATTTTTTTTATTAAAAGTTTAACATTATTGATTAAATCAACCGTTGTATTTGTACAGAGTATATTTTGATATATGTTTTGATCACCTTTTCCATTTCCCATTTTAATAATCTATTGTGATACAGATGTGACATGAAGTGTATTCTGAAGTTGAAACCGACTTTCCAAGCATAACCCTTTTTTACCAGGCATATAAAGGGCTGGGAGCATGCTGGAGGTGTACATTGGCACAGCAAGAACGCATCAGTCATGATTTGAATTATTGGTGATGTGGGTTAATTCCTGGAAATAAAAGTAAATTTAGTCCATGATTAATTAACTGTGTGCTGCTTTTATGCTGGAAACAAGCATGAACCAATTTGTGAATCAGCTGAAGTGATTGGTGTTAATTTTGGTGCTGAAAGTAGTCGTGAATAACTCAGTTCAGAGCCACGCTCATCCACCCCTACCTCATTAACATGGTAGCAGCTTTGCCCAGAAATCTGTTGGGAGATTAGTGAGAACTCTGATATCAATGAAACCTTCTGTTGCAGATATGAATATTATCATCATTTGCTCAGCTGTGACATTATTACTCCTGTAATACAAGTTATTTTTCTCAAGTGTTAACCTGTCAGCTCATAAAAAGAATTTTCATTTTATTCTGTTTGTGATCTAAAGTTAAAATAAATTAAATTTAGCTTAAATTAATGTATTCTTGACAGGATTGTTCTGTTTTAGTTTTCTCTCCTTCTCACATTATTATGAAGTGTTAATTTCAATGAACAATAGTTTTAAACCCAGAAATTATGTATAGATAGCAGTGCCACCACCTTCTTGTTCCAAGAGGGAATTTAAAGGAAATGCACAAGAAATAAACAAACTGCAAAAAACTGAAACATAGCCTTTCTTTGATTTCTTAAGAAAATAATTTCATTATGTATCAAAAGGACTAAATGGTTTGCAATAAGAACAAAAGGATGTTGTTAATGTTATCATTGACTATATGCTGTTACAACAAAATAGAAATACTAATATTTTCAAGAATGAGCCCAAGCAGGAGATAAATCCTCAATGTTCAACAAACAAATAATCACGTTGGATAAAAAAAAAAAAGGATACTTATCTACTGCACTGATGTTTTATTTCACTTGTAAAGTTTGATTAGAATGCTCTCCTTCACCAACTCATTTGTGTTTCTATAGAGTCCGAGTGACAGAAGAGGATTATCCATGTGAGTCACTTACCTGGTTTAACAGTTCAGTCCAACTCCTTAGAGCAAGGTAGGATCTAGCCGATCGACTGTCAATGAAATGTGACGGGAGGTGCCCAGAGTGAACCAGATGCTGCAGCCCCATTAAACAAGCATGAATCCGAGCCAGGTCAGGGAAACAGTTCAGACCAGGTAGGCTCAGAGATCCAGGAGTCTGTAGTCCGGTAAAAGGTTACGTTTAGAAGAGGAAAAGGCAGGTTCAGTGTTCCAAGAGTCCAACAAAAAGTTATGACAGAACATTCAGATGAGAACAGGCAAGCTCAGTAGTTGAGAGCCAGAACAATGCATGGTATCAGGAAAACTACGGTACGTTAAAACTAGCTCCCTCCATTGCGCCAAAACAGGGCACGTTCTGTGGATAATAGACAGGACAAACTCTGAAACACTAAGACAATATTAAAAATCTCTCTCACCATTGGCCTCTGAGAAAGAGAACATAAAGGCTAACTCTGCAACACAATCTCCAAGTCAAAACTCAGAAACAAAGTTAATGATTTGGCCCCGATAGTTGTGATTGAGCAATTAAGTCAGCTATCAGGGTAGTGTTAATGACAAAAATGTTACAAAATATTTTTCACAGAGGAATGAAGCAATATCCTGATAATATCTGTTTACCTTACCTGTCTTCAGACTCATGTTGGATTCTGTCTGGTAACTCTGGATGCATCTACTCCAGAGTTATTAAGGTACTGGTGAAGCTTCTGAACATCTTCACTGAATGGTAAGGTTAATGGCTTATTATTTTTGGCATTACTCAGAATTTAAGGCGGTATGTGATACTAACTTGGATATGTAAAGCTTTTATAAAAGTGTCAGTAGACTTGATCAGTTCTTTGTCTTCTGCCTTTTGCGCTTGACAAAGGATAATGCCACAGATTTTATTTAGTGTGTCCTGGTTTTAGTTCAAGCCTAGATGTTTATTTTGAAAGATTTCCATTATCAAAATCTGCAACAATCTTTACTGCCTGAAAAACTCGTAGGAATTTAGCTGGTTTCACAGCTTCCTCCAGATTATGTACAGATATATTTCACAAGGTTTCTGGTCGGTATACTCGTACTTGGCAGGGTCTTGTTCATGTCTGTTATAGAGAGACTCGGCGAATTGAATAATCAAAATGTCATTTCTCAGAGCTGTGGTAACCTCATCCTGCTTCATCGGACCAAGAAACTTCCATACCCCACTTGAAATCTCTTGACAGAATCCAGACTGTTGAGCCATTACAAAGTCCAGTACATTGATTCTTCCAGGTTCTTGGTACAAGTCTTGCAGGGGCACACGCGGGCATGTCTCCAAAGTTCCTTTTGAATGTACATACCTTGGCAGTACATACAGTGAATAAACTTTATATGTTTTCCTTTCCCACTTTGTAAAAACCCAGAGTTGTGTTTGAAATTGCCTGTGTTACTCATTTTTTTCAAAACTAACTTTTCAGTCTTTTGAGTCCTGTGTAAGGTAGAAGGCATAAGCAATTTCAGCATATGTCTTGTGTCTTTTTAAATGTATATATTTTGCTCTGTTGCCCCATACAAAGCAGAAGTTTTTAACACCCATAATCTGCAGTGAGGATTCCTTTTGAGAGGCTTGGCTTGGCTGGATGTTTCAAGTGTGCCATCACTCAGATTATCTGTTTAAAAGAGGCTGGTATTTAGATGTATTGGTGCAACTATGTCACTGATAATGACTGCTTATACTCAGATTTAATAATAATGAAAATAAATGACATTTTATGAAATATCAAAATATATTTGGGAGTAAGCATACTTTTTTCCAATCGAAACTTCAGTCAAAGATGTTTTTATCTGATCATATCACTAATTATTTTACTCTCTCTTTCAATTTTCATTGACAGTTTTGTATATAAAAAAATATTACGAGCAGCCACCATCAGCAATAAATCTTAATCCCCACCTAGATGGTACATAGATCATTGATTCTCAAAAGCAGCTGTCATTTAATTTTCTTTCCCTTTGTAAAGCAAAGCAAAATGTCAAGTTAGACTGATAGCAATTGAAATTCAACTCAATGCCTTCATTAGGATTGAAGCTAGAAATATTTTCTTTCAACAGCTTACTAGTTTGTGTGCATAACAGGAGTTACTTAAGTTCACCATTGAATTGGTTCAACAAAGCCCCTCTGATGAGTGCGGTCACACTCATTATGACTATTCACATCATTCTTAAGCTTTCATTAATTGGTTGATAGTATTTTTAGATAAGATGTCTGAGCAGTCCTCTTCTGCCCAAACTTTCGCTAAACATGCTAAGTTGAGTGATTAATATTGCATTTAAACTATGATAAGTCCAGAAATGTTTTACTTTCATGTATAGTATACTTTTTCTGTCATTAATGGATATATAAAGTGCATTCACATTAAGAAGTTATAAATAACTGTTATAGTTTAACACTAACTTTAAGACTAACTCCTAATTTGGATTCTTCTTACTCTTTAATCCGATAAGCTAACTTATGCATGATGTGTGGATAGGGGGGCATAAATGTATGCCCTCTTAGCCATGTCACCTTGATTCTTTTTTATGTGTGTTGTTGTTTTTGTTTTTCTAGTCCGATATGCAAAGCAATGATGTGCTGAGTTACGCACTCAGCATAACTGACATCCATTACAGCTTTTATGAGCTTTACAGAGAGGGCTTCTTTCTTCCACAACCCATTTAAAGTCATGCATGATTCATTAACCATTTTTCCAAACTGTTAGAGAAGTAGATGGTTTATTATCCTACAAGTTGCCTATGTGAATGGAATTCATTTTATCAGTTTTCACATAACCTTCAATTTGTATTGAAGAAACTTTCTATTTTTCTTTCTTTATCATCTTTCTTCCAACACCTTCTATTTTCCATCACTTGATTAACATTTTGGAATTTGCAATGGTTTCACACTGAAACAAGAATTATGAACTTTATTATAATCAAGGTTTAACCTTTGGGTAATTTCTTTAGCAGCAGAAAAGAAATGGAAAGATAAAAGACAGCGAAAAAGGAGATGTGGGGGTATTTTTTGTTGCTCATTAACCAACAAAGCTAACCCCCAAAAGTTAATCCAGGCCTGGAGTGGCTAATCAGGAGGACCTGGACAGTTCCCTGTGGATGGGTCCTTATTTTAGGCCACAAGACCTGATTATTTTTTTTATTTGTATGCCATTGTTCTGCCAAATGTGGATCATTTGCACTTCTGCTGCCATCCCTGCGCTCCGTATGCCTACGTACATTGGCAGCTTTTATTATTCTCTGACGTAAAACGTCGGTTCAGTCATACAGTCAATGGTGACTGACGGTTAGAAATTAAAATGATCAAGAGTGGCGTTGAGAAAACCAAAATGAAACAGGAAAGCTCAAGGTATGAGACGTAGATATAGATAAAATGGGTAAGGCCAGATGTTGAACTTTGTCTGTAAACCACTGAACAGAATTGCTACAAGTCATTGCATTTTCTGGTGTTGCGGTATATAATTTATTGTCATGTAGTTTAAATAATATTTATGAAGCAACACCACATAAATGGGAGTATATGTCTTGTAGCCCTCAGAGTCGCAGGGACTAAACAGCAGCAATAAATACAAACCATGATGCCTGAGTCTGCAGGTAGGATTACTCATTAAGTGAATATTAAATGAATCTAATGAAGACTATGGTGCAATTTGTATGCTCAGAATTATGACCATTTATTTTTAAATGTTACTTAGTGTCAGAAGCAAGTTATGGTAACAGGAGCAATAGTTATGGTATTGCTTCTATTGGTATGGAAAAAAAAATGGTGCTGTTACAGTGTGTGAACAAACAAGAATAAGTTCTAAATTATTTCTATGCCCTAGCCATATAAGTGACCGGTTATATTTCTTAGCATTAAAAGTGAATAGTAATACCATGGGTGAAATTAAATATTATGAAATAAATATTTATATTTAGCCCTAGAAATATCCTAATTGGTGAAGTTGAAATGTGTTTTCTATATCAAATGTGTTAAAACATTGCCTATTGCTCATGTGATGTAGGTCCTTGAGAGTCTAGAGACACAATGAAATGTTAAATATTAATATTTTTTGTTATTTCATTTGACTTTGAAGGTTTGGGTATCTGCAAACACTTATTTGGACAGAATGTTGATTCTGATATTGTTGAAACGGATGTGTTATGAAGAATATTGTTGGTATAAAAACAATTTTCTCACCCCTCATGGGGTGGTATGTGTCATCCTCAAGCTCGGGTCCTCTACCAGAGGCCTGGGAGTTTGAGGGTTCTGCGCAGTATCTGCGCTGTTCCTAGGACTGCGCTCTTCTGGACAGAGACCTCTAATGTTTTACCTGGAATCTGCTGTAGCCACTCTCCCAGTTTGGGGGTCACAGCCCCCAGTGCTCCAATTACCACTGGCACCACTGCTGCTCTTACTTTCCACATCTTTTCTAGCTCCTCTTTCAGCTGGTATTTCTCAAGCTTCTCGTGTTCCTTCTTCTTGATGCTGCTGTCGCTTGGGATTGCCACATCTATCACTACTGCCTTCTTCTGCTGTTTGTTGATCAACACGATGTCTGGTTGGTTAGCCATCACCTGTTTGTCAGTCTGGATCTTGAAGTCCCATAGGATCTTAGCTCGGTCATTCTCAACTACCTTAGGAGGTGTCTTCCATTTTGACCTTGGGACTTCCAGCCCATAATCATGGCAGACGTTCCTGTACACTATGACAGCTACCTGGTTATATATATAAAACAGCTGAAATTGGAAGAAGATGAACCATCATTGGCCAGGTGACCTGGAAGAACATATCGCTTTATGGCCACAGGCTCTTTTCCTCCTGCTCAACTACTGGTCTTTTTTAGAAGTAGCAAAATACGGGCAGTTACATGTCGAGCACCCAAAACCGGAAGTAGAGGTGGCAAACAAACACAGGCCACAGATCACTAATTCACAAAGCTTTTAATAAATGTGTTGCATTTAGGACCGAAACTATTAATCAGGTTAATTATAATAATCAATTATTGAAATTAATCAATCGTTATTTGAAGTATAGAAAGTCTTAATACATGCATTTAGCTGACAGAGCAACCCATGAATAGCAGCAATTATACAAATATTGTAAACAATTATACAAGTATTTGGTATTTAGAATAAAAATAAAACATGCCTGTCAGTATTCTCTATCCAGAACTCCTCATTTGGAAAAGTTTAAGTTTAACCTGAAAAGCAACGACCCCTTTTACTATCTAATTATTAGTCAATTAATCAAAAACAGAATTGACAAATTATTGGATTAGCAAAAATAATAATAACTTACTTTCCCTTGTCAGTTAGCTGGTTTCATATTGGTTTTACGTTTTAATAAAAAAAAAAAAAGACCTTCCCAATATTCTCTGAAGAATCAGCCAAAACATTGTTGAGTCCGAATATGACTAATCGTGTAGAATTGAAGATGTTTTTAACTGTGTTCATGTACATGAGATATATAACCGTTTAACTTAAGTGTGAAATCCAAAAGAACACATAAGTACTGAAGAACTGATAGAGATCAGGGACTGAAACAAAAGCTAGATGGAGATATGGTTTTCAAAAAGAGTAAAAATCAACAGCAGGAGACACATACTGTACCAGCAAGCCAGGCCATCAATTATATATTATCCTATGATCTGCTTGGCAGGATGCTAACAGAGAAACAGCAGCAAAAGCTTTGTAACTCTTTACCATTTAATGGTACATATAGATGATCATCTGTCAGTCAGGGGAGAAGACTTGGAGTCTTGGAGAATGGAGTAACTTGGGAATTATTTCTTGGCTTTTAAAAAGTTGCATTGTGAGCAGACTACCTCCAAACTGCCAGAGGGTGTTTTGTTAATGCTCCTTTTGTGTTCTTGGAACAGTCTTTGGTGGACATATTTTAGTTTAGTTTTTCTCCCAGTGTTAATGCCCAGTGAAAATAAACAGTAGGTTTAAAACAAGTGATTCTCTGTCTTGGCAAAGCTTTTCTGTCAGTCTCTATTTTTTAACAAACACATTGTCTGCCAATGTCTCTGGGGTTTACATTTACCTTTATTTATAATGGTATTTAATTTTCTTTTCACAGTCTTTTGTGTGTTAGTGGGAATTAACACTGAAATATTAAAGCATCTTGGACAGAAACAAATTCAGATGTAACTTCTTTTTAATCCTTATAAATTAAATTAAATTCAATTTCAATTCAATTTAGTTTATTTATATAGCGCCAAATTCACAACACATGTCATCTCAAGGCACTTTACAGTTCAACCAGATCATACAGTCAAATTGATACAAAGTTTTCTATCTAAGGAAAACCAGTTGATTGCATTGACTCATTGACTCAAATACAATCCCTCACACTAAGCATGCTTGTAGCGACAGTGGAGAGGAAAAACTCCCTTTTAACAGGAAGAAACCTCCAGCAGAACCAGGCTCAGTGTGAGCGGCCATCTGCCGAGGCCGACTGGGGTTCAAGGAGACAGAAGCAGAGATACAAAAAGCAACTGTAAAAGGCGGCCCCGTCCAGGAAACACACAGCCAGGCAGACGAGCTCCAAGGCAGCTCCCATGCCAGAGGACGAAGAGATCACATCCACTCAGTCACGGTCAGAGAAACAGGACCACACTGGAAAACAGGCCGATCTCCAACATCTATAAATAAGGGTGTTGATAGAAGCAGCACAGCTGATGTTTCTTTCCAGGATGACGTCACAGCCAAACAGGAACAGACGAGTCAAAGCTACTCTGAGGAAAAGCAGAGAGAGCAGAAAGTTAGAGATTGAACTAACAGATTCTGCAGAATAGGAGAACAGAGAGAGAATGAAGCAGAATGATGAAATGGGGGTCCCTATGTCCTCCAAAAGTCTAAGCCTATAGCAGCATAACTATAGAGATAGCTCAGGATAACCTGAGCCACTCTAACTATAAGCTTTATCAAAAAGGAAAGTTTTAAGTCTAGCCTTAAAAGTAGACAGGGTCTCTGCCTCACGGACTAAAACTGGTAGTTGGTTCCACAGGAGAGGAGCCTGAGAACTAAAAGATCTGCCTCCCATTCTACTTTTAGAAATTCTAGGAACCACTAGTAAACCTGCAGATTGAGAGCGAAGTGCTCTGTTAGGAACATAAGGAACAATCAGATCTCTGATATAAGATGGAGCTTGGCCATTTAAGGCTTTATATGTGAGAAGGAGGATTTTAAATTCTATTCTTGATTTAACAGGAAGCCAATGAAGAGAAGCCAGGATAGGCGAGATTTGATCTCTCTTTTTAATTTTCATTAGAACTCTGGCTGCAGCATTTTGGATCAGCTGAAGGCTTTTAACTACAGTTTGTGGACTTCCTGATAGTAAAGAATTACAATAGTCCAGCCTTGAAGTAACAAATGCATGGACTAGTTTCTCAGCATCACCCCTGGACAGGATATTTCTAATTTTTGCAATGTTCCTCAGATGAAAGAAGGAAATTCTAGAAACCTCTTTGATCTGGGATTTAAATGACAGGTCCTGGTCAAAAATAACACCAAGATTTTTTACTTTATTATCTGAAATCAGTTTAATCCCATCCAAATGAAGTGACTGACTAATCAGCTTCTTTTTCAGAGACTCTGGTCCAAAGACCTAGAGGTTATTCCAGGCATACACCATAAATTTTTTTTCAATTGTTGCACACAGCTAAAGTTCACACAACGAAACCACAAGGTTTCAAAGTTCACAGTTCGTGATGCATGTTCTTCCACTGTGCGACCCAACGCTCTGATGCGATCTACCTGCTCACACTGTTGGCAGGGTTCGTACGGGTGCTGGAAATCCTTAAAAATGCTTGAATTTTGACGTTGTGTTTTCCAGGTTTGAAAAGTGCTTATATTTTTGATGAACTGCTTGAAAATGCTTGAAATTGTAACTATTTATTTCGCAACAAATACCTATCTAACTGAATCGTGTGTTTATTAAATGGAGAAATTAAATGTTGGAGAGCCCGAAAATGAAACCTGCTCGCTTATGTGTGACTGCGATCTGCCAGTCTATTTCCATGTACCATGAAACCACTACTGCACGATGCCGGGAGGTTGATGTTTCAATGAACGTTGGCTGGAAGATGAAAAATACAAATTATGGATTAAATGGGGACAAACCCCACGAGTTGCCTCTTGTAAAGTCTGCAAAAAAGATGTGCAGCTTTTCACAATGGGCGAGTCTGCGCTGTCGAGTCACTTGAAGGGTAAGTCATAGTGACTCAGAGTACGGTGTGATGATGTAATGTTAGTATTGCAGTGTTTTCACGCAGCACTATCTTGGCGAGGCGCCAAACTCACGCTACCGCCTCGCCAATGTTCCCAAAAAAAAAAAAAGAAGTTTTAATTCATTGCCAGGCCCAGACCTTAAAACAGCATTGATAACTCTACGGCTGATAATACTGAATTGCGACACCCTCTGGTTGGTTATATCACTACGCCAAGGCAGAGGAGTAATTTTCTTTGATCATCCGAGGAGACGTGTGGGGGGAAAAAAACGTGTTCGTCGTCTTCATCATCGGTGAACTATATGTGGAAAGGTAAGTAGTTCATTAAAACTGCACGGATGGCGCCCCCCACCAGCTGGTGGTGTGTGGTTGATCACTTCTCATTACCCCCTGTACACTGCATGACACACGATCAGGCTGAAAGTCGGCCCGATCGAAAAATTCTCACACGACTTGAGAATCGGCCAGAAAAAGGCAAAAAATCATACAGTGTATGCCCCGCTTAATGAGTCTGTTTAATGTTGGTTGTGCACAGAAACCAGACATGGGCAATGTGGAGTCAACAAGTCATCTCCATGTCATGTATTTGTTCTATCCAGCCACTGAAGCAGGTGAGTCCAATCTTCACCGTGAATTAACCTGTGCAGATTGGACTCACCTGGTTAATTGGCTGGGTAGATTAAATACATGACATGGACATGACTTGTTGACTCCACATTGCCCATGTCTGACAGAAACAGAGCCCAGTGAAAGTGAGGATGAAGGAACATGTATTCATGTATTTCTGAAACTGTCATATCCTACAAAAAACAAAAAACTTATACACGTTTCAGTGGAGTTGAAGGAGTTTAAGTGACATTCTGTTGGGATCTGGAGGTCTGTCCACTTTCTCCACCAGAGGGCGTACTATATCTCCTGGAGCCGGAGCTGATTGCTACCACCTGTCGCTCATCTGCTAATCAGGGGATCTGTACTTAAGGAGGCAGAGGACGTCTCTCCAGTGCCAGAGTGTTTGCCAGTTACGGTTAGCAAGCCTGAGCCAACCTGCCTGTCTGAATCTCTGACTCCCTTGAAACCTGAACCTGATCCGTTTTCTCCTTTCTGCTTCCCAGGTTGAACCTGCCTGAAAACCAGAAACCCTGAAGAGTTTCTCTGTTGGAAACCTGCCTGTCTGATCTCTGAAGAACCCTGGAGAATCATTCCTGCCTAAGACCTGCCTGCCCGTTCTCTGAAGAATCTAGAAGGGAAACTCAAATCTGTGATCTGCAAACACTCAAACCAAGCTCTGCCTCCGCCAAGCCCTCAGCCTGCCGACAGCCTCTGGTTGGCTTAGCGGCTGAGGTTGCCCCCCTCAGCCGCTAAGCTCTAACTCCAAAACAGGTACAGTCCTGCTCACTCACATCCTGCTAATTATCTGGGCATCTGCTAACTTCTCTGTCCCCCTCTGCAGTGAACCCGCTCGTGACCAGTCCCGGCTCTGATTAACCCCCTGCTGTTTATTCTCTGTGCAGAAACATCACCTAATAAACCTTTGAACTTTTCTCCTGCTTCAGTGTGTTCTGCATGTGGGTTAGGAACCTTAAGCCAAACATGACACATTCCCATGAATTAGATATTTGAAGTTTCAAATACATCAGCACAGAATAGAAATTAAATTTTCTTTTATTTCTATTGTTATGTTAACCAGTACCAGTTAAGTGGGTCTGCACCTGCTGAAGTCCAACCCCAGTTCCTTGGCTCTCACCTCATAAGTCAGGGGGTCTTTCCACTAGATTGGTCCCCAAAATCCTGTGGAATTTTCAGTTGAAAAAATCAAGTAACGTTATCCTCACATTGCTCCCAGACACCTCTAGGTACGACAAAGCAGTACTAGGCTGGTAGGTGAACTGCACTGGATCCGATGAGGACCTCATAGGAAGGCAAAGATAGTTAAGTCCCAACCTCTCATTGTTTTCATCAGATGCAAGGGTCCTATAGATGTTTGATCTCCAGCATATCTACCACACAGCAGCACTTTCCCAAGCTTTCAATTCACGCTTTTGTGATGCCATAAAAGTGAAATGATAAAAGAGATTGATTGAAATGTCTGTTTATATTGTTATCACTTTTATGTTTGTAGTTCTTATCAACAAATAGATACAAAAAATAGACACAACACTCCATAAAATAAAAGTGAGCCTATATAAGCTTAGCTGTGCAACATGGTTGAATGTTATCCAACCTCATTATGTCTTGAGAAATTAGAAAATATCTTTGCCAACAACACTGTGGATAATCAGACTTGGAGTGCTGTGTATTCAGAATCTATTTGGGTCTTTATAGCCAGTGAAGTCATTCATCATCCTTTCATCTCCACCAAATTAAAAAAAAGAAAGCTCATATGCAGTTGTCTAAAGGGAGGTCTGATAAGATTTAGGTTAAATCAACAGAAAAGCATGCTGTGCCAATTATTGACTTTAAACCTAAGCTGTTTTTATTGTTGTTGTTTCTTTTTTTATCATCAAATATCTATCTGAAAAGACCCTTTGAGAGAAAGAAAAAACAGTACACTGATTCTGAAAGTTATTTAACAGTCAGAATAGATACATTTTATTATAAGCTAGTAAATGGCAAAAAAATAAAGGCCTGGTCTCATGCCGCATCCTTCTCCAGAGAGAAGAGATATTATGGTGAGAAGATGGCGAGTAGCAGTGTTCTAAACCAAAAACTTGATATTTGCTGGATTATCATTTGATGAGCATTTCAATCTGGATAGACTCACACATACAAGAAAAGTGACAATTAGATTTATTGATCAATCTGACATTTTTTTGGCACTCGGACCCCGGCAGAAGACATGGAAGCACAAATGCAACGAGCTTTGATGATCATTGTGAGATTAGAATTAGAAATGTCTTCCCTTGAGATCTGGACCCTGGAGATGGAAAGGAGCCATAGAAGAAGAAAACGAGAAGAAGCTTTAGAGCATGGGGAGATGGGTTGGAGGGAGTTTGAATCTCAGCTGAAGACCAGGAGAGTGTGTGAATGATGATTATGTTTTAAGTACAAGTGAGATTTATGTAACTTTGATAATTTTTCCCCTTAACAAAAGAAAGAGGGTGTTTATAACATATGCAAAGAAAAAAAGAAAGAATACACACTTAGGTATAAGTTGTTGTTACTTTAAATCACAATGCAGCCAGACATCCCTCAGTATTTTAACCAGGGATTCCCAATGCTACCGATGCCTGTATGTGAGGCTCTGCAATCAGAACAACTAAAACCAGACATTTAAAAGTAGAGTCATAATTCCGATGGATGATTTTTTGAGCTGTACTTTCTTGCTTAAGAACATCCTAAAAGGGACCCCAAATGTATATGAAGTATGTGATGAAGGGCTTGTACTGAAAAAAGATTGATTCATTGATTGATCTGCGATTGTACCCAATAGACTAGCAAAGGAGAAAATAAACAGCGTAGCTGCCCCCAATGCTCTTGTGTCTGACTTTAAAGGTCACAAACATCTATGTTGGATGCCTTTTTGACTCTCAAGGTCTGAGAGCAGCCTTTCTTTGAGTAAAAATAGGTTGAATTGGTGTAACTCTTACTTGAGTACAAATGTTTGTTACTCTACCCACATCTCATTCACTACACAAACTTGGCATTCTCATGTACAGTAGAGGCACGTTCTGGAGCAGTGCAATACATGGGACACATTTTTAGCAATGCACCAGGTAGAGTTTTGGTAATAATGGAAATGTTGGAGTGACATGACATCTGTGATGAATGAAAAGCAATGGTCACTGTAATTATAAAATCTGAACTTTCGTGTTTTGTCACATTGCAGAGTTGACCTAGTCACCCTCCATGCAAATTGCTTGTGATGTGTCAACTGAGTGACATCATTTACATTTGTTACAGTTACATTTGTGTACCTTTTGTAGTTTTCATGAGGCTTTAGCCCAAAATTGAAAACTGTACGTTTAATTACAACTGACCCTGCCGAAGGTATATATCTATTTTGAATAGTTGTATACCCCACCAGCCCCCACTGGATCAGGACCTATTTATGTTCTTGGACCAACAAGCCCAGTCTCTTGGAAATCCAAAGTGTTAACCTCTGCAAGTTCATTGGCTTCAGTTTCTTCTGAGTATTGTTGCACTTGCTCTCAGTGACATCACTGCCAGACCAAGCCTCTCGCCGAGACTTAAAGGAATAGTACACCCAAAACATGATTTGCCTTCATTTTCTACACTGTAAAACCTGACAAGTTAACCTAACTCAAATGATTTGGGGAAACCGATTGCACCAATTGATTTAAGTTATGCAACTCAAATTGTTTTAGTGTTTTTAATCAATTAATTGGAGCCTAATGAACCCAACACAATTATAATAATATAACTTAAATAAATGATGTTTATTTACTTATTTTATTTGGTATGAGTTGACTTAAACCATTTGATTTTCTTGTACCAAAATGCTGTATTTATTCATACTTGTTTTAAAAGTGTTATATATTCTTAGTAAAATTAAGTTAATTTGACTTTAATGGTTCTTTTCTAAATTACTTAAAATTGTATTAGATTTACTCAATCCAATTGGGGAAACTTATTGCACAAAACAATTTAAGTACTGTTAACACAACGACAAACTTAGATTTTTTTCCCATTTTTTTTATTATTAACTTCAACTGCAGACAATACAGAATCAATAAAAGTGTGGTTTCTGACAAATTATGGTCTTAAAATCTACTATCAAATAACCAAAAAGACATCAGAAAAACTGATTTTAAAGTGCAATTTAATGCTATTATTAAACTTCCAAAAGAAAAATACTAGGTGTATATCAATAGATTAGAATACTGTAGGGTGAAAATTCCAATATTTATGAGGGAACTTATTTTAGAAGTCAAATGGTATCAGCCATAACCATCCTGATCTTAAGATAATGATTAAATGATTACGTTTTCATCCATCCACAATAGTCTGATGTATTGATATACACCTATACACCAAAAATAAATATGTATGACTTTGGTAACAGTATTCACACATGCTGTCAGTATGCAACACATAAGTATGCCATTGTAAATTTGAAACAGTTTACAAAATCTGTTTAGTCTTTAAAGTCAAACCTCAAAAGGTAAACATAAGAAGTATCAATCTCACAATACAAGAATAATGATGGATGGTATAAATTTTGAACAAATTCAAATTATTCTTTTACTTTTCAACATACTGACATAAACCAGTAAATACAAACACAACAAAGGTTATCTAAAACCAAAATAATTAAATATTCTAATAAATAAAAAAACTCAAAATTACACACTATGAAAAAAGGGTATATTTGAGGCTTCTCAGTAGTTTGCCTTTAAATTTAATCAAAAGGATGTCTAGTGTGAAATTTCCTTATTCTTAGCAAACTGAATGTTTCCTTTTTTTCTAATTTAGAACCCGTGTAAAAATAGAACTATTGACAAAAAGCCCTTAAACGCTGATTCCTGAACAGGCATGAATGTAGCAACAACAAATCCAATCTACACCAGCTCATTTTTCAGTGTCTGCAATTTTGGTTTGAGTTGCTTTCTTTCATCATCTAGCTTCAGTAAAACTACTTGAATGAACTCAAAAAAGCTAGTACACTTCACAGGATAGCTGAGATGCAGAGCATAGATTAGCCCAAACAAACACACCAGTGCATCAGTCCATGAGTGATGAGTCATTACAACCTGATCTTCAAGCACAACGAACACTTGACGTGGTGAGAATGGAACTCCAGCAGGCACCTCATCTTCACCCACATCAGAAACCAGAGCAACTGCGCCTTCCTAGAACTCCATTTCATCCTGAATATGACATGAGTTCAAAATTATTTATTAGAATACATTAAACCTTTTCTAATTCCAGTGGACAAAATATGGTAATCAAAATGAACAACATACTTTGCATGTTTTGAAAATGCTTGAAGAATCCTCCTTAAGGTAAATGGGTAGGCCCGCCAGGGCTGCCGCTCTTGTTGCGTTAATGTCGTTTTTGTCCTTAAAGGATAAAAAAAAAAGTTAAACATGGTAATGAAAGCCACCAAGCAAATATAGTAACAGTATCCAAGTACCTGTTCCTCATAGGCCAACAAAAGCTGGTCCATCTTTTCACCAATCCGTCCAGTTTTCTTCCTTTTATAAAGCCCAATTAGCTGAGGAGCATATTCATCCAGTGCAGCATAAAACGCATGTGGCAGATGCTGATTAGTAATCCGGTGAAATTCACAGTACAGCTAAGGAAAATAACCAAAAAGGATAAAATGAAAAAAAGAAACACATTCTTGACACACACTACATTTTATCAAGCTGTACTTACCTGTGTCTCATTAAAGATGGCTGGCCATCTCTCCTTAAGCTCTGATACAGGAGGAGAAGTTGTGATGATCTCTTCACGCCTGAGGGCAAAGGTGCTCATCATGTGCTGATGAATAAGGGGAATGTTTCTTTCAGCAGATGTCTTCTGGAACTCTTGAACCATCTCAAGCCTCCTGGTTTCTAGAGACTCCCTTGTTTCTCCAGAAGGATAACTAGGAAGGAAGTTTACCTCCCCTCTCCTAGGTCTTTTAATATTGGCCCTTGGTGCAGCTCCTTCTGGGTTTGTTCGGCTGCGTTTTCCAGAATTTACAGCTACATCTTTGATGCCAGCTTTAGCCAACTTTTTTCTTTGGTTTCCTATTTTGTGTCTCAGACTATTCTTCCACCCTTCCCACCCAGTGTCAGAATTCTTCTCCTTCAAACAGGGATGTTTTCTAACTAAAGCTTCCGCAGCCTTGCCAATTTGTGTGCTACTAGGATATGCATTCAGCCTATAGATTTCTTCCCCCATTATCTCAAGGATGTTGTGTTTTTGATCTCTAGGGAGTCTGATTACTTTTCCTTCTTTTTCAAATGCTGCATTGCCTTCCCTTAGCACATGTTCCACCTCATAAGAAAATGTTGGAACAATAAAAACATCTGGCCAGCGACCACTGCGCTCTGGTGAATCTGTGGCATCAGTGCTATCAGTCAGAAGGATTGTTTCATCTGTGCTGGTTGAAATCCGGTCCAGATCAAGTAACCTGACAACTTTAATGGATGCTGTGCCTGGCAGGTCTTCTATTTTAACCAAATTACACAATGCATTATCAAAATCTGGGTCGTGAAACTGAAGCCGAAAGTCAAAAGTCAACTTAAGCCTAGTTTTGATTTCATCTATGAGGGCCTGAACGCTGCTTGGGCGAGATGACAAGATAAGCCTTTCAGCATTATCAGTGTCAAGGATGATCCGTAGTTTCAAGCTCTCTTTTGCTTCCATCTGGAGTTGCAGTTTCTGTAACAAACAAGATTCAAATATAGTAATATTTCAAGACATGATCAGCTGTCTATTATGTCATGTATGCATTACATTTATACTATTGAAGGGCTGGGAGATCAGCTTATGTTTCAGTCCTTGTTCTTTAGTCGGACACTAGAATGAAATGTTTTGTTGTGAGAATCAGCTCATTTCCAATCTTGTAAGCAAAATGAGGGATGTAGTCAGACAACTGGCTGAAAGATTTTACACTATGACCCTTCAGTTGATGCTCTACTACTTCATATGACCTCAAGTGTTCTACATAAAAGGTCTCATAGTCTTTCAAGAGAAAATAAATGCCATTTCTGACAAGAAATATGTTCCGAATTTCTTTAAACTCTGGCAATGCAGCATATGCCCCCGTACATACAAACATGCCAATTTCAAAGTTTGTGCCATCAATGGTTACTTTTTTTGTTCCGTATACAGTGGGATTATCAGCAATGCTAGAGATCAATGATTGTGTATCTGCTGGTAATGATGAAATGTACAAAGACTCCATTTTAGATGTCTGCACAGGTTGTTTGAAAAACTTTGATGATGACAAATAAAATGCCATCATGCTTTGATGTCGTTCTGCCAACATTTTTAACACATTCTTGTAGTTGTGAGTGTCATGAATTATTTTTTTGAAAACCTTATGCTTTCCTTCAAATCTCATAGTCCAAAGATGGACTAAGGGACCAAAGCACTTTATCAAGTGCGGGTAATGCTCGATGTAACGATGCTTTGGTCTAAATCGAACATTTGGAAACACTTCCTGGAAGAGTTGCCGGTGGTCCAGTATTTTACAAGCCAGATACTGAATGGTCTCTTGATTAAAAGTATGACTCATGGCAAGCTGAACAATATCCTTTATGTCCATTAGCACTTCCCAAAATTTGTCTCTTTCGGGGACTTTTGAGCCAATGAGAAGTGGTAACAATCTAAGCAGGGCATGATTCTCATGTCCGTTCCCACCAATGGTACCACGGCAAGCAAAATTTGTTGGTATTGGATGAGGGCGATCAACTTTGTCAGAATGTTGGTATGGAAAGCGCAATATTGCTCTGTTTAAGTCTTCTAAGGTAAAATATTTCTTAGAAATCAAACCTTTTATGCAATGCGCCAACTCCACAGGAACGACACCCTCAAATAGGTCGTGTAGTAGGTCAGGTGGAAAGCCTGTGATAGGATGAAAGAAGGAAAGATGATCAGAAAGAACACCATACACCATAACACCATAATCTTCCTCACTGCCATTCTGAAGCTCTTGTACAAGATTATCATGAGCAACTTTTGTTCTCATCACATAATCCCCTGTAACAGCATTTTCTGTTTGCATTTCTGTTTGTTTGGCATGACAAAACCTGCAGAAATGTGTAGACCTGAAACTCTCATTAAAACCAGCAAGCCCATGGGCAGCAAGGTTATCTGCCACAACAGAGTAGACAGTGCCTTTAAGACATTCACCAAGGGTATCAATATAGACACCTACTTCTTCCAGAGTTCTCAGATCATTTAGGAGAGGTGAAAACAATTTCTTATACCCAAATAGGCGTACATCATTAGAATTGCACAAGAGAGCGAGCTGAGTGCAATGGAGAGCAGAACGGGATTTGACTGGAAAGTTTGCCAGTGTCCAATAAACTGCAAAAACCTTATGTATTTTCTTTGAAGTGCCAAGTGGGTTTGCAATTTCAAAATCATCAACATACAGTATTATTGACAGTTTAGGACCCTCTTGTGACAGTAGAACATTTTCCTGGTAGTAGGATCCATCACAAAATGATTTGAAATGTCCAGGTATCTGTGTGGGTGCCCGTTTAACTTCTTCAAGCACATCTGCTTTTTTCAACAGCAGTTGCAAAGATGTAAGAATTGGCACATACATAAAGGTGTGCTTTGAGGATTCAATTAAGTACTCCACAGGCTTGACAAATGGAAAGTTTGCTTCATAGTATGATTTTCTCCTCTTTGCTGTTGAAAGCGGTCCTTCAGATGTGATGCATTTATGTAAAATGTTACTATCAGAAACCGCCTGACAAATCTCATCAACCACTTTGTCAGTATATGGACAGGTATGTTTTTTCAGTATTTCAGCAACTGTTTTTCTGATCAGTGGTTCAGATAATAAAAAAATATTATCAATATGCTCAATTATCTCCTGTGTTGCTCTCTGGGAAACATGGAGAATGCTCTGCATTTTCAAGAAAAAACCAGCCAGATTGTACTGCAACTGCTCTTCCAAACCCTCTGTACTACTGATTTCATTAGTGGATGCTTCTTCATTTTCATGTATTGACTCAGTTGAGTCAAGCTGCAAGTCATCTTGGTTTATGTTCATGACACTATGCACAATGCTTTCATCATAGTTTGTTGAATTTTGGTGGTCTCTGCATTTGTGGGCATTAAATGTCGAATAGACATTTGTTTTAAAACTGCAGTCCTTAAAAGGACATGGCACAGTTTCTTTTTTTTTTAAATGCCCCCTGAGATGGATAAACATTTGCCTTTCAATGAATGGCTGCCTAAAGGTACACACAGGGCAACAAAATCCATAATCCATAAGAGATGGATAAGAAAGTTCTTCTCTTTGTGTAGCAGTGTGCATTCTTGACATATGTATCTTTAAAGAATTAAATGTACTAAATGTACACATGCAGTCGTTGTAGAGACAGGGTAAAGGTGAAATTGTTGAATACTGACCATGGTTAAGCCGATAATGCTTTAGCAACATGACCTTTACTGCAGTAGAAAAACTACACAACTTGCAATTCCACATTTCTGAAAATAAAAAAGGGTCACAATTAGATATGGAACACTTTATATTACCTTCTCTGGCTGTCTTCAAGAGGCTGAACAGAAGTGGTGGTTATGGTCCTTCCAAGTGTGCTTCCTTTTAAATTAAACACTGCAATGCAACATAAAAAAAAATATTGTAACATGTTAACCCAGAGCTAGCAGCACATTAACTACACCTAAAATGTTCCATGTGGATAGCAGAAACTAACTACATTTACAATTTTTAAACATCTGGTGTAAAAGAAATAAAAAAACTTAAAAGGTTTGCAAAGTCTAACAAAAAAAAACAAAAAAAAACATTAATTTACCGTCATGTCTTCGGCCACGCAGTTTGAAAAAGTATGTTTCAGCACACAGTTTTAATCAAGCCGCCCCCGTTATATTTAAATATGTACAGGAGGGATTGTCTACCAGCACCAATTTATTTTCACAAACGCTGTGTTAAAAAATTCGAACTAAAAAAATGCGCAGTTGCTTTGTAAAAGTAAACCATTTAACCGAACAACCTACCGCAATATTTTAAATTTATATATGTAAACTTCAGGCAACCTTAGGCGGGAGATGTGCTCGCAAGCTCCGTTTTTCTGCTTAAAATTGGCAAAGTCGTTTGATAAATTCGGTTGCAATCTCTGTGTATGTATTTAAACAACAAGAAAAAACATTTACCTTGATATTTTCACGTAGTCACTGAAGCTCCCCTCTGTGCTGAGTTCGTCTGGTTCGAAGTTTGCAGAAAATGCGAGAAGTCCGGGCAAAACTCTTTGGCGCCGTGTGCAAAACTCAGTGATGACGTAGACGGGCTTTTTTTTTTTTTTTTGTCTGAATCAGTCATGATTACTTGAACAGTTTAAAGCAAATCTACTCAAAATCAAACATAAGCGTATGAGTACTTATTATAAGTGAGTTAGTATATCACATTGTTAGTTTTGAACCGACATAACACAGTTTATAAAAGTAATTTTGACTTTTTAGCTGAACTGAGTAAAAATAACTTAATTCTTTTAGTGAGAAGCACCATTGGGTTTTACAGTGTACTCACCCCCATGCTGAACAACACTCTGGAGTACTTTTTTGATATCTCAAATGCATCTGGAGATCTGGGAGGCTTCTTGCTGTCTGCTGACATTCAAATAATGGAGGTCTATGGCGCCCGAGGCAGAAAGGTCCATAAAAGTCCACAAAAAACATTTCAATATTCCTCCATACTGCTCGTCCAATGTATTCCAAGTGTCCTGAGTGGGTAGCATCCAGAATTTACTGGAAACGAAGTCATTTAGAATGTTTTTAGAGCATAAACAGTAGTGTATAGGATTTCCTGAAAGCGCGCACCTGCGCGATCACGACGCTACGGAAGCCGGCAGACCAAACCAGCGCATTCAGCTCTGCAAAGAACTCATGCTCTTCCTCAACACTGAAGTCCTCTGACATTTTTCTTTCGTCGTTTCTTTCTTTGCACAGGTAAACGGCACATTTCTTCTTCTACGCTTGCATTATTGGCAGAGCAGACGCTGAATGCGCACTTTCATCTGGTTTGGTCTGCCGGCTTCCGTAGCGTCGTGATCGCGCAGGTGCGCGCTTTCAGGAAATCCTATACACTACTATTTATGCTCTAAAAACATTCTAAATGACTTCGTTTCCAGTAAATTCTGGATGCTACCCACTCAGGACACTTGGAATGCATTGGACGAGCAGTATGGAGGTATATTTACACGTTTTTTGTGGACTTTTATGGACCTTTCTGTCTCGGGCGGCATAGACCTCCATTATTTGAATGTCAGCAGACAGCAAGAAGCCTCCCAGATCTCCAGATGCATTTGAGATATTAAAAAAGTACTCCAGAGTGTTGTTCAGCATGGGGGTGAGTAGAAAATGAAGGCTAATCATGTTTTGGGTGTACTATTCCTTTAAGGCTGATTTATACTTCGAAACTAGGTCCTCTGTGTAGGTGTCACAGTGAACAAAAAGACGTCCCCGCCCCCTCCGCAGACACTCTGGTGCACATCTCCTAAATAGTAGGTGACCACAGACAGAAGGCCGGCTTGTTTTGTTTTTATGACAGAAATTGCGGAAAACAACTCGTGAAGTTGGACCAACTAGAAGAGCGAGGTGTGCGAGAATGCTGGGACCCTTTTTTCACCTGGATTCCCGCTCTTTTTCGCCGTCACGTCCCTCCATTGTCAGACAAACTTGCCCCCACTTCCACACCGCCTCGGCCGTATCTAGACCCACTGTGTTTAGCGCGTATATCGCTCAGAGCTCAGTGAATAAAACTTTTAACCCTCTACCACTGTGTCTGGTTGAATCCTGCATTCTCAGTCTGAAACTTTACACGTACATTTTTACTCTATGGATGCTGGTCCTTTTATTTTTTTATAAGAATTGTGAGTAAATGTCTGAGTTACTGTTGGTACAGTTAGGGTTACTGTTGTGTCCACAGAGCTGTGTATTGGTTTGGAGGGGTTTTTTTTTTTTTTTTTTTTTTTTTTTTGTTCTCTCACCTTCATTTTCAGGGTGCACCACACAGTTGTAGATTCCAGCTGGCACTCATCAGCTGCAATCAAGGAAAAATTATTTAGAGGAGTGGTATCTGTAAGGCAGACGACAGACGGTTACCTAATACTAGTGGTAACTGGTTTCCTAGTCAAAAACTTCCTAGTTATAGTTGTTCTTGTTCACATGTTGTTAGTTACCAGTGTGTCTATTACCCCACCTCCTCAGACTGTTTCCAAGCCCAACAAAGTAAGTCCACCATCTCTGTTCATCTCTTTATCAGTTGAAACTTGTACTCATCTCTGTTCCCTGTAGTTTCAATGGATTTTCTGCTGAACTCATCTTCCAGCCAAATAATAAAATCTCTTCAAGTAAACAGGTTTCTCCTGTCGTACGTAATTGCTGCTGCGCCAGAGTCTTAATCCGCAATCATGTTAATATGGTCTATAATAATCCAATTTAGCAGGTGTTGTGTTATATTGTGCTGAGCTCATTTATTAATTGACCACAGCTGCTCTCCTGACATGTTAATGAATTCCTAATTTGGAGAGTTTTCTCATTGATATTATTATTAAAAGCTTAAACTGTGCTGTGAAAGATCAGAGTAAAAAAACTACATGATAAATCCTATTCTCATGTCAATATTAGTAAAAAAAAACATATTTTTCTGCTTCATGTGGAAAAAATCTTAATCATAAATAACCAAAATCTTTTATTTCAGTTTTTTTTGCAAGGAATTATCCAACCTATCTCCTAAGCTGATAGCCAATGATAGCACTTGATACTCTACCTTCTAAAGCAACAGGTGTTTTTTTTTTATTTTATTTTAACTTAGAATATATATTTTTTTCTTTACTCTGTCTCTAAACCAGAAATGAATAGAAATTTTAATATTTATAGTAAGTCCAAAATGCCTTTATGGGGTCTTGGGGAATTTTTCTTTCATCTTTTTTATCAAAATTTTATTTCCCTTTGGGATTAATAAAGTATTTTTGAACTGAACATAATTGAAATACAACAACAACAAAAAAACACAAAAAGAACTCTTGCTACTGTGTTTTGGATAAGCTTTTTGGCTTTTATCTGCATTTTGTGGATGGTTTTTGTTTCAAAGCAAATGCTAAAAAAGAAAAAGAAAAAAAGGAGTATGAATACGGCTGCCACACAAGATAGCTGAGCATTTAATTCAAATATATTAAACACTGGTGTATATGACTTTGGATTATTACATGACATACAGTAATAAAAGTAGTATACCTGCAACACCTGGATGCGCCATCACATAGACATTTCCTGCTTAAGATATGAAATTAAAAGCACTTCCTGTTCAGTTAATCCAGCAGCTCAATAAGCTCTTCGAAGTAATTACAGTACTGTGCCTTATTTATTATGCAATTAAAAATTTACTAATTTGAGTTGAAAACAAAAGAATATTGAAAAAGATCAACTAGTTGCAGAAGTGGTAAATTCAAAAACAGTGATTAGTAGGTGTTTACTTAAAGAGTTAACATTTCCCATTTGAAAGTCTTTCTTTCTTTCCTTCTTTGTTTGTTTCTTTCTTTGTTTCTTTGTTTCTTTCTTTCTATAAAAAAAAAAATCCCTCTGTAACAAAGATGTGTGCGTTGCTGTCATATCTGGCATAGCTTATTTCCTTCTGGAACAGAGCATGTTGACTGACACACAATCTGGTAACAACCTGTGCTTTGGCGTTTGTCCCTGAACATTGCAGGACATTGTGTTCTTGTCCATGTTATTTAATTTTCTTCTCTTTGAGTTTCTCTTTGTTGTTTCTTGGAATGGTCTAAAACAAATTATCAGTAATTATTTAATTATCATATTTTAATGCCTTTCTAAGCTTATTTATGTAAGATGTTTTTGGCATTAAAATGATATTGCATAAGATTTGCTCACTGTGGATAGATCGCTTTCTTTAAATTTCAACACTAATTGCAATTCTCTAATCCATGCAAGACATGCAATACTTTGGCAAAGGCCATTCTGTTGAAGGAATAGTACACCAAAAAACATGATTAGCCTTCATTTTCTACTCACCCCCATGCTGAACAACACCCTGGAGTACTTTTTTGATATCTCAAATGCATCTGGAGATCTGGGAGGCTTCTTGCTGTCTGCTGACATTCAAATAATGGAGGTCTATGGTGCCCGAGGCAGAAAGGTCCATAAAAGTCCGTGTCAATATTCCTCCATACTGCTCGTCCAATGTATTCCAAGTGTCCTGAGTGGGTAGCGTCCATAATTTACTCGAAAAGAAGTCATTTAGAATGTTTTTAGAGCATAAACAGTAGTGTATAGGATTTCCTAAAAGCGCGTTCACGAGTCTACGGAAACCGCGGCAGACCAAACCAGACGTTTATTCTGTTTATTCTTAATGCACCTTTTTCCTCCTTGTTTGCACCTTCTTTAATTACTATGCCAATATGTGACCAGAGAATTTCTCCGCTGTGAGATCAATAAAGCTCATCTAATCTAATCTAATTTAATCTAAATTATGTAATTAGTATTGTTTGACCGATGATCCGCTAATTGTTATTTAGTCTCGTCTCATTGACATAAACTCAAACCTATGACTAGTCATGTTTGAGTCATCAAAGCTTGTCAGTTTTTATTATGGTCATGAAAAAAAGGAGGGTAAAGAAATGATTTTGTCATTGACATGCTTGACAAAAACAACACTGCCTACAAAACCTAGTTAAAAACAAATTATGAGTTACTACAAAATTTAATTTCCCTTTGGGATTAATACAGTATTTTTGATTTGAACATAATTGAAATACAAAAAAAAAAATGCATAAAAAGAGAACTCTTGCTACTGTGTTTTAGATAACCTTTTTGGCTTTAATTTGCATTTTGTGTTTCAAAAAAGTACTGTAGCCAAGCAATGATGTCATAAATGCATCAGCTAGTTTTTCAGTATGAAGTCTAGACGGAATATTTATATTTGAGGCTATATTTAAGAGGTGAAGAAGGAAATAAGATAGATATAAAGGGCAAAAACATAACAGCAGCTTCTATAGTTAGAACTGTATTTCTCAGAGCAGTTATAAATCATCTGAACTGCAGTCTTGAGAATGGTTCATTTCAACCTGCAGTTACATGGTTTTCATTATAATCAACTGTAATTATGGGCTCACTTGGAATTGTTTTCCATGTGACTTGCATGAAGAACAAATATTTTGATTTTTACTTCTAAGCTGAATGTCTAAAAATTGTTCTTGAAATGTTTCTGTTGACCAATAGTCTTTGCACATATTGTTTTTTCTGTTATCAATAATTTTTCCAGTTACATCAATGTTCATGTGGAAATTTTAAAATAAAAATGCTGTTTCTTACTAAGCCTCTATGCGCACAATCACAAAAACACAGAATATATTTTGATCTCCATTTTAACTATTTCTTTTAGTTAATTAAATCATGTTAAATAAAGTTAAAAGACTACAACGGCGAGTTCTTGTCAATGGGGTTGGGATATGTTTTCTAGGAATAATCTCTAGGACTAATTAAAAGTTATAACACAAAATATTGTTTCAGAGCAGAACAAAAGTAAAGACAGGTTGTATCTGCAACGAGAAATATGTTTGGCTCACTAGCAATAAAAAGTGTTTTGCATTTGCGTTTTTTTTTTCTTTTTTTTTTTTTCTCGGTTTTCCAAAAGCTCTTAGCCCCAAAATCCCCATTAAAAAATAATATGTCTGATTGTTCTTGTATTTGAATTTCGAACGGGCAAGGCTATGCCAGCTCTTTCTTGTTGGATAGTTGTCCTGCTTATAAAGTGATATTTTCAAATGTAACAAAAGATTCTGTGTCAGGGTTCCCCTGTGTTTGTGTGTGTGTGAGTGATGCATCTCTTCCAGAGAGGATCTTTGTGGTGAACCTGGGTAGTTTACACAGGTGGAGCTCATCAGTCTCATCAGAGTGCTGGGCTTTAAAGAGAAGCAGAGCCTTCACTCAGTGCTGGTTTCTTGTTGTAGTTTAGGTTCTTCCTTGTCTATAGCTTCCACGTGTATGTTTCATAACTTTTTATTTTTTATTTTGTTTGGTTTCCAGTATTTTTGCATATTCTGGATTTTTGCTTCAGTTGCCTATCTGTCCTTAATCCAATCGGCAAGACTTACTTCTGCCTCCTCATCTCTGTGTCTGGGTCCTCAAAACCTCCACATAAATCTAACATCCTGAATTATATTAAATTCTGAAATTTGACTGGGCCGTTTAAACCAATTTCAATGTTTCTCTTTTAACCACTTGCGTCTCTTTAGCAGAATGTCATTGGGTCCGTGAAGGTAAACATTCCAGTGCTTAATCACAGGCAGTTGCAGCAGAGTTTCTCTTAAGAATTACTTCATATTTAGCATCATCCATCTTTTCCCCCATATTTGGGCAGCTGCTGCTGCTTAATAACATCCTTACAGCATTAAGCTGCCATCAACATGTTTTTCTGAGGTTATGGTGTTCTTTGGTAATGGGATGTTTCCTTAGTGCCCTAAAACGAACATCTTCCCTGATACATTTGGGGCGTCTGAATACGTATTAGTTTTAACACCATAAACTGGTTGTTTTCTGACCACTCTTCTATTAAACACAGTTATATGAAGAATACTGCTTAATTCATCCTTGGGAGAGATACTCCATCTGCTATATAACTTTGCAGCTTGTCTATGGTTGTATTTAGTTTCTGTGCTGCTGCAGAAAAAAAATCATTCTCTTCAGAAATGCTACAGACTAGATGTAGGTAATGACTTTTCTCAGCCTCCTCACATCCAGTGTGATCTGGATATGCCCCACAAAGAGTACTGCACTACGCTGACCTGCAGGAAGTGTCTCACTTTTCCCAGACCTATGTTCAACTAAGCCCAGCACAGTTGGACAAGTTAAGTCAAAAACAAAGTACATCACAGCTTTGGCATAATGCTAGGTGACTGTAACTGACAGCAAGCACAGATGTACACTTACACTTACACCCCACCTTCACTGGCAATAACTGCCACTAGATATATGGAAGAAAGTGGAGACAAAGTCTTTAAACTCATGGAGGCTCAAAGTTACACAGTTGAATGGAGAGGTGTGTCCTGACCATGCCTGGTTTGGGGCAAATCTGGATGGCATTTTGAACTCGGTGCCACTAAAGGGCAGCACATCACTTGCTGAGTTTCTAAGTCAGCCAACTTGTCAGATGCTTAGAAGATGGGAAATATGTTAATCTCCCCAGTGGGTCACATAGATACTACACTACCTTGGGGTGGGGAATCACTGCTGATTGCTATCTTTGAACTTAGAGAAACAAGCCGTAATTAAAGCTGACATATTTTACACATGTTTTTCTAGGTCCATCTGATAATGAGGTACCTAAAGCCACAAACCTGTGAGCTACTCATCTGGACCTCATCTGAGCACTTGGACTTGGATGTTTAATTAAAGCCTTTCCAGACATAAACATGAAACGCATCCAGAATTTCTATTTTTTTCCAACATTAGTGGGCACATTTTTTGCAAAGAAGGCTCCACTATGCCCCAAATATCTGAATCTCTTGAAAACAAAGTAAGCATTTAGATGTAATGTGTTAACATAAAAGGATTTCCGTGGGTAATTAAAAATCATTAAAAGTAATGAAAATATTATTTGTGTATATGAAGGTCTTAACTGACATTCAAATTCATTAAATGTGATTATCGTGGCATGTTTTATTTACAATAAAAAAAATATGTTTATAAAAACAAGTCAGATATATCGCAATTTATTTGCGTGGAACTGCTTCTGGTTGAACTTAAAGCTGTATGTTCGGAAAAGAATTTCGAGGTGGAGAAAAATTGAGAGAATAGGAAAATGCAAATATAAACAAAAGTGGCTAGAAAATTATTTATATTTATATATATATATATATGTGTGTACTTTTTGATGACATTAAAATGATTTGTAAGAGCATTAAAAGACCATTAAAAAGCATTCAATTAGAGTTAGTCCTGTATAAATCCTGCAAAAACTGTACTCAAAAAATCTATTTATTTTGCTTTATAAAATTCAATATAAACATCGAAGGTCTTGTTGGCAGTCCACTGGCAGGAACCAACCTCATTGTCTGAGCACAGATTGAATTTTAAGACCAGGTTAGTGACTTAAACATTATTTATTATCCTCATCCAGTTAGATATGGTCACTAACCTGTGTTCTCTCCCTGCAGAGGTATTAGCCTTAAGGCTACAGTAATTTATACTTTAAAACTAGGTCATCTGCGTAGGTGTTGCAGTGAACAAAAAGAAGTTCCCGCCACCTTAGCAGTCACTCCGCTGCACCTCTCCCAAATTGCAGGTGACCCAAGACAGTGCTGCAGACAGGAGGCCTCTGATTGGTCAAATCTACATCCGCTTGTCGTTTTGTTTGTATGACCGCAATTGCGGAAAACAACTCGTGAAGATGGACCAGCTAGAAGAGCGAGGTGTGCGAGAACGCTGGGACCCTTTTTCCACCTGAATCTCTTTTTCGCCCTTATGTCCCTCTGTTGTCGGACAAACTTGCCCCCAATTCCTCACCGCCTTGGCCATATCTAGACCCACAGCTAGTTTGTGATTGTGCCTCTTGCATTTTGGCGTGGAATATACCATAGCACAGACCACACTTCAAAATTGAGCATGCATCAGCAATCTCTGCTACAAGCTCACTGCAACACACTGCTGCGGGGAGTATAACAAGCCCTTAAGTTGGCCTTAGATTGGTCTGTCAGATACAGTTTTAGAGAACACAGATTTAGCCTAAAAAACATCAGAACTTAGAACTGTTCTTCAGTCGTAAAAAAACAAACAAACAAAAAAAAAGTACAATTATTCCTACTGAAGACAATTTACATTATTGGAAAATATCCAAGTATGACATTCCTCAAAGATAAGAAAAATAGTTTTTCCTCTTAATGACTGAGGCTAATGAGAACCTGAACAACACCGCAACTTGATTACATGACAACACTTTAAGCCTCTCTCTGACTATAGAGTTCTTAAAAGAGGAGTTTTATTAGAGAGCCTGCTCACATCTTTCAAAGCAGAGGAGGGAGGTAGTATCAACCCCACTGTAATCTACAAGATTTGAAGCAAGGATTTGTTCTCATAATATATGAGAACTTTGACAAGCTCAGTTTAATATAATGTGGGTGTTTATTAGAATCTAATGATGGAGGATGATATTAGATGTATACAATGTGAATAATCTGAGCTGTACTTATTTTAGAGATTTTGCTGCAAGACTACAGATTCATTAAATATTGAGCATGACCTGTGGTCAATCATTTCGCTTTTTAAGTGCATCCTTGGTGGATTATTATTTAGCAACACAATAAGGAACAATGTCCTGTCCTTCGTATCCTTTTTTTTGTCAAATGATCCCTCTTCACTGCAAATATACAAGCCGTTTTATCCTTTTTCAGAAAGAAAATCTTCTACAATCTCTTGTCCATGGTAGAAAACAATTAATACAATTGATTTTGGGTGTTGTTGTTTTTTTTTTTTTTAGATATTTTTTACACTTTTAGATCAGTTACAGAAATTTGATCTGAAAGCTGAATGGAAAATAATAAAGAATTTGCCTTTTGGGTGCTGTTAAGTGCTAAATCTGGTCTGCTGAAGCAGGGAGTTAACATCGGCTAGCATGCTCATTGACCTGAGTTGTTCAACAAAGATAAAGTCAGAGAATTGACCATAAACTCTTATCTTTCCTTTCTGATATTGACCTTAGGTCCTTTTTTATTACCAGGTGGTCCATCACTTAAGTATCAGACTATCCATGTTTCACTGCTAAGATTGATCTTTTGCACAGTCTCACTTTATCACCAACCTTTCTGTTGTATAGTCAATTTGCAGTTGGCTGTTTTTTTTCTTTTTTGGACTGTTTACCGTTATAGTTATGTGAGGGCAAATGTTGTACACAGTTACAGACTTGAGTTTCACTCTCCAAAGACATGCTTTTAGAGTCTGTGGTTTTCATGTCATCAGTCATGCTGCCAGTGTCTGGAGAAGTTTCAGGAATGGATGTGACCCACAGCATGGTTGGGGCAGTAACACCAGGCAGCAAGCCAGCAGAGAGCAAAGCACATGGTTCAATGAGAAGGTTACACACATACAGGAGAATACAGTAAAATTCAGCCCAAGATTACTCAACTGGCTAAGAGCAGATTATATAAAAAAACTTCCATCAGCTTACTCACATAAAGACCCCTCAGCCATGGCAGGGAACAAGGATTTGCCTGTCACAGTTTGGTAACAGGATGCCAAAATATGTCCCAAAGGTAAGATAGGAGACAGGCAGGCAGGAGAGGAGTTTAAAATAAAACCTGAACACTGGGCTGTTAAACAAGCCCCTGCCATTTGTGAGATAAATCCCTTTTCAGTGGGAACACTGGTTGATTTGATCAGATCTGATTTCTGATTTTGTGATGAGATTTATGATTATTTTTAAACAATAAAGCTAAAACTGTAAGATATGGAAAAGATTAGGTGTGATCTTAGAAAGAAGCTCTGTATCCTATTAATATATTTCGTGTCTACTTACAGCTATCTTGGGGGTTTGTTTTAACAAACATTTTTGGAAAATCAAAGCCAAAATAATCAAGAAGCAAAAAGCATTCATACTGTACGAACAAATTCTTTCTTAAATTCTTTGTACGAGTTACTTAGGATAATATATTGCATTTACCATTTCCCCCAATTTCAAATTTTTTTTTCAGGTACGGACAAATTGTCTGAGTGCTCCAGAGTTGACATAGGAGTCTTGCGCAATCATTCAGCTGTTTTCCAATCGTAGTTTTTCCCTCAATGCCTACATTTATTATTACTTAAAAGCAACTGCCATTATTTAGGCTACATCATTATGTGTTATGCAAATCCACAAATCTATATGATGTTGTGCAACTTTGATATATTAGTGCCCATCCCAGTAGGGGTTGCAAATATGTGTGCTGTGGTGTTTCCTTGTCCTCAAACTCTGTTGGAGGTGTCTTGTAGATTTGGCTGCAGAAGGGATGTGCAGAAAACTGCATCGTCTAGGCTTTAGCATCTGGAACTCTCTGGCAGTGTCTTGTTAGCCGACCGGTTGGAATCATCCTCATCCCCTGAACACAGACTGAACTGTAAAACCAGGTTAGTGACTCTCACTTTCGTAACCATCCTCTGTGAAATTGTCGTGGCCACTAACCTGTGTTTCTCTCCTATAGAGGTTCCTGCCTTAGACGTCCTATCCGCAGCCACTACAGATCCATTTCATCGTTGTTTTAATAAATAATTTTTTGAGTTATCCCACTGTCTGTCTTGCCTTGAATACTGGGTCCCTCTGTTCTGAGTCATTACAGTTTTGTCTGCATTCAGGAGCAGAAATTTAACAGTCATTCAGGATTTTATGTCTTCAAGGCATGCCTGTACTCTATGTAATGGGTTAGTTTCATCTGGATTTATAGACAGATATGGTTGAGTATCATCATCATAGCAGTGGAAATTAATCCAATGCTGTCTTATAATTCTACCAATTTGAAACATATATAGTAAAGAGAATTGGTCCTAGCACTGATCCCTGTGGTGCTCCACAGGTAACCCTGGAGAATGAGGAAGATTTATCATTAACATGAACAAACTGGAATCAGTCAGATAAAATTTATGAGACAGATGCAGGCTGTTAAAGGTCACTGATAAGTAATTTGAGTATTTAGGCAGTCAGAAATTCTTTGTCACGCCATTTGGTGTCTCTTTCATGCCACCATGTTTGACTTTTCATTTCATTTTTATTTTCCTCTTTGTATTTCTGTAAGATGAGTTCTTGTCCCTCTCAAGGGACATACTGCAGTCTCCCCTCTGCGCTCATGATTGTGATTGGCTTGCTACCTTGAACCCGCCTCTTTATACGTGGATGTTCACATATTTACAATCAGTTCAAGCTGGATTGAGTCACTGATTCTGACTGCCATTGTTGTGGATAGATTAAACTGGATACACTAGGCAGTAATCCCACTAGGTCGAGTTTGCTTCCTGACATGGGTTTCTGTTCTGCCTCTGTATGAACTGTCTGATTTAGTCCAATTCAACTCCAGTTCCTGCCTGCCTGCCCCCATCTGCAACTTCCTCATCTTTGACAATAAACATTTTAAATGCAACTTTGTGTCTATGAATTATTGGGTTATAACCTGCAACAAGTAACCCCACAATGTCCTTGAAAGACATTCAACATTGGGTTTGTATGTAAGCCAGGTGCCCTTAATGTTTGGTCTGAATTCAGCATTCGTATATGAAGATGGTAATCTTGTAAATTAAACATGTTCAAACTTTTTTTTTTATATTTCACCTAAAGTTGTCATTAAGCGTAGCATTGCATCAGTCAATGGGTTTTAGTAAGTAATTTGACTCTTCTGTGTTTGCTATGCTTGTCGCTATCAATGGCTCAGTCTCTGCTCACTCTTTAGGTTTGATTTGAAAATTTAAATCAGAAGATTCTTTGGATGCAGCATGACCTAAACTTTACCAAAACTGGCCAACTGTGCTGAATATTTTATTTCCTTTTGGGTTTAATATAGTATATACAAGGACTAAATTCAATTCAATTTGCATTGCAATACCCAATATATTTGCCTTTACATTTTATAGAATTGGTAAGATATCAGTTACTAGCAGTCCTAACTAGTATATGATATAGATTATATAATGTTTATAGGGTAGATATGCAACCTCCGTGGTGTTCTGTTTATTTGCTTTCTTCAAGAACAGTCAGAGAAAGCTGGGAGGCAGTCTCTTTCACATCACAGGTTCTTTGATCACATATTCTCACTTTCAATTTGTCAAAAACCTTCAACAGCTCATGATTCCATCTATCCATATTCAAAACAGAAAAAACAGCAAAGTGCAAATAAAACTTTAAATGAAGGATATACTTAACCTAATTGAATTTCTTCTGGTATATTTTACTAGTGGACAACCTCAAGCTTAGCCAGGTTTGGCAAATGTTGGTGCAGTTCTTTTTGTCTGCACTTTTCTGTGTGCAGGATAAAGTGATCTCAACCGAAAACTTCTTTTTCTAAGAACCTAGTTGTTAAAATAATAGTTTGGAATATTTAAAACTTGTTGATTGGAGGTAAAGTTACCTGTTTTTGTTTTAAAATCGTTGAGCAGTGGTAACAAAGCTTTTGAAAGTCATGGTTATGTTCATATTTCTTCTAAATGATATGAAAAGTCGAAAATAAATGTGCTGGGTATTGAGATAACAACTTTTTCCTTTGGGAAATTGGTATTTTGGCTTGAAATGCTATACTTATCTTTCTAGGCATGATAGCAGCTAAAACATAGTATTTATACTAAAAGCTTTCGTTCTTAATGTTCTGTTCCCCAGGACATGAGTGTTACGCTTTCTGTGTAAAAGAGAGGGAACAATGGAAACCATGTTGCTTGTGTAACAGTGTGTCTGAAAGACAGCTTGATGTTCTTTTTCAATCTCCATCTCAACAGATGGCTGACGGTAAAACTGCAGATCTCACTCCACGGGCCCCATATTCTGTCAGAAGGACAAAAGTAGCTCATAGCTTACTGGTCTTATTTTAAAGCTCTAAGCATGTATCATGTAGACCAATAAGAAACCCTTTCATCATGTATTTTTTAGAGAAATTAATACTTTTCTTCTTCACTACTCTTTAAATTTTGTAGATGTATTAATTTTGAAAAAGTTGTAGCTATGACCTTTGGGTTACTCTGTTGTGCCATCATTATTCCTCTGAAAACTTTCTTCAAATTTCTTCCACTCTTTGTAGAAAACAAGTCATGCATTTTTTATTTTAATAAGAGATCATATTTTCCTGTAGGTATAGTAAATATTTAAAGATTTGCCTTTAAATTGAATATTTAAAATTTATTCAAAACTATCTGAAACAAAAGTATATTTGGTTTGAATTATTGCACACTAATAATCAAAGAAGTAAAATAATGTTTTGGGAAATAGTTCTAATCTCAGCTTGGAATGTTCTAGGCAAATTTCTATCTAACCACATATGGAAAAATACATTAATAGATATTTATAACTTATAAGATGTTAAAAGTCATTGTTATAATGCGTGATTAGAAATGGATAAAAAAAATCATTGTAAAAATGTTTTTCTCATTCTACAGATTGTTCTCATTATTGGTCATTTTACAAAGGTCCAGGTAACACATGTTCTTTATTGTGTACACAGACATCTTTGCACAATTGTCTTGCAACTTAAGACCACTTATCAAAATCAACCTACAATTATGTGTTTTGAAAGCTGGAGTTTATGTTACAACACAGATTTACAGTGTGTCTTTCTTTATTAGACATGGTACCCGCTGTCTATCAAATGCAACAGAATCTACTCAGTGTACCAACAACAGAATTAAAGCTGTCAGAGGTATACTTGGGAAGACATGCTTGGATCCATATAAGAAGAATTACAAAGCAGCTTCCTGCAGCCTCTCTGTGCTTCATTTTTACTGGGTTACTCTGAAAGCTGTCATGTTAAAGACATTGTCTTACAACAACTGTGTGAGAATGTGTGTTCTGGTTTCAATTTACGCCAGCAGGGATTTGTCGGCTACACAACCACCCTGTCACAATCTGACAGCACACAGGAAGGCTGTGTGTTTTTCTGCTCCTTGTGTAAATGTTAAAATTGGATTATTTTACACCCAATTACTTCTGTTTAAGTCACTATTCTTTATTCAACTCTAAAGTGTTAACAGGAATAAGAACTTTATAAGAAAGCCTGGCCTTAAAGTCTTTTACCATTTTAAAATTGTCACGATTTGGCTATGGTTAGTTGACCCAAAAGCAGAGGCAGGGAGGCAGAGGTGATTCTCTTGTGGATTTAATAATGAGTTAACAGAAAACAGAGGCAGGTTATCCAAAAAGAAAACAAAGTCCAAACAAACATAAAACCAGGGGCCTGTTTCAATAAGGAAGTTCAACCAACTCTGAGTTAAAACTTGAACTCTGAGTTGACTTATCCTGAGATTGGAAACTCTGAGTTTTGGGTTTCAGAACAGCTGAAATGAGTTAGTTCAATCAACTCTAAATTGACTGACTCTGAGTTAAGCGCGTGCACCACAACTATAAAAAGCCATTATCAATGGAGCACAGATATTACGAGTCACCATGGCAACAGCGTCAGACAAAAAAAGGTGTGCATATTTCTCACCAGCAGAACTGGATGTGCTTATGCAAGCATATGCAGAATTTGAACATGTATTTAAAAAAAAAAAAGCAACACGGCTGCAGCGGCGAAGGAGAGAGAGTTAGCTTGGGTGAAAATAGCTGCTCGAGTCAATGCATGTTTAGATTTTAATTACTTTTATACAGTGTTGGGTGTAATGAATTAAGTTACTTAAGTCATATAAAAACTGTAATTAAATTAAAGACTATAAAACAATAGTGGATTTAATATCAAATTTTAAAAGGTATATTTTGATTTGAACTTTCTCCCTCTAGTTACACACTTTGGTCAATTTAAGATTAATTCATGCAATTGAATATTGTTTATTTGAAAGCATTAGAAGTGCAGTTTCTTGTCTCTCCTTGTATTGATCAAGTGGTTGAGGTTGATTTGGGATTTAGAAAGTAATAAGTAAATAAAACAAATTAGTAAGTAGACCAATACTTTCTAGAGACAGTAATTATTACATTAATCTAATTAGACTTGTTGAAGATAAAATTTGTAGTTAGTAATTAAGAACTATTTTAGAGTAACTTACCCAAGTGTTATAATATCAGAGGTGAAACTGGAAGAACAGTATTTTATTAAACCTAATTTAGTTTTCATGGATAGGTGCAATCCTGCAGGCATCAAAAGAACATGGCAGCAGCTGAAAATGAAATATAAAAACATACTTCAAGCAGGTAAGCCTTGAGCACATCATTGGCGTAGAGTAGCTACCTGGCTTTACAAACATTTGACATATTAAATGACTAAATGGCATTCAGTGTCTAGCAGTGCAGCAGCATTTTTGACAGGTCTAAATGTTCATTCTCATTTGACTTCTACTCATCCAACAGAAAGAACAGGGGGAGGACCTGCACCACCACCCCTGACAAATGCAGAAGAGATGGCCCTGAGCCTAAATGCTGGAAGGCCAATGGCTGAGGGAATTCCTGGAGGGACTTCATCAGAGCCAGTCACTCCAGAAGATTTAAGTGCCTTCATAAAATGTAAGAGGTCTACCTACAGTGTTATTTTTTTATGTAGACTAAATGTGATATTTCCATTTATATTACTTTGGGTTGGGTTTTTTGTTGGTCCCAACAGATTTGGATGGTAATATCTGCCTCTTGGAGCCTCCTGTCCCAACAGTACCCCATCCAGTTGTCAGTAGCCTACTCCATACACCATCAATTATGACAAATAGTATTATAAAGTGTACTCTATGAAATGCTCATCTTCACAGGATGATGGGGATGAAGAAACTGTTTCTGCTGCCACAGACAGGCCTAGAGAGGTCATTTTAATATTATTTGTCTACACATCAAACAATCTACACATTCACATTTATATGTGGAGTAGCCTATAGAATCCAAGTTTATATCTATAAATGGTCATTCTTATCTCTACACCCCAGAGTGTGGAAGAACAGCAGGAGGAAGGTCCATCAACTTCTGGTGCACAGATGGACACAGTTCAGTGATTTACAGTAAATGCCAGTTTCATTCTGAATTGTAGACTACATTCATGATGTGACTCTAATCTAATGTATTTTCAGTTGCCAGTTAAGGAGTTATATAGACTTCTTCTTAAAAAGATAGAAAAAAACAGCAAAGAACTTGTTTACTTGGACCGGCAGATCCAAAAGGCAGATCTGGAAATCGACATTCTGAAACTAAAGCTAGAGGTGAGTGTATGATCACAGGTGAATTCTAGGAAGTATTGAAACTATTTTAAAATCTTTTTTTTCTTTTTTAGCAAATGAAGAACACCATATAAATTGCTGGGATTTTGTTTATTAGTTTATTTTGTGGTTGCATTTGTATGAAATAAAGAACACCATAAATTGCTGTGATTTTGTTTATTAATTAGTTTATTTTGTGGTTGCATTTGTATGAAATAAAGAACACCATATAAATTGCTGTGATTTTGTTTATTAATTAGTTTATTTTGTGGTTGCATTTGTATGAAATAAAGAACACCATAAATTGCTGTGATTTTGTATTTATTCATTTTTTTTTTTGTGGTGGTGGTGGATATCATGTGTATTAATCTGAGAAGACATTGCGGCATATCATATCCCGGACTACCCTTCCATCCTGGAAATCTGCAGGGTTGATGGGCTATTCCTCAGGGTCTTGTAATTGTAGGGCAGGGTCTTGCTCCCCTCTAATTATGGCAATATTATGGAGAACAACACATGCCACAATAATGTCGCAGGCCCTTTCAGGGGTTACCCTGAGGTGACGTAGGCACTGGAAACGTGCTTTCAACAGGCCTATGGTCATCTCCACCCGGGCTCTCGTCCTGCAGTGTGCCACATTGAAACGCTGCTGTGAGCCTGGTTCAGGTTCTGGGTAAGGGGCCATAAGATTTGTTCGGCATGGGTAACCCCTATCTCCCAGCAGAAAGCCATCAATCTCTCCTGTAAGAAAGTTCACATTGCTTTAGAGCTGCATTGAAATTCCCCTGTAAGTGTTTAGTGCATACATTGAAATATGTCTAAAGGATATACATTTACTTACCCCCTTCCAGTCTGTTGCTCAGGGTTGACTCCCGATAGATTCTTGAGTCATGAACAGAGCCAGGCCACTTGGCCTCCACATTTGTAATTATATGTGCAGCATCACATTAGATCTTGACAGTGCAAAGAATGAGAGATGTTACAGTATTTTGGTGTAGTCTTTGACCATTAGAAACAGTAGGCTGTCAGTGTACCTGCACATTAATACTGTGGATGGATCTCCTGTTCGCATAGTCCGCTTCATTTTCAGAAGGTGCAATGATCGGAATATGTGTGCCATCGATGCATCCAACCACATTCCGAAATCCTAGAGGGAATTCTAATTATTAGGTTACTTCCAGGGGTCACAGCAAGATATTCTTAACTGAATGTAATTTATCAGGTTAGCCTCATTTAAACCGATTTATACACCACTGACCTGCAATCCTGTGAAACTCCTCTTTGATGACTCTCACTGGTTTGTGCCCAGGAAACAATACAAAAATTCTCAGAAAGCGCTTAAGAGCGAGGCACACTTTCCTTACCGCTCTGCAAACAGTAGCCTTACTAATATGTTCAGCATCCCCGATGTTATAAAGAAAACTTTCATTCGCAAAGAAACGTAAGGCAACGCAAAGAATCTGCTCGGATGTAAGAGCACGGCCACGATGGTTGATGTTTCTAATGTAAGGATGGATGAGATTATGGATGTATCTTATTGACTGTAAAGAAAAACGGTAACGCTCAAATAAAAATGGATAGGGATATGACAAAAAATCCACTCTGGGCCTCAAAATCCTTTCCCAACGTAAATGTAACTCCCTACGAAGTAATACAGCCTCTTTGTCAACAGGATCATCCATAAAAGGACATGCCATTTCATTCCCTTTGATGCGCTCTACGTGACTGAAATGTGTGCAATGAATATGTCCCCAAAGAATCAATGAGGTGTTTAAACACCACTTCCTCTTTAAAAAAGGGGAGGAGACCAAAATAAACTCTGGATTTTCTGAAGAAAACCTGCTCCCGACCAGGTTAGGTTCACAGAGTAAATTGCCATGGTAACTGACTCTGAGTATAAGTTACCTCTCTTTCAGAAACGGGCTTGACTTACTCTGCTTTCTCAGGTTTAACTTACCTCCCTTTCTGAAACAGAAAACCCAGAGTTTCCCTCATTTCAGGGTTAACAAACTCAGAGTTTTCACTTAACCTCCTTTCTGAAACAGGCCCCTGGAGTCCAAAAATTAAAACATGAAAACTAGTCTAAACGTACCAGAAACCATGGAGACATCAGGGGAATCACAATCATAAGGAGGAAGGCTCAGAGAGAATGAGTTGGAGCCTGTTTGACGGTGTTTGACGAGGACCCAGCAAAGGGCAACTGAAGAGAGAGGGCTTTTAAAGGAGACTGAGATAAAGAGGGGGCTAATGAGGAAACTGGGAGCAGGTGTGCACAGAACAAGAGAGGGAAAGAGCTAGGGAAGAAGGAGAACATAAGAGGGCAGCAGAGAGCAACAAATAGAAACCTGGAAGACTGGAAATAACAACAAAATTATAATTAAATTACAAGGACTATAAAACATGGAGAAAAGAAGACTAAACACTAGAAAACAAGGAGTAAAGTAAGACTGAATACTCAAAAGAAAAACAACAGAAACAGAAACCTGACAAAAATTAAGTATTGCTTTATGTTAAGTCAGGTTTTTATGAATGTTTCTTTAAGATTCCTTTCCTACAGAACACCTCATGCTTCAGTTGAGAAAATTTTAGATAAATGGAGCTTAAATGGTCCTGCAATAGATTGACAACCTGTCCAGGATGTACCCGCCTATCGCCCTTTTACAGCTGGAGCTAGGCACCAGCACCCCTCGTGACCCCAGCAGGGATATGTATGACAGAAAATGGATGGATGGATGAAGCTTAACCAAAAATTCAATCTGAAAGACTTTTATTAGCTTTACCTGAACCTCTTATGATGGCCCTAAATCACCCAATCATCCCTGGACAACGCCTCCCCGGAAGCCAATAAAGATCCACTTAATTTATCTCCTTGCCTAGTATCTCTGTCCTGCAATTAAGCAAACTTTCATCCACCTCACCCCATCCCCTCCCTAACTCTGATTGTGTTGATTCACAGCATCAAAGTCATCTGCTAGCCCCTGCTTAGGGCTAGAGTGCATAATAACTTAATTTATGTCAATATCTGCTTATCTAATTCTCTTGAATCCTACTTCTCCTTGAACCAGAGTCAGTCTCAGCAGATGGCCGCTCACGCTGAGCCTGGTTCTCCTGGAGGTCTTTCCTGTTAAAAGTGAGTCTCCACTCTCGCGACATGCATGCTCGGTGTGAGGGATTGCATAGAGTGAATGTGTCCAACAGCTTTGACCAATCTCCTGTGTCATCTCCATAAATAAATTTAATTGAATGAAACTTTTCTAATTTTCTTTTCTAATCAGCTTTTCTCTGTATGAGTCTCTTCAGATTTAAATTGCAAAAGCCAGGCTATGATGCCAAGAACTCAGTCATGGGAACATGAAAATTTACCCTTTAAAATTAATGATGCGTCAGAAAATTAAGTGGAGACTAGATTTTGTCACAACACAGTTACATTTTTGTGGTCAGAATCTGCACCTTCTTTGTCAGCATTCTTAATAGGTTCTTTTTATAATTTTTTTTTTTGTTAATTAATAAAAAATAGACTTTTACAAATACAGAATAAAGAGTGCCCTTTGACCAACTTCACAGGAAAGTTTACGAAACTCTTCAGTTGACATCTTTGGTCGATTTAGGATTCTGTTTTCCTATTTGCAAATGCAAAGAAAGCAGTCCTCCCATTAATTAAGAAAGGTGGATAGAAAAAATTACTAAATTCCTCATAAGTACTAATTATCTTCTGCAATTTAACTCATAATTAATGGGCCTAGATACCACTGTTGAACACCAAGAGCAATCTTGAAAGTAGGCTGCTGCATTACTAAGCAGTTCATCCACATATACTTTATGCATGCCGGCACCCTGCAGGTTTCATTTATAATTGAGGCCACATTCTTACATGGGAACTTTGCTCATCTTTGAAAAACAGTTTATGTTCTTTTCAGCTGAAGGAGAGACCAGTGCCTCCTCACTGACCCATCCATGGTCAAATTCTCTCATGCTTGTTCTCCCTTCCAGCTTACCTAAAGTTAACCAGCCAATTAATAATCAGCTGGGTCCAAATAAAGAAAATCATCAACCAGTAAAGGTCTGGAGACATTTTTAATTATAATATGTTACTTTAAACAGAACTGAACACTGAAATAAAATGAGATGTTTATGCATCCATGTTATACATTGAATGTTCAAATAAAATTTGGTTTTTTTATGTATATCTGTTCCATTTTAAAATCTTAAGTGTTTTTTGAAGTAGAGAACAACAATTGTTTACTTTGGTATATAGACAATTTCATGATTCACATATTTTAAAAAAAACACCTGAACTGATTCTTTGTTTGTTTTTTTCTTATTAATGGCTTAATGAGAGCAGTGGGCTTTAGGCTGCCCTGCAAGGTTTTAAACCTGGGTTTGAATGGAGACTAAGCCATTCTCAAGCACATATCAAGGCGCTCATTCGTGAGCCTGGATCCATAGTTATTTTTGATTCTGTTCATGGTGGAGAATCCTGCTTCACAGCAGCAGGTTGAGCCAAATATACTCAAAATGTGCAGGGTCATCTTTGTGCACGCCATTTTACTTTTCTTTCACCAGTTCACTGCGGTTCTTCCAGCAGTTCACTCTTTCTCTGCTCTCTTTTTCTCATTGTATTCTCCTTCTTTGCCATCACCCGTCTTACCTAAGGTTTGCCTGCTGTGTCTAAAGTGGCTTGCAGCAGTGACCCAAACTGACACAGCTCATTGGCTAATTTGTATCACGTGCAGCCTGGTCCAGACAGCTTTACCATATTATCAGGAGAAGTGGCGCAAGTGAAGTTAGACATTGCCGTCAGACAACATGCAGTAATTTATAATTGTTTTAAATCAGGCTGGCTTCAGATTAGCCAGCCAGTGCGTCCAGATCTGGACCACTTTCCGCTAATCCGTGACCTCTGTCCTAAACCATCATCTGGAAGGAGGTATGGCATTTGAGCTAGGTGGCTGAGCTTTTCTCAGGGGGGTGAAGGGTGGCTTTTGCATCTATGTTCTGCACTAAAAATTACAGCATTTTATACTCCATGTGGCTTTTTCGGGACAGTCTAAGGCACAGACAGCAAGATTACAACATCACACTACAGGTAGAGGTAGAGAACACAGTTGTTTTTGTGATTTTCATACTGATTTTCAATCAGTATGCTATAGATGAAAATAGGTAGGAAAACTGTTAGCATGCTTGAAACTAAAGGCTTGAAGGCAATTTCCACTGGAGATAGAGCTGAATAGACTGATTTCAGACTTGAGAAAGCAGACAATGACCGGACAGAGCACAGGCAGACTGGAGGGAAGTAGAGCAGACTAGTGTCAGGTGGTGATGGGACATCTAAAGCCAGGGTTTGAAAAAAAAGGGGGGGTGTTAAATCAAGCCCCGCTTTTGGGGGGACTTGTCTGGGTAAAAAACGATGCCTTGCGGTACTTTGACACATCTCTGCTTCGTTTCCCGAAGTTTGAAAGTTGTTGCTTTGTGGGTTGTTGTAGGTAGGTTTTTTTATAGCAGGATTATTATACAGGATTTTTGGAGAGGGTGTCGAAAAGGGCATTAATATAGATGGATGGATATATATATATATATATAAATATAGAGAAACAGGTTATTGCACAGGGTAACAAATAGTAATTGCACATTATACATTGCACAAGTGATTGTCGTTATAGTGTTGAAGGATCTCAAGAAAGTCATCGAAAAATATAATTTAGAATTCTAGTTTTTCTGCAAATAGTTCACCAATACAAAACATACAGTCCATCTTCTTTGCAAACAACTTCTTTTAAACATAACCGAAGGATTATTTTTAGGAGCAATTCTTTTCAGAAATAAAAAGTAATGACACGTGTAACAAAAAACTTTATTTTGACAATAATACACATATTGCTTTTTTTTCTGACTGTTTAAATATGTAGGCTGTCATTTGGTCTGTGCTGCTGTAGATGCTGATGGTGAGAAATAAATGTTTACCGGTAATCCTGATTGCCAATGTTGTGGACAGGTTAAACTGGATAGGCTAAAAGTAATCCAGTTAGGTTGTTTGCTTTGTGGTACAGGCCTCTGCACATGACTTTAAAAAAATGTTATTTGTAAAAATTGGTGTATCCTTCATTGCATAGAACTTGTACTTTATGTGTTATTATAATTTCTATGTGAAACAGAGTTTATATCATGAACATTATTTGGATATCATTTACTTAGCTTTGAATCCATAAATTGGCTGTGAAAGACAGGCAATATTTTCAGGGTCTTTTTCACTTCTGACCCAGATGACTAGGGACAGGAGCCAGTGGTCATTAAAATGAACCGTTCACTCGGAATCAATGACAAAAAAAAAAGCTTGTTTTGACAGCTGATTTCAGATGCTGTCAAATGTGAAAGCTAAAAAGCTGTCAGCTGTTTTTGCTTTCATGATTTTATTTGCTTTACAAGAAAAACAGTGACATTAACAGTTTATATGTTAACCCTGTAATGCAGCAGTTAATTCGTAATGAGTTAGAAAAGTTACATTACACACTGAAATTTATCATACTTGGAGAGATATAAACTGTACAGTTAAGAACAAGAAGTGAATGGATTTAACTAAGCCCTGTTGTGCTATGCAGGCTGGGTTTTTTGGATACCCTGGATTCTGGATTCTCTCCTTAAATGGAGATGGCGAGCCAACCGTGTGAACATCTGGATTTGGACTGAAGAGAAGGATTTGGACTGAAGAGGACTTTCTTTTTTTGCATTCATCGTCCTGTCGGAGTGGTAGGACTAAAAAGAAAAACTCAGAGATAAAAAGGGAAAACCTTTTTCTTTTTCCGTTGGGAAACAAGACATTTTATTTCTTTTTTTTTTTTTAAAGGGTGCATCCAATTTAAAGAGACTACAATTGAAAAAAACAAACTGAAGGCCGTCCAAATTTGTAAAACTGTTATTTTTTCATATATGTTAATACACTTACTTCACAAAAAATTACCTGTGTGTTTTCCTCTTTCTAAAATGGTGTCTTACTGTTTTTTCCCTCATCATCACTCTTACGAATCTAGAACATTCTGGTCCAGTGTCAGGTTACTTTGATCTGTGCAGTTAAGATTATGTTGTTGAACATGGTTTTATACTGTATCTATTGATGCAATGTTTGGCTTGAAGCAATAAAAATTTTGTATTAACATAATTTTTTGTGTGTTGAATGATTGGTAGTGAAGACGATTGGTAGGACTAAAAAAACTGAGTTGATAGAACTCAACTTGCAGATAACACTACAAAATCTGAGTTTGTAGAACTCAAAATCTATATGTCAAACTCATAAAACAAAGTTGATAGAACTCAGAACTTAAAGGTGAAACTCAGAAACCTAAGTTGGTAGAACTCAAAATTTCTATGTAACACTCCAAAAACCTAAGTTGGCAGAACTCAAAAATCTTTGTAAACTCAACCACAGTGAATTTAAGTAAGGAAAACTCAAAAAACCAAATGCATCACGTTGCCTAGAAAATTTAAGTTCTGTCAACCTCTATTTTTTTTTCAGTGCATGAAATTCAGTGGGAGAGCATGAAACGGAAAAAAAACAAAACAAAAAATAAACTTCTTTTTCAATTTCGCTGCATAAAGATCCTCATTATTCCGATACTTGCAGAGAGTCAGTTGACACAAAGCAAACTTTGTTTACTGCCAAAACATGAACCCCACTGAATGATTTTTAAACACCTATTTTCTCCTTTTCCCTCTTTTTCTTTTTTTCCATCCTGACCTCTTTGATGTTGGACCTTCTTGAGTGGATCTTGAAATTCAGGTAAAGATAATCATTGTGTTGTGGTGCACTGTGAACTGTGTTTTTGTGTGTACATTGTATGTTAGCATTGGCTAATTTTTATGAAATTGCAGTCTGATAAATAGGATGAAAAGATATTATTGTTTAACGTGTCAATAGAGCAGCTAGTCCTTGGTTGTTCTCAATGGTGTTTTACATAAAGCATATTATTTTAACCTTTCCTGAAATATAATACACATACCATATATGCTACAAGGCACTTGTATCATAACAGAATGACACACCTGAAGGCTGCCTTGCTTTTATTTTTCACTGTTTTTTTTTTAGGTTTTTTAATGTGGAACATATCTTAGCAGGAGTTTATTTTCTACTGTGTTGATCTATTTTAGACTTTCTGTATACTATTGTACAATGTGATGAGGTTACTTGATAGGTTCGTTCTATTGTACTGTGATTCAATCAGTAATGTTTGTCAGATAACAAAAAGAAAAAAAAAAACATTTTAAAGGAAAATGTCAATGCTACCACCTGGACCTCCATTTTCTTAGAATCTTTGCTCATGGGAAATAAAGGCAGCATCTGTTTGTCGTTATTTTTATCTAAGCTTTTTTTCCAAACTCCTCTCTGCTTTATCATGGTGTCACTAGATACAACTCGGTAGCTTTGTTTGCATACACAAAATTTCACGATTGGATTATGTGTTTGGAGGAAAAAAAATGACCTGATTGTATTGTTATTTAGGACATACAGTAAGTAAAAATGAATAAGATGGACTACTCTGTTGGCATCTAGCCTAAGGCATAAACACATTATGTTGAAAGGGGTTGCACATGTCCACTCAGGAATGTTTGCCTTATTCAAGTGTTTACATCTGTGCTGATCAGATTGTACACAGTCAAAAAATCAACCCTCTAAATCAGATTAGAGTTTTTTTTCAGTCCTACTGAATCCAAACGGAATATTTCAACTGCAATATTTTAATGACACGTAATTAGTCTTATCAGAGCTTTATTCTAATTACTTAATTTTATTTAAACACATGTATTTAGAGCATATTGAAAGGATATTGTGATGTTTGAATACAGTAGATGGGTGTATGTAAAATAGATATGTTCAAATAGGGATATTAAGCTTTATCTCAAAATTTCTCTATTCTTTTCTCCCTTTGGTTAAATTTGAAAGCTTACTAATAAATCACTGCTCTGGCCAGTTTCTGCATTTTCTCAAAATAAATAATCGTAAAACAGTTTGTACTAGAAGTATTTTGTTTTATTTTATTTTTGGTGTACATAAAAATTGTTTCTATGGAGGTGCGACTGAAAGTTCAGCCCCATCTAATGTGACTCCTCATTCCAGAGGCTTTTAATTTTCCAGCAAATACGTTATCTTTTTATTTTTCCCAGTTGAAAATAACTTGAAGGTATTATTGCTTTCACCATGTTGTTGAGGGCCAATATCAATGTCTTGCATGGGGCCCCAAATTCCTGGCAGCCCCCCTGCTGAATGGGAAGCAAAATGTCTTCAAACTTGGAAACAAAGTCCACTGGATTGTTATGTTACTTTTTTGGAAGCTGCATACAGGTTGGGTCACTGTTGTTCTTACAATAAAAATATTCAATCTTTGTTGGTTTTGATTAGAGGTCTGATTCACATGGTCTAGGAACTTTTCTTGACCCACAAGCAGTAAACTGCAAGGAAGACACAGCAAAAAATTAAATAGTTTATTTCCAAGAGTTATTTGTGGAGGATGGAGAGGACCAGGTTCGGACTTCTGGGTTCTTGGAAATCTAGAACGGAGAACAGAATCAGCGCTGAGTTTGAACAACGAAGAGTCTTGCAGATGAACGACTTCAATAGCATAAGGTGAAAAGATGCAGATATGGCTAAGAGGGGAATATTGAGGTCCTAAGTGTACCTTGGAATTCAGACGGGCAATGGAGCTCTGATGGAATTGCAGATGCAGGAGTTGATGGTGGAGACTCACAGGTGTGCCACTGTTAGGAATCCAGTCTGTGTGGGTTGCGTTTTGGTGTTTTTCTCTCCCTCCCCCACAAGGTGGTGCCCTGTCCTCGTTGGTCCTCCTGCACACCTGCGGCTGGTTGGCTCATCAATGGGGAGTATTTGAGCAGCGGACTGTCACTACCTCGACGCCAGAGTGTTTGCCAGTTTTGGGTACTCTAGCCAAGCTTAGTTTAGCTGAGTCTAACTGAGTCTTTGTTTCTCTGAGTTCTAACGTTGTTTTTGTCTTTTGCCTTTCGGCAGGAAGTCATCCTGCATACTGGATTATTGGCCTTCTCCCCCCTGGAAGGATTTGTTTGAGCTTCACACTGAGCAGGGGATTTATCTCCACACTACCCGTTCAAGTACTCTTGGAATTCTAAGTGGCAGTCTGCTCCGTTGCTCCTCAGGAACCAGCCAAAACAAAACCTGTCCGCCCTCCAACGAGCCACTCTATCTCTGGAAAAACCCACACCGACTGGATACTGGGAAGAAACCTTTCTCCGCAAACGTGAGTCCAGTTTACCTCGGTTTTTGCAAGACGTCGTTCAAAGTTCCCACGGACCCTGAACTAACCTCTGTGAACTTCCCCTCTTACTTCCAGTTCCGGTTCACCAGCCCTCTGAGTTCACCTGAATCCAACCCATTTGGACTCCTAATAAACCTGTTAAACTTTTACTCTGGTTTCTCTGAGTGGTTTCCTGCATGTGGGTCAGATCTCTTCATTCCCCATGGGAAACTGCACCTTTCAGCAGAGATCCTCAGGAAAGAGAAGCTTGCTCATACTGAAACAAAAACTATACATCAGGATTCTGACACTGATCCCAATTTCCCGGAGAACCTCCACTGATGATTAAATCTATCAGTTGGGGAGAACTTTAACTTGTCCAAGGTTTAGCTCGAAAAAAAAAAAAAGCTTGTGAGGGGAACATTAATTAAAAACCCTGACATCTAAAGGTCAGAAACTTGTTGCTCTGCGTTAAGAGTAAAGACAGCAGAGTGGATGAACTCTGTTAAAGGATTTGACCTTTAATTCTGGCTACATAAAGTGAGCTGGACTTGTTTTTCTCTACACACAGGTTCTGGATCGTAAATTATCAATAGCCTGTAATGAAAGGTGGGATTGTGGTCTGTTGAAGGTATTCAGACTTCTAAATGTGTGTGGGTTTTTTTCTGTCTCCTGTAAGGATAAACTATTGGACTTATATTCTTCATTTTAACATGCACAATGTTTTTCAAAAAAGAAAACATGCAGTGGAAATTTGCACTTCTCTATACTTGTCTAGTCTCAGTAAAATATATATAATATATGTTTTATATCAGTTTAGAATAAGGATCGGAGGGGATTTATGATACATCATAAACAATAGACACTCTTGAAGCGTCCTTGGTTATCTAGGTGGTATCAGCTGTTATCTTTTCAAAAGTGGCTTGAAATACTCGGCATGTCAGATCTAAAGCAAACTGATGATTTTGAAAGTAATTCAAAAGTAGTCTGAGGTAAAAATCGTGACCACCATCAGAAGAAAGATGATTAGATAAAAAATAGGGGAAAAATGTTGGCCAGAAGGCGAGCAGGACAATATTTATTCTGTAGAAGAATTGATTCATCCTTACATATGCTATAAGGTAAAGTATACTATGCTGTTTTTTTGTTTTGTTTTTTTCTCTCTGGCAAAAGCAGGCTTGAGGAAAACACAGAGTAGCATTATTATTATACCATGAGCATCCATTGATTTAACTTTAAGATTAATTCCGTTTGTTACCAACTTAATGCTCAGATCTTGGCAACTTTAAACTACTGTATGTTTTAAAATAACTTAATTTCAAACATTGTACGGTTTTCTTTTTGCAAGGTCTTAGTCTGAATGGTCTGAAAGCTGTTTCCTTACACATGGGCACACTATGATTGCTAAAACCTTTGGTTAGACTTATTTAGGTTTATTTTATTCATGTTGCATTTGTGGCTATAACCAAAAAGTTGTCCATTAGAATCTATTTACTTTGCTAATGTAATAAGTGAACAATTCCTATGGATGTTTTTGCCATCCAACAAAGTTGTTCTTTTAAAGTCTATGGTCGCTATGTCTAATTTGGTTCATTCTTTTGAAGAAATGTTGAAAAAAAAACATGGGGCAGTGGCGGCCTAGCGTTAAGGGCAAAGAGCTTGAAATCCAGAGGTTCTGAGTTTGAGCACCACTCCCACACACTGCCTCTCTGGCTTTCTGAGCAAGACCCTTAACCCCATTGTGCTCCCGGGCTCCGCACAATGGCTGCCCACTGCACCTTAGGGGGATAGGTTAAATGCAGAGGTTTCATTTCGTTGCTCTGTAGTTGTGACAGTGTAGTGACAATTAAAGCTGGGAAAAAAGAAAAAAGTGTTGACAAACTGTCACAGCATCTCTTGAAGGACAAGCAGGGAGTGATGGCCTTAGGGGCATTGTGCTTCAGCATTTGGAAGACAATTCTTTCACAGAAACTAACCAATTAGGAATTGATGCAGTGATTATGAATTAGGGTGTCCAGATTTGGGTTTCTCAAAGCGAGATAACTTTTTTATGGGGGGAGGGAAGCATGGTAAGGCAAAAATATACAAAGGCTTGAAATGGAATAAAATGAGTGTGTCCCATCTGGCTAAAGTAGTCGACCAAATTTGACATAGATTTGGAGCCAGTGGTTCACATCACCTGGAAGCTATTGAAGAAATATCAATTATTTTTCTAATAAAAATTTTCTAAGATATTACAAATACTTAAAATGGAATAAAAATTAGTGGGCTAATTTAGTAAAACAATTTCACAAAGAATTTTGATTCTGTGGGCCACATGACCTGGAACTTTTGCCTTTAAAAATATCTTAAAATTGATAATAGGTTAAAAAATGAATAAAAGCTATATTAGTTTCATCTTAGGTGGTCATAAGATGAGAAATTTATTAATTTTTATTTCTCATGAGAGATTGGTTCAAAGATTTGTTGACAGTTCCTAACTGCATCACCGTGTGTGGGAGGAGGGAGCAGCTGAGAGACGTTGGCCGACATCGGAGTCCCTCAGTCGGATGAACCGTTTTCTGGATCCTGCTGACTCCGTGGAGCTTGAATGACCAATATCCAACTTCAAACCAACTTCACCGCAGTGCTGAAGGCTTGGTTCTGCTGCACTGTAGTCAACCAACATCCTGGACTGTTCTGAAATTCCCCCCCGGACATTTTTTTTAGGTATGAAAAGTAGGACATGTCCGGGAAAAAGAGGATGCTTGGTCACCCTATTATGAATGCTGACTATAAGCTACATCACAGCACAACTAGTCAGGTCCATTAGAAGTGACTGGTTACCAGTGTAAAAATAAAGTGAAGTACATACAGAGCATATTTGAACATAGCAGGAAAATAAACGCAGGTTCTAGGATATGTAATGCTTTTTTAAGAGCTTGGTCTTTGAAGATAAACATGGATTGCAGACTATTTTGTAGAACATTTCACCAAAGTGAAACCACACATGAAGAGTCAGGGTTTTCCCTAAACCCTTAGTAATAAAACGTCATACATAAAACGTCATACAAAGTGGAATCTTATGGCAACAAACATAATGGTTTAGTTGGGGTATTATCTAGCTTTGGGACCAGATGGGCCAGCAAGTTCTAGACCATTTGCAGGGGCCTCAAAGGACAATTGCTGTGGTATGATTTAATCAATTCTCTTTAAAGGAATAGTACACCCAAAACATGATTAGTCTTCATTTTCTACTCACCCCCATGCTGAACAACACTCTGGAGTACTTTTTTGATATCTCAAATGCATCTGGAGATCTGGGAGGCTTCTTGCTGTCTGCTGACATTCAAATAATGGAGGTCTATGGTGACCGAGACAGAAAGGTCCATAAAAGTCCACAAAAAACGTGTCAATATTCCTCCATACATCTCGTCCAATGTATTCCAAGTGTCCTGAGTGGGTAGCGTCCAGAATTTACTCGAAACAAAGTCATTTAGAATGTTTTTAGAGCATAAACAGTAATGTATAGGATTTCCTGAAACTCACGACGCTACGGAAGCCGGCAGACCAAACCAGATGAAAGTGCGCATTCAGCGTCTGCTCTGCCAATAATGCAAGCGTAGAAGAAGAAATGTGCTGTTTACCTGTGCAAAGAAAGAAACAACGAAAGAAAAATGTCTGAGGACTTCAGTGTTGAGGAAGAGCATGAGTTCTTTGCCGAGCTGAATGCGCTGGTTTGGTGTGCCAGCTTCCGTAGCGTCGTGAGCGTGCATGTGCGCGCTTTCAGGGAATCCTATACACTACTGTTTATGCTCTAAAAACATTCTAAATGACTTAGTTTCGAGTAAATTCTGGATGCTACCCACTCAGGACACTTGGAATACATTGGACGAGCAGTATGGAGGAATATTGACACGTTTTTTGTGGACTTTTACGGACCTTTCTGTCTCGGTCACCATAGACCTCCATTATTTGAATGTCAGCAGACAGCAAGAAGCCTCCCAGATCTCCAGATGCATTTGAGATATCAAAAAAGTACTCCAGAGTGTTGTTCAGCATGGGGGTGAGTAGAAAATGAAGGCTAATCATGTTTTTGGTGTACTGTTCCTTTAAGATAAAAAAAAACCTCATAAACATAAAATACAGTAAACTGTAAAATTTTTCCTTTAAACCTATAATTTATACCCAGCTTAATAACTCACTCTATGAGTTGCATTTATATGTTAATGATAAAAAGCAAGATTCCCTTGGATTGACATGTTTTACCACCATCATTTTAATTATTGAATCAAACATTTTTTTTTACTTCTAAATGCTGTTTAATTTTCTGTTTGACCTGTTTTGCACAGAGGCCACATGGACATTTTTATTAAATTACAAGGTTCACAAAGACCTTTCATTGAATTTTCTTGACCCCATTCGACAGGTTAATTAAGAATAACTCTGAGTTTAAGCACTATACAACTTAGCCTCTACTCTAATGTTCAAAGCTAATTAAAATTGTTTCTGTCTTTATTTTCTTAATTTCCCAACTTTCCAGTCAGAACATTTTTCTTGGCTCTGAGCCATTTCTAAGAAAGCATTGTGAGACAGGATCTCTGCAGGAGAAAAGCTGTTTGAGGAAAGTCTGTAGACCATGTAATAGGGAAATGTACAGAAGTTGAACATTAAATCATGAATATTTAATTTCCCCTGAAGCTGATACAGAGAGAAAATGGAATAGAAAGGTTCAGGTGTCTTTTCAAAGCAACAAACTAAACTAAATCTACATTGGATTATAAACCTCCGTCACAGTAAGTGATACAGTGCATTCTAAAATATCAGTTCCCCCTAGAAATGTTTTTAAAGTTTGACTCGTAACAATCACACGTTTTGTTGTAAAGGAATGCAAATAAATTCACAAGTTGTATAAGGAAAATAACTTATGCGTTTAATTTTTACTTGTAGAAGTAGGTATCTAAAAGATGTGGCATAAGCAAGTACCTAGAAACCCTGAATAATACTTTGTAGAATCAACTTATGCAACAATTAGAGTCGTTTCCAGTATGTGATCATATTGAGGTATGTTATCCCAAGATAATTCCTGGTTGTTTATTCTGCTGCTTTGTCTCGGTTCCTTCATTACACACTTCAGTTACCGTGAGAGGGAGAAAAAAAAACAGATTTAGTTACATGCTGAAGGGTGGCTGGACATGCACACATGGCAGTTTTCCTTCTAAACAAAAACTCAGACATTACCGATACGTTGAAAAGTTGTAGACTTGGTGATTTTGATCAATGCTTTCATGAAAAGTTTGTTGGTGCATGTGATGCAATTTACATAGATGTTAACAAGATTTTATTTAAAAAAAACATAATAAATTAAGTTGACCTCTGTCCATGTCAATCTGACCTGTGTTTAGATTTTGTTGTGTGCTGTAGTGAGCACGCCTACTTTATTTTCTGCAGCTTCTAAATAACACGATTGATCCACTGGATCTCTCTGCCAGGTTCGTGCATAGCCAGGACATGTTTTCTGTATGTTAGATTTTTTTTTTTGGCTTTCTTGGATATAGGCATGGATTTTATTTTGAAATCTTTAAAAATTATTATTTTCAGGTCTGAAAGGAAAGAGGGAAATCTATAACATGTTTTTGACGTTTGAGTGTTCTGATTATCAATGTCCTATTGATTTTTCATACTAACGGAAGCGTCAAGACAATTTTCAAAATGTATTTCTCTTGAGTATGGTCTAAACCTTTTTCTTGCTAACTATTTATAGGTAATCAGAAAAGTCAGTCACTGTGTGGCTTAAATGAAATCTATTTTTGATTTATGCTGGTGAAGGTTCTCAGTCATCTAGTTCATAGTCATCCTAAAAAAAAAAAATAATAAAAAAAATAAAAAATAAAAGGCAATCCACTGGACTTGGTTTCCTAGTTTGAGATGTTTCGCTTCCCATCCTGGAAGCTTTTTCAATTACAATTTTTGATTGCAGCTATTGACAGTCAAAAATCTTCATGTAAACCAAACCCAAAAGTGTTCTTTAGTTATTTTAAGTTTAAGATAGCTTTCCATAGGTTTAAGAGTTCCTTTTTCTTTTATAAAATGCTTGAGCAGATAATATTTCTGTTATGGTTCTTATTTGTTGTGACTCAGAGTTTTCAGTTTTCTGTTATCAGTTGTTTTGTTTTTATTTTCCATGATCTTCAAGCATTCTTTAGTTACTCTCTGTTGCCCCTTTGTGATTGTTTTCTTTCCCCTTGGATTCCCTCTTGCCAGTTCCACCCACACCTGCTCCCCATTCAGCTCATTAGTCCATCCTTTTGTTTGGTTCTCCTTAAATACTCCACCTCTGCAGTCACTCAGTGCAGGTTCCTTCTTGTTGCTGTATTGTCTACTCTGCTCGTCTCTCCCCGGCTCCTCAGAATTGTTTTTTTTTTCCCTGATGTCTCCATGGTTTTGGTTTGTTTAATATTTTAAGTTGAATTTTTGAATTTCTGCCTCTGCTACCTTTGGTCTGCCATTAAACCTCTCAGAACTCATCTCTGCTTCACTCGTCTCTGCATCTGGGTCCTCGAGCAACCTTACCACCCATTGCTGACAATTTAAAAAATGAAATGTATCTTTTCATTAGAAATGCTCAAGTTTTTACTGTATAATTAACCTTATAAGATAAAAGGAAACACTTACAGTATGTGTTGTACTTCACAAAACACGGCCCCAAATTAATATTCTTTTTTATAAGTCTCTTTGGCTTTCGAAAGCCATATAGTTTACTAAGTATAGCCCGATTTACGCTACCCTTTTGAAACCGGGCCAAGATCAATCTGAGCATGGTAATCGAGATAACTGCTGAGTGTAAATGATACGCACAACCAGAGGCGATTCTAGAGTCTGTGGGGGCCCCAAGCAAAAAATCCTAGGGGGCCCTCCTGACCAGTGTTCATCACCATTATGTTAGGCTATAAATAATCTGACACCAAAGAAAAATGTATTAAAACTTTTTTTATTCCAAATGTTCTAAACATGAACAACCTTGTTATTTTGGAAAATATAAAAGAATAAAAGTAAAGAATAAACTAATAAATTAAAATAAATGTATAATTAAAAAAAACAGTAAATTACTTTAAAAACCCAATATAAACTTTGTACAAAATATAAAGTATAGTAAGTGTAGTGAAATTATTGGGGTCCTAGTGTTAATTTTAGCAGCCATTTTTAAATTTAGTTTTAGTCTTAGTCCAGTTTCAGCATTGTTTGTTAGTTTTAATCACATTTAGTCGACATCATCGCATTTTTATTTAGTCTAGTTTTAGTCGACTTAAAGCTACAGTGTGTAATTTTCAGCGACATCTAGCGGTCAGACTGCAGACCGCAGCAACATGAACATCTCCCCCCCACCGCTTCTCTCCCCCAACAGTACGGCGAGCGTTACGGGACAAAATTTCTTCTACGACGTCCACATCACCTACCCTCTCAAGTGATGAGGTTTGTTTACATAGATAATTTTACAGATAGTATTTCATTAGTCTGTGTAGGGTATAGATTTCATGTAGACTTAAGATAATAAATATACCCGTTATTTTTTCTACATCGTTGTGACGTCTTGGTGAGCTGCTTTGCATGGTGATATAAACAGACGAAGTAATTGTAGTCATTAGTTTAACAGCGAGATTGTGTTCGCTGGAAGAATATATATCCCCCGTTTACAGAGTCCAAGTCATTTTGGTGGCACGGGGGTTACAACGCGAGGGAGAGGGAGAGGACGAGGGCGAAGGCAGGGAGGCCGTGCAGCTAGGGCCAGGCGAGAGAGGGGAGCCAGCGGGGTGAGAGCAGAGGAGGAAAGGCTTGAAGATCTCCAAAGGAGCCGGAGAAAAGTAACCGAGGTATATATCCAGAAAATTATTTTACAGAAAATTACTGAATCATTACCTGTGAAACGTCAGGGACGTTGCTGAATAAGTATACTGGAGAGTAACAGCATCATCACGCAGCATGTTATTGTTTTAGACAGGTCTGAGCATCCTGTACTCCAAAAACTGCAGTGATATTAGACAATTGTGTGTGTAGGATTAATTACCTGTCCAAGAGAAAACTGGCAACTTGAGCGTCACTTTGAAAACCTTTTTCCTCCATCAGTGACTTCCATCGTGTAAATGCCGTGCCAATGTTGATCCGTGTTTTTTGCCGTTTCTTGTCACGCTTGCGTTTATTCTCGTCGTGTTTCCGCTTCTTAGATGACGGGGGTTCGGTGTCCGCCGCTTTTCGTTGTGATACAGAGTAGGCATGATCCTCCATTCGTCTGATGTTTGGCCACACAGTGCCAAACAGTTTGCAAAGTCACTCACGCCTGCCGCCTTGTTCACCTTTCTTGTTACTGAGGCGCAGTATACCTGCTTCTTCTTCTTCTTTGGTTTCAGGCAGACTAAACGCTTCTCAGGCATAATACTGCCATCTACTGTTCAGTACCGTCTCAGTTAATCTCTCTCAACTTGCCGTAGTTATTTTTGAGCGTCATGGGAGATCTCGCAATCGCTAGTTTGTTGCCTCTGCGCTTGCCGTAGCGCAAAGATGTCAGCCTCCATGGCTGCGAGACCCGCTCCTATGTAATTATAAATAACGAATTCTAAGGCAACCCAAATATTATGGTTAAAAGGCTGAGCTCATAGGTGATGATAAATAACATAGTTATGTATAATATATTAAATTTCTGACTTTATATGCCTGTAATTATTACACACTGTAGCTTTAAGTCGAGCATTTTAGTCTTTATTTTAGTCCAAGAAAACATAATTTTATTAGTTTAGTTTTAGTCACCAAAAACTGTCAACATTTTAGTCTAGTTTTAGTCAGGACATAATTTTAACCTTTTACTTTTTTGTCAGCAGATAACGTTTAAGATTTCCTAAAATTATTTCAACATTTTCTCTCATCTTTTTAATAAAAAACACAATTTTAAGGAACACGTGCAGACATGGAAGATGTTCTGACAATATTTGCATATTTATTTTGAACACAAACACAAATGCTTGCATTAAAACAAATAAAACACACCTGGCAAAGGAAACAAATAAATAAAATAAAGTGTCTTATGAACTTTACACAAGTGCTGGCTGTTTAAAGCTAGTTCACATAGAATAATTAAATTAAATAGATTTGAGGTCAATGTTGTAAAAAAAAAAAAAAAAAAAAAAAAAACTCCAACTGATACAACAAAAGTGCTTTCCTTCCAGCTTTAGCTGGCCTGTCATTGTTTCTGGGTGGCTGGTAGGTTGTTGTTGTTGCTGGGAGGGGTGTGTATTCAATCTGGAACAGAAATTAATACAATGTTAGGATAGATGCACAGCATAACACAATTCCAAGTGTATAAGTAGCATATAGTTCTCTTTTTTTTCTTAACAAAAACTAAGTCTCTATAAAAACTACATTTGACCATCCATTTCAAACTCATACAAACAACCTAACTATCATTTTATGCAGGAATAAATTGCAGACATTTTTATGTGTGTATGCATTTTGGTTGTATTAATATTGATGCCAATTCAATTCAAATGTCCTTGTAATAGTAATGTGCAGATAAACAGAGCAGCATTTTATGTCACCAAATAAAGACATCCCTGCAGTGGTTCCCCTAGCAATGACTATTATGTATATGAAAATCTAGGTTAAAGTTGCTCTGAATTATGTGTGGCATATTATTTTTATTTTGTCTTATCCTGATAAATAGTGTCAGTTCCTTTTAGCATTTAGCATACATGTGTAGCTGCCGAGGTGTTTTCTGTTAACTATAGTTCACTTGCTGCTCCTAGATTACCTAAAACGTCTGTCTGCTTTAATCAAACTTGCAATTTAACAGAAACTATAGTTGCCCGGCCAGTATAACATATCCAAGTTAGCATAAATTTAACTTTACATACAATGCTATCAACAAGTGGCTACCGTCGCTACGTGCTAACAAGCTAACGTAACGTAGCCAGCCTGGATACTAAATGCTATGAAAGTTAGCCAACATTAGTTAGTTTATCATTGGGATATTATAGCCGTTGATTTACTGTTACATTATAAACAATCACCACCAACCTTTCTGTTAACTTACCGTAATGTCTTTGTGGTGAACTGCGACGTGTCTCTTCAGGTTTGTTGTGTTTTTTCCAGCTATCATGTGGCCATATTCCTTCCCTTCCACTAAAATCAAGCATTTGGTTTTGTTCTCCACTTAAAAGCGAAAATGTGTCCATATAGCACGTCTCCTCTTTCTCCCGAGTCCCAGAGTAGGCTACTCTGTGCCCGCTCCGGGTTTGAAAGTGGGTGTGTGGGAGCTGACGAGGAGGAGGAGGAGGAGACGAGACAGGATTTGAAAAAAACAGAAAATAATAATATATAATTTTCGTCTCGTCTTTGTTCATGAACTAAAATGTCCATAGATTTTAGTCCAGTCTTTATTTACCGAACTGCATTTTCATCTCGTCTTTATTAGTCCACGAAAATGATTTCTGATTTACTCCCAGTTATTGTTTATTAGTGGGGATTTTCGTCTCGTCTCGTCTAGTTTTTGTTTGGTGAAAAATGTGCGTTGACGAAAATATTTTCGTTTAGTTTTCGTTAACGAAATTAACACTAGGTCCTATACTGCTTCCAGAATTGCTGCTTACAGGCCTTGGCTTGTGCAAATGCAGACACTGAGTCCTCCAGATCCAAAGACCTTCGCACGCTATACTCTATAGAAATAAGCGCCAGTCCTGAAAGTCTCTCTTGAGACATGGAAAATGAATCATTTTCCTTCAGCTTAGTTACATTATTGCTTTCCAATTTACTGAACGATAGGCCTACAACGTCACCCATTCGCTAGGCTACGTTCATTTTCATTAAGGGATGTCATCCACCTGGGCTGGGCTGGGCTGGATTTTGACTGGCCAAAGCCAATGTCAATCAACATTCCATCCAATCGGAATTTTTTAAATGCAGTTGTGCATCTCCTCAGTCACTATAGCGTTGCCACTTCATGCTCGCCTGTTGCTGTTTATCTACCGGATGTACAGTAGCTGGCTCTCGGGGGCCCCCCAGTGGCTCGGGGCTCCAAGCAGTTGCTTGGTTTGCCTGTTGACAAGGTGCGCCTCTGCGCACAACTGAACCAGACCATGCCAGACACAACCGAACCACGCTAACATGGTACTAGTTCAACAATAGGACTTGGGGTGGTTCAGTTCTGGCTTGGTTCTCAGAAAGAGCACATGAGCAGGCCGGGTCATCTCCTTACAGTCAGCCTCCGTAATCATGAAATTTCAGACATTCATAAAAATACTAGCTTTCCTACCATGCCACACGATTTCCAGTGATGATTCTGCTTAGAACCTCCACTACTGTTGTTTCCTGCGTTTGTAAGCCCTGATTAGACCATCGGTTGTTGTATCCACTTCACAAAAACCAAATCTGTCAGGTAAATTCACCAAAGGCTGCCTTCTTCACCCTGACTCTCTGCAAACTTCCTGAAAGTTACGGGTGCCACAATGTTGATTTGCTCGATTACCTCTAGAAAGCAGTAGTACCTTAGATTGTCACTAGGAGGCAAGGAACCATGCTAGCGTGGTGTGTAAATGGTCGTCAGGAACTGAGCTCGGCACTGTTAACTGATCCAAGCTCAGCTTGGATCGTCCTTTAGATGGTCGTGTAAATAGGGCTTATGAATAAAACCATTCTAAAAACATTGCTTTTTCTAGTTTCTTAGTGCTTTACTAATTAGTTCATTTAAAGACTTTTGCAATACAGGTGCTGGTCATAAAATTAGAATATCATGAAAAAGTAGATTGATTTCAGTAATTCCATTTAAAAAGTGAAACTTGTATATTATATTCATACATTACATACAAACTCATATATTTCAGATGTTTATTTTGTTTAATTTTGATGATTACAAATGACAACAAATGAAAATCTCAAATTCATTATATCAGAAAATTAGAATATTGTGAAAAGGTTCAAAATTGATGGCCCCTGGTGCCACACTCTAATCAGCTAATTAACTCAAACCACCTGCAAAAGCCTTTAAATGGTCTTTCAGTCTAGTTCTATAGGCTACACAATCATGGGGAAGACTGCTGACTTGACAGTTGTCCAAAAGACGACCATCGACACCTTGCACAAGGAGGGCAAGACACAAAAGGTCATCGCTAAAGAGGCTGGCTGTTCACAGAGCTCAGTGTCCAAGCACATTAATAGAGAGGCGAAGGGAAGGAAAAGATGTGGTCGAAAAAAGTGTACAAGCAAGAGAGATAACCGCACCCTGGAGAGGATTGTGAAACAAAACCCATTCAAAAATGTGGGGGAGATTCACAAAGAGTGGACTGCAGCTGGAGTGAGTGCTTCAAGAACCACCACACACAGACGTATGAAAGACATGGGTTTCTGCTGTCGCATTCCTTGTGTCAAGCCACTCTTGAACCACAGACAGCGTCAGAAGCGTCTTGCCTGGGCTAAAGAGAAACAGGACTGGACTGCTGGTGAGTGGTCCAAAGTCATGTTCTCTGATGAAAGTAAATTTTGCATTTCCTTTGGAAATCAAGGTCCCAGAGTCTGGAGGAAAAGAAGAGAGGCACTTCATCCACGTTGCTTGAAGTCCAGTGTAAAGTTTCCACAGTCAGTGATGGTTTGGGGTGCCATGTCATCTGCTGGTGTTGGTCCATTGTGTTTTCTGAGGTCCAGGGTCAACGCAGCCACATACCAGGAAGTTTTAGAGCACTTCATGCTTCCTGCAGCTGACCAACTTTTTGGAGATGCAGATTTCATTTTCCAACAGGACTTGGCACCTGCACACAGTGCCAAAGCTACCAGTACCTGGTTGAAGGACCATGGTATCCCTGTTCTTAATTGGCCAGCAAACTCTCCTGACCTTAACCCCATAGAAAATCTATGGGGTATTGTGAAGAAGAAGATGCAATACACCAGACCCAACAATTCAGAAGAGCTAAAAGCCACTATTAGAGCAACCTGGGCTATCATAACACCTGAGCAGTGCCACAGACTGATCGACTCCATGCCACGCCGCATTGCTGCAGTAATACAGGCCAAAGGAGGCCCAACTAAATACTGAGTGCTGTACATGCTCATACTTTTCATGTTCATACTTTTCAGTTGGCCAGCATTTCTATAAATCCTTTGTTTTTATTGGTCTTCAGTAATATTCTAATTTTCTGATATGATGAATTTGAGATTTTCATTTGTTGTCATTTGTAATCATCAAAATTAAACAAAATAAACATCTGAAATATATGAGTTTGTATGTAATGTATGAATATAATATACAAGTTTCACTTTTTAAATGGAATTACTGAAATCAATCTACTTTTTCATGATATTCTAATTTTATGACCAGCACCTGTATGTTCTGCATCAGACTTGTAGGAGGAATTTGCCATTGCATGTACAAAACCACCTCTTTCAGCAGGTGAGTAATTTTTTTTTGAGGCGATTTATTGAGGAAGACAAAGACATTTCTTATGAGACTGGTTGCTGAGAGAAAATGATAGATGGGATCAACATCAGTGTGTTTATTATGTTCCATCTCAGTGATTGGAGAGCTGCTGGCCTTGTTAAAAGCCTTTTCTCTGGCTGCACTCACACTTTAACACATATATGCTATGCAACACCAAAGAGAGAATTGATTACTGTTTTTTAAACTACATCTAGACCTTGCTTATGCATCTGATATTTTTTTATATCCATATACATCGAAAGGAATCATTTTTGAATGCAGTTCCTGGAGGATTTAGCTGTCACAATAAAGTACTATTAATACATACAGTTACATTACACCAACAAAAAATTATTTTAGCTTCAAACCGATTTATGTAAAAAATAAAAGCAAGACTTATTTATCAGTAGTTTAGTGTGCAGCTTTTACTTAAAGGAATAGTACACCCAAAACATGATTAGCCTTCATTTTCTACTCACCCCCATGCTGAACAACACTCTGGAGTACTTTTTTGATATCTCAAATGCATCTGGAGATCTGGGAGGCTTCTTGCTGTCTGCTGACATTCAAATAATGGAGGTCTATGGTGCCCGAGGCAGAAAGGTCCATAAAATTCCACAAAAAACGTGTCAATATTCCTCCATACTGCTCGTCCAATGTATTCCAAGTGTCCTGAGTGGGTAGCATCCAGAATTTACTCGAAACGAAGTCATTTAGAATGTTTTTAGAGCATAAACAGTAGTGTATAGGATTTCCTGAAAGCGCGTTCACGAGTCTACGGAAACCGCAGCAGACCAAACCAGATGAAAGTGCGCATTCAGCTCGGCAAAGAACTCATGCTCTTCCTCAGCACTGAAGTCCTCAGACATTTTTCTTTCGTTGTTTCTTTCTTTGCACAGGTAAACAGCACATTTCTTCTTCTACGCTTGCATTATCGGCAGAGCAGACGCTGAATGCGCACGTTCATCTGGTTTGGTCTGCCGGCTTCCGTAGGCTCGTGACCGCGCAGGCTCGCGCTTTCAGGAAATCCTATACACTACTGTTTATGCTCTAAAAACATTCTAAATGACTTCGTTTCAAGTAAATTCTGGATGCTACCCACTCAGGACACTTGGAATACTTTGGACGAGCAGTATGGAGGAATATTGACACGATTTTTGTGGACTTTTATGGACCTTTCTGCCTCGGGCGCCATAGACCTCCATTATTTGAATGTCAGCAGACAGCAAGAAGCCTCCCAGATCTCCAGATGCATTTGAGATATCAAAAAAGTACTCCAGAGTGTTGTTCAGCATGGGGGTGAGTAGAAAATGAAGGCTAATCATGTTTTGGGTGTACTATTCCTTTAAAGAGGTTTACAAGATGGTAAAACACGAAATGTGCAAAAATAGAAACATTCAGAACGAATCAGAAACTAATCAGATTTTAAATTTAAACGGAAAAGTTGACATGAGGCAGAAGGGTCCAATCCAACATCACTCACGCAGAGCTACTATCCTACAACTTTTAGATACATTACTAGACATCCCAAGTTGCAAAAAATAATTTCAGGGAGATGCTTATCGCTTATAGTGATAGAGGAGAAGGGGCGGAGGTGGGTGAATGTTTGGCTGTTGCGCTGGAGGGAAGCCGGACTAGGAGCCTAATAAAGAGCATCTAGAAAGACAATTAGTTTTGGAGGGAATAAGGATCTGACATTGATTGGTTGGAGCTTAATAAGGCTCATCAGCAGTTGAGGCTGATAGAAGTCTTCCAGATTGAAGAGAAGTCATTAGTAAAATTTTATTGACATGAATAAAATAAGTTATTTGGCGTTTGGACCCCGACAGAAGAATTGATGCTGCAAATTGACATGTGTTGGGATGAGTAATTTAGGAAGAGAATTAGAGTAGTCCTCACCAAAAGAGGCACTGGGGTGGAGGTAACAAGTGAAGATGATGTTTATGCTTTGACAATGATAGCACTGCGGTGAGGCGTCTAGCAGAAGGTTAGGTTCTTGCTGTGGCGCACTCACCATGGTGCTCTTGCCATGGCTCGCTTGTGTGATGCGCTGATCATACGCTGGTGAGCTGGTATGGAAAGCTGTTTTAACATAAATTCGGTTTCGTCTGACCATCCATAATTACATTTGAGATATCTTAAAATACATTTTGACTAGACAAAACCACATTTTGACAATCCGGAATGGTAATTTAAGATATCTATATTTACATTCTGATTAGGAAGAATGATAATTCAAGATATCTTAAATTACATTTCGACTAGTCAAAATTCCTTTCAAGGTATCTCAAATTACGACACCGTATTTGTCATTTGTCACACATCAATAATTCATATGTAGGGGTGCTGAAAATAACAGTAAATGGAGCTGATTTACCTTCTCCTCCTGTGGATTAAACTGACAGTAAGGGATTTCTTAGGAATGATGCTCCTGGAAGCCCATTAAAAACATCATGACACATTTTGACTAGTCAGAATGTCAAATTAAGATAACTTTAATGGAAAACCTGAATAATTTAAGATATCTTTAATTCATTTAGAGATATCTTAAAAGGTATTTCGAATAGTTGAAATTACATTTCAAGATATATTTTCATTTGTTTTGTCTAGTCAATATTTGCTTTTAAGATATCTGTAATTTAGTTTTCACTAGTCAAAACTGCATATCTCCTATCCTAAAATACGTTTAAGATATCATGAATTATGGTGGCATTTGCGACATCTTTAATTAGAATGATGACCAGTCAAAACTAAAATTGAGATATCTTGAAATTACTTTATGACTAGTCGTAATTATATCTGAAATGTGTAATTCAGATAGTCAGTAATTAATTCTAGATATCTTAAATGGACGTCTCCATAGAAGTTAAAGGTAAATCTAACGTCATTTCGACTAGTCAGAATGTAATTGGAGATATCTCGAATAGGTATTTTGACTATTCAAAATATAATTAGAGATATCTTAAATCGCTAAAAGGTCTAGTCATAAAACAATTTGAGGTATTGTGAATGTAAAGGCGGTACAACAGAATTTATGTTAAAACGGCTTGCCATAGAGAGAAATTCTTATTTCATTTATCTCTCTTTTATTAAATGAGGGGTTTCTGGGAGTCTCAGCTATGATTGCTTCTCCCATCCAGTCTCAGATAAAGTGGAAGACAATTTGAGAATGAATAAACGAGGGGTGCCAACAATTTTGCCCAAAAGTTAGGGCAAGCTATTTATAGTCTATCTTGTATTCTGGGGCTAACCTTTAAGAAGCTTTTCTCTAGGGCAGTTGTACTCAAACTTTTTCTGTCATTCCCCACTTTGGACAAGGGGGAATTTTCAAGCCCCGCCTGTCCCCATCGCCCCAACACAATGCAAATGAAATATGAAACAATCTTAAAATGTTCCAATTTTATTGAAGTAACAAGTAGTATCTAAATACAAACTATCTACATCAAATAACAGCAAGCTCAAAAATAAAGAAAATAAAAATGCAGCTGTGTCAAAATTTGTATCAAGCTCAAAGATAGAAAAAATTAAAGTGCCACTCTGCAATCTGTTAATAAAAGAAAAGAAGTGAAATCCATCTGGCAAGACAGGTCTATTTATCCCTGCATTAGTGGCTGCAATGAGCCTGTTTTGCATTGCACAGTTTATCAAAACGGGGATGCAGGCTTGATACTGCCACTCTCAAGTCATGCTCAATGTTCAGCTGAGATCTGTATTTTGTTTTCAGTGAAGCAACAGCTGAAAAGCCCATCTCACAGAGATATGATGTGGCAAAGGGAAGAAGAATGCACACAGCTCTCTGCCCGATGAGTGGATGCTCCCTCTCCACTCCAAACCAGAAACATGAACATGTGGCTGTGTGAATCAAACGCCGTTATTCATTTAAGATAAAATATTTCAAATTCAGTTATTTATGATCAACCTGCGCCGCCAATCCCGGCGCATGTGCGCTTTATTTGCAGTCTGGACGCTGAGGGTAAACATGCTGTGTCCCTTACTGCAGCGCTGAGAGGGACTTCTGCGATAGCGGGGGAGAACGGGGTTGGGAGGGAGGAGGCGCCCCACGGCAGCACCTGCCGCTGGAGGACAAGAAAAGGAACGATACATGCTTTCACGTAAGAGTCTCCAAAAGTCGCTAGATTTGTCGCTAGTCGCTTTTTTGAAAAAGAGTCGCTGGAGGGGTCTGAAATATAGCGACAAAGTTACAAATAATATGCCAACGTCACATCAATCATTATTTTGGCACTTCAGTTCCAGGTGAAATGTTTCTCATATCTAATGTTCTTTTAATTAGACTGCATGTAGGCTAGTAATGATTACTTTGTGGGTTTGATTGGTCTAAAAAGCGGCAACATACAGCTATAAGGACAGTTTGCTCTCACAAGTTCTACATTTATAGTCACACAACACACACACACCGAAACTTGGCGCGCCCCACCTGTCACGTCTCAATTCCCCACCAGTGGGTCGCGCCACACACTTTGAGAACCGTGGCTCTAGGGCAATATATACACCTCTGTTTGTCTTGCAGTATTAAGCAGATAAAGCATGATGAGGGTAGAGACTTATCATTGTGTGGAGCTCATAATTACTCTGAATAGAGAATACCTCTTGTGTCTTGGGGGTAGGTGTTGCTATTAGCCCGGTTTCTTTATTTAAGGTTCTCACTCATCCCTGAGTAAAAACATTTGGTTTACCAGGAGACTTGTGAACTTTAGTTGCTGCTCTGTTCGTTACACCTAATAGCCTAACAAGATTTACTGCTATATCTTTTAGATGCATACTATATTTTTTGATGAAATTATTTATTACCTTGTAATTTAAGTTGAAAGGAGGAGAAAAAAAGATTTGTATAACTGAACAAATCCCATTTTACAAACTAATTTTAGACAGATTCAAAAAAGATAAATCTGTGGAATATGCAAGACAAAAGACAGCCCTGTCTGTCCAGTACATCTCTTAATACTCTTAGCTTATTGCAGAGATTCCCAAAGTGGGGGTCTGGACTCTTCCCCAGAGGTTTGTAGGGGATTGCAAGATAGTTTTTATAATCATTATGATGTTATCTCTGAGGTATACAGAGGACAAAAATATGTAATGAAATACATGATGAAATACATTTCAAGCAACATTTCTGTATATATCTTATACATCATGCAAATAATACATATCTATATCTATATATAGATATATCCCATTGAATAAATAAATACATTAAAAATGAAGAATTTAATAATTAAATATTTTTTTTATAACAGGCTTGTTTCAAATTAGAAATATTTACTTTGATTTATTCATACATACATTTGAAGTGACGTTAAATTCTGTTTTTTTTTTTTAGGAAGCCTTGAACATGCTTCCTGCGGGTTCTTAAAAAGTCTTAAAAGGCATTGAATTCTTCAAAATACAATTAAGGCCTTAAATGGTATTAAAATGTCTTAAATCAGTCTATCGTAGGTCTTAATAAAAAAAAAAAACATAAATAGAATCATTTTTATTAGGATTTATTTTTGTAATCTAAATAAAAACATTATAATTGACCTTTTTTTTTTTTTATAAAAAAAAAAAGATAATGGCTCGCCATTATTGGTTCCCTCCCGATAGCGGAACCAATAAAGCGTTGTTGCAGCCGGGACATTTGGGAGATGCCCCATTTACTTTTTGTCTGGAAAATATGAGCAAGTGTAAATGTAATGAAAATTGGCTCCAGCCAAGAGTTTTCTCCATGGCTAAAACCAGGGAACATACATGAGGCTCAGTGGATTTTGTGCAAGAAGCGATTCAAGCTCGGAACGATGGGAATTAAGGCAGTGGAGTCGCACATGCGAAACACAAAGCGTCAAAATGGAGTTACCGAGAAACAGACGGTATTTCTCAGTTTAGTTCCACCCTTGTCTCTGCAACGCCTCCACTTATCACCAAATCAAACATACTAAGAAAACCATACAAAGAAAAATAGCTGCAAAAAAGACTTAGCACTGGTTATGTTGTGGCTTTAAAACTGATTTGTTTTGTTTCCTGCTAAAACAAGTTTGTGAATTCAGTTAAATAATTGTTCAAATATATCTGTCATTTGTGTGTTTTTAGCTTTCTTCCTGTATGGGAAGCTTTTCAACATTTGAAACATTAGTGCAGTGGTTTATGTTAAAATAAACCTTTGGGTTAAGTTGTCGCAAGCGGGTTTTTCTCGTGTTTCTTGTGAATTTGGTCTTAAATTTTTATTTCAAGTAGCATTAAAAAGTCTTAAAAAGTCTTGAATTTAACTTGCCTTATGCTGTAGGAACCCTGTTGAATCTGCTGCATTTATTTTATTTGTTTGTTTTATCTTGGAGGGGGGCTACAATGTATAGAAAACCCTACTTGAGAAGATAGCAATTTAAAGAACTCCCATGGAAGTAATTTGTCCCTTGCACTCTTAAGGATTTACTCACATAAAATATACTTAATAGTTGGTCTTAAAAAGATTTAACTGTTTATTTAAACATCATGCTGCATAAATTTAAGTCATCATATAATTTTCCAGTTAGGAACGATTAGTGTAACAAACCCCTCCACTACATTACACTCCATGAGTCCTCTCTTTATTTCCTCTAATTATCCATTTAACTATATCACAGTTACTCTGTGAAACAACATGCTGCTCATATTGTGTTTAATGGTTACATTTGCAACTTGAAGCTTACAGCTTCCATCTTAGATTTCCTGCTGTTTGGTGATTTTCTCGTCTTCAGGTTTCATTTAACCTCTTTTCCGTTACTAATTATACATGCTGAAGCTCACCAGTGGAAAATGCTTTGTCTGCCTTCTTGGTTTGACACTCTTCAGAGATTGGATCCTGTGAGGTGATGTAAATCTTCCTGAAAGAGCAATGCAATAAAGTGGATGACATTTATATAATTTTGAACTCTCTATCTGCATTTAGGGCCCTTGATGTTTAATTCCAGCTCACATATCATCTCATAGATCAGCTAACTGACTTCATTTATTTCATGTCAAGCATCAGAAAAGGTCAAACAGTAATTGCTCTTTGCAGTTGGGAGATAATCCTTTATTTCTTCTAAATGTTCTTTTTCCAATAGATGAGGTTATTATATTTGTATCCACAAATGCATAGTTCCAACAGTGCAGTGTTAACTTTGTCATTTTAAACCTGAGATGTGAATTTTTTACTTTATAAGGTTGGAGCTACACTTGATTTAACTAGATATTGTCATGATTTTAAAGCTGATCACTATCTTAATTATTAATTTCATTCACCTGTCTAACTCTGGCCAGTATCTAATCACTGATCTCATCTGATCGACCTGCTCCTGCCTCTCTTTAGCCTCGTGAGACCATCCTGATAGCGCAAGCCTTCAAGATTTCACTCGCTAATCAGTCTGTAGACTCTCCGTTGAAGAAAATTTGAAGCCAATCACCAAACGAACGTCCAATCAGCGTTGGCTTTGAGGCGGGTTGAGGTGTGACGCAACGAGAAGCGCGACAGTTCAGTCTAAAGAACATGGCGGCTTCAGCCGATGAAGCTAGCGTTAGCGTGGCTATCAAGCAAGTTTTATCGGAATTACACAGTATTTCTTCGATGAAAGAAGAGCAAAACACTGCTCTGGAGGCTTTTCTCAGAGGAAAAGATGTTTTTGCTCTTCTCCCGACTGGTTTCGGCAAGAGTAGCCTGGCTGTTAGTACGTCATATGCTTCGTTGATCTGATTGGCTTATTTGGCCCGTCTATCACCAACATAGGCCAATCAGCTAACCAGTATTTTCTCCCCTTCCCAAAATTACTTCAACCGAAGGTTTCCAGAAATCCATCTGGCGGAGTCAGGTTAAGTGTTTTTAGCATATCTTAATATTTCTAATTACCTGATCTTGACCCGTTCACCTGTCTAACCAGGCAGAGTTACACATGTGACTGGGAGCAAGCACCTTAAATAGAGGTGCTTGCTCCCAGTCATCAGCGCCTAATTATTCTTGTTGTCTGTAAGCAGTGGTGAGAGTGTTTCTTAGAGTATCTTGGTGTTTCTGATTTCATGATCCTGACCTTTTCTGCCTCTCAACCACTGAGTCTGCCTGTTCTCATCTGATCTGTTTACCTAAACTGTCTTTGGACTCCTGGATCTAGCCTTGAAAACTGGGTCCTCTTTTCTGAGCTTTCATAGATATGCAATTTTAGGTGCAGTTTACTCCTTAAACTCTTTAGGTTTAAAGTGTTAAAGCCAGCTCAATATATTTTATTTAAATTACTACTCTTTTCTCAATTCAACATCTCCAAAATTGGGTTTTTAATACCAATGCAACATAATAAAATGCAAAAAATTCCAAAGATATCAGGTATAAAGGTGAAATAAAAATATTTTCTAACTATGAAAGCTCTTACTGTTTCAGAATGTTTCAGCCTGTAGTGTTATTGTAGCTCCCTTCTCCACTCTACAGCTGATTAACTGTGTAGCAACAATCAACATGCAGTGGCAGAGATGCTCTTTCATCCATTCAGCTCCAAAACAAATCTCTCTCCATGATGGTAGTCATCACTGTGACAATGTTTATGTTCCATTCAGTGTACTCCTCTTTGTGTGTTTCTCTCTGTGAGAGCCATTGTTTTCTCATTAGTTTACCCTCCATGAAGTGAGGATTAAATGAGCTCTGGAAAACGGAGCAGGTCTACACACGAACAATGCTCTCACAAAGAGTAGTCCACTTTTAACACAAAGCTGATGTTACAATTCATTATCAAAACACAGAGGGCCGGATTTATCAAGATCCAATTTTGCGTGCAGTAATTTGCGCTCGCAAAGTGGAATTTTGCGCGAGGGGCTGAACCATGGTTTGCGGGTGATTTAACAAGAGCGATTGCGTAACTGGTGGCAGGCGCAAAACTGTTGGAGACGCCCTATTTAAATGATGGTTTTGCGCGTTTTGTGGTTTGCGGCAAAGTAGTTTGTAGTTTGTGCAAACTAGTTCATTAAGAAATTTTAATCTTACAGTGACACCACCCCCTCCAAAAAAAGAAATGTATATATATATATATATATATATATATATATATATATATATATATATATATATATATATATATATAAACTTTGGCAACCTTTATTCCCTAAGGTGGTATGTGGCTGAATTTCTACTTCACCGCAGTAAGAAAAAAACACACAAACAAAAATAAAACAGGTGTTTTTTATCGGCCTGTAGAAAAATGCACATACCAAATGGCTCACAAGAAGTGACTGTGGATAAGATGACTGCATTGGCATGTTGCTCCACAGGCGCAGGGTGTCGGGGTTCTCCGGTAGGGCGTCAGGGCGACATGGCATTTAGAACGTCGGACAGCACTTCTGAAAAACGAGATTGGGAGATCCCAGATGCAAAAAAGTGCAATGTTGCAAGGAGTTTTGTGATATCTGGTATTGCGTGGGTCCTCCTTGTGCCTGGCTCCAAATCCATTCGGAGTTCCCCCAACAGCTCCAAAATGGCAATGCTGGATAAACGATATGTTTTGATGATCGTTTCCTCGTTCATTCCAAAAATATTCACACGGAGTGAAAAAATGCGTTCTCTGCGTCTCCTTGCTTCATTTCGATTTCTCCTTCTTGCGACAATAACCGCTGCCATGTGTGCGCAATTACGCATACAGACCATTTGCACCTTCTTTTGAAACGTGTTAAATATAGAGTCAGATACCGTTAGCAAAATTGCTTTCAGGTTTGATAAATCACTTTGCGAGTGCTAAATTAATATATTTACATGTTATCCTCCCACAAGACGCCCTATATTGAATATTCATTGCAGAAAAAGTACTAAATGGATAAGAGACGCTATTTAGCCCGTTTTAAAGACCAAATCCTTTTAGCACGCTGTTGATAGATCAGTTTGTACATTTTTTTGCGTGCGCAGTGAAATAGCTCACGTTTTAATACACGCAAACCTTTGATAAATCCGGCCCAGAGGGTTGATGGATCAACCAATGTAATTATATCAACCAAACACTCTTATTTATTGATCAGTGTTACTGGCCAGTGTTACACATCAGTTCAGAAAGCATGACTGTGTTTCTGATGACATAGTCTATGGCCTTTTATATTTCTGAAATTTTCTTTAAGTCAGGGGTCTTCAATGTTTTCCAGGCTAAGGACCCCAAACTGATGGCGAGATGGAGCGGGGACCCCCTAATTTTATATATTGTATGAAATTGTGTTATATTAATCATGGTCTATAGTCACTCTATTACAGATGGAGTCATGTAATGGAACTAATTTTGCCCTGGGATTATTAAAGTATTTCTGATTCCTGGTTGATGGGACAGGTGTTGTGAATGAAACGGTGTCCAGCTTGAAAGAGCTCCTGTGTGTCGCTGAATGTGTGCATTGATGACTGAAAGACATCTTCTGCCTCCATTTATCTGTTTACTACAGTCTGTTGAATTCATGTTAATGTGGATTTGAAGATATTTCAATTAGTGGAAAAAATTGCAGGGGGAATATTAAAAAAAAAGGTTTAGGTTACAGCTATCCTATACCTGTTTCACCTCTTTTCTCTGGTTCATTTGTCATTTATGTTGAAGACTATCTAAAAATATAAGTCATGTTTTTAGATATTTTATGCATCAAATCTTGATATTCTTTCTCTGACTTTTTGAAGAACTAAAAAAATCTAGAGTGTATGTTTCTGTTCTTACTATTAAACTTATTGGAACAACAATAACAAAACATTTCTTATATAATCTTCTATTTTCCACTCTTTTGTCAGATATTTCACTTATTTTTCTGCATTGATGACTGAAAGAAATCTTCTGCCTTCATTTATCTGTTTACTACAGTGTGTTGAATTCATGTTAATGTGGATTTGAAGATATTTCAATTAGTGGAAAAAATTGCAGGGGGAATATAAAAAAAAAAGGTTTAGGTTACAGCTATCCTATAACTGTTTCACCTCTTTTCTGTGGTTCATTTGTCATTTATGTTGAAGACTATCTAAAAATATCATGTTTTTAGATATTTTATGCATCAAATCTTGATATTCTTTCTCTGACTTTTTGAAGAACTAAAAAAATCTAGAGTGTATGTTTCTGTTCTTACTATTAAACTTATTGGAACAACAATAACAAAACATTTCTTATATAATCTTCTATTTTCCACTCTTTTGTCAGATATTTCACTTATTTTTCTGCATTGATGACTGAAAGAAATCTTCTGCCTTCATTTATCTGTTTACTACAGTGTGTTGAATTCATGTTAATGTGGGTTTGAAGAAATTTCAATTAGTGGAAAAAATTGCAGGGGGAATATTAAAAAAAAAGGTTTAGGTTACAGCTATCCTATAACTGTTTCACCTCTTTTCTGTGGTTCATTTGTCATTTATGTTGAAGACTATCTAAAAATATCATGTTTTTAGATATTTTATGCATCAAATCTTGATATTCTTTCTCTGACTTTTTGAAGAACTAAAAAAATCTAGAGTCTATGTTTCTGTTCTTACTATTAAACTTATTGGAACAACAATAACAAAACATTTCTTATATAATCTTCTATTTTCCACTCTTTTGTCAGATATTTCACTTATTTTTCTGCATTGATGACTGAAAGAAATCTTCTGCCTTCATTTATCTGTTTACTACAGTGTGTTGAATTCATGTTAATATGGATTTAAAGAAATTTCAATTAGTGGAAAATATTGCAGGGGGGAATATAAGTCTAATTAACCAAAACTTCGCGACCCCCATGCAGTACCTCTGCGGACCCCTAGGGGTCACGGACCCCCTGTTGAAGACCTCTGCTTTAAGTGGTTATTTTCTCATATAAGTTTTTTCTTTAACAGCCCTCATATTTTTGTTGTTGTTGTTACTCATTTTTCTGAAATGTCCCTGATATCCAGCTTCTAACTTATGTATTGTTGTTTTTTTTGTTTTTTCACTCAAGTTGCTTTCATATAATTCTTTGTTACATTGAACTTTATTGTGTTTTTCTCTTTATTTTGATCACAAAGCCTTAAACACAACTACACACACACCAGGCAAATATGACCAAGGTTGCTGTGTGGGTTTGATCATCTAATTGACATCACGAATTTCAGTGGAATGTAAAAATCTGTTTCGTGGTTGAGATTTTTGGTCTCTTAGGTCTCTGAATCAGGCTGTAGTGATTAAAATGTTTTCCAGCCAGGTGTGACAGGTCAGATATACTGTAGTCATCGATGGAAATTATTTTTTTTGCGACAGACTGTAATATTTCTTCAGCCAGTTGTAACTCTTGGCTATAACTGTGTCAGTAGCTGTGGCCTTGGTTTGAGCCGAACACTTTGTCAAATGGGCTTAAACAATTGTAGCCTGTAGTTACAATGACAATGTACAATTACTCCCTGATAACAGATACAAAATGATATGATTGTATGCCTTATTGTTTTTGTTTCCAAACACCTTTTCATATGTGGCGTTTATTTATTTATAAACATAAAGGCAAAGCAATATAACCTAGTTCAAGTCGAAAACAACACTAGAAGACAGAGAGGGTTTTGTTTGGATACTCCAGGTTCTTCTGAGAATTGAACAATTTAGATAAATATAATTACAATTTATCTGAATGTGTAAGTGTAAATTAATTGATAAATGTCTGGAAATTCAGTCATGAAGTATAAGAAGTTTGAAATTAATGAATTATTAAATAATAAAGATAAGGAATATGCATTTAAAACATGGTTTACTAACTTTCACCATTTTGGTGTATGCACTGGATAAAGTTATGAGCAATATATTTATGTAGATGTTGATTTTTGGTTATTATAAAAGAACAGTAATGGGAGCTATTTTTAAACTTTTTCAGGTTGACAGCCTTCAACTGGTAAGTATAAAGCTTAAAAATAATGATTTTAAAGCAATTTAACAATACTGTTATGTACTGTAGTTTGTAATAGAATTAAAAAGGGTTTACTCTACAAAAGCAAGTAGCTCAGAAAGAAAGCGCCAAAGAGCTTATATTGTTTATGTCTTTGCTTGCTTCTGTCTGCTTGAACCCCAGTCGGTCTAAGCAGATGGCCGCTCATACTGGGCCTGGTTCTGCTGGAGGTTTCTTCCTGTTAAAAGTGAGTTTTCCTCCCCACTGTCACTACATGCATGGTCAGTGTGAGGGATTGCAGAGAGTCAATGAGTCCTAAAATCAGCGGGTTTTCCTAAGATAGAAATATTTTGAAGAATATCATTTTGTTACATGTGTCAATAAAATTGAATATTTTATAATTGCAGTTTTCTCTGTGTGAGTCTCTCCAAGATGAATTAGATTACTTTTTTATTAAAAAGTAAACAAGTCAATAACATTGTTGTTATTATAAAACATAAAAATAATTTGTAAGTTGCTCACTTCCACATTGGAATTGATTCTGTTCTTATAATTTAATTTATATTAATTTTAATTTAAAGGGCATTACTTAAAAAGAGTAACAAATGCATTGTATGAATTTAAAAAAAGTTAAATACATTTTTGATATTGTCAACAATCAGTAAGCTTGGCTTCTATTGAAGTAATGGTTAGACATGCCGGTGCTGCATGACTCAAAGCAATATTTGAAAATTAACATCAACATTCCTGCTGATCTTGGCTCCTCAATCTTGTTTTCTCCTGACTAAATGTGGAGCATTGAAATATTTATCTTTGTGAACCAAAGACCAAAGTAATGTTTGTAAACATTTTTTCTAACCCTAAAAAATCTATAATTTAATTTATAATGAATACTTAATTGTCATTTGAGCTTTAACGTCGTATTTTAAGCAGTTTATGTAAGACAAGGTTAATATGAATGTACCTACCAAAATTCTTTTTGAATCAATCAGGAGTTTATGAATAAAACATTTGAAAGTTTTGGAGCCTCGTTTTGATCATGACAGCTTTCAGCTTTGAATTCACCCTCCTCTTTGCTCCTTGGGGCTCTGCAGCCTCCCTTGGGTTCCCAAAAAGGCAGCTTTTTGTTCTGTTTTTCTTTCATTCTGTGTATAAACACAAGTACTGAAATGCAGAAAGCATATACAGTCATTACTACTTATGGAAGGAAAGCTGTTAAGACCAGTAACAATAATAGTGAAAATGAAACTGACGAAGGTAATCATTTTTTTATTAAAATATATCTAAACTCCTTTAAAAGCATCTGAAAAATGCATCCAAAGTAGGCAGTATCATAAGGGGTAAACCTGTTTTATGAAATGGACGCCAGAGCATCAAATACAAGAACTAAACACATACAAATGCAAACAATACCGCTCACTGTAGCTTTCTTTTTCACTGAAAGCTACCGGAGTTGTTATAAACAAACATAAGATAAAAAAAAATATATATATATATATATATATATATATATATCTCATATTTTTTTAAATGTCAAAACTTTGCAGCGTAAAATATTTCGCTTTATTTAATATATAAACCAATAACTGTTAGGGCTCCGAACAAAGGACCCAGAATTCAAGGCAAACAGACAGGCGTTTTTTTCATAAGTGAAGGATCTGCAGAGACAACTAAGTCAGGAACCTTTGCAGAGGGAAAACTTAGGTTTCTGACCATGTAAATCTGACGGAGGATGATTAAAAATGCGTGAGTCAGTAACCGGGTCTTAATGTTGAGCTCGTTTCCAAAGGAAGACGTGGAATCCAACCGAATGGCTGCCAGCATTATGTGGCAAACACTGCCCAGATATTTTCCAGAAGCTGAAGCCTTAAGTCTAGAGAACTAGACAAGAAACAGATCCAACTAGAATAAGGAAGGCAGGACTATCCAGACGGTGAAGGAAATGCGAGTGTCAAAGAGGTTCACAGGTGTCCAAGCCAGAAGATCAGAGATCCGAAGAGGTACCAAAGGGAAATCCAGGTCAAAGTCAGGAAGCAGATCCTGGTTCAGTCCACAGGCAGAATCCTGGGGCAGGTGAGACACATAAACGGTGTTGAGAAACTGGGCAGAGCTTGGCTGCTGAATGGCGGGAACTATTGAGCTAGTTATAAGCACCAAGATCAATAACAGGTTATGGGAAATCCCAGTTTGTTGCAGGATTAATGCATGCACTTCCTATTGCAGATAGGGCTGTCACTGGAGCTCTGCAGCTTTAAAAGCACATTTCACTGTAGGCTCATTGTGATCTAACTTGAGCCTACACTTGAGCCAGTGTAGGCTCAAGTTAGATTGATTGACTGGAAAACTACAGCAATTTTTCAAGGTCTAATTGTTAATTTAAAATATTACCAAAATATATTTTTTTAAATAAATGGTTTTAAAGGTTTTAAAATAAGCTCATACTCCATACTGCTGCTGGTGGCACAATGCCTTGAATTGCTGCAAAACAAATCTATCCTTTTAGAAAATCCCAACTCCATCTGATTGAACTATAAAGCAAACCTGGAAAAGTATATAAAAAAAATACCATGCATTGTTGTCATTGTAGGAAATCAATGGACATTGGCGTCCTGTTACAGAAAAAGCTCTTGTATAAAATAAAATGTAGTTGAGTGCATTCCTCATCTCACTGAAGAGTCCTTAGATATTTCTCCTTAAGCTGATACTGATCACATTTCACCAACTCTTCTTCACCTTCTCAGGGGAGCTGAATCCATTTTCCTTATCTGACAGACAATAAGTCAAGGAACCTGAAAGAAGTGAACGAATGAGAGACATGAATTAAAGATGAGAAAATTGTTGCAATGGATTTAGCAAGTGCTTTGTAGACAAAAACTAAATGGTCTCCTTGAATAAACTGTGAGAAAATGGTTGAGACGTGATTTGACCTGTTAAAGAGCAAATGAAAGGTGTCATTTTAGATGAGATTGGTCAAGAACTGAGAAGAAAAGGCATGAAATCATATAAAAAGATAAATAAAGATTAAAAGAAATAGGAACATCAGTAAGGTTTGGTTCCTCATACCTGTCAATCCCCTTTTTCTATAAATGTGTATCTGGGTTGTTGACCAAAAACCTACTTTTAGCAGTGGTGTCAAAAGTACACACATTTGTTACTTAAGTAGAAGTATAGATACTACATTTTAAAAACACTCTGGTAAAAGTTGAAGTATCAACTTGACCTCTTTACTCAAGTAAAAGTGAAAAAGTACGTGCTCCAAAAACAACTTAAAGTATAAAAGTATAAAGTAACCTTTAACAGCCAGATGCCACTATATGAATTGAAAGCTCAGTTTAAACACTGATTAGTTCTACATGTGGCCTAGGATACAACACAATCATTAACCCATTACTGTCGAAGACAAAGCCACACAAGGATCATGTTCTTTCTCAAACTTTATTGGAATTTATTAACTTCCAAACAGAGGTCAGGGATGCAAGTTCAACAGGTGTGAACCTGTTGAATCAGAGAAAGAACAGAAAACAACACCTTCAATTAAATAACGAACACATTTCACAAATCACCTGCACAATGAGGTAGTAAAATATACTGTAATTAGAGGACATGCAATAAGGTAAAGTGAAGTGTTGGCACATGCATGGCTAGCTTCAGTGCGGTGCATAAAGCTGTGATGGCCCCTTCTCCATGCTCCCTTGTAATTCTGATGATCCTCTCAACTGCCAAGAACAGGGTATTCCATCTTGTTGCAGGCCTCAATAACAGCAGTTTGCAGTTCTTTTAAATGCACTCTGTTGCCGTGGTAGATCTTGCACTTTTGTTCAAAAGTCCCCAACACTTCGAAAAAGCTGAACGTGAAACCCGCTTGTAGGCACTGTTGACATTAGCATCCTCAACATAGACTGTTGACACCAAATTAAGAAGGTGGCAAGCGCAGCGATGGTGTCTGGGTAGTTGGTATTCCAGGCAGTCATCCTCATCAAGAATCGCTCCAGCTTCAACGAACTCCATGCCCTCTCCCTCCTGTTCTTCATCACTCCCATCATCATGGTCATCTTCAGCTTCATCTCTCTCGACACTAGGACCTGGGTTGTTATTTTCATTAGTTTGCCCAAGCCTTTATGAAATTGTTGTCGGTCGAGGTACGTGTAATTTTGTCTCAGTTGTTGAATTTCCTGTGAATTTCGTTTAATGCACAGCTAAGAGCAGAATAGGTGTGTAGCCCAGGCATCTGTTTACAGGCTAGGGCAGTGCACTGTCTTTTCATACCCTGAGGGTGTATCCAATGTGCTGTTACGCCAAGAAATCCACGCCTGTATGCTGTCCAGCAATCTGTTGTTGTACCAATGAAGTCGATTTTGCTCATTGCTGCTTTGAGATTGTTTCTCATTTCAAGGGAGCATTTTTGAATTCTGTTGACTACTGTGTTGCGGGACATGACATTGACATTAGGCTGGAGATGTTGTATCAGATCTATAAACCTTGCTGTTCCACAGTGTTAGTTGCATGTAGACCTTGCACAATATAGTGCACACTAGCCTGGGACACTGGCCTGCTGCTCCATAATCTGGCTTGTTTGTGCCTGGGCCTTGCTGTGGTTCTCCATCTTCTTTTCTTTTGGGGGCTGTTGAAGAGAGGGCTTTGTATCTCTCTAGATGATTCAAAAAAATATACAACAAAACCTTTAAAAACTTGTTAATTACGAGGGCACTGTCAGCATTATTACCCTTTTTTTCAGCCACATTTCCTCTAAATACACTAGGTGGCCACCATCTGACACAACACATGCTTGGACACAATTACCCAGGGTAAAAATGTGATGAAAATATTTGGATATTGAATTCAAGCAATTTTGGGGAGATGACATGAAGGAAGGCCATGAAATTCTTAATTCACTTCTGTCACTTGAAGACAAAGTACAGTAACTATGCCAACATTTCAACTGAGTAAAGGGCCTTTCAAAGACTTGGTATTAGATTGTATATAGTTACTGCAAATTTAACAGCAATATCTCTAAAATGTGACACCTTCGGAACATAAGGATTTGTTGCAAGATTAAGGAGGTGTAATGAGGTCCATTTTCAATTTACACTCAAATTTTCAAAAAGACGTAGGCTACTTGCCGCACTTTGCCTTTGTAGGGCAAAATTGCTAAAGTTGGCTTCTGATTCTAGCTTCCAATTTGGCAAATGAATTTCTAGTGTCCATATCACACTAGATATGTTCTAGCTCTAAAACTACAACACTTAGACACGTCAAACCTGGACTAGAATACTCTAAACTACTTGTAGAATAAGTAAAACCAGGTCTAAGATTTGTGAAACTTTAATAAATGTAGATTTCAGTAATTTCTTAGTATCTAGATCACATATTCTAAATGTCACTTTACCATACAGCTTAAGTATTTAGCTTCTGCAATTATTTTATTCAGACTGTGAACAGTTAGAATTTAATCCTAAATACCCTCTCACAATATTTTTTAAAGATCTGCAATGACATAGCAACTACTTTTGGGAGTCACTTCTATGTATGGTGGATATGCAGAGCTGAAGTAATTAGATTTTGCTTACAGTTATTTGCGTATTAAGATGTTATTGTTACATCAAATTTTTAATGTACTCAGAAAATTATACCGGTTTATTGAATTATTTCTTGATTGGTAAAAAAAAAAAAATAGATCAATTGAGATAAATAATATGACAAGATGTTTGAGATTTATTCATTTCCCGGATCGGTAGCTAGAAAAACAGTGAAGGCACAAGATTAAAGAACATGGCAAAATAAACTAGATGTTAGACGTCTGAAGCTTACAAGAGTGTAGTAGCTCACACTGTAGAAATTGAGGGCAAATTATTTTGAAAACATCAAAGAGGAAAGGCTAACGCCTTTGACAAGCTAGGCTACCTGGACATGTCTTGGCATGTGCCGATGCTAGCCAAGCTGCAGTAAAATATATTAATTATCACAGTTCGGTAGAAACAAAGAATACACTTAAAAGTTGCCTCTACTTGTTTTTTTTTTTTTTCAAATTGGAGGTAGAGTTCTTGAATGCCAAGCTAACTTGGCTCTTGGGTGTGTTGAGTTTGCATTGCATTTCCCACAAGTCATTTTTGCTCCCAACTACTTGAAAAATTCTTTCAGATATGACCAAGGATGATGGAGGTGTTGTTGGTCTCCGTCTCCATCAACCGTCTGACCTTTCGACATTTTTTTCTGAATCCGACATTCTTTGCATTTGCAGTTTGAAGAACACCTGCTTGCTTCTGATGATTTCCTTTGGCGTCAGCACCAATTTGACGAATAGCCAATTACACTAGTTTTCAATAGATGTGAATGGCGCACATGACGTGAAATAAATATTTATAAACATAAAACCAAAGCCAAGAGTAACGAGTAATGTTTGTTTTAAAAATGTAGGGAATAGAAAGTACAGATACTTGTGTGAAAATTTAATGAGTAAAATTCAGAAGTAGCAAGAAAAATAAGTAATGGAGTAAAGTATAGATACCTAAAAAGTGTACTTAAGTACAGTAATGAAGTATTTGTACTTCATTACTTGACACCTCTGCTTTTTAGTTTTAGTAGATTATATGATATTCAACCAAAATCTTTTATGTATGTGTTTGGAAAATTTAATTATGCTTTATATGTTGCTTTGGGTGTAATGGCCTCTTTGCCTCTCAGCAAACATGTAGGCCAATGATGATCGTACAATGCATGCACTTCAAGCAAGGTAGGGCAAGGTAAAGCAAGGCAAGTTTATTTGTATAGAACAATTCATTACATCGATAATTCCAATAACTTAACATGAATTAGAAAATAGAAGATGAATAAAAGCAGAATAACAGCAAATAAAGATAAAAAAAAAAACAAATAAAGTAATTTGGCCACAACCTTAAACTAATAATACCTCAGTTAACAGTTTACCTTCAACAGTCAAAGGCAGCTCTAAACAAATGGGTTTTTAATTTTCCCTTAAAAGAACTCAGGCGTTCAGCCAGTCTTTTGAGAGTTTGTTCCAGATAAGTGGAGCATAGGAATTAAATGCTGCTTCTCCATGTTTGAGGCTGGAAGTAGAAGACCTGACTGGTCTGAGAGGTTAATACAATGAAAACATATCTGTTATATATTGAGATGCTGATCCATTCAGTGATTTATAGACTTACAAAATAATTTTAAAGTCTATTCTCTGAGCTACAGGGAGTCAGTGGAAGGACTTCAGAACCAAGCTTATGTGCTCTAGTGTCTTAAATATAGTGAGAACTCTGGCAGCATGTTTGGGATCAGCTGCAGCTGTCTGATGGGCTTTTTTGGAAAGCCTATGAAGAAACTTTTGCAGTAATCAATTCTACTAAAGATAAAAGCATGAATTAGTTTTTCTAGATCCTGCTTGGGCATAAGTCATTTAATCCTGGAGATGTTCTTCAGGTGATACAATGCTGGCTAAGTAACTGCATTTACGTGGCTCTGAAAGCTGACATCACACTAAAAAATTAGAATTCCACTTCACATCATGTGCCATGGAACAGTTTTATGAGACTGCAGTAATTGCATGTCATAGGAAGGGAATGGATAAAGATATCCACCTGACTTTATCTAAGCTGTCACTCTCCTCTCTGACAGCAGCTTCTCTTCTCAGTACCTCACAGCTCATCAGGGGAACATTAGGGCCCTGTTCTGAAAGAGTTGTATAATTAATCTGACTAAATTATAGTATGTAATTTGAATGAGTCCTCTTTGCTTTGTCATTTGACAGAGAGACAACCTGAGATAAAAGTGTCATGATAAAATTATGTCTTTACAATCTTGTTACAGTTCTCATCATTATCAAACATTCCCAAACAATTCATAGAATATTTTAACTGCCCTGCAGCACTAAAATAAGACATAGTTTGCTCTATGCAAGCAATAATTTAAGAATTATTAGAAAATTAAACATTGCCTACAATTTGTTGGAAGTGTTTATCTCTTACATTCATCAAACACCTGCTTGTTCATCTCTGTAAGGTGTCATGTTGTATAATTCATGGGTATATGGGTACTAAATCCTTTTAAAGAGACAAGTTTCCACAAATTGATTGCATCTGGAGCTCTCCCAAATCAACATCAGTGCATCTAATTTGAATCCATGGCTTCAGTAAATAGTTAATTTAAGATGTAGATATGAAGGTGGATATTTTTAACCTTTTAATAGCTCATCTTAATAAAAATACCAAAGCAAACAAAAACAAAGAGAGGCACTTGTAAAACCTTTTGAAGGTATTACAGAAAGTATACTGTAGATCAGGACCCCCCAGAGTTGGCCCTCGGAGGGCCGCTAACCTGCAGGTTTTAGGTGTTTCTCTACTTCAGGATAGCTCCATTCATAGCTGATTAACAGGTTTTTGCTAAACTGCAATCATGAGAATAGGGAGACCTGGAAAGATTGAATCTATTGACATACAGATCCAATATTCAAGTATCTACATAAACGATTATCACGTGGACATTAAAAAAAAATGTGTTCAACATTTTTAACAGTCCCTTTCTATGGCTATATGGCTATATACAAAAACTGAAATGGCCTCTGGTGTTTAATTACTGTATCAAGTCTTATTCCATTTATAACAGCTGTAGTCAGCTGTTCAGTGTTAAATGCATGAAGCATGAAGCTTGATTTATACTAGATGCGTCTGAGCGGGAACTTAGTGATGGGGTGGTAACAATTGATTAGCAGAGATACAGTAGGGAAACTGATGGCACAGAAATAATTGGATTCTCCTCCAGAGAAAACAATGTATTTCTTCCTTAAGCAAAAATGAGAACCAGATAAGAATTGTACTGTAGAAAGTAACCAGAATCATTCCCATTTGTAGTACTCCCATATAAACAATCGGTCCTATCAATCAACAACATCTTAGAAAAGTTTTTAACCTTTCAAACGCAGAGATATGGTACGGAACTACTTCATCGTCTGTAGCACATGTTTACTTCCTGATTCCTAAGCAAATCACATGGGAGTACTCAGGGTTGTTGAAACAAAACACAACCTGTGGTATTTTATGCTAAAGAGCAGCAGGCTGCGAACATCTAAGTCAGTAACACAGGCAGAAATAGTTTTAACAATACCTAACAAGCCTTGGCATCTTTCAAAAAAGGGCAAATGACCTACAGCTGGGAAAAAACAAAGAGTCCTTAATTAATACATGTCATTCGGCAAATAGAACCAAATGTTGTTTATTGTACCACTGTGATGGAAATTTGGTGATGATAAAAGTTTTAAAATCCATTAATATTGGTGCTTTGTTTCAAAACAGATGCAAGGTTGAAAAAGGTTCTGTCAGGATTTGGTTTTAAGGTTTATGTTAGGACCCAAAAGCAGAAGCTGAGTGGCAGGGGTGAGATCTTGAAAGGTTTAATGAAAAATCAGGCAGCAAAAACAGGAATCCAAAAATCCAACTTAAAAATGTAAATCAAAACAGAAATCCAAAAAAAAAAACAGCAAAGAGGGACTGCAGAGGGAGTGTATTTATGGCTGACTGAACAAAGGTAGGACTAATGAGCTGATAAGGAGCAGGTGTGAGCAGAGCTGATGAAGAAGCCAAGGGAAAAGAACACAAAGGATAGACAGAAAAACCTAAGCAACTTAAATGAATCCAGACACCAATAAAGCTAGAAAACAAGGAAAAACTGGCTAAACTTGAAACTGAAAACATAGAGAAAAACAAAAGAACCAAGATCGTTACAGGTTTTCCTGGACAAGTAAGCAGCAATTATTTTCTTTTCTGAGCAGTTTCATCTTACTTATAAATCAATGTAGTCAAATCTTTCACTCAGCATTCATGATTAAACTCATTTGTGTCACTGCATGCCTATATTAGTTTCGCAAATTGGTGATGCTTTGCAATGTGATGTAACAGTGTTTTGGTGTTGTGAATAGTGTGTTTAGACCTCTAAAGTTATAAAAGAACTATTGCATGCAGTTAATCTGAAAGGCTCATGCTCACACTATTTTCCCTTATCTGGGACCAGGTCACAGCGGTTTTAACAGAGATTCCCAAACTTCCCTCTCCACAGACACCTACTCAAGTTCTGCTGGGAGAAGCAGAGTGACACTATAAGTGGAAAAATACTTTGTTATTGTTTCAGCTTTTGTGCTTTGGATAACATACATTTGCTGCAGTGGTTGGTTTATGTCTTTCCAACCAAAAAAAAAAGAAATGAATATGCCACTGACGACAACATCCAATCCTGTATAAGCAGGTAATCAGTGGGGTTGTATTTTAATATGTTGTTAGAGGCAAAGTGCAATTTAGTTTCATTGTTTATGTTTAAAACTCAACAGAAAAAATCTGGTTTGATGCTCTATTTGTTTGAATGAGTTGAATAGAGCCACATTTCATTATATTTGGGTAGGATTTGGGGATATTTAGCTTGTTATTGTTAGTTGAAAAAGTGTGATGCTACGACACATTTTCACTCATATTTGTATTGTTATACATCCCTAATTAAACATTAAGTTTTGCCCAGCAGTTTTTTTTTGTGTGCATAGAAAGGCTTTAAACATGAGGCCCAACATTAGTAAAAAAGAAAGCAGGGGGATAAAATAATTGGAACTGTGACGTTTATAGTCATTTTGTATACACAGAGTGTTTACAAAACAAAGTTTTATTTTGTGCAGCTTTCAGAACATTTCCATTCTATAAAATGCAGCAGTGATCAGATGTTACCAGTGTGGGAGAAAAAAAATTCTGCAGAAATGCATTGATATGGAAGTTTCAGAGCATTGAATATATATATATATGATGCAATAATGTGCGCTGCGTACTGTGCAACAGTACCTAATCACAGAATCATTACAGACTTTTAAACTGTACACAAAAAGAACAAAACTATGCACGGGAAAGACAAAAAAAAATTAAAAAATTAGAGCTGAATGCAGGAAGTAAGTAGCCTGATGTAGTCCTACTCAATTCTAGTCAGAATATGAGTCTGATACTGCTCCATAGAGCTGTGATTATGGGGCGTGTTTCGACCGAAACAGGAAAAAAAATGCCTCTGCACTCAATTGGATAGACCTACAACCAATAAGAGCAACGGAGTGCGTGACGTATGTTAACCGACGCATAGTTGTTGTCAACAAAAATCAAAGCGTGCAGTTGCACGCCTAGAATAAGAAGATGAGCCTTGATCGCGTTTCTCTGTTCCTCTTTTAAAATTAATTTGCTGTCGATATCTTCTAGAACAGACCTGATAGCAGAATCTACTCACCTCAACTCTCCAGCGGCAGCCATTGTTGTTGTCACCCAAGCGCGCTTTGGTCACGTGGTTGATTACGTTACTGTTGATCATCTGTCCATCATCGTATAAAGCCCGCACTGACAATTTGATTGGTTGATCAGATATTGTGCGAGCATACTCGCGCTACTATTGAGCAATGCCAGACCGAACTTCCCGACCTCAAACGTTGTGGGCGGGACTAAGTTCGGAATGGCACCCAGGCTAGGAAGTAAGGAGAGGACAAAACAAAAGGATCCAGACCAAGCAAAGGATAAGACTGAAAATTTGTAAAATTAGAGTGCAAATTTCAAACGACATATTAGTTGCTTTCAACTGTATTATCTCGACTATCAGTCTGGTTTTATATACAGTACATGCTATTTGATATAACAGTGAAATATCAGGTCCACTGTGAGCTCCTGCATGCATTTTACCTGCAGGCTGACATCAGCCTTGGAAACCTGCAGCTAAAGGTTATGCTTCTAATTCATTTTGATAGACTAATGGCTTCACCTGCCAGTTAGGGGAAGTCACTGATATTGTTTGATGAGACACAAGGTGAGCGACATTGTGTAGGAGACTGCACCTCCCTCAGGGCATTAACTGGGTCTGCTGTAATATGTGTGAATATGGAGTTTTATTTGAATGGCTCAGCTTTATTACCTGCTGAATGAATGCTTAGTTTTCCAAGGCTAAATATACATTTCTATTTTTCCTTCAAATATAGGGGATAGTTAAACAAGGGGAATTTTCACATAGAAAATTCCTGGATATTTCATAATACAGCAATATTCTCATATATATATGGGAATTTATCTTAGTTTATGGTTTAGAAGACAGTGCATTTTTTACAGTGCAGTTCTAGAGTTTTTTTTCTTCCAGTTACTTATTAAAATTAAACTTATAGCTTTCTACTCACAAAGACACTTCTTCATACACACTTCTCAGGAAACCAACATTGCAGAGAACATTTCTTTTGCCAGATATTTCTTTTGTGAAGATAACTTAGTAAAGCATGTTTTTATTCAAGGTTCCCACGGGTCCTTAAAAAGTCTTAAAAGGCATTGAATTCTTCAAAATAAAACTAAGGCCTTAATTGGTATTAAAACATCTTAAATTAGTCTTTCGTAGGTCTTATTTTTTTAAAACATCATAAATAGGATTCTTTTTATTACGATTTATTTTTGTAATCTAAATAAAACTTTAAAGTTGAAAACATTTTTTTTTTTTTTATAAAAAAAAAAAAAAAAACCGGTTCGTCATTATTGGTTCCGTCCTGATAGCGGAACCAATAAAAGCATTGTTGCAGCCGGGACATTTATGTGCCATTAACTTTTTGTCTGGAAATATAACGAAAATTGTCTCCAGCCAAGAGTTTTCTCCATGGCTAAAACCAGGGAACATACATGAGGCACAGTGGATTTTGTCATTCAAGCTAGGAACGATGGGAATTAAGGCAGTAGAGTCGCACATGCGAAGCGCGAAACACAAAGCGTCAAAATGGAGTTACAGAGAAACAGCCGGTATTTCTCAGTTTAGTTCCACCCTTGTCTCTGCAACGTCTCCACTTATCACCAAATCAAACATACTAAGAAAACGATACAAAGAAAAATAGCTGGAAAAAAAGACTTAGCACTGGTTATGTTGTGGCTTTAAAACTGATTTGTTTTGTTCCCTGCTAAAACAAAGTTTCTGAATTCAGTTAAATAATTGTTAAAATATATCTGTCGACTCATTTGTGTGTTTTTAGCTTTCTTCCTGTATGGGAAGCTTTTCAAAATTTTAAACATTAGTGCAGTGATTTATGTTAAAATAAACTTTTGGGTTAAGTTGTTGCAAGCAGGTTTTTCTTGTGTTTCTTGTTAAATTGGTCTTAAATTTTTATTTCAATTGGCATTAAAAAGTCTTGAATTTAACTTGCCTTATGCTGTAGGAACCCTGTTATTCTGAATAAATATTTCTTTGTGGCTTGATTTTATCACTGTCTGACTTTAACTTTTCTAATCTTATTCTATTTTATGCTTGTTTTTATTTCTTATTTGATGTTGGGTAGTTGTGTTATTGCTTTCTGATTATTTTCTGTTTTCACTGGTTTATTAGTATCATTCTCCCTCAGTCCCTCAGTTTCTTATTCTTTCAACCCTACCAAGATATCACTTGTTGTCAGCAAACTACCATTGGCCTTTAATATTTGTCTTCAGAGTTGTGTTATTAAAATTATCCTCCTGCCTCTGTATGTTGGTCCCCTACTACATTACAAATTATATTTAGACATAGGTACAGATTAGATAGTTTCCAGACTAAATTTGTAAAAATACTTCCTCAATTTTATCAGCCTTTGAGAAAATACAGCTTTGACCCTTCCGGTGCGTGATGCTAAAATCCTTGTTTCATTTAGGGTGTCAGTACCTACTTTATTTATCTAACCTGTTATTTATATTCAAAATACTTTTTGTTTCCTTTTCATCATATTGCAGTGGTACATAATATGTGCCTCAAACTTTGTTAAGAAACCTCATCAAATCACACAAGACAACATAACAACACTTAGACTGTCACTTCTCTGGTTTAAATGGTTTAGTTCAGGGAAAACAGGGGTGTCTAAATCTGACACAGGAAGTTTAGATGGAAATAACAAAGAAATGGCAGAAAGAAAAAGTTTTAAAACACACATAGGAAGAAAAATTGTTTCAACATTCATTTACCTTAAAAAAAAATAAAACAGAATCCAATTTTCTTTCAGGTTAAAAGAGTTGTCAGTGGTTTTGCACTATGATTTTCAGAGTGCATGTGTTTGCAGGCTATTTTTCTTTCAGAAATATTTTCTGAGGTTTCATTTCGGCTTGGAAATTGATTTCAGATTGTTGTTACTAACAACCTCCTCATTATTTATACAACCTATCACCTCAAAATTGATCATTTGATCACCTCGAATTAAACCAAATGATAAAAAATATTTTTATCTTTCACATTACTGTGCACGTTATAGGGGGTGGAAAAGCGATGATCCCACTACCTTCCAATTACCCCCTGAAGATGTGAAACAGCTCCCCTTTGGCTATGAAGAGAAACCCTGTGGCACAGACGAGCCAGGAAAAACGGACAGACATAAATGCCACTCCTCCCTGGAAAGAAGATGTTCCTTCTCTTAATTCTTTCATAAATCATCCACAATTTCAAATTCCCTCATGTTAGCAGAGAGACATTTGTCGCAAACGAAATGAAAGGCGGTTTATCAGCAGGCCTGCATTTAACGACTCAGATAACCTTTGACCTCAGCACATCAAGTAAAAACCCAGACAGAGGAGACAGAATAGCCTCACCATCAGATGTCCAGAGATGCAGATAATTTTTTTTTATGTTTGAACAAGAAGGACATGCAGCCTGAGCTCATAGGGTGCCCTCGACTGCTGTCAAAACACTACAAAGACAACAAACGAAGCTGACTGATGAAAACAGGAAAAAAACAAAACAACGCAAAATGATTTTGTGTGTTGAATACATTGAGCCGTATCTCTGCAGCTATATCTCTATCACACCATGAACAACAGGCTGTCATGATGGATATTCTGTCTGGTTTGCTGTAAGTTCTGTTATAGTGTTGACAAAGAAGAAGAGTCTTGTCTGTGGAGAGAGAAAGTGTTTCGCTCTCTGCTTGTTTGTCATCCTGACCTGTAATGTATTTCAAACATCTTTAATACATGCATGAAGTCAGCATGCTCAGAATTCTCCCAGGCAGTTTGCTTTTCATTCCCCCCTTTGAGGAACAAGAAGATACAAAATTAAATCATAAAAGTAAAGTACGTAAGTAAAGTACTTAGATGATTTTAGTGTATATCTACACTCCTATGAAGGTTTATTCACAAAAAATAAACAAAGCTCAATGTATTTTGCAAAATAATTACATGCACTGAAGGTTTAAGAATGATTAAAATAAACACAAAGTATTGCAGAAATACTTTGTGAGAAACCTGGGTTGTGCTACATTAGAGGCATATTGACCTTTTTAGTAAACAAGATAAAAAAAAAAAGGTTTGTTTACCTTTGGTTGCCAGTTAAAGTCTCTAGAAATTAAAACATAAAATTGGAGTTAGTCATTCGTCTGCAAATATAGATTGCTTAGCTTTAATTTAAACAGAAATAACTTAATATCTTTTACGTGTAGGCCATGTGACATCATTGAAAATCAACCCTAATTCAGTCACCAAAAGAAACAAGTGGCAGGTTTTTTATTGTGGTTGTTTAATTGCAGTGCTGATAGTGCTCCCTTTTTTGTGCTGTTTTTTTCTGAACTCTCTCCTGTCACACAGATTGTTAATCTTATCTGGTATTTTGCACCTGGATGACATAGCAGCACTTTGCAGTGAATTAAACTTTAATTAGACCCATACTTGGAACATAAGCAAACCCTGGTGTTTGCTCTGCCCAACGTTCCCTCGTCACCATGCACGAGTGCGGACAGGGTCTGCTGCTGTGATCATAAAGGTCATGCTGGCTGTTTTTGTGGTCTGGCCACGCTGTCATGGGAGGCTTCTGAGTGGCTCTGAGAGGTTAACAGAAGCACAAGGCTATGTGAGAGAAGCAGAACTGCATTGCCTGCTAAAAGACTGCCCACACACTGTGCTTATCTGTGGTAGCCTCTGTTTAACAAAGTTTAGGAAAAAAACAATTTTAAATTAATCAGAAAGTTGTTTATGGATTGTGTATATATTGCAGTGTGTATTGGATGTGGCATCATTTCTATTTGACATATTTAATTTGGAAACAGAGGTTAACAATGTGTCGCATAATAAACAGTTTTCTCTTAAAAAGAACCACAACAGAGCCTAGAATGTAATCCATGTAATCTAATGGTCTTAAATTAAGCACTATTAAGTAATATTCATTTTGGTTGTTTTGCTTCTAAGGGGTATTTTTGGTAAAAGACTGGTCAGTCTTAGTAAACATATTGCAGTGTCAATTTTATCACTGCTCATGGTTGACTCATGTGCAACTAGATTTATTATGTGTAAGTTCATCTATCTTATTTCTGACGCTGAAACCCGTCGTCATGATTTTATCTAAAGCTCGGACCCACATGCAGAGAAACCAATTCAGAGAGACACAGATGAAAACTTTGACAGGTTTAATGAAGAGTTTAGGCTCGGTGCGGAGTTGCTCAGAACTCAGCTCGACCTGAACTGGAAGGTGAAGGGAAGACAACGATTAGTTCAGGCTCAGTGGGAAATTTAATTCGTGAATATGGAAAAGAGGATCTGGTGGTTGACTCACTTTTCCAGAGAAGTTGTAGGATCTTGAATCCAATCGGTGTGCTGTTTTCCTGTGTTATTCTGATTCGGTGGAGGGCCGAACAGGGTTTACCCAGAACTCAGATGGTTGTTGGTGAACGGAGAAACTGGCTGCCACTCAGATTTACTGCGGTACTTGAACGTGTCGTAATGGAGATGATTCTCTTGCTCAGAGAGTTAACTCAATGTCCTCTTCAAGGAAGAAGGATCCAAACCTCCTGTTTGAATCTCCAGCTCGGTTCGAGGCTCAGTTGATTCCTTCAGGAAGAGAAGGTCCGGAAAGATCCAGTTTGCAGGAAGACTTCCTGCCGAGAGGCAAAGACAAAAATGAAGTTAAAACTCAGGTAGAACAAGAACTCAGTCTTACTCAGTAAAAACTCAGCTTGGCTAAAGTACCCCAAACTGGCAAACACTCTGGCGTCGAGGTAGTGGCAATCAGCAGCTTAAGAGCACTCCGCTAACGAGGCAACCATCATCAGGTGTGTGAGGAGGCGGACCAGAACCAGGCGCCTCCTGCTGGTGGAAGGGAGAACAACACAAAAAAGACAAACACACAGACTTGAGTCCTGACAGAATCTCTGTAAATATGTATTTAGCTGCATATGTGGATAAACCAATATTTTTGTCTTAATCAGGGAACAGTCAGCCTTTTTCAAAGAAAATAAGTCGGAAAAGTGGAAGGAACATGCAACCTCAACTCAGAAATTTCAGTATGCATATTTAATTGGTAACACACAATAGAGAAGGGAAGTACTGGTGGAGAAAAAGCAAAACATTTGACAGGTGTGTTTTGATGCCACAGCAACAGAACAAAAGAAGTATTGTAAACAAAACCTGCTTCGGAAGGTTAGAGCTCTGCAGTGAAACAAGCTTGAAAAATATATCCGATGGCATCTTTTTGAATGATTTTATTCCCTCTAGGACAAAAGATGAGTGATTGGAAATTGAATAATGAATTCTATCAGTGCAGTATAACATTTATTAATTTGCAGACAAAATAAATGACATGTCAGTTTTAAAAACAAATGCAATTCTGGCTGTAACCTCTTTGTTATGTATGTTTTTGTAACATTCACTATTAATCAAACTTTCAGTCAAAGTACAGCATTAGAGATGCCTATAGCCTACCGTTTGCTGTCTTCAATTATTATTTTTTTGCCATGAAAAAGAAGCTTGTTGGGGAAATTTGCACCAAACTGGCATCTCATCTTATTAAACAATAAGGAACAAAGCAATATAAGTAATACACACTCTAAAAAAAAGGAAATATATATGTGTAATGTAATCATTATATTACAACAATTTTTTTTTTCATGCATACCTATTAAGAAAATCTAACATAGGTTTTATAAAACTTAGCTACAAGACTCACCACTGAGGTAAACCAAATGAAAATTTACTTAACAGTGGAAATAAACATTCTACACATGCTGTACTAGAGAAATAATTGAGTTTCCCTTCTATTAGGACAAACAGTATGATGGTTTAAACTCTCCATATATATAGGTGGCTAAATGTGACATAATTAAAATTAAATATAGTAAATGCCAAATAAATACATATATATACATACAAATTGGCAAAAGAGTAAATCGATGAAACAAATTTAAGGAGTTATTAAATTATACATGAAAAATGAATGTATCCCACCAAACACCAGACATCATTAGACGTTGGTTTTTAGGCTAAAACTGGTTGGTCTTTCATAGTCTTAACCCTATAATGCAAAATGTATCATATTTGATACATACGGTTTCTGAAATGTTTTGCATCTGACACCTTTTGCATAATTTAATTGTAAAAACTTTGCTCAAAATCCTATTGTACACAATCAGATATGCCTGATAACAGCCAGTAGAAGACTACACAAAAAATAATCTTGACTTATCGCATAGTAATAAATTATTAATATCAAAAATGTATTTCTGTTTTTTCTTTTTAATTATTTTGTTAAAAGGCCAAATAAGGAATTCAAACCCAAAAAAAGTAATTTTCTGTTTTGTTTTATTCTTGGATCGGGCTTTAAAGGTTTAATTTAGTCCAGAAATAGTTGTTGAAAATTAGGCTGTGTTTGGTCTGATTTTTTTCCCACTTTAGTCCAGTAAAAGACGTTAAAAAAACGTTGAAAACTGGGTTTGCAACGTCTTTTTGAAAAGAATCTGAAAAATTATGGCTTTTCACTTTATAATTTTGAACTGAATGTAGACATCATTTGGACGTAAATCTTGTCGTCTTTTTGTTGTCTTTTCAACCAGCTTTTGCTCGGTGAGATAAAAATATTTCAGTTTTTATTCAACTTTATAAATATTTTTAATATGATAACAATTTTAAGCATTATTATCTGATTGCTTGTTCTTATATGTACTAATTTCTTTTTGCTTTACTCTGTTCATGTATGCCCATTCTTTTTTCCTTTCCTTTATGCATTTCGTCCTCATGCAAATGAGGAGGGGGGGTCTCAGGAGGACAGCTTGCGCTTATTGTTGGTTAGACTGCATAGAGTCTACATGCTCCTAATGTTTTTAAAACATCTTAAATACATGCATGAAGTCAGCATGCTCAGAATTCTTCCAGGCAGTTTGCTTTTCATTCCTCCTTTTGATGAACAAGAAGATGCAAAATTAAATTATAAAAGTAAAGTACGTAAGTATTTTTCATGTAAATCATATTTTATTTGTTTTCCATGTTATTCTTCCCACAGCTCACAGATTTAGCCACATTGAATGTGTGCTATAAGATTAGTTGGCACGACCGAACTGATTAAGGTCCATCTCCCTGAAGAACAATGTAGGGGGTGAACACATCTGTTGGCTTAATGAACAAAAACCTTCACAAACATAGAGCATAAAGCAAACAATAATGTTTCGTGCTCTTCTTTCAGTCTACAGAATTAAACTTTTGAGTCTAAAACTGTAATGAAAAACAATGTAATTGGGTTAATGTCCTTCAGGAAATTGTAAAGGCAACTCTCTTTACTTCATTTGGAGTACTTAGAGCTTAAAAAACTTAAAAAATGAGTTTTGGTCAAGATCCTGAGGTGCGGGCAGGATGTGTCTAGAGAAAGGTAAAAAACACAAAACAAAACTAGAAATTAGTGAATAGAATTCGCCTGACACAGACTTACTGATATAAAGCTTAAAGCTTTATTTCACTAAGGGTTTAAACACTGATATGACGTTAATGTCCATGTGTTTTTTCAAATCCTCCTTACATTTTAATTACCAAATTATGTCCTCAGATCATTTATTGCAGCCGTCCCCAACCTTTTTTGCACCACGGACCGCTATATGTCAGACAATATTTTCACGGACCGGCCGGGGGGGGGGTACGATCAAGTAAAATGATACGACTGGCATTAAATCAAATACAAACAGCATAGAAATAAAAGTCACCATCATGTTGAATTAGTGGGAGCCCTGAGGTTGTTTCTCGAAACAAGCCGGTGTAGGTACCAGATTGACTCGGGCTGCCAGATTGACTCGGGGGCCTGCGCCTTTTGAGATGCGTCAGAGCGTCCGCCATCTTAAATGTGGCAAATCTGCAGTTTCTCAGTCACTTAAACAGTATCAGAGGGACTTTAATCTCTGAATATACTTTGTATTCGTAGTATTTTTGGTTTTGTAATATTACAAGTTTATTTTTTGTATCCCTTTAGCTTCATTCTCCTGAATTTATTCTCGTTACAAATGCAGACCGCGGGCTCAATGTAGTTTGTTTGAGTGGCATTGCCATAATGTCACGTCATCGGGAGGCGCAAGGCCCATGGCGAATTCGGTGACGTCATCAGAAGGCGCAGGGACCATGGAGAATGTCTTCGTAAAATTGTCCGTTTACAAACAGCAATCCCGCTTTCGAATAAAACCTACACCCCGCTATAATTACTTTAGTAAGCTGTCCAGACCAATCAAAATGTTTTGCGCAATTGTGCAAACGTTAAAACAATTATGTATTGTGACGTCATCAAAAGGCGCAGGCCCCCGAGTCAATCTGGCAGCCCGAGTCAATCTGGTACCTACACCGGTCCCATCTAGGCGTAATAAGAGTGTGCTCCTGATGTCCAGTCTGCTCCGTAGCTTTGTTTTGGTCGCTGTAACCTCAGAAAATCCCGCTTCACAAAGATAAGATGTTATAGATAGGATGAGTCTTGAACTGAATTAACCTGTGTCAAGAGGTACAGATGCACCAACTGATGTAATTGGGAGAGAATACTGCAATTTTTTATATTTTTCAAAATAAAATATCACTCAGACTCTGATTGTCGATAAATTATATATATATATATATTTATATATATATATATATATATATATATATATATATATATAAACTTTTTTCTGTGCGGCCCGGTACCAAATGACCAACGGACCGGTACCGGTCTGCAGCCTGGTGGTTGGGGACCGCTGATTTATTGGAATCCGCATGTTTGCCACTTGCTGAATCAATTAAATTCAATTATACTTTATTAATTCCTAAAGGGAAATTCAGTTCTTTCAAATTCAAAGAAGCCCAACAATCAAATCAACAAAAGGTTATTGGTTTCTGATTAAGCAAATGATTTAATAAAACATTATATAGCCAAATATTGTTTTATTTCACCCCTTGGATTTGCATTAATTGCGTTAATTGGTTTGAAAAAATTCAAGTTGCTCCAAATTAGCTAAAAGCTAGTTTGATCACATCCTAAATTCTTCAAGATAAACTTTAGTTCTAAAAATGAAATACATGCTTAATTATGATAACATTGCATCAGCTCATTGATTATGGTTTTCAACCAAGTTTTTCCTTCTTCTTCATACATACTACCGTATTTTCACGACTATAAGGCGCACTTAAACGTCTTTTTTTCCCCTCAAAATGTGCGGTGCGCCCTTTGGTGCGGTGCGCCTTATGTGTGTTGTAACTGCGACTTTTGAGACCACCTCATTGAGGAGATGATGAAAGAGTGGCTGAATGTAAGGAGACCAGGTGTTTTTTTTCCACTCATCACCATCGCTGTTAATATGTAACTCCATGCGTGCCCATCTCACAGCTGATGTGAAAAACATGGGGAAACAAATTAACGCTGTGCTCGCTGTTCAACCGCTCGACATCGGTGTGAACCGGACCCAGCAGGTGCAGCAGAAGCAGCGAGTTTACATGCAAAGTCAATGGTTGACGCGCGTATAGGTGCAGCAAAAGGTCCCGCAGCGCGTTTTTGAGCAGCAGGAGCGTTTAAGCATCTGCCAACGCGCTGCTGCTGCTCGAGATGGAAAAATTGAAGTTTTGCTGCTGGACGCGCCGCATCAACCAATCAGAGAAGCTGATCTGGGAGCTGACAGTGAGACAGACACAGCGCTCTGATGACATATATTAACGCAAATGGAAAAGGCTGGATGGATGAGGAGATGATGAAAGCGTAGCTGAGGCAGGTGTAGCCTATGTGAGGAGACCAGGTGGTTTTTTCCATGCATCACCATCGCTGCGTGCCCATCTCACAGCCGATGTGAAAAAAAAGGTGAATCAAATGGACACTGTGCTCGCCGTTATCCCGGGAGGTCTGACAAAGGAACTTCAACCGCTCGACATCGGTGTGAAGCAGCCGTTCAAAGTAAGGCTGCGAGCGGCGTGGGAGCGATGGATGACAGACGGAGACCACAGTTTCAGGATAAGTGGAAGGCAGCGCCGGGCAAGTTATGCCACCGTTAGCGGATGGATTGTTGATGCTTGGACTAACGTGTCTGCTGGCTCTAGTTGTTCGAGCTTTCGCAAAAGCCGGCATTATTTCTGAGGAGCCGCGCTGCACGGAAAATGACTCTCACAGCGAAGAAGGGGAAATTGGCATGTCTGATTTAGCGCAGCTGTTTAATTCAGAAACAGAGGATGATGACTTTGATGGGTTTGATTAATACTTTGTAATAAATACATTAATAAAGCACAATCATACTCAGTTTTGCTCTCGCTCTATTTTTCTACCTGAAAACTTAATGCAACAGCATCCTCTGGGCCGGGTCGCCTCCGGGTTCACAGCGGCTGCTGTTAGGTGTTTTTATTCAAAATAATCCAAACTGCAGGCACCAGGATAATAAAAGCGAACATTTTCTGCCGGCAGATTTCTGCATTTTAAGTTAATTTATGCGTCAATAAAATGTTTCAGAGGAGTGATCACAGCACTCTGTGTCATCAGCGATGTGTCTGTCTCATGGCCAGCTCCCAGGTTTGATTATTACTTTGTAATAAATACATGAATAAAACACAAACATACTAAGTTTTGCCCCCGCTCTATTTTTAAATACGCAGTAGAGGTATTTAAAGGTAGTAGAGGACATGTACCTGTATATAAAACCTGAGCCCTATAGTCCGGTGCGCCTTATGTGTGTGTTAAATACAGAAATGGCACACATAACTGAGACTGCGCCTTTTAGTACGGCGCGCCTTATGGTCGTGAAAATACGGTAGCAAGACGAAGAGTAGTGACCTTTTTCAGGGTATTATTGGTGCACAGGTCAGATGAATACGACCTGGCTGTTCAGACACAGGTCGTTTTTAAAGAGATCAGATTCGTATCGGATTCAGGACCACAGAGCCAAGTGGCCTGGGTCGCATTGGAAAAAACGGATCTGTGTTGTTCAGACTGCCATGAAAAGATCAGATACAGGTCGCATATGGGGAAAAAAATCGGATTTTGGTCACCACAGGCTGCCGTGTGAATGTAGCTTTAGTTTTCCTAAATAGGCCTAAGGTCTAATGTCAGTGTTAATGCAGTGGTCAAAACAGCCCTCATTGGTTCTCCTCAGACAGAGTTTTGTTTATCCATTAGGCTTCACATGCACTGCTCTCTCTTTTGGAAACCTTTTGCTGACAAAGCTGGAATAATAAAATTATTTTATTATTATCATCACTGGTACAGCCTCCCTTTTATTTCATTTTCTGCCCAAATTATGCATTTTTTCTTTTTCTGTTGAAAATAAAATGTCAGTGAGACTGGATATTTCAATGCAAGATTGTCCAAGAAGCTTAAAACAATTCCA